>NW_027362769.1:305627953-306316286 GCF_046119375.1 Phyllobates terribilis
GAGCTGGCATCTCACTCTCTTTGATTCTTCTTTATCATGCTAAGAGGAGCAGGAAAAAGCAAAAAATTTCAGAATTGCACCTTGCAATGCGGAGAAATTACTGTTTGTGCATTCACATTATTCATTGATTTTTGCCATTGAAAAACATCATGTTATTCATATACCAGAAATGTTTGAAGCTACTGACTGAAGGAAAAGAGCTGGCATCTCACTCTCTTTGAATCTTCTTTATCATGCTAAGAGGAGCAGGAAAAAGCAAAAAATTTCAGAATTTCACCTTGCAATGCGGAGAAATTACTGTTTGTGCATTTACAATATTCATTGATTTTTGCCATTGAAAAACGTCCAGAAATGTTTGAAGCTACTGACTGAATGAAAAGAGCTGGCATCTCACTCTCTTTGAATCTTCTTTATCATGCTAAGAGGAGCAGGAAAAAGCAAAAAATTTCAGAATTGCATCTTGCAATGCTGAGAAATTACTGTTTGTGCATTTACAATATTCATTGATTTTTGCCATTGAAAAACGTCCAGAAATGTTTGAAGCTACTGACTGAATGAAAAGAGCTGGCATCTCACACTCTTTGAATCTTCTTTATCATGCTAAGAGGAGCAGGAAAGAGCAAAAAATTTCAGAATTGCACCTTGCAATGCGGAGAAATTACTGTTTGTGCATTTACAATATTCATTCATTTTTGCCATTGAAAAACGTCCAGAAATGTTTGAAGCTACTGACTGAATGAAAGGAGCTGGCATCTCACTCTCTTTGAATCTTCTTTATCATACTAAGAGGAGCAGGAAAAAGCAAAAAATTTCAGAATTGCACCTTGCATTGCGGAGAAATTACTGTTTGTGCATTCACATTATTCATTGATTTTTGCCATTGAAAAACATCATGTTATTCATATACCAGAAATGTTTGAAGCTACTGACTGAATGAAAAGAGATGGCATCTCACTCTCTTTCAATCTTCTTTATCATGCTAAGAGGAGCAGGAAAAAGCAAAACATTTCAGAATTGCACCTTGCAATGCGAAGAAATTACTGTTTGTGCATTTACAATAATCATTGATTTTTGCCATTGAAAAACGTCCAGAAATGTTTGAAGCTACTGACTGAATGAAAAGAGCTGGCATCTCACTCTCATTGAATCTTCTTTATCATGCTAAGAGGAGCAGGAAAAAGCAAAAAATTTCAGAATTGCACCTTGCAATGCGGAGAAATTACTGTTTGTGCATTCACATTATTCATTGATTTTTGCCATTGAAAAACATCATGTTATTCATATACCAGAAATGTTTGAAGCTACTGACTGAATGAAAAGAGCTGGCATCTCACTCTCTTTGAATCTTCTTTATCATGCTAAGAGGAGCAGGAAAAAGCAAAAAATTTCAGAATTGCACCTTGCAATGCGGAGAAATTACTGTTTGTGCATTTACAATATTCATTGATTTTTGCCATTGAAAAACATCCAGAAATGTTTGAAGCTACTGACTGAATGAAAAGAGCTGGCATCTCACTCTCTTTGATTCTTCTTTATCATGCTAAGAGGAGCAGGAAAAAGCAAAAAATTTCAGAATTGCACCTTGCAATGCGGAGAAATTACTGTTTGTGCATTCACATTATTCATTGATTTTTGCCATTGAAAAACATCATGTTATTCATATACCAGAAATGTTTGAAGCTACTGACTGAAGGAAAAGAGCTGGCATCTCACTCTCTTTGAATCTTCTTTATCATGCTAAGAGGAGCAGGAAAAAGCAAAAAATTTCAGAATTTCACCTTGCAATGCGGAGAAATTACTGTTTGTGCATTTACAATATTCATTGATTTTTGCCATTGAAAAACGTCCAGAAATGTTTGAAGCTACTGACTGAATGAAAGGAGCTGGCATCTCACTCTCTTTGAATCTTCTTTATCATGCTAAGAGGAGCAGGAAAAAGCAAAAAAATTCAGAATTGCACCTTGCAATGCGGAGAAATTACTGTTTGTGCATTTACAATATTCATTGATTTTTGCCCTTGAAAAACGTTCAGCAATGTTTGAAGCTACTGACTGAATGAAAAGAGCTGGCATCTCACTCTCTTTGAATCTTCTTTATCATGCTAAGAGGAGCAGGAAAAAGCAAAAAATTTCAGAATTGCATCTTGCAATGCGGAGAAATTACTGTTTGTGCATTTACAATATTCATTGATTTTTGCCATTGAAAAATGTCCAGAAATGTTTGAAGCTACTGACTGAATGAAAAGAGCTGGCATCTCACTCTCTTTGAATCTTCTTTATCATGCTAAGAGGAGCAGGAAAAAGCAAAAAATTTCAGAATTGCACCTTGCAATGCGGAGAAATTACTGTTTGTGCATTTACAATACTCATTGATTTTTGCCATTGAAAAACGTCCAGAAATGTTTGAAGCTACTGACTGAATGAAAGGAGCTGGCATCTCACTCTCTTTGAATCTTCTTTATCATGCTAAGAGGAGCAGGAAAAAGCAAAAAATTTCAGAATTGCAACTTGCAAAGCGGAGAAATTACTGTTTGTGCATTCACAATATTCATTGATTTTTGCCATTGAAAAACATCATGTTGTTCATATACCAGAAATGTTTGAAGCTACTGACTGAATGAAAGGAGCTGGCATCTCACTCTCTTTGAATCTTCTTTATCATACTAAGAGGAGCAGGAAAAAGCAAAAAATTTCATAATTGCACCTTGCAATGCGGAGAAATTACTGTTTGTGCATTCACATTATTCATTGATTTTTGCCATTGAAAAACGTCCAGAAATGTTTGAAGCTACTGACTGAATGAAAAGAGCTGGCATCTCACTCTCTTTGAATCTTCTTTATCATGCTAAGAGGAGCAGGAAAAAGCAAAAAATTTGAGAATTGCACCTTGCAATGCGGAGAAATTACTGTTTGTGCATTTACAATATTCATTGATTTTTGCCATTGAAAAACGTCCAGAAATGTTTGAAGCTACTGACTGAATGAAAAGAGCTGGCATCTCACTCTCTTTGAATCTTCTTTATCATGCTAAGAGGAGCAGGAAAAAGCAAAAAATTTCAGAATTGCACCTTGCAATGTGGAGAAATTACTGTTTGTGCATTTACAATATTCATTGATTTTTGCCCTTGAAAAACGTCCAGAAATGTTTGAAGCTACTGACTGAATGAAAGGAGCTGGCATCTCACTCTCTTTGAATCTTCTTTATCATGCTAAGAGGAGCAGGAAAAAGCAAAAAATTTCAGAATTGCACCTTGCAATGCGGAGAAATTACTGTTTGTGCATTTACAATATTCATTGATTTTTGCCATTGAAAAACGTCCTAAAATGTTTGAAGCTACTGACTGAATGAAAAGAGCTGGCATCTCACACTCTTTGAATCTTCTTTATCATGCTAAGAGGAGCAGGAAAAAGCAAAAAATTTCATAATTGCACCTTGCAATGCGGAGAAATTACTGTTTGTGCATTCACATTATTCATTGATTTTTGCCATTGAAAAACATCATGTTGTTCATATACCAGAAATGTTTGAAGCTACTGACTGAATGAAAGGAGCTGGCATCTCACTCTCTTTGAATCTTCTTTATCATACTAAGAGGAGCAGGAAAAAGCAAAAAATTTCATAATTGCACCTTGCAATGCGGAGAAATTACTGTTTGTGCATTCACATTATTCATTGATTTTTGCCATTGAAAAACGTCCAGAAATGTTTGAAGCTACTGACTGAATGAAAAGAGCTGGCATCTCACTCTCTTTGAATCTTCTTTATCATGCTAAGAGGAGCAGGAAAAAGCAAAAAATTTGAGAATTGCACCTTGCAATGCGGAGAAATTACTGTTTGTGCATTTACAATATTCATTGATTTTTGCCATTGAAAAACGTCCAGAAATGTTTGAAGCTACTGACTGAATGAAAAGAGCTGGCATCTCACTCTCTTTGAATCTTCTTTATCATGCTAAGAGGAGCAGGAAAAAGCAAAAAATTTCAGAATTGCACCTTGCAATGCGGAGAAATTACTGTTTGTGCATTTACAATATTCATTGATTTTTGCCCTTGAAAAACGTCCAGAAATGTTTGAAGCTACTGACTGAATGAAAGGAGCTGGCATCTCACTCTCTTTGAATCTTCTTTATCATGCTAAGAGGAGCAGGAAAAAGCAAAAAATTTCAGAATTGCACCTTGCAATGCGGAGAAATTACTGTTTGTGCATTTACAATATTCATTGATTTTTGCCATTGAAAAACGTCCAGAAATGTTTGAAGCTACTGACTGAATGAAAAGAGCTGGCATCTCACACTCTTTGAATCTTCTTTATCATGCTAAGAGGAGCAGGAAAGAGCAAAAAATTTCAGAATTGCACCTTGCAATGCGGAGAAATTACTGTTTGTGCATTTACAATATTCATTGATTTTTGCCATTGAAAAACATCCAGAAATGTTTGAAGCTACTGACTGAATGAAAGGAGCTGGCATCTCACTCTCTTTGAATCTTCTTTATCATACTAAGAGGAGCAGGAAAAAGCAAAAAATTTCAGAATTGCACCTTGCATTGCGGAGAAATTACTGTTTGTGCATTCACATTATTCATTGATTTTTGCCATTGAAAAACATCATGTTATTCATATACCAGAAATGTTTGAAGCTACTTTCTGAATGAAAGGAGATGGCATCTCACTCTCTTTCAATCTTCTTTATCATGCTAAGAGGAGCAGGAAAAAGCAAAACATTTCAGAATTGCACCTTGCAATGCGAAGAAATTACTGTTTGTGCATTTACAATATTCATTGATTTTTGCCATTGAAAAACGTCCAGAAATGTTTGAAGCTACTGACTGAATGAAAAGAGCTGGCATCCCACTCTCTTTGAATCTTCTTTATCATGCTAAGAGGAGCAGGAAAAAGCAAAAAAATTCAGAATTGCACCTTGCAATGCGGAGAAATTACTGTTTGTGCATTCACATTATTCATTGATTTTTGCCATTGAAAAACATCATGTTATTCATATACCAGAAATGTTTGAAGCTACTGACTGAATGAAAAGAGCTGGCATCTCACTCTCTTTGAATCTTCTTTATCATGCTAAGAGGAGCAGGAAAAAGCAAAAAATTTCAGAATTGCACCTTGCAATGCGGAGAAATTACTGTTTGTGCATTTACAATATTCATTGATTTTTGCCATTGAAAAACATCCAGAAATGTTTGAAGCTACTGACTGAATGAAAAGAGCTGGCATCTCACTCTCTTTGAATTTTCTTTATCATGCTAAGAGGAGCAGGAAAAAGCAAAAAATTTCAGAATTGCACCTTGCAATGCGGAGAAATTACTGTTTGTGCATTCACATTATTCATTGATTTTTGCCATTGAAAAACATCATGTTATTCATATACCAGAAATGTTTGAAGCTACTGACTGAAGGAAAAGAGCTGGCATCTCACTCTCTTTGAATCTTCTTTATCATGCTAAGAGGAGCAGGAAAAAGCAAAAAATTTCAGAATTTCACCTTGCAATGCGGAGAAATTACTGTTTGTGCATTTACAATATTCATTGATTTTTGCCATTGAAAAACGACCAGAAATGTTTGAAGCTACTGACTGAATGAAAGGAGCTGGCATCTCACTCTCTTTGAATCTTCTTTATCATGCTAAGAGGAGCAGGAAAAAGCAAAAAAATTCAGAATTGCACCTTGCAATGCGGAGAAATTACTGTTTGTGCATTTACAATATTCATTGATTTTTGCCCTTGAAAAACGTTCAGAAATGTTTGAAGCTACTGACTGAATGAAAAGAGCTGGCATCTCACTCTCTTTGAATCTTCTTTATCATGCTAAGAGGAGCAGGAAAAAGCAAAAAATTTGAGAATTGCACCTTGCAATGCGGAGAAATTACTGTTTGTGCATTTACAATATTCATTGATTTTTGCCATTGAAAAACGTCCAGAAATGTTTGAAGCTACTGACTGAATGAAAAGAGCTGGCATCTCACTCTCTTTGAATCTTCTTTATCATGCTAAGAGGAGCAGGAAAAAGCAAAAAATTTCAGAATTGCACCTTGCAATGCGGAGAAATTACTGTTTGTGCATTTACAATATTCATTGATTTTTGCCCTTGAAAAACGTCCAGAAATGTTTGAAGCTACTGACTGAATGAAAGGAGCTGGCATCTCACTCTCTTTGAATCTTCTTTATCATGCTAAGAGGAGCAGGAAAAAGCAAAAAATTTCAGAATTGCACCTTGCAATGCGGAGAAATTACTGTTTGTGCATTTACAATATTCATTGATTTTTGCCATTGAAAAACGTCCTGAAATGTTTGAAGCTACTGACTGAATGAAAAGAGCTGGCATCTCACACTCTTTGAATCTTCTTTATCATGCTAAGAGGAGCAGGAAAGAGCAAAAAATTTCAGAATTGCACCTTGCAATGCGGAGAAATTACTGTTTGTGCATTTACAATATTCATTGATTTTTGCCATTGAAAAACGTCCAGAAATGTTTGAAGCTACTGACTGAATGAAAGGAGCTGGCATCTCACTCTCTTTGAATCTTCTTTATCATACTAAGAGGAGCAGGAAAAAGCAAAAAATTTCAGAATTGCACCTTGCATTGCGGAGAAATTACTGTTTGTGCATTCACATTATTCATTGATTTTTGCCATTGAAAAACATCATGTTATTCATATACCAGAAATGTTTGAAGCTACTGACTGAATGAAAAGAGATGGCATCTCACTCTCTTTCAATCTTCTTTATCATGCTACGAGGAGCAGGAAAAAGCAAAACATTTCAGAATTGCACCTTGCAATGCGAAGAAATTACTGTTTGTGCATTTACAATATTCATTGATTTTTGCCCTTGAAAAACGTCCAGAAATGTTTGAAGCTACTGACTGAATGAAAAGAGCTGGCATCTCACTCTCTTTGAATCTTCTTTATCATGCTAAGAGGAGCAGGAAAAAGCGAAAAATTTCAGAATTGCACCTTGCAATGCGGAGAAATTACTGTTTGTGCATTCACATTATTCATTGATTTTTGCCATTGAAAAACATCATGTTATTCATAAACCAGAAATGTTTGAAGCTACTGACTGAATGAAAAGAGCTGGCATCTCACTCTCTTTGAATCTTCTTTATCATGCTAAGAGGAGCAGGAAAAAGCAAAAAATTTCAGAATTTCACCTTGCAATGCGGAGAAATTACTGTTTGTGCATTTACAATATTCATTGATTTTTGCCATTGAAAAACGTCCAGAAATGTTTGAAGCTACTGACTGAATGAAAAGAGCTGGCATCTCACTCTCTTTGAATCTTCTTTATCATGCTAAGAGGAGCAGGAAAAAGCAAAAAATTTCAGAATTGCACCTTGCAATGCGGAGAAATTACTGTTTGTGCATTTACAATATTCATTGATTTTTGCCCTTGAAAAACGTCCAGAAATGTTTGAAGCTACTGACTGAATGAAAGGAGCTGGCATCTCACTCTCTTTGAATCTTCTTTATCATGCTAAGAGGAGCAGGAAAAAGCAAAAAATTTCAGAATTGCACCTTGCAATGCGGAGAAATTACTGTTTGTGCATTTACAATATTCATTGATTTTTGCCATTGAAAAACGTCCAGAAATGTTTGAAGCTACTGACTGAATGAAAAGAGCTGGCATCTCACACTCTTTGAATCTTCTTTATCATGCTAAGAGGAGCAGGAAAGAGCAAAAAATATCAGAATTGCACCTTGCAATGCGGAGAAATTACTGTTTGTGCATTTACAATATTCATTGATTTTTGCCATTGAAAAACATCCAGAAATGTTTGAAGCTACTGACTGAATGAAAGGAGCTGGCATCTCACTCTCTTTGAATCTTCTTTATCATACTAAGAGGAGCAGGAAAAAGCAAAAAATTTCAGAATTGCACCTTGCATTGCGGAGAAATTACTGTTTGTGCATTCACATTATTCATTGATTTTTGCCATTGAAAAACATCATGTTATTCATATACCAGAAATGTTTGAAGCTACTTTCTGAATGAAAGGAGATGGCATCTCACTCTCTTTCAATCTTCTTTATCATGCTAAGAGGAGCAGGAAAAAGCAAAACATTTCAGAATTGCACCTTGCAATGCGAAGAAATTACTGTTTGTGCATTTACAATATTCATTGATTTTTGCCATTGAAAAACGTCCAGAAATGTTTGAAGCTACTGACTGAATGAAAAGAGCTGGCATCCCACTCTCTTTGAATCTTCTTTATCATGCTAAGAGGAGCAGGAAAAAGCAAAAAAATTCAGAATTGCACCTTGCAATGCGGAGAAATTACTGTTTGTGCATTCACATTATTCATTGATTTTTGCCATTGAAAAACATCATGTTATTCATATACCAGAAATGTTTGAAGCTACTGACTGAATGAAAAGAGCTGGCATCTCACTCTCTTTGAATCTTCTTTATCATGCTAAGAGGAGCAGGAAAAAGCAAAAAATTTCAGAATTGCACCTTGCAATGCGGAGAAATTACTGTTTGTGCATTTACAATATTCATTGATTTTTGCCATTGAAAAACATCCAGAAATGTTTGAAGCTACTGACTGAATGAAAAGAGCTGGCATCTCACTCTCTTTGAATTTTCTTTATCATGCTAAGAGGAGCAGGAAAAAGCAAAAAATTTCAGAATTGCACCTTGCAATGCGGAGAAATTACTGTTTGTGCATTCACATTATTCATTGATTTTTGCCATTGAAAAACATCATGTTATTCATATACCAGAAATGTTTGAAGCTACTGACTGAAGGAAAAGAGCTGGCATCTCACTCTCTTTGAATCTTCTTTATCATGCTAAGAGGAGCAGGAAAAAGCAAAAAATTTCAGAATTTCACCTTGCAATGCGGAGAAATTACTGTTTGTGCATTTACAATATTCATTGATTTTTGCCATTGAAAAACGACCAGAAATGTTTGAAGCTACTGACTGAATGAAAGGAGCTGGCATCTCACTCTCTTTGAATCTTCTTTATCATGCTAAGAGGAGCAGGAAAAAGCAAAAAAATTCAGAATTGCACCTTGCAATGCGGAGAAATTACTGTTTGTGCATTTACAATATTCATTGATTTTTGCCCTTGAAAAACGTTCAGAAATGTTTGAAGCTACTGACTGAATGAAAAGAGCTGGCATCTCACTCTCTTTGAATCTTCTTTATCATGCTAAGAGGAGCAGGAAAAAGCAAAAAATTTGAGAATTGCACCTTGCAATGCGGAGAAATTACTGTTTGTGCATTTACAATATTCATTGATTTTTGCCATTGAAAAACGTCCAGAAATGTTTGAAGCTACTGACTGAATGAAAAGAGCTGGCATCTCACTCTCTTTGAATCTTCTTTATCATGCTAAGAGGAGCAGGAAAAAGCAAAAAATTTCAGAATTGCACCTTGCAATGCGGAGAAATTACTGTTTGTGCATTTACAATATTCATTGATTTTTGCCCTTGAAAAACGTCCAGAAATGTTTGAAGCTACTGACTGAATGAAAGGAGCTGGCATCTCACTCTCTTTGAATCTTCTTTATCATGCTAAGAGGAGCAGGAAAAAGCAAAAAATTTCAGAATTGCACCTTGCAATGCGGAGAAATTACTGTTTGTGCATTTACAATATTCATTGATTTTTGCCATTGAAAAACGTCCTGAAATGTTTGAAGCTACTGACTGAATGAAAAGAGCTGGCATCTCACACTCTTTGAATCTTCTTTATCATGCTAAGAGGAGCAGGAAAGAGCAAAAAATTTCAGAATTGCACCTTGCAATGCGGAGAAATTACTGTTTGTGCATTTACAATATTCATTGATTTTTGCCATTGAAAAACGTCCAGAAATGTTTGAAGCTACTGACTGAATGAAAGGAGCTGGCATCTCACTCTCTTTGAATCTTCTTTATCATACTAAGAGGAGCAGGAAAAAGCAAAAAATTTCAGAATTGCACCTTGCATTGCGGAGAAATTACTGTTTGTGCATTCACATTATTCATTGATTTTTGCCATTGAAAAACATCATGTTATTCATATACCAGAAATGTTTGAAGCTACTGACTGAATGAAAAGAGATGGCATCTCACTCTCTTTCAATCTTCTTTATCATGCTACGAGGAGCAGGAAAAAGCAAAACATTTCAGAATTGCACCTTGCAATGCGAAGAAATTACTGTTTGTGCATTTACAATATTCATTGATTTTTGCCATTGAAAAACGTCCAGAAATGTTTGAAGCTACTGACTGAATGAAAAGAGCTGGCATCTCACTCTCTTTGAATCTTCTTTATCATGCTAAGAGGAGCAGGAAAAAGCGAAAAATTTCAGAATTGCACCTTGCAATGCGGAGAAATTACTGTTTGTGCATTCACATTATTCATTGATTTTTGCCATTGAAAAACATCATGTTATTCATAAACCAGAAATGTTTGAAGCTACTGACTGAATGAAAAGAGCTGGCATCTCACTCTCTTTGAATCTTCTTTATCATGCTAAGAGGAGCAGGAAAAAGCAAAAAATTTCAGAATTTCACCTTGCAATGCGGAGAAATTACTGTTTGTGCATTTACAATATTCATTGATTTTTGCCATTGAAAAACGACCAGAAATGTTTGAAGCTACTGACTGAATGAAAGGAGCTGGCATCTCACTCTCTTTGAATCTTCTTTATCATGCTAAGAGGAGCAGGAAAAAGCAAAAAAATTCAGAATTGCACCTTGCAATGCGGAGAAATTACTGTTTGTGCATTTACAATATTCATTGATTTTTGCCCTTGAAAAACGTTCAGAAATGTTTGAAGCTACTGACTGAATGAAAGGAGCTGGCATCTCACTCTCTTTGAATATTCTTTATCATGCTAAGAGGAGCAGGAAAAAGCAAAAAATTTGAGAATTGCACCTTGCAATGCGGAGAAATTACTGTTTGTGCATTTACAATATTCATTGATTTTTGCCATTGAAAAACGTCCAGAAATGTTTGAAGCTACTGACTGAATGAAAAGAGCTGGCATCTCACTCTCTTTGAATCTTCTTTATCATGCTAAGAGGAGCAGGAAAAAGCAAAAAATTTCAGAATTGCACCTTGCAATGCGGAGAAATTACTGTTTGTGCATTTACAATATTCATTGATTTTTGCCCTTGAAAAACGTCCAGAAATGTTTGAAGCTACTGACTGAATGAAAGGAGCTGGCATCTCACTCTCTTTGAATCTTCTTTATCATGCTAAGAGGAGCAGGAAAAAGCAAAAAATTTCAGAATTGCACCTTGCAATGCGGAGAAATTACTGTTTGTGCATTTACAATATTCATTGATTTTTGCCATTGAAAAACGTCCAGAAATGTTTGAAGCTACTGACTGAATGAAAAGAGCTGGCATCTCACACTCTTTGAATCTTCTTTATCATGCTAAGAGGAGCAGGAAAGAGCAAAAAATTTCAGAATTGCACCTTGCAATGCGGAGAAATTACTGTTTGTGCATTTACAATATTCATTGATTTTTGCCATTGAAAAACATCCAGAAATGTTTGAAGCTACTGACTGAATGAAAGGAGCTGGCATCTCACTCTCTTTGAATCTTCTTTATCATACTAAGAGGAGCAGGAAAAAGCAAAAAATTTCAGAATTGCACCTTGCATTGCGGAGAAATTACTGTTTGTGCATTCACATTATTCATTGATTTTTGCCATTGAAAAACATCATGTTATTCATATACCAGAAATGTTTGAAGCTACTTTCTGAATGAAAGGAGATGGCATCTCACTCTCTTTCAATCTTCTTTATCATGCTAAGAGGAGCAGGAAAAAGCAAAACATTTCAGAATTGCACCTTGCAATGCGAAGAAATTACTGTTTGTGCATTTACAATATTCATTGATTTTTGCCATTGAAAAACGTCCAGAAATGTTTGAAGCTACTGACTGAATGAAAAGAGCTGGCATCCCACTCTCTTTGAATCTTCTTTATCATGCTAAGAGGAGCAGGAAAAAGCAAAAAAATTCAGAATTGCACCTTGCAATGCGGAGAAATTACTGTTTGTGCATTCACATTATTCATTGATTTTTGCCATTGAAAAACATCATGTTATTCATATACCAGAAATGTTTGAAGCTACTGACTGAATGAAAAGAGCTGGCATCTCACTCTCTTTGAATCTTCTTTATCATGCTAAGAGGAGCAGGAAAAAGCAAAAAATTTCAGAATTGCACCTTGCAATGCGGAGAAATTACTGTTTGTGCATTTACAATATTCATTGATTTTTGCCATTGAAAAACATCCAGAAATGTTTGAAGCTACTGACTGAATGAAAAGAGCTGGCATCTCACTCTCTTTGAATTTTCTTTATCATGCTAAGAGGAGCAGGAAAAAGCAAAAAATTTCAGAATTGCACCTTGCAATGCGGAGAAATTACTGTTTGTGCATTCACATTATTCATTGATTTTTGCCATTGAAAAACATCATGTTATTCATATACCAGAAATGTTTGAAGCTACTGACTGAAGGAAAAGAGCTGGCATCTCACTCTCTTTGAATCTTCTTTATCATGCTAAGAGGAGCAGGAAAAAGCAAAAAATTTCAGAATTTCACCTTGCAATGCGGAGAAATTACTGTTTGTGCATTTACAATATTCATTGATTTTTGCCATTGAAAAACGACCAGAAATGTTTGAAGCTACTGACTGAATGAAAGGAGCTGGCATCTCACTCTCTTTGAATCTTCTTTATCATGCTAAGAGGAGCAGGAAAAAGCAAAAAAATTCAGAATTGCACCTTGCAATGCGGAGAAATTACTGTTTGTGCATTTACAATATTCATTGATTTTTGCCCTTGAAAAACGTTCAGAAATGTTTGAAGCTACTGACTGAATGAAAAGAGCTGGCATCTCACTCTCTTTGAATCTTCTTTATCATGCTAAGAGGAGCAGGAAAAAGCAAAAAATTTGAGAATTGCACCTTGCAATGCGGAGAAATTACTGTTTGTGCATTTACAATATTCATTGATTTTTGCCATTGAAAAACGTCCAGAAATGTTTGAAGCTACTGACTGAATGAAAAGAGCTGGCATCTCACTCTCTTTGAATCTTCTTTATCATGCTAAGAGGAGCAGGAAAAAGCAAAAAATTTCAGAATTGCACCTTGCAATGCGGAGAAATTACTGTTTGTGCATTTACAATATTCATTGATTTTTGCCCTTGAAAAACATCCAGAAATGTTTGAAGCTACTGACTGAATGAAAGGAGCTGGCATCTCACTCTCTTTGAATCTTCTTTATCATGCTAAGAGGAGCAGGAAAAAGCAAAAAATTTCAGAATTGCACCTTGCAATGCGGAGAAATTACTGTTTGTGCATTTACAATATTCATTGATTTTTGCCATTGAAAAACGTCCTGAAATGTTTGAAGCTACTGACTGAATGAAAAGAGCTGGCATCTCACACTCTTTGAATCTTCTTTATCATGCTAAGAGGAGCAGGAAAGAGCAAAAAATTTCAGAATTGCACCTTGCAATGCGGAGAAATTACTGTTTGTGCATTTACAATATTCATTGATTTTTGCCATTGAAAAACGTCCAGAAATGTTTGAAGCTACTGACTGAATGAAAGGAGCTGGCATCTCACTCTCTTTGAATCTTCTTTATCATACTAAGAGGAGCAGGAAAAAGCAAAAAATTTCAGAATTGCACCTTGCATTGCGGAGAAATTACTGTTTGTGCATTCACATTATTCATTGATTTTTGCCATTGAAAAACATCATGTTATTCATATACCAGAAATGTTTGAAGCTACTGACTGAATGAAAAGAGATGGCATCTCACTCTCTTTCAATCTTCTTTATCATGCTACGAGGAGCAGGAAAAAGCAAAACATTTCAGAATTGCACCTTGCAATGCGAAGAAATTAATGTTTGTGCATTTACAATATTCATTGATTTTTGCCATTGAAAAACGTCCAGAAATGTTTGAAGCTACTGACTGAATGAAAAGAGCTGGCATCTCACTCTCTTTGAATCTTCTTTATCATGCTAAGAGGAGCAGGAAAAAGCAAAAAATTTCAGAATTGCACCTTGCAATGCGGAGAAATTACTGTTTGTGCATTCACATTATTCATTGATTTTTGCCATTGAAAAACATCATGTTATTCATAAACCAGAAATGTTTGAAGCTACTGACTGAATGAAAAGAGCTGGCATCTCACTCTCTTTGAATCTTCTTTATCATGCTAAGAGGAGCAGGAAAAAGCAAAAAATTTCAGAATTTCACCTTGCAATGCGGAGAAATTACTGTTTGTGCATTTACAATATTCATTGATTTTTGCCATTGAAAAACGACCAGAAATGTTTGAAGCTACTGACTGAATGAAAGGAGCTGGTATCTCACTCTCTTTGAATCTTCTTTATCATGCTAAGAGGAGCAGGAAAAAGCAAAAAAATTCAGAATTGCACCTTGCAATGCGGAGAAATTACTGTTTGTGCATTTACAATATTCATTGATTTTTGCCCTTGAAAAACGTTCAGAAATGTTTGAAGCTACTGACTGAATGAAAGGAGCTGGCATCTCACTCTCTTTGAATATTCTTTATCATGCTAAGAGGAGCAGGAAAAAGCAAAAAATTTGAGAATTGCACCTTGCAATGCGGAGAAATTACTGTTTGTGCATTTACAATATTCATTGATTTTTGCCATTGAAAAACGTCCAGAAATGTTTGAAGCTACTGACTGAATGAAAAGAGCTGGCATCTCACTCTCTTTGAATCTTCTTTATCATGCTAAGAGGAGCAGGAAAAAGCAAAAAATTTCAGAATTGCACCTTGCAATGCGGAGAAATTACTGTTTGTGCATTTACAATATTCATTGATTTTTGCCCTTGAAAAACGTCCAGAAATGTTTGAAGCTACTGACTGAATGAAAGGAGCTGGCATCTCACTCTCTTTGAATCTTCTTTATCATGCTAAGAGGAGCAGGAAAAAGCAAAAAATTTCAGAATTGCACCTTGCAATGCGGAGAAATTACTGTTTGTGCATTTACAATATTCATTGATTTTTGCCATTGAAAAACGTCCTGAAATGTTTGAAGCTACTGACTGAATGAAAAGAGCTGGCATCTCACACTCTTTGAATCTTCTTTATCATGCTAAGAGGAGCAGGAAAGAGCAAAAAATTTCAGAATTGCACCTTGCAATGCGGAGAAATTACTGTTTGTGCATTTACAATATTCATTGATTTTTGCCATTGAAAAACGTCCAGAAATGTTTGAAGCTACTGACTGAATGAAAGGAGCTGGCATCTCACTCTCTTTGAATCTTCTTTATCATACTAAGAGGAGCAGGAAAAAGCAAAAAATTTCAGAATTGCACCTTGCATTGCGGAGAAATTACTGTTTGTGCATTCACATTATTCATTGATTTTTGCCATTGAAAAACATCATGTTATTCATATACCAGAAATGTTTGAAGCTACTGACTGAATGAAAAGAGATGGCATCTCACTCTCTTTCAATCTTCTTTATCATGCTACGAGGAGCAGGAAAAAGCAAAACATTTCAGAATTGCACCTTGCAATGCGAAGAAATTACTGTTTGTGCATTTACAATATTAATTGATTTTTGCCATTGAAAAATGTCCAGAAATGTTTGAAGCTACTGACTGAATGAAAAGAGCTGGCATCTCACTCTCTTTGAATCTTCTTTATCATGCTAAGAGGAGCAGGAAAAAGCAAAGAATTTCAGAATTGCACCTTGCAATGCGGAGAAATTACTGTTTGTGCATTCACATTATTCATTGATTTTTGCCATTGAAAAACATCATGTTATTCATAAACCAGAAATGTTTGAAGCTACTGACTGAATGAAAAGAGCTGGCATCTCACTCTCTTTGAATCTTCTTTATCATGCTAAGAGGAGCAGGAAAAAGCAAAAAATTTCAGAATTGCACCTTGCAATGCGGAGAAATTACTGTTTGTGCATTTACAATATTCATTGATTTTTGCCATTGAAAAACATCCAGAAATGTTTGAAGCTACTGACTGAATGAAAAGAGCTGGCATCTCACTCTCTTTGAATCTTCTTTATCATGCTAAGAGGAGCAGGAAAAAGCAAAAAATTTCAGAATTGCACCTTGCAATGCGGAGTAATTACTGTTTGTGCATTCACATTATTCATTGATTTTTGCCATTGAAAAACATCATGTTATTCATATACCAGAAATGTTTGAAGCTACTGACTGAAGGAAAAGAGCTGGCATCTCACTCTCTTTGAATCTTCTTTATCATGCTAAGAGGAGCAGGAAAAAGCAAAAAATTTCAGAATTTCACCTTGCAATGCGGAGAAATTACTGTTTGTGCATTTACAATATTCATTGATTTTTGCCATTGAAAAACGTTCAGAAATGTTTGAAGCTACTGACTGAATGAAAAGAGCTGGCATCTCACTCTCTTTGAATCTTCTTTATCATGCTAAGAGGAGCAGGAAAAAGCAAAAAATTTCAGAATTGCATCTTGCAATGCGGAGAAATTACTGTTTGTGCATTTACAATATTCATTGATTTTTGCCATTGAAAAACGTCCAGAAATGTTTGAAGCTACTGACTGAATGAAAAGAGCTGGCATCTCACTCTCTTTGAATCTTCTTTATCATGCTAAGAGGAGCAGGAAAAAGCAAAAAATTTCAGAATTGCACCTTGCAAAGCGGAGAAATTACTGTTTGTGCATTTACAATATTCATTGATTTTTCCCATTGAAAAACGTCCAGAAATGTTTGAAGCTACTGACTGAATGAAAGGAGCTGGCATCTCACTCTCTTTGAATCTTCTTTATCATGCTAAGAGGAGCAGGAAAAAGCAAAAAATTTCAGAATTGCAACTTGCAATGCGGAGAAATTACTGTTTGTGCATTCACATTATTCATTGATTTTTGCCATTGAAAAACATCATGTTGTTCATATACCAGAAATGTTTGAAGCTACTGACTGAATGAAAGGAGCTGGCATCTCACTCTCTTTGAATCTTCTTTATCATACTAAGAGGAGCAGGAAAAAGCAAAAAATTTCAGAATTGCACCTTGCAATGCGGAGAAATTACTGTTTGTGCATTCACATTATTCATTGATTTTTGCCATTGAAAAACGTCCAGAAATGTTTGAAGCTACTGACTGAATGAAAAGAGCTGGCATCTCACTCTCTTTGAATCTTCTTTATCATGCTAAGAGGAGCAGGAAAAAGCAAAAAATTTGAGAATTGCACCTTGCAATGCGGAGAAATTACTGTTTGTGCATTTACAATATTCATTGATTTTTGCCATTGAAAAACGTCCAGAAATGTTTGAAGCTACTGACTGAATGAAAAGAGCTGGCATCTCACTCTCTTTGAATCTTGTTTATCATGCTAAGAGGAGCAGGAAAAAGCAAAAAATTTCAGAATTGCACCTTGCAATGCGGAGAAATTACTGTTTGTGCATTTACAATATTCATTGATTTTTGCCCTTGAAAAACGTCCAGAAATGTTTGAAGCTACTGACTGAATGAAAGGAGCTGGCATCTTACTCGCTTTGAATCTTCTTTATCATGCTAAGAGGAGCAGGAAAAAGCAAAAAATTTCAGAATTGCACCTTGCAATGCGGAGAAATTACTGTTTGTGCATTTACAATATTCATTGATTTTTGCCATTGAAAAACGTCCTGAAATGTTTGAAGCTACTGACTGAATGAAAAGAGCTGGCATCTCACACTCTTTGAATCTTCTTTATCATGCTAAGAGGAGCAGGAAAGAGCAAAAAATTTCAGAATTGCACCTTGCAATGCGGAGAAATTACTGTTTGTGCATTTACAATATTCATTGATTTTTGCCATTGAAAAACGTCCAGAAATGTTTGAAGCTACTGACTGAATGAAAGGAGCTGGCATCTCACTCTCTTTGAATCTTCTTTATCATACTAAGAGGAGCAGGAAAAAGCAAAAAATTTCAGAATTGCACCTTGCATTGCGGAGAAATTACTGTTTGTGCATTCACATTATTCATTGATTTTTGCCATTGAAAAACATCATGTTATTCATATACCAGAAATGTTTGAAGCTACTGACTGAATGAAAAGAGATGGCATCTCACTCTCTTTCAATCTTCTTTATCATGCTACGAGGAGCAGGAAAAAGCAAAACATTTCAGAATTGCACCTTGCAATGCGAAGAAATTACTGTTTGTGCATTTACAATATTCATTGATTTTTGCCCTTGAAAAACGTTCAGAAATGTTTGAAGCTACTGACTGAATGAAAGGAGCTGGCATCTCACTCTCTTTGAATATTCTTTATCATGCTAAGAGGAGCAGGAAAAAGCAAAAAATTTGAGAATTGCACCTTGCAATGCGGAGAAATTACTGTTTGTGCATTTACAATATTCATTGATTTTTGCCATTGAAAAACGTCCAGAAATGTTTGAAGCTACTGACTGAATGAAAAGAGCTGGCATCTCACTCTCTTTGAATCTTCTTTATCATGCTAAGAGGAGCAGGAAAAAGCAAAAAATTTCAGAATTGCACCTTGCAATGCGGAGAAATTACTGTTTGTGCATTTACAATATTCATTGATTTTTGCCCTTGAAAAACGTCCAGAAATGTTTGAAGCTACTGACTGAATGAAAGGAGCTGGCATCTCACTCTCTTTGAATCTTCTTTATCATGCTAAGAGGAGCAGGAAAAAGCAAAAAATTTCAGAATTGCACCTTGCAATGCGGAGAAATTACTGTTTGTGCATTTACAATATTCATTGATTTTTGCCATTGAAAAACGTCCAGAAATGTTTGAAGCTACTGACTGAATGAAAAGAGCTGGCATCTCACACTCTTTGAATGTTCTTTATCATGCTAAGAGGAGCAGGAAAGAGCAAAAAATTTCAGAATTGCACCTTGCAATGCGGAGAAATTACTGTTTGTGCATTTACAATATTCATTGATTTTTGCCATTGAAAAACATCCAGAAATGTTTGAAGCTACTGACTGAATGAAAGGAGCTGGCATCTCACTCTCTTTGAATCTTCTTTATCATACTAAGAGGAGCAGGAAAAAGCAAAAAATTTCAGAATTGCACCTTGCATTGCGGAGAAATTACTGTTTGTGCATTCACATTATTCATTGATTTTTGTCATTGAAAAACATCATGTTATTCATATACCAGAAATGTTTGAAGCTACTTTCTGAATGAAAGGAGATGGCATCTCACTCTCTTTCAATCTTCTTTATCATGCTAAGAGGAGCAGGAAAAAGCAAAACATTTCAGAATTGCACCTTGCAATGCGAAGAAATTACTGTTTGTGCATTTACAATATTCATTGATTTTTGCCATTGAAAAACGTCCAGAAATGTTTGAAGCTACTGACTGAATGAAAAGAGCTGGCATCCCACTCTCTTTGAATCTTCTTTATCATGCTAAGAGGAGCAGGAAAAAGCAAAAAAATTCAGAATTGCACCTTGCAATGCGGAGAAATTACTGTTTGTGCATTCACATTATTCATTGATTTTTGCCATTGAAAAACATCATGTTATTCATATACCAGAAATGTTTGAAGCTACTGACTGAATGAAAAGAGCTGGCATCTCACTCTCTTTGAATCTTCTTTATCATGCTAAGAGGAGCAGGAAAAAGCAAAAAATTTCAGAATTGCACCTTGCAATGCGGAGAAATTACTGTTTGTGCATTTACAATATTCATTGATTTTTGCCATTGAAAAACATCCAGAAATGTTTGAAGCTACTGACTGAATGAAAAGAGCTGGCATCTCACTCTCTTTGAATTTTCTTTATCATGCTAAGAGGAGCAGGAAAAAGCAAAAAATTTCAGAATTGCACCTTGCAATGCGGAGAAATTACTGTTTGTGCATTCACATTATTCATTGATTTTTGACATTGAAAAACATCATGTTATTCATATACCAGAAATGTTTGAAGCTACTGACTGAAGGAAAAGAGCTGGCATCTCACTCTCTTTGAATCTTCTTTATCATGCTAAGAGGAGCAGGAAAAAGCAAAAAATTTCAGAATTTCACCTTGCAATGCGGAGAAATTACTGTTTGTGCATTTACAATATTCATTGATTTTTGCCATTGAAAAACGACCAGAAATGTTTGAAGCTACTGACTGAATGAAAGGAGCTGGCATCTCACTCTCTTTGAATCTTCTTTATCATGCTAAGAGGAGCAGGAAAAAGCAAAAAAATTCAGAATTGCACCTTGCAATGCGGAGAAATTACTGTTTGTGCATTTACAATATTCATTGATTTTTGCCCTTGAAAAACGTTCAGAAATGTTTGAAGCTACTGACTGAATGAAAAGAGCTGGCATCTCACTCTCTTTGAATCTTCTTTATCATGCTAAGAGGAGCAGGAAAAAGCAAAAAATTTGAGAATTGCACCTTGCAATGCGGAGAAATTACTGTTTGTGCATTTACAATATTCATTGATTTTTGCCATTGAAAAACGTCCAGAAATGTTTGAAGCTACTGACTGAATGAAAAGAGCTGGCATCTCACTCTCTTTGAATCTTCTTTATCATGCTAAGAGGAGCAGGAAAAAGCAAAAAATTTCAGAATTGCACCTTGCAATGCGGAGAAATTACTGTTTGTGCATTTACAATATTCATTGATTTTTGCCCTTGAAAAACGTCCAGAAATGTTTGAAGCTACTGACTGAATGAAAGGAGCTGGCATCTCACTCTCTTTGAATCTTCTTTATCATGCTAAGAGGAGCAGGAAAAAGCAAAAAATTTCAGAATTGCACCTTGCAATGCGGAGAAATTACTGTTTGTGCATTTACAATATTCATTGATTTTTGCCATTGAAAAACGTCCTGAAATGTTTGAAGCTACTGACTGAATGAAAAGAGCTGGCATCTCACACTCTTTGAATCTTCTTTATCATGCTAAGAGGAGCAGGAAAGAGCAAAAAATTTCAGAATTGCACCTTGCAATGCGGAGAAATTACTGTTTGTGCATTTACAATATTCATTGATTTTTGCCATTGAAAAACGTCCAGAAATGTTTGAAGCTACTGACTGAATGAAAGGAGCTGGCATCTCACTCTCTTTGAATCTTCTTTATCATACTAAGAGGAGCAGGAAAAAGCAAAAAATTTCAGAATTGCACCTTGCATTGCGGAGAAATTACTGTTTGTGCATTCACATTATTCATTGATTTTTGCCATTGAAAAACATCATGTTATTCATATACCAGAAATGTTTGAAGCTACTGACTGAATGAAAAGAGATGGCATCTCACTCTCTTTCAATCTTCTTTATCATGCTACGAGGAGCAGGAAAAAGCAAAACATTTCAGAATTGCACCTTGCAATGCGAAGAAATTAATGTTTGTGCATTTACAATATTCATTGATTTTTGCCATTGAAAAACGTCCAGAAATGTTTGAAGCTACTGACTGAATGAAAAGAGCTGGCATCTCACTCTCTTTGAATCTTCTTTATCATGCTAAGAGGAGCAGGAAAAAGCAAAAAATTTCAGAATTGCACCTTGCAATGCGGAGAAATTACTGTTTGTGCATTCACATTATTCATTGATTTTTGCCATTGAAAAACATCATGTTATTCATAAACCAGAAATGTTTGAAGCTACTGACTGAATGAAAAGAGCTGGCATCTCACTCTCTTTGAATCTTCTTTATCATGCTAAGAGGAGCAGGAAAAAGCAAAAAATTTCAGAATTTCACCTTGCAATGCGGAGAAATTACTGTTTGTGCATTTACAATATTCATTGATTTTTGCCATTGAAAAACGACCAGAAATGTTTGAAGCTACTGACTGAATGAAAGGAGCTGGTATCTCACTCTCTTTGAATCTTCTTTATCATGCTAAGAGGAGCAGGAAAAAGCAAAAAAATTCAGAATTGCACCTTGCAATGCGGAGAAATTACTGTTTGTGCATTTACAATATTCATTGATTTTTGCCCTTGAAAAACGTTCAGAAATGTTTGAAGCTACTGACTGAATGAAAGGAGCTGGCATCTCACTCTCTTTGAATATTCTTTATCATGCTAAGAGGAGCAGGAAAAAGCAAAAAATTTGAGAATTGCACCTTGCAATGCGGAGAAATTACTGTTTGTGCATTTACAATATTCATTGATTTTTGCCATTGAAAAACGTCCAGAAATGTTTGAAGCTACTGACTGAATGAAAAGAGCTGGCATCTCACTCTCTTTGAATCTTCTTTATCATGCTAAGAGGAGCAGGAAAAAGCAAAAAATTTCAGAATTGCACCTTGCAATGCGGAGAAATTACTGTTTGTGCATTTACAATATTCATTGATTTTTGCCCTTGAAAAACGTCCAGAAATGTTTGAAGCTACTGACTGAATGAAAGGAGCTGGCATCTCACTCTCTTTGAATCTTCTTTATCATGCTAAGAGGAGCAGGAAAAAGCAAAAAATTTCAGAATTGCACCTTGCAATGCGGAGAAATTACTGTTTGTGCATTTACAATATTCATTGATTTTTGCCATTGAAAAACGTCCTGAAATGTTTGAAGCTACTGACTGAATGAAAAGAGCTGGCATCTCACACTCTTTGAATCTTCTTTATCATGCTAAGAGGAGCAGGAAAGAGCAAAAAATTTCAGAATTGCACCTTGCAATGCGGAGAAATTACTGTTTGTGCATTTACAATATTCATTGATTTTTGCCATTGAAAAACGTCCAGAAATGTTTGAAGCTACTGACTGAATGAAAGGAGCTGGCATCTCACTCTCTTTGAATCTTCTTTATCATACTAAGAGGAGCAGGAAAAAGCAAAAAATTTCAGAATTGCACCTTGCATTGCGGAGAAATTACTGTTTGTGCATTCACATTATTCATTGATTTTTGCCATTGAAAAACATCATGTTATTCATATACCAGAAATGTTTGAAGCTACTGACTGAATGAAAAGAGATGGCATCTCACTCTCTTTCAATCTTCTTTATCATGCTACGAGGAGCAGGAAAAAGCAAAACATTTCAGAATTGCACCTTGCAATGCGAAGAAATTACTGTTTGTGCATTTACAATATTAATTGATTTTTGCCATTGAAAAATGTCCAGAAATGTTTGAAGCTACTGACTGAATGAAAAGAGCTGGCATCTCACTCTCTTTGAATCTTCTTTATCATGCTAAGAGGAGCAGGAAAAAGCAAAGAATTTCAGAATTGCACCTTGCAATGCGGAGAAATTACTGTTTGTGCATTCACATTATTCATTGATTTTTGCCATTGAAAAACATCATGTTATTCATAAACCAGAAATGTTTGAAGCTACTGACTGAATGAAAAGAGCTGGCATCTCACTCTCTTTGAATCTTCTTTATCATGCTAAGAGGAGCAGGAAAAAGCAAAAAATTTCAGAATTGCACCTTGCAATGCGGAGAAATTACTGTTTGTGCATTTACAATATTCATTGATTTTTGCCATTGAAAAACATCCAGAAATGTTTGAAGCTACTGACTGAATGAAAAGAGCTGGCATCTCACTCTCTTTGAATCTTCTTTATCATGCTAAGAGGAGCAGGAAAAAGCAAAAAATTTCAGAATTGCACCTTGCAATGCGGAGTAATTACTGTTTGTGCATTCACATTATTCATTGATTTTTGCCATTGAAAAACATCATGTTATTCATATACCAGAAATGTTTGAAGCTACTGACTGAAGGAAAAGAGCTGGCATCTCACTCTCTTTGAATCTTCTTTATCATGCTAAGAGGAGCAGGAAAAAGCAAAAAATTTCAGAATTTCACCTTGCAATGCGGAGAAATTACTGTTTGTGCATTTACAATATTCATTGATTTTTGCCATTGAAAAACGTTCAGAAATGTTTGAAGCTACTGACTGAATGAAAAGAGCTGGCATCTCACTCTCTTTGAATCTTCTTTATCATGCTAAGAGGAGCAGGAAAAAGCAAAAAATTTCAGAATTGCATCTTGCAATGCGGAGAAATTACTGTTTGTGCATTTACAATATTCATTGATTTTTGCCATTGAAAAACGTCCAGAAATGTTTGAAGCTACTGACTGAATGAAAAGAGCTGGCATCTCACTCTCTTTGAATCTTCTTTATCATGCTAAGAGGAGCAGGAAAAAGCAAAAAATTTCAGAATTGCACCTTGCAAAGCGGAGAAATTACTGTTTGTGCATTTACAATATTCATTGATTTTTCCCATTGAAAAACGTCCAGAAATGTTTGAAGCTACTGACTGAATGAAAGGAGCTGGCATCTCACTCTCTTTGAATCTTCTTTATCATGCTAAGAGGAGCAGGAAAAAGCAAAAAATTTCAGAATTGCAACTTGCAATGCGGAGAAATTACTGTTTGTGCATTCACATTATTCATTGATTTTTGCCATTGAAAAACATCATGTTGTTCATATACCAGAAATGTTTGAAGCTACTGACTGAATGAAAGGAGCTGGCATCTCACTCTCTTTGAATCTTCTTTATCATACTAAGAGGAGCAGGAAAAAGCAAAAAATTTCAGAATTGCACCTTGCAATGCGGAGAAATTACTGTTTGTGCATTCACATTATTCATTGATTTTTGCCATTGAAAAACGTCCAGAAATGTTTGAAGCTACTGACTGAATGAAAAGAGCTGGCATCTCACTCTCTTTGAATCTTCTTTATCATGCTAAGAGGAGCAGGAAAAAGCAAAAAATTTGAGAATTGCACCTTGCAATGCGGAGAAATTACTGTTTGTGCATTTACAATATTCATTGATTTTTGCCATTGAAAAACGTCCAGAAATGTTTGAAGCTACTGACTGAATGAAAAGAGCTGGCATCTCACTCTCTTTGAATCTTGTTTATCATGCTAAGAGGAGCAGGAAAAAGCAAAAAATTTCAGAATTGCACCTTGCAATGCGGAGAAATTACTGTTTGTGCATTTACAATATTCATTGATTTTTGCCCTTGAAAAACGTCCAGAAATGTTTGAAGCTACTGACTGAATGAAAGGAGCTGGCATCTTACTCGCTTTGAATCTTCTTTATCATGCTAAGAGGAGCAGGAAAAAGCAAAAAATTTCAGAATTGCACCTTGCAATGCGGAGAAATTACTGTTTGTGCATTCACATTATTCATTGATTTTTGCCATTGAAAAACATCATGTTGTTCATATACCAGAAATATTTGAAGCTACTGACTGAATGAAAGGAGCTGGCATCTCACTCTCTTTGAATCTTCTTTATCATACTAAGAGGAGCAGGGAAAAGCAAAAAATTTCAGAATTGCACCTTGCAATGCGGAGAAATTACTGTTTGTGCATTCACATTATTCATTGATTTTTACCATTGAAAAACGTCCAGAAATGTTTGAAGCTACTGACTGAATGAAAAGAGCTGGCATCTCACTCTCTTTGAATCTTCTTTATCATGCTAAGAGGAGCAGGAAAAAGCAAAAAATTTGAGAATTGCACCTTGCAATGCGGAGAAATTACTGTTTGTGCATTTACAATATTCATTGTTTTTTGCCATTGAAAAACGTCCAGAAATGTTTGAAGCTACTGACTGAATGAAAAGAGCTGGCATCTCACTCTCTTTGAATCTTCTTTATCATGCTTAGAGGAGCAGGAAAAAGCAAAAAATTTCAGAATTGCACCTTGCAATGCGGAGAAATTACTGTTTGTGCATTCACATTATTCATTGATTTTTGCCATTGAAAAACATCATGTTATTCATATACCAGAAATGTTTGAAGCTACAGACTGAATGAAAAGAGCTGGCATCTCACTCTCTTTGAATCTTCTTTATCATGCTAAGAGGAGCAGGAAAAAGCAAAAAATTTCAGAATTGCAACTTGCAATGCGGAGAAATTACTGTTTGTGCATTCACATTATTCATTGATTTTTGCCATTGAAAAACATCATGTTATTCATATACCAGAAATGTTTGAAGCTACTGACTGAATGAAAAGAGCTGGCATCTCACTCTCTTTGAATCTTCTTTATCATGCTAAGAGGAGAAGGAAAAAGCAAAAAATTTCAGAATTGCACCTTGCAATGCATAGAAATTACTGTTTGTGCATTTACAATATTCATTGATTTTTGCCATTGAAAAACGTCCAGAAATGTTTGAAGCTACTGACTGAATGAAAGGAGCTGGCATCTCACTCTCTTTGAATCTTCTTTATCATGCTAAGAGGAGCAGGAAAAAGCAAAAAATTTCAGAATTGCACCTTGCAATGCGGAGAAATTACTGTTTGTGCATTCACATTATTCATTGATTTTTGCCATTGAAAAACATCATGTTATTCATATACCAGAAATGTTTGAAGCTACTGACTGAATGAAAAGAGCTGGCATCTCACTCTCTTTCAATCTTCTTTATCATGCTAAGAGGAGCAGGAAAAAGCAAAAAATTTCAGAATTGCACCTTGCAATGCGGAGAAATTACTGTTTGTGCATTTACAATATTCATTGATTTTTGCCATTGAAAAACATCCAGAAATGTTTGAAGCTACTTACTGAATGAAAGGAGCTGGCATCTCACTCTCTTTGAATCTTCTTTATCATGCTAAGAGGAGCAGGAAAAAGCAAAAAATTTCAGAATTGCACCTTGCAATGCGGAGAAATTACTGTTTGTGCATTCACATTATTCATTGATTTTTGCCATTGAAAAACATCATGTTGTTCATATACCAGAAATGTTTGAAGCTACTGACTGAATGAAAAGAGCTGGCATCTCACTCTCTTTGAATCTTCTTTATAATGCTAAGATTAGCAGGAAAAAGCAAAAAATTTCAGAATTGTACCTTGCAATGCGGAGAAATTACTGTTTGTGCATTTACAATATTCATTGATTTTTGCCATTGAAAAACATCCATAATGTTTGAAGCTACTGACTGAATGAAAAGAGCTGGCATCTCACTCTCTTTGAATCTTCTTTATCATGCTAAGAGGAGCAGGAAAAAGCAAAAAATTTCATAATTGCACCTTGCAATGCGGAGAAATTACTGTTTGTGCATTCACATTATTCATTGATTTTTGCCATTGAAAAACATCATGTTATTCATATACCAGAAATGTTTGACGCTACTGACTGAATGAAAAGAGCTGGCATCTCACTCTCTTTGAATATTCTTTATCATGCTAAGAGGAGCAGGAAAAAGCAAAAAATTTCAGAATTGCACCTTGCAATGCGTAGAAATTACTGTTTGTGCATTTACAATATTCATTGATTTTTGCCATTGAAAAACGTCCAGAAATGTTTGATGCTACTGACTGAATGAAAAGAGCTGGCATCTCACTCTCTTTGAATCTTCTTTATCATGCTAAGAGGAGCAGGAAAAAGCAAAAAATTTCAGAATTGCACCTTGCAATGCGGAGAAATTACTGTTTGCGCATTTACAATATTCATTGATTTTTGCCATTGAAAAACGTCCAGAAATGTTTGAAGCTACTGACTGAATGAAAAGAGCTGGCATCTCACTCTCTTTGAATCTTCTTTATCATGCTAAGAGGAGCAGGAAAAAGCAAAAAATTTGAGAATTGCACCTTGCAATGCGGAGAAATTACTGTTTGTGCATTTACAATATTCATTGATTTTTGCCATTGAAAAACGTCCAGAAATGTTTGAAGCTACTGACTGAATGAAAAGAGCTGGCATCTCACTCTCTTTGAATCTTCTTTATCATGCTAAGAGGAGCAGGAAAAAGCAAAAAATTTCAGAATTGCACCTTGCAATGCGGAGAAATTACTGTTTGTGCATTTACAATATTCATTGATCTTTGCCCTTGAAAAACGTCCAGAAATGTTTGAAGCTACTGACTGAATGAAAGGAGCTGGCATCTTACTCGCTTTGAATCTTCTTTATCATGCTAAGAGGAGCAGGAAAAAGCAAAAAATTTCAGAATTGCACCTTGCAATGCGGAGAAATTACTGTTTGTGCATTCACATTATTCATTGATTTTTGCCATTGAAAAACATCATGTTGTTCATATACCAGAAATGTTTGAAGCTACTGACTGAATGAAAGGAGCTGGCATCTCACTCTCTTTGAATCTTCTTTATCATACTAAGAGGAGCAGGGAAAAGCAAAAAATTTCAGAATTGCACCTTGCAATTCGGAGAAATTACTGTTTGTGCATTCACATTATTCATTGATTTTTACCATTGAAAAACGTCCAGAAATGTTTGAAGCTACTGACTGAATGAAAAGAGCTGGCATCTCACTCTCTTTGAATCTTCTTTATCATGCTAAGAGGAGCAGGAAAAAGCAAAAAATTTGAGAATTGCACCTTGCAATGCGGAGAAATTACTGTTTGTGCATTTACAATATTCATTGTTTTTTGCCATTGAAAAACGTCCAGAAATGTTTGAAGCTACTGACTGAATGAAAAGAGCTGGCATCTCACTCTCTTTGAATCTTCTTTATCATGCTTAGAGGAGCAGGAAAAAGCAAAAAATTTCAGAATTGCACCTTGCAATGCGGAGAAATTACTGTTTGTGCATTCACATTATTCATTGATTTTTGCCATTGAAAAACATCATGTTATTCATATACCAGAAATGTTTGAAGCTACAGACTGAATGAAAAGAGCTGGCATCTCACTCTCTTTGAATCTTCTTTATCATGCTAAGAGGAGCAGGAAAAAGCAAAAAATTTCAGAATTGCAACTTGCAATGCGGAGAAATTACTGTTTGTGCATTCACATTATTCATTGATTTTTGCCATTGAAAAACATCATGTTATTCATATACCAGAAATGTTTGAAGCTACTGACTGAATGAAAAGAGCTGGCATCTCACTCTCTTTGAATCTTCTTTATCATGCTAAGAGGAGAAGGAAAAAGCAAAAAATTTCAGAATTGCACCTTGCAATGCATAGAAATTACTGTTTGTGCATTTACAATATTCATTGATTTTTGCCATTGAAAAACGTCCAGAAATGTTTGAAGCTACTGACTGAATGAAAGGAGCTGGCATCTCACTCTCTTTGAATCTTCTTTATCATGCTAAGAGGAGCAGGAAAAAGCAAAAAATTTCAGAATTTCACCTTGCAATGCGGAGAAATTACTGTTTGTGCATTCACATTATTCATTGATTTTTGCCATTGAAAAACATCATGTTATTCATATACCAGAAATGTTTGAAGCTACTGACTGAATGAAAAGAGCTGGCATCTCACTCTCTTTCAATCTTCTTTATCATGCTAAGAGGAGCAGGAAAAAGCAAAAAATTTCAGAATTGCACCTTGCAATGCGGAGAAATTACTGTTTGTGCATTTACAATATTCATTGATTTTTGCCATTGAAAAACGTCCAGAAATGTTTGAAGCTACTGACTGAATGAAAAGAGCTGGCATCTCACTCTCTTTGAATCTTCTTTATCATGCTAAGAGGAGCAGGAAAAAGCAAAAAATTTCAGAATTGCACCTTGCAATGCGGAGAAATTACTGTTTGTGCATTTACAATATTCATTGATTTTTGCCATTGAAAAACATCCAGAAATGTTTGAAGCTACTTACTGAATGAAAGGAGCTGGCATCTCACTCTCTTTGAATCTTCTTTATCATGCTAAGAGGAGCAGGAAAAAGCAAAAAATTTCAGAATTGCACCTTGCAATGCGGAGAAATTACTGTTTGTGCATTCACATTATTCATTGATTTTTGCCATTGAAAAACATCATGTTGTTCATATACCAGAAATGTTTGAAGCTACTGACTGAATGAAAAGAGCTGGCATCTCACTCTCTTTGAATCTTCTTTATAATGCTAAGATTAGCAGGAAAAAGCAAAAAATTTCAGAATTGTACCTTGCAATGCGGAGAAATTACTGTTTGTGCATTTACAATATTCATTGATTTTTGCCATTGAAAAACGTCCATAATGTTTGAAGCTACTGACTGAATGAAAAGAGCTGGCATCTCACTCTCTTTGAATCTTCTTTATCATGCTAAGAGGAGCAGGAAAAAGCAAAAAATTTCATAATTGCACCTTGCAATGCGGAGAAATTACTGTTTGTGCATTCACATTATTCATTGATTTTTGCCATTGAAAAACATCATGTTATTCATATACCAGAAATGTTTGACGCTACTGACTGAATGAAAAGAGCTGGCATCTCACTCTCTTTGAATCTTCTTTATCATGCTAAGAGGAGCAGGAAAAAGCAAAAAATTTCAGAATTGCACCTTGCAATGCGTAGAAATTACTGTTTGTGCATTTACAATATTCATTGATTTTTGCCATTGAAAAACGTCCAGAAATGTTTGAAGCTACTGACTGAATGAAAGGAGCTGGCATCTCACTCTCTTTGAATCTTCTTTATCATGCTAAGAGGAGCAGGAAAAAGCAAAAAATTTCAGAATTGCACCTTGCAAAGCGGAGAAATTACTGTTTGTGCATTCACATTATTCATTGATTTTTGCCATTGAAAAACATCATGTTATTCATATACCAGAAATGTTTGAAGCTACTGACTGAATGAAAAGAGCTGGCATCTCACTCTCTTTGAATCTTCTTTATCATGCTAAGAGGAGCAGGAAAAAGCAAAAAAATTCAGAATTGCACCTTGCAATGCGGAGAAATTACTGTTTGTGCATTTACAATATTCATTGATTTTTGCCATTGAAAAACGTCCAGAAATGTTTGAAGCTACTGACTGAATGAAAAGAGCTGGTATCTCACTCTCTTTGAATCTTCTTTATCATGCTAAGAGGAGAAGGAAAAAGCAAAAAATTTCAGAATTGCACCTTGCAATGCGGAGAAATTACTCTTTGTGCATTTACAATATTCATTGATTTTTGCCATTGAAAAACGTCCAGAAATGTTTGAAGCTACTGACTGAATGAAAGGAGCTGGCATCTCACTCTCTTTGAATCTTCTTTATCATGCTAAGAGGAGCAGGAAAAAGCAAAAAATTTCAGAATTGCACCTTGCAATGCGGAGAAATTACTGTTTGTGCATTCACATTATTCATTGATTTTTGCCATTGAAAAACATCAAGTTATTCATATACCAGAAATGTTTGAAGCTACTGACTGAATGAAAAGAGCTGGCATCTCACTCTCTTTGAATCTTCTTTATCATGCTAAGAGGAGCAGGAAAAAGCAAAAAATTTCAGAATTGCACCTTGCAATGCGGAGAAATTACTGTTTGTGCATTCACATTATTCATTGATTTTTGCCATTGAAAAACATCATGTTATTCATATACCAGAAATGTTTGAAGCTACTGACTGAATGAAAAGAGCTGGCATCTCAATCTCTTTGAATCTTCTTTATCATGCTAAGAGGAGCAGGAAAAAGCAAAAAATTTCAGAATTGCACCTTGCAATGCGGAGAAATTACTGTTTGTGCATTTACAATATTCATTGATTTTTGCCATTGAAAAACGTCCAGAAATGTTTGAAGCTACTGACTGAATGAAAAGAGCTGGCATCTCACTCTCTTTGAATCTTCTTTATCATGCTAAGAGGAGCAGGAAAAAGCAAAAAATTTCAGAATTGCACCTTGCAATGCGGATAAATTACTGTTTGTGCATTTACAATATTCATTGATTTTTGCCATTGAAAATCGTCCAGAAATGTTTGACGCTCCTGACTGAATGAAAAGAGCTGGCATCTCACTCTCTTTGAATCTTCTTTATCATGCTAAGAGGAGCAGGAAAAAGCAAAAAATTTCAGAATTGCACCTTGCAATGCGGAGAAATTACTGTTTGTGCATTCACATTATTCATTGATTTTTGCCATTGAAAAACATCATGTTATTCATATACCAGAAATGTTTAAGGCTACTGACTGAATGAAAAGAGCTGGCATCTCACTCTCTTTGAATCTTCTTTATCATGCTAAGAGGAGCAGGAAAAAGCAAAAAATTTCAGAATTGCACCTTGCAATGCGGAGAAATTACTGTTTGTGCATTTACAATATTCATTGATTTTTGCCATTGAAAAACGTCCAGAAATGTTTGAAGCTACTGACTGAATGAAAAGAGCTGGCATCTCACTCTCTTTGAATCTTCTTTATCATGCTAAGAGGAGCATGAAAAAGCAAAAAATTTCAGAATTGCACCTTGCAATGCGGAGAAATTACTGTTTGTGCATTTACAATATTCATTGATTTTTGCCATTGAAAAACGTCCAGAAATGTTTGAAGCTACTGACTGAATGAAAGGAGCTGGCATCTCACTCTCTTTGAATCTTCTTTATCATGCTAAGAGGAGCAGGAAAAAGCAAAAAATTTCAGAATTGCACCTTGCAATGTGGAGAAATTACTGTTTGTGCATTCACATTATTCATTGATTTTTGCCATTGAAAAACATCATGTTATTCATATACCAGAAATGTTTGAAGCTGCTGACTGAATGAAAAGAGCTTGCATCTCACTCTCTTTGAATCTTCTTTATCATGCTAAGAGGAGCAGGAAAAAGCAAAAAATTTCAGAATTGCACCTTGCAATGCGGAGAAATTACTGTTTGTGCATTCACATTATTCATTGATTTTTGCCATTGAAAAACATCATGTTATTCATATACCAGAAATGTTTGAAGCTACTGACTGAATGAAAAGAGCTGGCATCTCACTCTCTTTCAATCTTCTTTATCATGCTAAGAGGAGCAGGAAAAAGCAAAAAATTTCAGAATTGCACCTTGCAATGCGGAGAAATTACTGTTTGTGCATTTACAATATTCATTGATTTTTGCCATTGAAAAACGTCTAGAAATGTTTGAAGCTACTGACTGAATGAAAAGAGCTGGCATCTCACTCTCTTTGAATCTTCTTTATCATGCTAAGAGGAGCAGGAAAAAGCAAAAAATTTCAGAATTGCACCTTGCAATGCGGAGAAATTACTGTTTGTGCATTTACAATATTCATTGATTTTTGCCATTGAAAAACATCCAGAAATGTTTGAAGCTACTTACTGAATGAAAGGAGCTGGCATCTCACTCTCTTTGAATCTTCTTTATCATGCTAAGAGGAGCAGGAAAAAGCAAAAAATTTCAGAATTGCACCTTGCAATGCGGAGAAATTACTGTTTGTGCATTCACATTATTCATTGATTTTTGCCATTGAAAAACATCATGTTGTTCATATACCAGAAATGTTTGAAGCTACTGACTGAATGAAAAGAGCTGGCATCTCATTCTCTTTGAATCTTCTTTATAATGCTAAGATTAGCAGGAAAAAGCAAAAAATTTCAGAATTGTACCTTGCAATGCGGAGAAATTACTGTTTGTGCATTTACAATATTCATTGATTTTTGCCATTGAAAAACGTCCATAATGTTTGAAGCTACTGACTGAATGAAAAGAGCTGGCATCTCACTCTCTTTGAATCTTCTTTATCATGCTAAGAGGAGCAGGAAAAAGCAAAAAATTTCATAATTGCACCTTGCAATGCGGAGAAATTACTGTTTGTGCATTCACATTATTCATTGATTTTTGCCATTGAAAAACATCATGTTATTCATATACCAGAAATGTTTGACGCTACTGACTGAATGAAAAGAGCTGGCATCTCACTCTCTTTGAATCTTCTTTATCATGCTAAGAGGAGCAGGAAAAAGCAAAAAATTTCAGAATTGCACCTTGCAATGCGTAGAAATTACTGTTTGTGCATTTACAATATTCATTGATTTTTGCCATTGAAAAACGTCCAGAAATGTTTGAAGCTACTGACTGAATGAAAGGAGCTGGCATCTCACTCTCTTTGAATCTTCTTTATCATGCTAAGAGGAGCAGGAAAAAGCAAAAAATTTCAGAATTGCACCTTGCAAAGCGGAGAAATTACTGTTTGTGCATTCACATTATTCATTGATTTTTGCCATTGAAAAACATCATGTTATTCATATACCAGAAATGTTTGAAGCTACTGACTGAATGAAAAGAGCTGGCATCTCACTCTCTTTGAATCTTCTTTATCATGCTAAGAGGAGCAGGAAAAAGCAAAAAAATTCAGAATTGCACCTTGCAATGCGGAGAAATTACTGTTTGTGCATTTACAATATTCATTGATTTTTGCCATTGAAAAACGTCCAGAAATGTTTGAAGCTACTGACTGAATGAAAAGAGCTGGTATCTCACTCTCTTTGAATCTTCTTTATCATGCTAAGAGGAGAAGGAAAAAGCAAAAAATTTCAGAATTGCACCTTGCAATGCGGAGAAATTACTCTTTGTGCATTTACAATATTCATTGATTTTTGCCATTGAAAAACGTCCAGAAATGTTTGAAGCTACTGACTGAATGAAAGGAGCTGGCATCTCACTCTCTTTGAATCTTCTTTATCATGCTAAGAGGAGCAGGAAAAAGCAAAAAATTTCAGAATTGCACCTTGCAATGCGGAGAAATTACTGTTTGTGCATTCACATTATTCATTGATTTTTGCCATTGAAAAACATCAAGTTATTCATATACCAGAAATGTTTGAAGCTACTGACTGAATGAAAAGAGCTGGCATCTCACTCTCTTTGAATCTTCTTTATCATGCTAAGAGGAGCAGGAAAAAGCAAAAAATTTCAGAATTGCACCTTGCAATGCGGAGAAATTACTGTTTGTGCATTCACATTATTCGTTGATTTTTGCCATTGAAAAACATCATGTTATTCATATACCAGAAATGTTTGAAGCTACTGACTGAATGAAAAGAGCTGGCATCTCAATCTCTTTGAATCTTCTTTATCATGCTAAGAGGAGCAGGAAAAAGCAAAAAATTTCAGAATTGCACCTTGCAATGCGGAGAAATTACTGTTAGTGCATTTACAATATTCATTGATTTTTGCCATTGAAAAACGTCCAGAAATGTTTGAAGCTACTGACTGAATGAAAAGAGCTGGCATCTCACTCTCTTTGAATCTTCTTTATCATGCTAAGAGGAGCAGGAAAAAGCAAAAAATTTCAGAATTGCACCTTGCAATGCGGATAAATTACTGTTTGTGCATTTACAATATTCATTGATTTTTGCCATTGAAAATCGTCCAGAAATGTTTGACGCTCCTGACTGAATGAAAAGAGCTGGCATCTCACTCTCTTTGAATCTTCTTTATCATGCTAAGAGGAGCAGGAAAAAGCAAAAAATTTCAGAATTGCACCTTGCAATGCGGAGAAATTACTGTTTGTGCATTCACATTATTCATTGATTTTTGCCATTGAAAAACATCATGTTATTCATATACCAGAAATGTTTAAGGCTACTGACTGAATGAAAAGAGCTGGCATCTCACTCTCTTTGAATCTTCTTTATCATGCTAAGAGGAGCAGGAAAAAGCAAAAAATTTCAGAATTGCACCTTGCAATGCGGAGAAATTACTGTTTGTGCATTTACAATATTCATTGATTTTTGCCATTGAAAAACGTCCAGAAATGTTTGAAGCTACTGACTGAATGAAAAGAGCTGGCATCTCACTCTCTTTGAATCTTCTTTATCATGCTAAGAGGAGCATGAAAAAGCAAAAAATTTCAGAATTGCACCTTGCAATGCGGAGAAATTACTGTTTGTGCATTTACAATATTCATTGATTTTTGCCATTGAAAAACGTCCAGAAATGTTTGAAGCTACTGACTGAATGAAAGGAGCTGGCATCTCACTCTCTTTGAATCTTCTTTATCATGCTAAGAGGAGCAGGAAAAAGCAAAAAGTTTCAGAATTGCACCTTGCAATGTGGAGAAATTACTGTTTGTGCATTCACATTATTCATTGATTTTTGCCATTGAAAATCATCATGTTATTCATATACCAGAAATGTTTGAAGCTGCTGACTGAATGAAAAGAGCTTGCATCTCACTCTCTTTGAATCTTCTTTATCATGCTAAGAGGAGCAGGAAAAAGCAAAAAATTTCAGAATTGCACCTTGCAATGCGGAGAAATTACTGTTTGTGCATTCACATTATTCATTGATTTTTGCCATTGAAAAACATCATATTATTCATATACCAGAAATGTTTGAAGCTACTGACTGAATTTAAAGAGCTGGCATCTCACTCTCTTTGAATCTTCTTTATCATGCTAAGAGGAGCAGGAAAAAGCAAAAAATTTCAGAATTGCACCTTGCAATGCGGAGAAATTACTGTTTGTGCATTTACAATATTCATTGATTTTTGCCATTGAAAAACGTCCAGAAATGTTTGAAGCTACTGACTGAATGAAAAGAGCTGGCATCTCACTCTCTTTGAATCTTCTTTATCATGTTAAGAGGAGCAGGAAAAAGCAAAAAATTTCAGAATTGCACCTTGCAATGCAGAGAAATTACTGTTTGTGCATTTACAATATTCATTGATTTTTGCCATTGAATAACGTCCAGAAATGTTTGAAGCTACTGACTGAATGAAAAGAGCTGGCATCTCACTCTCTTTGAATCTTCTTTATCATGCTAAGAGGAGCAGGAATGCAAAAAATTTCAGAATTGCACCTTGCAATGCGGAGAAATTACTGTTTGTGCATTCACATTATTCATTGATTTTTGCCATTGAAAAACATCATGTTATTCATATACCAGAAATGTTTGAAGCTACTGACTGAATGAAAAGAGCTGGCATCTCACTCTCTTTGAATCTTCTTTATCATGCTAAGAGGAGCAGGAAAAAGCAAAAAATTTCAGAATTGCACCTTGCAATGCGGAGAAATTACTGTTTGTGCATTTACAATATTCATTGATTTTTGCCATTGAAAAACGTCCAGAAATGTTTGAAGCTACTGACTGAATGAAAAGAGCTGGCATCTCACTCTCTTTGAATCTTCTTTATCATAGTAAGAGGAGCAGGAAATAGCAAAAAATTTCAGAATTGCACCTTGCAATGCGGAGAAATTACTGTTTGTGCATTCACATTATTCATTTATTTTTGCCATTGAAAAACATCATGTTATTCATATACCAGAAATGTTTGAAGCTACTGACTGAATGAAAAGAGCTGGCATCTCACTCTCTTTGAATCTTCTTTATCATGCTAAGAGGAGCAGGAAAAAGCAAAAAATTTCAGAATTGCACCTTGCAAAGCGGAGAAATTACTGTTTGTGCATTTACAATATTCATTGATTTTTGCCATTGAAAAACGTCCAGAAATGTTTGAAGCTACTGACTGAATGAAAGGAGCTGGCATCTCACTCTCTTTGAATCTTCTTTATCATGCTAAGAGGAGCAGGAAAAAGCAAAAAATTTCAGAATTGCACCTTGCAATGCGGAGAAATTACTGTTTGTGCATTCACATTATTCATTGATTTTTGTCATTGAAAAACATCATGTTATTCATATACCAGAAATGTTTGAAGCTACTGACTGAATGAAAAGAGCTGGCATCTCACTCTCTTTGAATCTTCTTTATCATGCTAAGAGGAGCAGGAAAAAGCAAAAAAATTCAGAATTGCACCTTGCAATGCGGAGAAATTACTGTTTGTGCATTTACAATATTCATTGATTTTTGCCATTGAAAAACGTCCAGAAATGTTTGAAGCTACTGACTGAATGAAAAGAGCTGGCATCTCACTCTCTTTGAATCTTCTTTATCATGCTAAGAGGAGCAGGAAAAAGCAAAAAATTTCAGAATTGCACCTTGCAATGCGGAGAAATTACTGTTTGTGCATTTACAATATTCATTGATTTTTGCCATTGAAAAACGTCCAGAAATGTTTGAAGCTACTGACTGAATGAAAGGAGCTGGCATCTCACTCTCTTTGAATCTTCTTTATCATGCTAAGAGGAGCAGGAAAAAGCAAAAAATTTCAGAATTGCACCTTGCAATGCGGAGAAATTACTGTTTGTGCATTCACATTATTCATTGATTTTTGCCATTGAAAAACATCATGTTATTCATATACCAGAAATGTTTGAAGCTACTGACTGAATGAAAAGAGCTGGCATCTCACTCTCTTTGAATACTCTTTATCATGCTAAGAGGAGCAGGAAAAAGCAAAAAATTTCAGAATTGCACCTTGCAATGCGGAGAAATTACTGTTTGTGCATTTACAATATTCATTGATTTTTGCCATTGAAAAACGTCCAGAAATGTTTGAAGCTACTGACTGAATGAAAAGAGCTGGCATCTCACTCTCTTTGAATCTTCTTTATCATGCTAAGAGGAGCAGGAAAAAGCAAAAAATTTCAGAATTGCACCTTGCAATGCGGAGAAATTACTGTTTGTGCATTTACAATATTCATTGATTTTTGCCATTGAAAAACGTCCAGAAATGTTTGAAGCTACTGACTGAATGAAAAGAGCTGGCATCTCACTCTCTTTGAATCTTCTTTATCATGCTAAGAGGAGCAGGAAAAAGCAAAAAATTTCAGAATTGCACCTTGCAATGCGGAGAAATTACTGTTTGTGCATTTACAATATTCATTGATTTTTGCCATTGAAAAACGTCCAGAAATGTTTGAAGCTACTGACTGAATGAAAGGAGCTGGCATCTCACTCTCTTTGAATCTTCTTTATCATGCTAAGAGGAGCAGGAAAAAGCAAAAAATTTCAGAATTGCACCTTGCAATGCGGAGAAATTACTGTTTGTGCATTCACATTATTCATTGATTTTTGCCATTGAAAAACATCATGTTATTCATATACCAGAAATGTTTGAAGCTACTGACTGAATGAAAAGAGCTGGCATCTCACTCTCTTTGAATCTTCTTTATCATGCTAAGAGGAGCAGGAAAAAGCAAAAAATTTCAGAATTGCACCTTGCAATGCAGAGAAATTACTGTTTGTGCATTTACAATATTCATTGATTTTTGCCATTGAAAAACGTCCAGAAATGTTTGAAGCTACTGACTGAATGAAAAGAGCTGGCATCTCACACTCTTTGAATCTTCTTTATCATGCTAAGAGGAGCAGGAAAAAGCAAAAAATTTCAGAATTGCACCTTGCAATGCGGATAAATTACTGTTTGTGCATTCACATTATTCATTGATTTTTGCCATTGAAAAACATCATGTTATTCATATACCAGAAATGTTTGATGCTACTGACTGAATGAAAAGAGCTGGCATCTCACTCTCTTTGAATCTTCTTTATCATGCTAAGAGGAGCAGGAAAAAGCAAAAAATTTCAGAATTGCACCTTGCAATGCGGAGAAATTACTGTTTGTGCATTTACAATATTCATTGATTTTTGCCATTGAAAAACGTCCAGAAATGTTTGAAGCTACTGACTGAATGAAAAGAGCTGGCATCTCACTCTCTTTGAATCTTCTTTATCATGCTAAGAGGAGCAGGAAAAAGCAAAAAATTTCAGAATTGCACCTTGCAATGCGGAGAAATTACTGTTTGTGCATTTACAATATTCATTGATTTTTGCCATTGAAAAACGTCCAGAAATGTTTGAAGCTGCTGACTGAATGAAAAGAGCTGGCATCTCACTCTCTTTGAATATTCTTTATCATGCTAAGAGGAGCAGGAAAAAGCAAAAAATTTCAGAATTGCACCTTGCTATGCGGAGAAATTACTGTTTGTGCATTCACATTATTCATTGATTTTTGCCATTGAAAAACATCATGTTATTCATATACCAGAAATGTTTGAAGCTACTGACTGAATGAAAAGAGCTGGCATCTCACTCTCTTTGAATCTTCTTTATCATGCTAAGAGGAGCAGGAAAAAGCAAAAAATTTCAGAATTGCACCTTGCAATGCGGAGAAATTATTGTTTGTGCATTTACAATATTCATTGATTTTTGCCATTGAAAAACGTCAAGAAATGTTTGAAGCTACTGACTGAATGAAAAGAGCTGGCATCTCACTCTCTTTGAATCTTCTTTATCATGCTAAGAGGAGCAGGAAAAAGCAAAACATTTCAGAATTGCACCTTGCAATGCGGAGAAATTACTGTTTGTGCATTTACAATATTCATTGATTTTTGCCATTGAAAAACGTCCAGAAATGTTTGAAGCTACTGACTGAATGAAAGGAGCTGGCATCTCACTCTCTTTGAATCTTCTTTATCATGCTAAGAGGAGCAGGAAAAAGCAAAACATTTCAGAATTGCACCTTGCAATGCGGATAAATTACTGTTTGTGCATTCACATTATTCATTGATTTTTGCCATTGAAAAACATCATGTTATTCATATACCAGAAATGTTTGAAGCTACTGACTGAATGAAAAGAGCTGGCATCTCACTCTCTTTGAATCTTCTTTATCATGCTAAGAGGAGCAGGAAAAAGCAAAAAATTTCAGAATTGCACCTTGCAATGCGGAGAAATTACTGTTTGTGCATTTACAATATTCATTGATTTTTGCCATTGAAAAACGTCCAGAAATGTTTGAAGCTACTGACTGAATGAAAGGAGCTGGCATCTCACTCTCTTTGAATCTTCTTTATCATGCTAAGAGGAGCAGGAAAAAGCAAAAAATTTCAGAATTGCACCTTGCAATGCGGTGAAATTACTGTTTGTGCATTCACATTATTCATTGATTTTTGCCATTGAAAAACAACATGTTATTCATATACCAGAAATGTTTGAAGCTACTGACTGAATGAAAAGAGCTGGCATCTCACTCTCTTTGAAGCTTCTTTATCATGCTAAGAGGAGCAGGAAAAAGCAAAAATTTTCAGAATTGCACCTTGCAATGCGGAGAAATTACTGTTTGTGCATTCACATTATTCATTGATTTTTGCCATTGAAAAACATCATGTTATTCATATACCAGAAATGTTTGAAGCTACTGACTGAATGAAAAGAGCTGGCATCTCACTCTCTTTGAATCTTCTTTATCATGCTAAGAGGAGCAGGAAAAAGCAAAAAATTTCAGAATTGCACCTTGCAATGCAGAGAAATTACTGTTTGTGCATTTACAATATTCATTGATTTTTGCCATTTAAAAACGTCCAGAAATGTTTGAAGCTACTGACTGAATGAAAAGAGCTGGCATCTCACTCTCTTTGAATCTTCTTTATCATGCTAAGAGGAGCAGGAAAAAGCAAAAAATTTCAGAATTGCACCTTGCAATGCGGAGAAATTACTGTTTGTGCATTTACAATATTCATTGATTTTTGCCATTGAAAAACGTCCAGAAATGTTTGAAGCTACTGACTGAATGAAAAGAGCTGGCATCTCACTCTCTTTGAATCTTCTTTATCATGCTAAGAGGAGCAGGAAAAAGCAAAAAATTTCAGAATTGCACCTTGCAATGCGGAGAAATTATTGTTTGTGCATTTACAATATTCATTGATTTTTGCCATTGAAAAACGTCAAGAAATGTTTGAAGCTACTGACTGAATGAAAAGAGCTGGCATCTCACTCTCTTTGAATCTTCTTTATCATGCTAAGAGGAGCAGGAAAAAGCAAAACATTTCAGAATTGCACCTTGCAATGCGGAGAAATTACTGTTTGTGCATTTACAATATTCATTGATTTTTGCCATTGAAAAACGTCCAGAAATGTTTGAAGCTACTGACTGAATGAAAGGAGCTGGCATCTCACTCTCTTTGAATCTTCTTTATCATGCTAAGAGGAGCAGGAAAAAGCAAAACATTTCAGAATTGCACCTTGCAATGCGGATAAATTACTGTTTGTGCATTCACATTATTCATTGATTTTTGCCATTGAAAAACATCATGTTATTCATATATCAGAAATGTTTGAAGCTACTGACTGAATGAAAAGAGCTGGCATCTCACTCTCTTTGAATCTTCTTTATCATGCTAAGAGGAGCAGGAAAAAGCAAAAAATTTCAGAATTGCACCTTGCAATGCGGAGAAATTACTGTTTGTGCATTTACAATATTCATTGATTTTTGCCATTGAAAAACGTCCAGAAATGTTTGAAGCTACTGACTGAATGAAAAGAGCTGGCATCTCACTCTCTTTGAATCTTCTTTATCATGCTAAGAGGAGCAGGAAAAAGCAAAAAATTTCAGAATTGCACCTTGCAATGCGGAGAAATTACTGTTTGTGCATTTACAATATTCATTGATTTTTGCCATTGAAAAACGTCCAGAAATGTTTGAAGCTACTGACTGAATGAAAGGAGCTGGCATCTCACTCTCTTCGAATCTTCTTTATCATGCTAAGAGGAGCAGGAAAAAGCAAAAAATTTCAGAATTGCACCTTGCAATGCGGTGAAATTACTGTTTGTGCATTCACATTATTCATTGATTTTTGCTATTGAAAAACATCATGTTATTCATATACCAGAAATGTTTGAAGCTACTGACTGAATGAAAAGAGCTGGCATCTCACTCTCTTTGAAGCTTCTTTATCATGCTAAGAGGAGCAGGAAAAAGCAAAAATTTTCAGAATTGCACCTTGCAATACGGAGAAATTACTGTTTGTGCATTCACATTATTCATTGATTTTTGCCATTGAAAAACATCATGTTATTCATATACCAGAAATGTTTGAAGCTACTGACTGAATGAAAAGAGCTGGCATCTCACTCTCTTTGAATCTTCTTTATCATGCTAAGAGGAGCAGGAAAAAGCAAAAAATTTCAGAATTGCACCTTGCAATGCGGAGAAATTACTGTTTGTGCATTTACAATATTCATTGATTTTTGCCATTGAAAAACGTCCAGAAATGTTTGAAGCTACTGACTGAATGAAAAGAGCTGGCATCTCACTCTCTTTGAATCTTCTTTATCATGCTAAGAGGAGCAGGAAAAAGCAAAAAATTTCAGAATTGCACCTTGCAATGCGGAGAAATTACTGTTTGTGCATTTACAATATTCATTGATTTTTGCCATTGAAAAACGTCCAGAAATGTTTGAAGCTACTGACTGAATGAAAAGAGCTGGCATCTCACTCTCTTTGAATCTTCTTTATCATACTAAGAGGAGCAGGAAAAAGCAAAAAATTTCAGAATTGCACCTTGCAATGTGGAGAAATTACTGTTTGTGCATTCACATTATTCATTGATTTTTGCCATTGAAAAACATCATGTTATTCATATACCAGAAATGTTTGAAGCTACTGACTGAATGAAAAGAGCTGGCATCTCACTCTCTTTGAATCTTCTTTATCATGCTAAGAGGAGCAGGAAAAAGCAAAAAAATTCAGAATTGCACCTTGCAATGTGGAGAAATTACTGTTTGTGCATTTACAATATTCATTGATTTTTGCCATTGAAAAACGTCCAGAAATGTTTGAAGCTACTGACTGAATGAAAGGAGCTGGCATCTCACTCTTTTTGAATCTTCTTTATCTTGCTAAGAGGAGCAGGAAAAAGCAAAAAATTTCAGAATTGCACCTTGCAATGCGGATAAATTACTGTTTGTGCATTCACATTATTCATTGATTTTTTCCATTGAAAAACATCATGTTATTCATATACCAGAAATGTTTGAAGCTACTGACTGAATGAAAAGAGCTGGCATCTCACTCTCTTTGAATCTTCTTTATCATGCTAAGAGGAGCAGGAAAAAGCAAAAAAATTCAGAATTGCACCTTGCAATCCGGAGAAATTACTGTTTGTGCATTTACAATATTCATTGATTTTTGCCATTGAAAAACGTTCAGTAATGTTTGAAGCTACTGACTGAATGAAAAGAGCTGGCATCTCACTCTCTTTGAATCTTCTTTATCATGCTAAGAGGAGCAGGAAAAAGCAAAAAAATTCAGAATTGCACCTTGCAATGCGGAGAAATTACTGTTTGTGCATTTACAATATTCATTGATTTTTGCCATTGAAAAACGTCCAGAAATGTTTGAAGCTACTGACTGAATGAAAGGAGCTGGCATCTCACTCTCTTTGAATCTTCTTTATCATGCTAAGAGGAGCAGGAAAAAGCAAAAAATTTCAGAATTGCACCTTGCAAAGCGGAGAAATTACTGTTTGTGCATTCACATTATTCATTGATTTTTGCCATTGAAAAACATCATGTTATTCATATACCAGAAATGTTTGAAGCTACTGACTGAATGAAAAGAGCTGGCATCTCACTCTCTTTGAATCTTCTTTATCATGCTAAGAGGAGCAGGAAAAAGCAAAAAATTTCAGAATTGCACCTTGCTATGCGGAGAAATTACTGTTTGTGCATTCACATTATTCATTGATTTTTGCCATTGAAAAACATCATGTTATTCATATACCAGAAATGTTTGAAGCTACTGACTGAATGAAAAGAGCTGGCATCTCACTCTCTTTGAATCTTCTTTATCATGCTAAGAGGAGAAGGAAAAAGCAAAAAATTTCAGAATTACACCTTGCAATGCGGAGAAATTACTGTTTGTGCATTTACAATATTCATTGATTTTTGCCATTGAAAAACGTCCAGAAATGTTTGAAGCTACTGACTGAATGAAAAGAGCTGGCATCTCACTCTCTTTGAATCTTCTTTATCATGCTAAGAGGAGCAGGAAAAAGCAAAAAATTTCAGAATTGCACCATGCAATGCGGAGAAATTACTGTTTGTGCATTTACAATATTCATTGATTTTTGCCATTGAAAAACGTCCAGAAATGTTTGAAGCTACTGACTGAATGAAAAGAGCTGGCATCTCACTCTCTTTGAATCTTCTTTATCATGCTAAGAGGAGCAGGAAAAAGCAAAAAATTTCAGAATTGCACCTTGCAATGCGGAGAAATTACTGTTTGTGCATTTACAATATTCATTGATTTTTTTCCATTGAAAAACGTCCAGAAATGTTTGAAGCTACTGACTGAATGAAAGGAGCTGGCATCTCACTCTCTTTGAATCTTCTTTATCATGCTAAGAGGAGCAGGAAAAAGCAAAAAATTTCAGAATTGCACCTTGCAATGCGGAGAAATTACTGTTTGTGCATTCACATTATTCATTGATTTTTGCCATTGAAAAACATCATGTTATTCATATACCAGAAATGTTTGAAGCTACTGACTGAATGAAAAGAGCTGGCATCTCACTCTCTTTGAATCTTCTTTATCATGCTAAGAGGAGCAGGAAAAAGCAAAAAATTTCAGAATTGCACCTTGCAATGCGGAGAAATTACTGTTTGTGCATTCACATTATTCATTGATTTTTGCCATTGAAAAACATCATGTTATTCATATACCAGAAATGTTTGAAGCTACTGACTGAATGAAAAGAGCTGGCATCTCACTCTCTTTGAATCTTCTTTATCATGCTAAGAGGAGCAGGAAAAAGCAAAAAATTTCAGAATTGCACCTTGCAATGCGGAGAAATTACTGTTTGTGCATTTACAATATTCATTGATTTTTGCCATTGAAAAACGTCCAGAAATGTTTGAAGCTACTGACTGAATGAAAAGAGCTGGCATCTCACTCTCTTTGTATCTTCTTTATCATGCTAAGAGGAGCAGGAAAAAGCAAAAAATTTCAGAATTACACCTTGCAATGCGGAGAAATTACTGTTTGTGCATTTACAATATTCATTGATTTTTGCCATTGAAAAACGTCCAGAAATGTTTGAAGCTACTGACTGAATGAAAAGAGCTGGCATCTCACTCTCTTTGAATCTTCTTTATCATGCTAAGAGGAGCAGGAAAAAGCAAAAAATGTCAGAATTGCACCTTGCAATGCGGAGAAATTACTGTTTGTGCATTTACAACATTCATTGATTTTTGCCATTGAAAAACGTCCAGAAATGTTTGAAGCTACTGACTGAATGAAAGGAGCTGGCATCTCACTCTCTTTGAATCTTCTTTATCATGCTAAGAGGAGCAGGAAAAAGCAAAAAATTTCAGAATTGCACCTTGCAATGCGGAGAAATTACTGTTTGTGCATTCACATTATTCATTGATTTTTGCCATTGAAAAACATCATGTTATTCATATACCAGAAATGTTTGAAGCTACTGACTGAATGAAAAGAGCTGGCATCTCACTCTCTTTGAATCTTCTTTATCATGCTAAGAGGAGCAGGAAAAAGCAAAAAATTTCAGAATTGCACCTTGCAATGCGGAGAAATTACTGTTTGTGCATTTACAATATTCATTGATTTTTGCCATTGAAAAACGTCCAGAAATGTTTGAAGCTACTGACTGAATGAAAAGAGCTGGCATCTCACTCTCTTTGAATCTTCTTTATCATACTAAGAGGAGCAGGAAAAAGCAAAAAATTTCAGAATTGCACCTTGCAATGTGGAGAAATTACTGTTTGTGCATTCACATTATTCATTGATTTTTGCCATTGAAAAACATCATGTTATTCATATACCAGAAATGTTTGAAGCTACTGACTGAATGAAAAGAGCTGGCATCTCACTCTCTTTGAATCTTCTTTATCATGCTAAGAGGAGCAGGAAAAAGCAAAAAAATTCAGAATTGCACCTTGCAATGTGGAGAAATTACTGTTTGTGCATTTACAATATTCATTGATTTTTGCCATTGAAAAACGTCCAGAAATGTTTGAAGCTACTGACTGAATGAAAGGAGCTGGCATCTCACTCTTTTTGAATCTTCTTTATCTTGCTAAGAGGAGCAGGAAAAAGCAAAAAATTTCAGAATTGCACCTTGCAATGCGGATAAATTACTGTTTGTGCATTCACATTATTCATTGATTTTTTCCATTGAAAAACATCATGTTATTCATATACCAGAAATGTTTGAAGCTACTGACTGAATGAAAAGAGCTGGCATCTCACTCTCTTTGAATCTTCTTTATCATGCTAAGAGGAGCAGGAAAAAGCAAAAAAATTCAGAATTGCACCTTGCAATCCGGAGAAATTACTGTTTGTGCATTTACAATATTCATTGATTTTTGCCATTGAAAAACGTTCAGTAATGTTTGAAGCTACTGACTGAATGAAAAGAGCTGGCATCTCACTCTCTTTGAATCTTGTTTATCATGCTAAGAGGAGCAGGAAAAAGCAAAAAAATTCAGAATTGCACCTTGCAATGCGGAGAAATTACTGTTTGTGCATTTACAATATTCATTGATTTTTGCCATTGAAAAACGTCCAGAAATGTTTGAAGCTACTGACTGAATGAAAGGAGCTGGCATCTCACTCTCTTTGAATCTTCTTTATCATGCTAAGAGGAGCAGGAAAAAGCAAAAAATTTCAGAATTGCACCTTGCAAAGCGGAGAAATTACTGTTTGTGCATTCACATTATTCATTGATTTTTGCCATTGAAAAACATCATGTTATTCATATACCAGAAATGTTTGAAGCTACTGACTGAATGAAAAGAGCTGGCATCTCACTCTCTTTGAATCTTCTTTATCATGCTAAGAGGAGCAGGAAAAAGCAAAAAATTTCAGAATTGCACCTTGCTATGCGGAGAAATTACTGTTTGTGCATTCACATTATTCATTGATTTTTGCCATTGAAAAACATCATGTTATTCATATACCAGAAATGTTTGAAGCTACTGACTGAATGAAAAGAGCTGGCATCTCACTCTCTTTGAATCTTCTTTATCATGCTAAGAGGAGAAGGAAAAAGCAAAAAATTTCAGAATTACACCTTGCAATGCGGAGAAATTACTGTTTGTGCATTTACAATATTCATTGATTTTTGCCATTGAAAAACGTCCAGAAATGTTTGAAGCTACTGACTGAATGAAAAGAGCTGGCATCTCACTCTCTTTGAATCTTCTTTATCATGCTAAGAGGAGCAGGAAAAAGCAAAAAATTTCAGAATTGCACCATGCAATGCGGAGAAATTACTGTTTGTGCATTTACAATATTCATTGATTTTTGCCATTGAAAAACGTCCAGAAATGTTTGAAGCTACTGACTGAATGAAAAGAGCTGGCATCTCACTCTCTTTGAATCTTCTTTATCATGCTAAGAGGAGCAGGAAAAAGCAAAAAATTTCAGAATTGCACCTTGCAATGCGGAGAAATTACTGTTTGTGCATTTACAATATTCATTGATTTTTTTCCATTGAAAAACGTCCAGAAATGTTTGAAGCTACTGACTGAATGAAAGGAGCTGGCATCTCACTCTCTTTGAATCTTCTTTATCATGCTAAGAGGAGCAGGAAAAAGCAAAAAATTTCAGAATTGCACCTTGCAATGCGGAGAAATTACTGTTTGTGCATTCACATTATTCATTGATTTTTGCCATTGAAAAACATCATGTTATTCATATACCAGAAATGTTTGAAGCTACTGACTGAATGAAAAGAGCTGGCATCTCACTCTCTTTGAATCTTCTTTATCATGCTAAGAGGAGCAGGAAAAAGCAAAAAATTTCAGAATTGCACCTTGCAATGCGGAGAAATTACTGTTTGTGCATTCACATTATTCATTGATTTTTGCCATTGAAAAACATCATGTTATTCATATACCAGAAATGTTTGAAGCTACTGACTGAATGAAAAGAGCTGGCATCTCACTCTCTTTGAATCTTCTTTATCATGCTAAGAGGAGCAGGAAAAAGCAAAAAATTTCAGAATTGCACCTTGCAATGCGGAGAAATTACTGTTTGTGCATTTACAATATTCATTGATTTTTGCCATTGAAAAACGTCCAGAAATGTTTGAAGCTACTGACTGAATGAAAAGAGCTGGCATCTCACTCTCTTTGTATCTTCTTTATCATGCTAAGAGGAGCAGGAAAAAGCAAAAAATTTCAGAATTACACCTTGCAATGCGGAGAAATTACTGTTTGTGCATTTACAATATTCATTGATTTTTGCCATTGAAAAACGTCCAGAAATGTTTGAAGCTACTGACTGAATGAAAAGAGCTGGCATCTCACTCTCTTTGAATCTTCTTTATCATGCTAAGAGGAGCAGGAAAAAGCAAAAAATGTCAGAATTGCACCTTGCAATGCGGAGAAATTACTGTTTGTGCATTTACAACATTCATTGATTTTTGCCATTGAAAAACGTCCAGAAATGTTTGAAGCTACTGACTGAATGAAAGGAGCTGGCATCTCACTCTCTTTGAATCTTCTTTATCATGCTAAGAGGAGCAGGAAAAAGCAAAAAATTTCAGAATTGCACCTTGCAATGCGGAGAAATTACTGTTTGTGCATTCACATTATTCATTGATTTTTGCCATTGAAAAACATCATGTTATTCATATACCAGAAATGTTTGAAGCTACTGACTGAATGAAAAGAGCTGGCATCTCACTCTCTTTGACTCTTCTTTATCATGCTAAGAGGAGCAGGAAAAAGCAAAAAATTTCAGAATTGCACCTTGCAATGCGGAGAAATTACTGTTTGTGCATTTACAATATTCATTGATTTTTGCCATTGAAAAACGTCCAGAAATGTTTGAAGCTACTGACTGAATGAAAGGAGCTGGCATCTCACTCTCTTTGAATCTTCTTTATCATGCTAAGAGGAGCAGGAAAAAGCAAAAAATTTCAGAATTGCACCTTGCAATGCGGATAAATTACTGTTTGTGCATTCACATTATTCATTGATTTTTGCCATTGAAAAACATCATGTTATTCATATACCAGAAATGTTTGAAGCTACTGACTGAATGAAAAGAGCTGGCATCTCACTCTCTTTGAATCTTCTTTATCATGCTAAGAGGAGCAGGAAAAAGCAAAAAATTTCAGAATTGCACCTTGCAATGCGGAGAAATTACTGTTTGTGCATTTACAATATTCATTGATTTTTGCCATTGAAAAACGTCCAGAAATGTTTGAAGCTACTGACTGAATGAAAAGAGCTGGCATCTCACTCTCTTTGTATCTTCTTTATCATGCTAAGAGGAGCAGGAAAAAGCAAAAAATTTCAGAATTACACCTTGCAATGCGGAGAAATTACTGTTTGTGCATTTACAATATTCATTGATTTTTGCCATTGAAAAACGTCCAGAAATGTTTGAAGCTACTGACTGAATGAAAAGAGCTGGCATCTCACTCTCTTTGAATCTTCTTTATCATGCTAAGAGGAGCAGGAAAAAGCAAAAAATGTCAGAATTGCACCTTGCAATGCGGAGAAATTACTGTTTGTGCATTTACAACATTCATTGATTTTTGCCATTGAAAAACGTCCAGAAATGTTTGAAGCTACTGACTGAATGAAAGGAGCTGGCATCTCACTCTCTTTGAATCTTCTTTATCATGCTAAGAGGAGCAGGAAAAAGCAAAAAATTTCAGAATTGCACCTTGCAATGCGGAGAAATTACTGTTTGTGCATTCACATTATTCATTGATTTTTGCCATTGAAAAACATCATGTTATTCATATACCAGAAATGTTTGAAGCTACTGACTGAATGAAAAGAGCTGGCATCTCACTCTCTTTGACTCTTCTTTATCATGCTAAGAGGAGCAGGAAAAAGCAAAAAATTTCAGAATTGCACCTTGCAATGCGGAGAAATTACTGTTTGTGCATTTACAATATTCATTGATTTTTGCCATTGAAAAACGTCCAGAAATGTTTGAAGCTACTGACTGAATGAAAGGAGCTGGCATCTCACTCTCTTTGAATCTTCTTTCTCATGCTAAGAGGAGCAGGAAAAAGCAAAAAATTTCAGAATTGCACCTTGCAATGCGGATAAATTACTGTTTGTGCATTCACATTATTCATTGATTTTTGCCATTGAAAAACATCATGTTATTCATATACCAGAAATGTTTGAAGCTACTGACTGAATGAAAAGAGCTGGCATCTCACTCTCTTTGAATCTTCTTTATCATGCTAAGAGGAGCAGGAAAAAGCAAAAAAATTCAGAATTGCACCTTGCAATGCGGAGAAATTACTGTTTGTGCATTTACAATATTCATTGATTTTTGCCATTGAAAAACATCATGTTATTCATATACCAGAAATGTTTGAAGCTACTGACTGAATGAAAAGAGCTGGCATCTCACTCTCTTTGAATCTTCTTTATCATGCTAAGAGGAGCAGGAAAAAGCAAAAAATTTCAGAATTGCACCTTGCAATGCGGAGAAATTACTGTTTGTGCATTCACATTATTCATTGATTTTTGCCATTGAAAAACATCATGTTTTTCATATACCAGAAATGTTTGAAGCTACTGACTGAATGAAAAGAGCTGGCATCTCACTCTCTTTGAATCTTCTTTATCATGCTAAGAGGAGCAGGAAAAAGCAAAAAATTTCAGAATTGCACCTTACAATGCGGAGAAATTACTGTTTGTGCATTTACAATATTCATTGATTTTTGCCATTGAAAAACGTCCAGAAATGTTTGAAGCTACTGACTGAATGAAAAGAGCTGGCATCTCACTCTCTTTGAATATTCTTTATCATGCCAAGAGGAGCAGGAAAAAGCAAAAAATTTCAGAATTGCACCTTGCAATGCGGAGAAATTACTGTTTGTGCATTTACAATATTCATTGATTTTTGCCATTGAAAAACGTCCAGAAATGTTTGAAGCTACTGACTGAATGAAAGGAGCTGGCATCTCACTCTCTTTGAATCTTCTTTATCATGCTAAGAGGAGCAGGAAAAAGCAAAAAATTACAGAATTGCACCTTGCAATGCGGAGAAATTACTGTTTGTGCATTTACAATATTCATTGATTTTTGCCATTGAAAAACATCATGTTATTCATATACCAGAAATGTTTGAAGCTACTGACTGAATGAAAAGAGCTGGCATCTCACTCTCTTTGAATCTTCTTTATCATGCTAAGAGGAGCAGGAAAAAGCAAAAAATTTCAGAATTGCACCTTGCAATGCGGAGAAATTACTGTTTGTGCATTCACATTATTCATTGATTTTTGCCATTGAAAAACATCATGTTATTCATATACCAGAAATGTTTGAAGCTACTGACTGAATGAAAAGAGCTGGCATCTCACTCTCTTTGAATCTTCTTTATCATGCTAAGAGGAGCAGGAAAAAGCAAAAAATTTCAGAATTGCACCTTGCAATGCGGAGAAATTACTGTTTGTGCATTTACAATATTCATTGATTTTTGCCATTGAAAAACGTCCAGAAATGTTTGAAGCTACTGACTGAATGAAAGGAGCTGGCATCTCACTCTCTTTGAATCTTCTTTATCATGCTAAGAGGAGCAGGAAAAAGCAAAAAATTTCAGAATTGCACCTTGCAATGCGGAGAAATTACTATTTGTGCATTCACATTATTCATTGATTTTTGCCATTGAAAAACATCATGTTATAAATATACCAGAAATGTTTGAAGCTACTGACTGAATGAAAAGAGCTGGCATCTCACTTTCTTTGAATCTTCTTTATCATGCTAAGAGGAGCAGGAAAAAGCAAAAAATTTCAGAATTGCACCTTGCAATGCGGAGAAATTACTGTTTGTGCATTTAAAATATTCATTGATTTTTGCCATTGAAAAACGTCCAGAAATGTTTGAAGCTACTGACTGAATGAAAAGAGCTGGCATCTCACTCTCTTTGAATCTTCTTTATCATGCTAAGAGGAGCAGGAAAAAGCAAAAAATTTCAGAATTGCACCGTGCAGTGCGGATAAATTACTGTTTGTGCATTCACATTATTCATTGATTTTTGCCATTGAAAAACATCATGTTATTCATATACCAGAAATGTTTGAAGCTACTGACTGAATGAAAAGAGCTGGCATCTCACACTCTTTGAATCTTCTTTATCATGCTAAGAGGAGCAGGAAAAAGCAAAAAATTTCAGAATTGCACCTTGCAATGCGGAGAAATTACTGTTTGTGCATTTACAATATTCATTGATTTTTGCCATTGAAAAACATCCAGAAATGTTTGAAGCTACTGACTGAATGAAAAGAGCTGGCATCTCACTCTCTTTGAATCTTCTTTATCATGCTAAGAGGAGCAGGAAAAAGCAAAAAATTTCAGAATTGCACGTTGCAATGCGGAGAAATTACTGTTTGTGCATTTACAATATTCATTGATTTTTGCCATTGAAAAACGTCCAGAAATGTTTGAAGCTGCTGACTGAATGAAAAGAGCTGGCATCTCACTCTCTTTGAATCTTCTTTATCATGCTAAGAGGAGCAGGAAAAAGCAAAAAATTTCAGAATTGCACCTTGCAATGCGGAGAAATTACTGTTTGTGCATTCACATTATTCATTGATTTTTGCCATTGAAAAACATCATGTTATTCATATACCAGAAATGTTTGAAGCTACTGACTGAATGAAAAGAGCTGGCATCTCACTCTCTTTGAATCTTCTTTATCATGCTAAGAGGAGCAGGAAAAAGCAAAAAATTTCAGAATTGCACCTTGCAATGCGGAGAAATTACTGTTTGTGCATATACAATATTCATTGATTTTTGCCATTGAAAAACGTCCAGAAATGTTTGAAGCTACTGACTGAATGAAAAGAGCTGGCATCTCACTCTCTTTGAATCTTCTTTATCATGCTAAGAGGAGCAGGAAAAAGCAAAAAATTTCAGAATTGCACCTTGCAATGCGGAGAAATTACTGTTTGTGCATTTACAATATTCATTGATTTTTGCCATTGAAAAACGTCCAGAAATGTTTGAAGCTACTGACTGAATGAAAAGAGCTGGCATCTCACTCTCTTTGAATCTTCTTTATCATGCTAAGAGGAGCAGGAAAAAGCAAAAAATTTCAGAATTGCACCGTGCAATGCGGATAAATTACTGTTTGTGCATTCACATTATTCATTGATTTTTGCCATTGAAAAACATCATGTTATTCATATACCAGAAATGTTTGAAGCTACTGACTGAATGAAAAGAGCTGGCATCTCACTCTCTTTGAATCTTCTTTATCATGCTAAGAGGAGCAGGAAAAAGCAAAAAATTTCAGAATTGCACCTTGCAATGCGGAGAAATTACTGTTTGTGCATTTACAATATTCATTGATTTTTGCCATTGAAAAACATCCAGAAATGTTTGAAGCTACTGACTGAATGAAAAGAGCTGGCATCTCACTCTCTTTGAATCTTCTTTATCATGCTAAGAGGAGCAGGAAAAAGCAAAAAATTTCAGAATTGCACCTTGCAATGCGGAGAAATTACTGTTTGTGCATTTACAATATTCATTGATTTTTGCCATTGAAAAACGTCCAGAAATGTTTGAAGCTGCTGACTGAATGAAAAGAGCTGGCATCTCACTCTCTTTGAATCTTCTTTATCATGCTAAGAGGAGCAGGAAAAAGCAAAAAATTTCAGAATTGCACCTTGCAATGCGGAGAAATTACTGTTTGTGCATTCACATTATTCATTGATTTTTGCCATTGAAAAACATCATGTTATTCATATACCAGAAATGTTTGAAGCTACTGACTGAATGAAAAGAGCTGGCATCTCACTCTCTTTGAATCTTCTTTATCATGCTAAGAGGAGCAGGAAAAAGCAAAAAATTTCAGAATTGCACCTTGCAATGCGGAGAAATTACTGTTTGTGCATATACAATATTCATTGATTTTTGCCATTGAAAAACGTCCAGAAATGTTTGAAGCTACTGACTGAATGAAAGGAGCTGGCATCTCACTCTCTTTGAATCTTCTTTATCAAGCTAAGAGGAGCAGGAAAAAGCAAAAAATTTCAGAATTGCACCTTGCAATGCGGAGAAATTACTGTTTGTGCATTCACATTTTTCATTGATTTTTGCCATTGAAAAACATCATGTTATTCATATACCAGAAATGTTTGAAGCTACTGACTGAATGAAAAGAGCTGGCATCTCACTCTCTTTGAATCTTCTTTATCATGCTAAGAGGAGCAGGAAAAAGCAAAAAATTTCAGAATTGCACCTTGCAATGCGGAGAAATTACTGTTTGTGCATATACAATATTCATTGATTTTTGCCATTGAAAAACGTCCAGAAATGTTTGAAGCTACTGACTGAATGAAAGGAGCTGGCATCTCACTCTCTTTGAATCTTCTTTATCATGCTAAGAGGAGCAGGAAAAAGCAAAAAATTTCAGAATTGCACCTTGCAATGCGGAGAAATTACTGTTTGTGCATTTACAATATTCATTGATTTTTGCCATTGAAAAACGTCCAGAAATGTTTGAAGCTACTGACTGAATGAAAAAAGCTGGCTTCTCACTCTCTTTGAATCTTCTTTATCATGCTAAGAGGAGCAGGAAAAAGCAAAAAATTTCAGAATTGCACCTTGCAGTGCGGAGAAATTATTGTTTGTGCATTTACAATATTCATTGATTTTTGCCATTGAAAAACGTCGAGAAATGTTTGAAGCTACTGACTGAATGAAAAGAGCTGGCATCTCACTCTCTTTGAGTCTTCTTTATCATGCTAAGGGGAGCAGGAAAAAGCAAAAAATTTCAGAATTGCACCTTGCAATGCGGAGAAATTACTGTTTGTGCATTTACAATATTCATTGATTTTTGCCATTGAAAAACGTCCAGAAATGTTTGAAGCTTCTGACTGAATGAAAGGAGCTGGCATCTCACTCTCTTTGAATCTTCTTTATCATGCTAAGAGGAGCAGGAAAAAGCAAAAAATTTCAGAATTGCACCTTGCAATGCGGATAAATTACTGTTTGTGCATTCAGATTATTCATTGCTTTTTGCCATTGAAAAACATCATGTTATTCATATACCAGAAATGTTTGAAGCTACTGACTGAATGAAAAGATCTGGAATCTCACTCTCTTTGAATCTTCTTTATCATGCTAAGAGGAGCAGGAAAAAGCAAAAAATTTCAGAATTGCACCTTGCAATGCGGAGAAATTACTGTTTGTGCATTTACAATATTCATTGATTTTTGCCATTGAAAAACGTCCAGAAATGTTTGAAGCTACTGACTGAATGAAAAGAGCTGGCATCTCACTCTCTTTGAATCTTCTTTATCATGCTAAGAGGAGCAGGAAAAAGCAAAAAATTTCAGAATTGCACCTTGCAATGCGGAGAAATTACTGTTTGTGCATTTACAATATTCATTGATTTTTGCCATTGAAAAACGTCCAGAAATGTTTGAAGCTACTGACTGAATGAAAAGAGCTGGCATCTCACTCTCTTTGAATCTTCTTTATCATGCTAAGAGGAGCAGGAAAAAGCAAAAAATTTCAGAATTGCACCTTGCAATGCGGAGAAATTACTGTTTGTGCATTCACATTATTCATTTATTTTTGCCATTAAAAAACATCATGTTATTCATATACCAGAAATGTTTGAAGCTACTGACTGAATGAAAAGAGCTGGCATCTCACTCTCTTTGAATCTTCTTTATCATGCTAAGAGGAGCAGGAAAAAGCAAAAAATTTCAGAATTGCACCTTGCAATGCGGAGAAATTACTGTTTGTGCATTTACAATATTCATTGATTTTTGCCATTGAAAAACGTCCAGAAATGTTTGAAGCTACTGACTGAATGAAAAGAGCTGGCATCTCACTCTCTTTGAATCTTCTTTATCATGCTAAGAGGAGCAGGAAAAAGCAAAAAATTTCAGAATTGCACCTTGCAATGCGGAGAAATTACTGTTTGTGCATTTACAATATTCATTGATTTTTGCCATTGAAAAACGTCCAGAAATGTTTGAAGCTACTGACTGAATGAAAAGAGCTGGCATCTCACTCTCTTTGAATCTTCTTTATCATTCTAAGAGTAGCAGGAAAAAGCAAAAAATTTCAGAATTGCACCTTGCAATGCGGATAAATTACTGTTTGTGCATTTACAATATTCATTGATTTTTGCCTTTGAAAAACGTCCAGAAATGTTTGAAGCTACTGACTGAATGAAAGGAGCTGGCATCTCACTCTCTTTGAATCTTCTTTATGATGCTAAGAGGAGCAGGAAAAAGCAAAAAATTTCAGAATTGCACCTTGCAATGCGGAGAAATTACTGTTTGTGCATTCACATTATTCATTGATTTTTGCAATTGAAAAACATCATGTTATTCATATACCAGAAATGTTTGAAGCTACTGACTGAATGAAAAGATCTGGCATCTCACTCTCTTTGAATCTTCTTTATCATGCTAAGAGGAGCAGGAAAAAGCAAAAAATTTCAGAATTGCACCTTGCAATGCGGAGAAATTACTGTTTGTGCATTTACAATATTCATTGATTTTTGCCATTGAAAAACGTCCAGAAATGTTTGAAGCTACTGACTGAATGAAAAGAGCTGGCATCTCACTCTCTTTGAATCTTCTTTATCATGCTAAGAGGAGCAGGAAAAAGCAAAAAATTTCAGAATTGCACCTTGCAATGCGGAGAAATTACTGTTTGTGCATTTACAATATTCATTGATTTTTGCATTGAAAAACGTCCAGAAATGTTTGAAGCTACTGACTGAATGAAAAGAGCTGGCATCTCACTCTCTTTGAATCTTCTTTATCATGCTAAGAGGAGCAGGAAAAAGCAAAAAATTTCAGAATTGCACCTTGCAATGCGGAGAAATTACTGTTTGTGCATTCACATTATTCATTTATTTTTGCCATTGAAAAACATCATGTTATTCATATACCAGAAATGTTTGAAGCTACTGACTGAATGAAAAGAGCTGGCATCTCACTCTCTTTGAATCTTCTTTATCATGCTAAGAGGAGCAGGAAAAAGCAAAAAAATTCAGAATTGCACCTTGCAATGCGGAGAAATTACTGTCTGTGCATTCACATTATTCATTGATTTTTGCCATTGAAAAACATCATGTTATTCATATACCAGAAATGTTTGAAGCTACTGACTGAATGAAAAGAGCTGGCATCTCACTCTCTTTGAATCTTCTTTATCATGCTAAGAGGAGTAGGAAAAAGCAAAAAATTTCAGAATTGCACCTTGCAATGCGGAGAAATTACTGTTTGTGCATTTACAATATTCATTGATTTTTGCCATTGAAAAACGTCCAGAAATGTTTGAAGCTACTGACTGAATGAAAAGAGCTGGCATCTCACTCTCTTTGAATCTTCTTTATCATGCTACGAGGAGCAGGAAAAAGCAAAAAATTTCAGAATTGCACCTTGCAATGCGGAGAAATTACTGTTTGTGCATTTACAATATTCATTGATTTTTGCCATTGAAAAGCGTCCAGAAATGTTTGAAGCTACTGACTGAATGAAAAGAGCTGGCATCTCACTCTCTTTGAATCTTCTTTATCATGCTAAGAGGAGCAGGAAAAAGCAAAAAATTTCAGAATTGCACCTTGCAATGCGGAGAAAGTACTGTTTGTGCATTTACAATATTCATTGATTTTTGCCATTGAAAAACGTCCAGAAATGTTTGAAGCTACTGACTGAATGAAAGGAGCTGGCATCTCACTCTCTTTGAATCTTCTTTATCATGCTAAGAGGAGCAGGAAAAAGCAAAAAATTTCAGAATTGCACCTTGCAATGCGGAGAAATTACTGTTTGTGCATTCACATTAGTCATTGATTTTTGCCATTGAAAAACATCATGTTATTCATATACCAGAAATGTTTGAAGCTACTGACTGAATGAAAAGAGCTGGCATCTCACTCTCTTTGAATCTTCTTTATCATGCTAAGAGGAGCAGGAAAAAGCAAAAAATTTCAGAATTGCACCTTGCAATGCGGAGAAATTACTGTTTGTGCATTTACAATATTCATTGATTTTTGCCATTGAAAAACGTCCAGAAATGTTTGAAGCTACTGACTGAATGAAAAGAGCTGGCATCTCACTCTCTTTGAATCTTCTTTATCATGCTAAGAGGAGCAGGAAAAAGCAAAAAATTTCAGAATTGCACCTTGCAATGCGGAGAAATTACTGTTTGTGCATTTACAATATTAATTGATTTTTGCCATTGAAAAACGTCCAGAAATGTTTGAAGCTGCTGACCGAATGAAAAGAGCTGGCATCTCACTCTCATTGAATCTTCTTTATCATGCTAAGAGGAGCAGACAAAAGCAAAAAATTTCAGAATTGCACCTTGCAATGCGGAGAAATTACTGATTGTGCATTCACATTATTCATTGATTTTTGCCATTGAAAAACATCATGTTATTCATATACCAGAAATGTTTGAAGCTACTGACTGAATGAAAAGAGCTGGCATCTCACTCTCTTTGAATCTTCTTTACCATGCTAAGAGGAGCAGGAAAAAGCAAAAAATTTCAGAATTGCACCTTGCAATGCGTAGAAATTACTGTTTGTGCATTTACAATATTCATTGATTTTTGCCATTGAAAAACGTCCAGAAATGTTTGAAGCTACTGACTGAATGAAAGGAGCTGGCATCTCACTCTCTTTGAATCTTCTTTATCATGCTAAGAGGAGCAGGAAAAAGCAAAAAATTTCAGAATTGCACCTTGCAATGCGGAGAAATTACTGTTTGTGCATTTACAATATTCATTGATTTTTGCCATTGAAAAACGTCCAGAAATGTTTGAAGCTACTGACTGAATGAAAAAAGCTGGCTTCTCACACTCTTTGAATCTTCTTTATCATGCTAAGAGGAGCAGGAAAAAGCAAAAAATTTCAGAATTGCACCTTGCAATGCGTAGAAATTATTGTTTGTGCATTTACAATATTCATTGATTTTTGCCATTGAAAAACGTCGAGAAATGTTTGAAGCTACTGACTGAATGAAAAGAGCTGGCATCTCACTCTCTTTGAATCTTCTTTATCTTGCTAAGGGGAGCAGGAAAAAGCAAAAAATTTCAGAATTGCACCTTGCAATGCGGAGAAATTACTGTTTGTGCATTTACAATATTCATTGATTTTTGCCATTGAAAAACGTCCAGAAATGTTTGAAGCTACTGACTGAATGAAAGGAGCTGGCATCTCACTCTCTTTGAATCTTCTTTATCATGCTAAGAGGAGCAGGAAAAAGCAAAAAATTTCAGAATTGCACCTTGCAATGCGGATAAATTACTGTTTGTGCATTCACATTATTCATTGATTTTTGCCATTGAAAAACATCATGTTATTCATATACCAGAAATGTTTGAAGCTACTGACTGAATGAAAAGATCTGGCATCTCACTCTCTTTGAATCTTCTTTATCATGCTAAGAGGAGCAGGAAAAAGCAAAAAATTTCAGAATTGCACCTTGCAATGCGGAGAAATTACTGTTTGTGCATTTACAATATTCATTGATTTTTGCCATTGAAAAACGTCCAGAAATGTTTGAAGCTACTGACTGAATGAAAGGAGCTGGCATCTCACTCTCTTTGAATCTTCTTTATCATGCTAAGAGGAGCAGGAAAAAGCAAAAAATTTCAGAATTGCACCTTGCAATGCGGATAAATTACTGTTTGTGCATTCACATTATTCATTGATTTTTGCCATTGAAAAACGTCCTGAAATGTTTGAAGCTACTGACTGAATGAAAAGAGCTGGCATCTCACTCTCTTTGAATCTTCTTTGTCATGCTAAGAGGAGCAGGAAAAAGCAAAAAATTTCAGAATTGCACCTTGCAATGCGGAGAAATTACTGTTTGTGCATTTACAATATTCATTGATTTTTGCCATTGAAAAACGTCCAGAAATGTTTGAAGCTACTGACTGAATGAAAGGAGCTGGCATCTCACTCTCTTTGAATCTTCTTTATCATGCTAAGAGGAGCAGGAAAAAGCAAAAAATTTCAGAATTGCACCTTGCAATGCGGAGAAATTACTGTTTGTGCATTCACATTATTCATTGATTTTTGCCATTGAAAAACATCATGTTATTCATATACCAGAAATGTTTGAAGCTACTGACTGAATGAAAAGAGCTGGCATCTCACTCTCTTTGAATCTTCTTTATCATGCTAAGAGGAGCAGGAAAAAGCAAAAAATTTCAGAATTGCACCTTGCAATGCGGAGAAATTACTGTTTGTGCATTTACAATATTCATTGATTTTTGCCATTGAAAAACGTCCAGAAATGTTTGAAGCTACTGACTGAATGAAAGGAGCTGGCATCTCACTCTCTTTGAATCTTCTTTATCATGCTAAGAGGAGCAGGAAAAAGCAAAAAATTTCAGAATTGCACCTTGCAATGCGGAGAAATTACTGTTTGTGCATTTACAATATTCATTGATTTTTGCCATTGAAAAACGTCCAGAAATGTTTGAAGCTACTGACTGAATGAAAAGACCTGGCTTCTCACTCATTTTGAATCTTCTTTATCATGCTAAGAGGAGCAGGAAAAAGCAAAAAATTTCAGAATTGCACCTTGCAATGCGGAGAAATTATTGTTTGTGCATTTACAATATTCATTGATTTTTGCCATTGAAAAACGTCGAGAAATGTTTGAAGCTACTGACTGAATGAAAAGAGCTGGCATCTCACTCTCTTTGAATCTTCTTTATCATGCTAAGAGGAGCAGGAAAAAGCAAAAAATTTCAGAATTGCACCTTGCAATGCGGAGAAATTACTGTTTGTGCATTTACAATATTCATTGATTTTTGCCATTGAAAAACGTCCAGAAATGTTTGAAGCTACTGACTGAATGAAAGGAGCTGGCATCTCACTCTCTTTGAATCTTCTTTATCATGCTAAGAGGAGCAGGAAAGAGCAAAAAATTTCAGAATTGCACCTTGCAATTCGGATAAATTACTGTTTGTGCATTCACATTATTCATTGATTTTTGCCATTGAAAAACATCATGTTATTCATATACCAGAAATGTTTGAAGCTACTGACTGAATGAAAAGAGCTAGCATCTCACTCTCTTTGAATCTTCTTTATCATGCTAAGAGGAGCAGGAAAAAGCAAAAAATTTCAGAATTGCACCTTGCAATGCGGAGAAATTATTGTTTGTGCATTTACAATATTCATTGATTTTTGCCATTGAAAAACGTCGAGAAATGTTTGAAGCTACTGACTGAATGAAAAGAGCTGGCATCTCACTCTCTTTGAATCTTCTTTATCATGCTAAGAGGAGCAGGAAAAAGCAAAAAATTTCAGAATTGCACCTTGCAATGCGGAGAAATTACTGTTTGTGCATTTACAATATTCATTGATTTTTGCCATTGAAAAACGTCCAGAAATGTTTGAAGCTACTGACTGAATGAAAAGACCTGGCTTCTCACTCATTTTGAATCTTCTTTATCATGCTAAGAGGAGCAGGAAAAAGCAAAAAATTTCAGAATTGCACCTTGCAATGCGGAGAAATTATTGTTTGTGCATTTACAATATTCATTGATTTTTGCCATTGAAAAACGTCGAGAAATATTTGAAGCTACTGACTGAATGAAAAGAGCTGGCATCTCACTCTCTTTGAATCTTCTTTATCATGCTAAGAGGAGCAGGAAAAAGCAAAAAATTTCAGAATTGCACCTTGCAATGCGGAGAAATTACTGTTTGTGCATTTACAATATTCATTGATTTTTGCCATTGAAAAACGTCCAGAAATGTTTGAAGCTACTGACTGAATGAAAGGAGCTGGCATCTCACTCTCTTTGAATCTTCTTTATCATGCTAAGAGGAGCAGGAAAGAGCAAAAAATTTCAGAATTGCACCTTGCAATTCGGATAAATTACTGTTTGTGCATTCACATTATTCATTGATTTTTGCCATTGAAAAACATCATGTTATTCATATACCAGAAATGTTTGAAGCTACTGACTGAATGAAAAGAGCTAGCATCTCACTCTCTTTGAATCTTCTTTATCATGCTAAGAGGAGCAGGAAAAAGCAAAAAATTTCAGAATTGCACCTTGCAATGCGGAGAAATTATTGTTTGTGCATTTACAATATTCATTGATTTTTGCCATTGAAAAACGTCGAGAAATGTTTGAAGCTACTGACTGAATGAAAAGAGCTGGCATCTCACTCTCTTTGAATCTTCTTTATCATGCTAAGAGGAGCAGGAAAAAGCAAAAAATTTCAGAATTGCACCTTGCAATGCGGAGAAATTACTGTTTGTGCATTTACAATATTCATTGATTTTTGCCATTGAAAAACGTCCAGAAATGTTTGAAGCTACTGACTGAATGAAAGGAGCTGGCATCTCACTCTCTTTGAATCTTCTTTATCATGCTAAGAGGAGCAGGAAAAAGCAAAAAATTTCAGAATTGCACCTTGCAATGCGGAGAAATTACTGTTTGTGCATTCACATTATTCATTGATTTTTGCCATTGAAAAACATCATGTTATTCATATACCAGAAATGTTTGAAGCTACTGACTGAATGAAAAGAGCTGGCATCTCACTCTCTTTGAATCTTCTTTATCATGCTAAGAGGAGCAGGAAAAAGCAAAAAATTTCAGAATTGCACCTTGCAATGCGGAGAAATTACTGTTTGTGCATTTACAATATTCATTGATTTTTGCCATTGAAAAACGTCCAGAAATGTTTGAAGCTACTGACTGAATGAAAGGAGCTGGCATCTCACTCTCTTTGAATCTTCTTTATCATGCTAAGAGGAGCAGGAAAAAGCAAAAAATTTCAGAATTGCACCTTGCAATGCGGAGAAATTACTGTTTGTGCATTTACAATATTCATTGATTTTTGCCTTTGAAAAACGTCCAGAAATGTTTGAAGCTACTGACTGAATGAAAAGAGCTGGCTTCTCATTCATTTTGAATCTTCTTTATCATGCTAAGAGGAGCAGGAAAAAGCGAAAAATTTCAGAATTGCACCTTGCAATGCGGAGAAATTATTGTTTGTGCATTTACAATACTCATTGATTTTTGCCATTGAAAAACGTCGAGAAATGTTTGAAGCTACTGACTGAATGAAAAGAGCTGGCATCTCACTCTCTTTGAATCTTCTTTATCATGCTAAGAGGAGCAGGAAAAAGCAAAAAATTTCAGAATTGCACCTTGCAATGCGGAGAAATTACTGTTTGTGCATTTACAATATTCATTGATTTTTGCCATTGAAAAACATCCAGAAATGTTTGAAGCTACTGACTGAATGAAAGGAGCTGGCATCTCACTCTCTTTGAATCTTCTTTATCATGCTAAGAGGAGCAGGAAAAAGCAAAAAATTTCAGAATTGCAACTTGCAATGCGGAGAAATTACTGTTTGTGCATTCACATTATTCATTGATTTTTGCCATTGAAAAACATCATGTTATTCATATGATAGAAATGTTTGAAGCTACTGACTGAATGAAAAGAGCTGGCATCTCACTCTCTTTGAATCTTCTTTATCATGCTAAGAGGAGCAGGAAAAAGCAAAAAATTTCAGAATTGCACCTTGCAATGCGGAGAAATTACTGTTTGTGCATTCACATTATTCATTGATTTTTGCCATTGAAAAACATCATGTTATTCATATTCCAGAAATGTTTGAAGCTACTGACTGAATGAAAGGAGCTGGCATCTCATTCTCTTTGAATCTTCTTTATCGTGCTAAGAGGAGCAGGAAAAAGCAAAAAATTTCAGAATTGCACCTTGCAATGCGGAGAAATTACTGTTTGTGCATTTACAATATTCATTGATTTTTGCCATTGAAAAACGTCCAGAAATGTTTGAAGCTACTGACTGAATGAAAAGACCTGGCATCTCACTCTCTTTGAATCTTCTTTATCATGCTAAGAGGAGCAGGAAAAAGCAAAAAATTTCAGAATTGCACCTTGCAATGCAGAGAAATTACTGTTTGTGCATTTACAATATTCATTGATTTTTGCCATTGAAAAACGTCCAGAAATGTTTGAAGCTACTGACTGAATGAAAAGAGCTGGCATCTCACTCTCTTTGAATCTTCTTTATCATGCTAAGAGGAGCAGGAAAAAGCAAAACATTTCAGAATTGCACCTTGCAATGCGGAGAAATTACTGTTTGTGCATTTACAATATTCATTGATTTTTGCCATTGAAAAACGTCCAGAAATGTTTGAAGCTACTGACTGAATGAAAGGAGCTGGCATCTCACTCTCTTTGAATCTTCTGTAACATGCTAAGAGGAGCAGGAAAAAGCAAAAAATTTCAGAATTGCACCTTGCAATGCGGAGAAATTACTGTTTGTGCATTCACATTATTCATTGATTTTTGCCATTGAAAAACATCATGTTATTCATATACCAGAAATGTTTGAAGCTACTGACTGAATGAAAAGAGCTGGCATCTCACTCTCTTTGAATCTTCGTTATCATGCTAAGAGGAGCAGGAAAAAACAAAAAATTTCAGAATTGCACCTTGCAATGCGGAGAAATTACTGTTTGTGCATTTACAATATTCATTGATTTTTGCCATTGAAAAACGTCCAGAAATGTTTGAAGCTACTGACTGAATGAAAGGAGCTGGCATCTCACTCTCTTTGAATCTTCTTTATCATGGTAAGAGGAGCAGGAAAAAGCAAAAAATTTCAGAATTGCACCTTGCAATGCGGAGAAATTACTGTTTGTGCATTTACAATATTCATTGATTTTTGCCATTGAAAAACGTCCAGAAATGTTTGAAGCTACTGACTGAATGAAAAGAGCTGGCTTCTCACTCTCTTTGAATCTTCTTTATCATGCTAAGAGGAGCAGGAAAAAGCAAAAAATTTCAGAATTGCACCCTGCAATGCGGAGAAATTATTGTTTGTGCATTTACAATATTCATTGATTTTTGCCATTGAAAAACGTCGAGAAATGTTTGAAGCTACTGACTGAATGAAAAGAGCTGGCATCTCACTCTCTTTGAATCTTCTTTATCATGCTAAGAGGAGCAGGAAAAAGCAAAAAATTTCAGAATTGCACCTTGCAATGCGGAGAAAGTACTGTTTGTGCATTTACAATATTCATTGATTTTTGCCATTGAAAAACGTCCAGAAATGTTTCTAGCTACTGACTGAATGAAAGCAGCTGGCATCTCACTCTCTTTGAATCTTCTTTATCATGCTAAGAGGAGCAGGAAAAAGCAAAAAATTTCAGAATTGCACCTTGCAATGCGGATAAATTACTGTTTGTGCATTCACATTATTCATTGATTTTTGCCATTGAAAAACATCATGTTATTAATATACCAGAAATGTTTGAAGCTACTGACTGAATGAAAAGAGCTGGCATCTCACTCTCTTTGAATCTTCTTTATCATGCTAAGAGGAGCAGGAAAAAGCAAAAAATTTCAGAATTGCACCTTGCAATGCGGAGAAATTACTGTTTGTGCATTTACAATATTCATTGATTTTTGCCATTGAAAAACGTCCAGAAATGTTTGAAGCTACTGACTGAATGAAAAGAGCTGGCATCTCACTCTCTTTGAATCTTCTTTATCATGCTAAGAGGAGCAGGAAAAAGCAAAAAATTTCAGAATTGCACCTTGCAATGCGGATAAATTACTGTTTGTGCATTTACAATATTCATTGATTTTTGCCATTGAAAAACGTCCAGAAATGTTTGAAGCTACTGACTGAATGAAAGGAGCTGGCATCTCACTCTCTTTGAATCTTCTTTATCATGCTAAGAGGAGCAGGAAAAAGCAAAAAATTTCAGAATTGCACCTTGCAATGCGGAGAAATTACTGTTTGTGCATTCACATTATTCATTGATTTTTGCCATTGAAAAACATCATGTTATTCATATAATAGAAATGTTTGAAGCTACTGACTGAATGAAAAGAGCTGGCATCTCACTCTCTTTGAATCTTCTTTATCATGCTAAGAGGAGCAGGAAAAAGCAAAAAATTTCAGAATTGCACCTTGCAATGCGGAGAAATTACTGTTTGTGCATTCACATTATTCATTGATTTTTGCCATTGAAAAACATCATGTTATTCATATACCAGAAATGTTTGAAGCTACTGACTGAATGAAAGGAGCTGGCATCTCATTCTGTTTGAATCTTCTTTATCATGCTAAGAGGAGCAGGAAAAAGCAAAAAATTTCAGAATTGCACCTTGCAATGCGGAGAAATTACTGTTTGTGCATTTACAATATTCATTGATTTTTGCCATTGAAAAACGTCCAGAAATGTTTGAAGCTACTGACTGAATGAAAGGAGCTGGCATCTCACTCTCTTTGAATCTTCTTTATCATGCTAAGAGGAGCAGGAAAAAGCAAAAAATTTCAGAATTGCACCTTGCAATTCGGATAAATTACTGTTTGTGCATTCACATTATTCATTGATTTTTGCCATTGAAAAACATCATGTTATTCATATACCAGAAATGTTTGAAGCTACTGACTGAATGAAAAGAGCTAGCATCTCACTCTCTTTGAATCTTCTTTATCATGCTAAGAGGAGCAGGAAAAAGCAAAAAATTTCAGAATTGCACCTTGCAATGCGGAGAAATTATTGTTTGTGCATTTACGATATTCATTGATTTTTGCCATTGAAAAACGTCGAGAAATGTTTGAAGCTACTGACTGAATGAAAAGAGCTGGCATCTCACTCTCTTTGAATCTTCTTTATCATGCTAAGAGGAGCAGGAAAAAGCAAAAAATTTCAGAATTGCACCTTGCAATGCGGAGAAATTACTGTTTGTGCATTTACAATATTCATTGATTTTTGCCATTGAAAAACGTCCAGAAATGTTTGAAGCTACTGACTGAATGAAAGGAGCTGGCATCTCACTCTCTTTGAATCTTCTTTATCATGCTAAGAGGAGCAGGAAAAAGCAAAAAATTTCAGAATTGCACCTTGCAATGCGGAGAAATTACTGTTTGTGCATTCACATTATTCATTGATTTTTGCCATTGAAAAACATCATGTTATTCATATACCAGAAATGTTTGAAGCTACTGACTGAATGAAAAGAGCTGGCATCTCACTCTCTTTGAATCTTCTTTATCATGCTAAGAGGAGCAGGAAAAAGAAAAAAATTTCAGAATTGCACCTTGCAATGCGGAGAAATTACTGTTTGTGCATTTACAATATTCATTGATTTTTGCCATTGAAAAACGTCCAGAAATGTTTGAAGCTACTGACTGAATGAAAGGAGCTGGCATCTCACTCTCTTTGAATCTTCTTTATCATGCTAAGAGGAGCAGGAAAAAGCAAAAAATTTCAGAATTGCACCTTGAAATGCGGAGAAATTACTGTTTGTGCATTTACAATATTCATTGATTTTTGCCATTGAAAAACGTCCAGAAATGTTTGAAGCTACTGACTGAATGAAAAGAGCTGGCTTCTCACTCATTTTGAATCTTCTTTATCATGCTAAGAGGAGCAGGAAAAAGCGAAAAATTTCAGAATTGCACCTTGCAATGCGGAGAAATTATTGTTTGTGCATTTACAATATTCATTGATTTTTGCCATTGAAAAACGTCGAGAAATGTTTGAAGCTACTGACTGAATGAAAAGAGCTGGCATCTCACTCTCTTTGAATCTTCTTTATCATGCTAAGAGGAGCAGGAAAAAGCAAAAAATTTCAGAATTGCACCTTGCAATGCGGAGAAATTACTGTTTGTGCATTTACAATATTCATTGATTTTTGCCATTGAAAAACGTCCAGAAATGTTTGAAGCTACTGACTGAATGAAAAGAGCTAGCATCTCACTCTCTTTGAATCTTCTTTATCATGCTAAGAGGAGCAGGAAAAAGCAAAATATTTCAGAATTGCACCTTGCAATGCGGAGAAATTACTGATTGTGCATTTACAATATTCATTGATTTTTGCCATTGAAAAACGTCCAGAAATGTTTGAAGCTACTGACTGAATGAAAAGAGCTAGCATCTCACTCTCTTTGAATCTTCTTTATCATGCTAAGAGGAGCAGGAAAAATCAAAAAATTTCAGAATTGCACCTTGCAATGCGGAGGAATTACTGTTTGTGCATTTACAATATTCATTGATTTTTGCCATTGAAAAACATCCAGAAATGTTTGAAGCTACTGACTGAATGAAAGGAGCTGGCATCTCACTCTCTTTGAATCTTCTTTATCATGCTAAGAGGAGCAGGAAAAAGCAAAAAATTTCAGAATTGCAACTTGCAATGCGGAGAAATTACTGTTTGTGCATTCACATTATTCATTGATTTTTGCCATTGAAAAACATCATGTTATTCATATGATAGAAATGTTTGAAGCTACTGACTGAATGAAAAGAGCTGGCATTTCACTCTCTTTGAATCTTCTTTATCATGCTAAGAGGAGCAGGAAAAAGCAAAAAATTTCAGAATTGCACCTTGCAATGCGGAGAAATTACTGTTTGTGCATTCACATTATTCATTGATTTTTGCCATTGAAAAACATCATGTTATTCATATTCCAGAAATGTTTGAAGCTACTGACTGAATGAAAGGAGCTGGCATCTCATTCTCTTTGAATCTTCTTTATCGTGCTAAGAGGAGCAGGAAAAAGCAAAAAATTTCAGAATTGCACCTTGCAATGCGGAGAAATTACTGTTTGTGCATTTACAATATTCATTGATTTTTGCCATTGAAAAACGTCCAGAAATGTTTGAAGCTACTGACTGAATGAAAAGACCTGGCATCTCACTCTCTTTGAATCTTCTTTATCATGCTAAGAGGAGCAGGAAAAAGCAAAAAATTTCAGAATTGCACCTTGCAATGCAGAGAAATTACTGTTTGTGCATTTACAATATTCATTGATTTTTGCCATTGAAAAACGTCCAGAAATGTTTGAAGCTACTGACTGAATGAAAAGAGCTGGCATCTCACTCTCTTTGAATCTTCTTTATCATGCTAAGAGGAGCAGGAAAAAGCAAAACATTTCAGAATTGCACCTTGCAATGCGGAGAAATTACTGTTTGTGCATTTACAATATTCATTGATTTTTGCCATTGAAAAACGTCCAGAAATGTTTGAAGCTACTGACTGAATGAAAGGAGCTGGCATCTCACTCTCTTTGAATCTTCTGTAACATGCTAAGAGGAGCAGGAAAAAGCAAAAAATTTCAGAATTGCACCTTGCAATGCGGAGAAATTACTGTTTGTGCATTCACATTATTCATTGATTTTTGCCATTGAAAAACATCATGTTATTCATATACCAGAAATGTTTGAAGCTACTGACTGAATGAAAAGAGCTGGCATCTCACTCTATTTGAATCTTCGTTATCATGCTAAGAGGAGCAGGAAAAAACAAAAAATTTCAGAATTGCACCTTGCAATGCGGAGAAATTACTGTTTGTGCATTTACAATATTCATTGATTTTTGCCATTGAAAAACGTCCAGAAATGTTTGAAGCTACTGACTGAATGAAAGGAGCTGGCATCTCACTCTCTTTGAATCTTCTTTATCATGCTAAGAGGAGCAGGAAAAAGCAAAAAATTTCAGAATTGCACCTTGCAATGCGGAGAAATTACTGTTTGTGCATTTACAATATTCATTGATCTTTGCCATTGAAAAACGTCCAGAAATGTTTGAAGCTACTGACTGAATGAAAAGAGCTGGCTTCTCACTCTCTTTGAATCTTCTTTATCATGCTAAGAGGAGCAGGAAAAAGCAAAAAATTTCAGAATTGCACCCTGCAATGCGGAGAAATTATTGTTTGTGCATTTACAATATTCATTGATTTTTGCCATTGAAAAACGTCGAGAAATGTTTGAAGCTACTGACTGAATGAAAAGAGCTGGCATCTCACTCTCTTTGAATCTTCTTTATCATGCTAAGAGGAGCAGGAAAAAGCAAAAAATTTCAGAATTGCACCTTGCAATGCGGAGAAAGTACTGTTTGTGCATTTACAATATTCATTGATTTTTGCCATTGAAAAACGTCCAGAAATGTTTCTAGCTACTGACTGAATGAAAGCAGCTGGCATCTCACTCTCTTTGAATCTTCTTTATCATGCTAAGAGGAGCAGGAAAAAGCAAAAAATTTCAGAATTGCACCTTGCAATGCGGATAAATTACTGTTTGTGCATTCACATTATTCATTGATTTTTGCCATTGAAAAACATCATGTTATTAATATACCAGAAATGTTTGAAGCTACTGACTGAATGAAAAGAGCTGGCATCTCACTCTCTTTGAATCTTCTTTATCATGCTAAGAGGAGCAGGAAAAAGCAAAAAATTTCAGAATTGCACCTTGCAATGCGGAGAAATTACTGTTTGTGCATTTACAATATTCATTGATTTTTGCCATTGAAAAACGTCCAGAAATGTTTGAAGCTACTGACTGAATGAAAAGAGCTGGCATCTCACTCTCTTTGAATCTTCTTTATCATGCTAAGAGGAGCAGGAAAAAGCAAAAAATTTCAGAATTGCACCTTGCAATGCGGATAAATTACTGTTTGTGCATTTACAATATTCATTGATTTTTGCCATTGAAAAACGTCCAGAAATGTTTGAAGCTACTGACTGAATGAAAGGAGCTGGCATCTCACTCTCTTTGAATCTTCTTTATCATGCTAAGAGGAGCAGGAAAAAGCAAAAAATTTCAGAATTGCACCTTGCAATGCGGAGAAATTACTGTTTGTGCATTCACATTATTCATTGATTTTTGCCATTGAAAAACATCATGTTATTCATATACCAGAAATGTTTGAAGCTACTGACTGAATGAAAGGAGCTGGCATCTCATTCTGTTTGAATCTTCTTTATCATGCTAAGAGGAGCAGTAAAAAGCAAAAAATTTCAGAATTGCACCTTGCAATGCGGAGAAATTACTGTTTGTGCATTTACAATATTCATTGATTTTTGCCATTGAAAAACGTCCAGAAATGTTTGAAGCTACTGACTGAATGAAAAGAGCTGGCATCTCACTCTCTTTGAATCTTCTTTATCATGCTAAGAGGAGCAGGAAAAAGCAAAAAATTTCAGAATTGCACCTTGCAATGCGGAGAAATTACTGTTTGTGCATTTACAATATTCATTGATTTTTGCCATTGAAAAATGTCCAGAAATGTTTGAAGCTACTGACTGAATGAAAAGAGCTGGCATCTCACTCTCTTTGAATCTTGTTTATCATGCTAAGAGGAGCAGGAAAAAGCTAAAAATTTCAGAATTGCACCTTGCAATGCGGAGAAATTACTGTTTGTGCATTTACAATATTCATTGATTTTTGCCATTGAAAAACGTCCAGAAATGTTTGAAGCTACTGACTGAATGAAAGGAGCTGGCATCTCACTCTCTTTGAATCTTCTTTATCATGCTAAGAGGAGCAGGAAAAAGCAAAAAATTTTAGAATTGCACCTTGCAATGCGGAGAAATTACTGTTTGTGCATTCACATTATTCATTGATTTTTGCCATTGAAAAACATCATGTTATTCATATACCAGAAATGTTTGAAGCTACTGACTGAATGAAAAGAGCTGGCATCTCACTCTCTTTGAATCTTCGTTATCATGCTAAGAGGAGCAGGAAAAAACAAAAAATTTCAGAATTGCACCTTGCAATGTGGAGAAATTACTCTTTGTGCATTTACAATATTCATTGATTTTTGCCATTGAAAAACATCCAGAAATGTTTGAATCTACTGACTGAATGAAAGGAGCTGGCATCTCACTCTCTTTGAATCTTCTTTATCATGCTAAGAGGAGCAGGAAAAAGCCAAAAATTTCAGAATTGCACCTTGCAATGCCGAGAAATTACTGTTTGTGCATTCACATTATTCATTGATTTTTGCCATTGAAAAACATCATGTTATTCATATACCAGAAATGTTTGAAGCTACTGACTGAATGAAAAGAGCTGGCATCTCACTCTCTTTGAATCTTCTTTATCATGCTAAGAGGAGCAGGAAAAAGCAAAAAATTTCAGAATTGCACCTTGCAATGCAGGGAAATTACTGTTTGTGCATTTACAATATTCATTGATTTTTGCCATTGAAAAACGTCCAGAAATGTTTGAAGCTACTGACTGAATGAAAAGAGCTGGCATCTCACTCTCTTTAAATCTTCTTTATCATGCTAAGAGGAGCAGGAAAAAGCAAAAAATTTCAGAATTGCACCTTGCAATGCGGAGAAATTACTGTTTGTGCATTTACAATATTCATTGATTTTTGCCATTGAAAAACGTCCAGAAATGTTTGAAGCTACTGACTGAATGAAAAGAGCTGGCATCTCACTCTCTTTGAATCTTCTTTATCATTCTAAGAGGAGCAGGAAAAAGCAAAAAATTTCAGAATTGCACCTTGCATTGCAGAGAAAATACTGTTTGTGCATTTACAATATTCATTGATTTTTGCCATTGAAAAACGTCCAGAAATGTTTGAAGCTACTGACTGAATGAAAGGAGCTGGCATCTCACTCTCTTTGAATCTTCTTTATCATGCTAAAAGGAGCAGGAAAAAGCAAAAAATTTCAGAATTGCACCTTGCAATGCGGAGAAAATACTGTTTGTGCATTTACAATATTCATTGATTTTTGCCATTGAAAAACGTCCAGAAATGTTTGAAGCTACTGACTGAATGAAAGGAGCTGGCATCTCACTCTCTTTGAATCTTCTTTATCATGCTAAGAGGAGCAGGAAAAAGCAAAAAATTTCAGAAATGCACCTTGCAATGCGGAGAAATTACTGTTTGTGCATTCACATTATTCATTGATTTTTGCCATTGAAAAACATCATGTTATTCATATACCAGAAATGTTTGAAGCTACTGACTGAATGAAAAGAGCTGGCATCTCACTCTCTTTGAATCTTCGTTATCATGCTAAGAGGAGCAGGAAGAAACAAAAAATTTCAGAATTGCACCTTGCAATGCGGAGAAATTACTGTTTGTGCATTTACAATATTCATTGATTTTTGCCATTGAAAAACGTCCAGAAATGTTTGAAGCTACTGACTGAATGAAAAGAGCTGGCATTTCACTCTCTTTGAATCTTCTTTATCATGCTAAGAGGCGCAGGAAAAAGCAAAAAATTTCAGAATTGCAGCTTGCAATGCGGAGAAATTACTGTTTGTGCATTTACAATATTCATTGATTTTTGCCATTGAAAAACATCCAGAAATGTTTGAATCTACTGACTGAATGAAAGGAGCTGGCATCTCACTCTCTTTGAATCTTCTTTATCATGCTAAGAGGAGCAGGAAAAAGCCAAAAATTTCAGAATTGCAACTTGCAATGCGGAGAAATTACTGTTTGTGCATTCACATTATTCATTGATTTTTGCCATTGAAAAACATCATGTTATTCATATACCAGAAATGTTTGAAGCTACTGACTGAATGAAAAGAGCTGGCATCTCACTCTCTTTGAATCTTCTTTATCATGCTAAGAGGAGCAGGAAAAAGCAAAAAATTTCAGAATTGCACCTTTCAATGCAGGGAAATTACTGTTTGTGCATTTACAATATTCATTGATTTTTGCCATTGAAAAACATCGAGAAATGTTTGAAGCTACTGACTGAATGAAAAGAGCTGGCATCTCACTCTCTTTGAATCTTCTTTATCATGCTAAGAGGAGCAGGAAAAAGCAAAAAATTTCAGAATTGCACCTTGCAATGTGGAGAAATTACTGTTTGTGCATTTACAATATTCATTGATTTTTGCCATTGAAAAACATCCAAAAATGTTTGAAGCTACTGACTGAATGAAAAGAGCTGGCATCTCACTTTCTTTGAATCTTCTTTATCATGCTAAGAGGAGCAGGAAAAAGCAAAAAAATTCAGAATTGCACCTTACAATGCGCAGAAATTACTGTTTGTGCATTCATATTATTCATTGATTTTTGCCTTTGAAAAACATCATGTTATTCATATACCAGAAATGTTTGAAGCTACTGACTGAATGAAAAGAGCTGGCATCTCACTCTCTTTGAATCTTCTTTATCATGCTAAGAGGAGCAGGAAAAAGCAAAAAATTTCAGAATTGCACCTTGCAATGCGGAGAAATTACTGTTTGTGCATTCACATTATTCATTGATTTTTGCCATTGAAAAACATCATGTTGTTCATATACCTGAAATGTTTGAAGCTACTGACTGAATGAAAGGAGCTGCCATCTCACTCTCTTTGAATCTTCTTTATCATGCTAAGAGGAGCAGGAAAAAGCAAAAAAATTCAGAATTGCACCTTGCAATGCGGAGAAATTACTGTTTGTGCATTCACATTATTCATTGATTTTTGCCATTGAAAAACATCATGTTATTCATATACCAGAAATGTTTGAAGCTACTGACTGAATGAAAAGAGCTGGCACCTCACTCTCTTTGAATCTTCTTTATCATGCTAAGAGGAGCAGGAAAAAGCAAAAAATTTCAGAATTGCACCTTGCAATGCGGAGAAATTACTGTTTGTGCATTTACAATATTCATTGATTTTTGCCATTGAAAAACGTCCAGAAATGTTTGAAGCTACTGACTGAATGAAAAGAGCTGGCATCTCACTCTCTTTGAATCTTCTTTATCATGCTAAGAGGAGCAGGAAAAAGCAAAAAATTTCAGAATTGCACCTTGCAATGCGGAGAAATTACTGTTTGTGCATTCACATTATTCATTGATTTTTGCCATTGAAAAACATCATGTTGTTCATATACCTGAAATGTTTGAAGCTACTGACTGAATGAAAGGAGCTGGCATCTCACTCTCTTTGAATCTTCTTTATCATGCTAAGAGGAGCAGGAAAAAGCAAAAAATTTCAGAATTGCACCTTGAAATGCGGAGAAATTACTGTTTGTGCATTCACATTATTCATTGATTTTTGCCATTGAAAAACATCATGTTATTCATATACCAGAAATGTTTGAAGCTACTGACTGAATGAAAAGAGCTGGCATCTCACTCTCTTTGAATCTTCTTTATTATGCTAAGAGGAGCAGGAAAAAGCAAAAAATTTCAGAATTGCACCTTGCAATGCAGGGAAATTACTGTTTGTGCATTTACAATATTCATTGATTTTTGCCATTGAAAAACGTCCAGAAATGTTTGAAGCTACTGACTGAATGAAGAGAGCTGGCATCTCACTCTCTATGAATCTTCTTTATCATGCTAAGAGGAGCAGGAAAAAGCAAAAAATTTCAGAATTGCACCTTGCAATGCGGAGAAATTACTGTTTGTGCATTTACAATATTCATTGATTTTTGCCATTGAAAAACGTCCAGAAATGTTTGAAGCTACTGACTGAATGAAAGGAGCTGGCATCCCGCTCTCTTTGAATCTTCTTTATCATGCTAAGAGGAGCAGGAAAAAGCAAAAAATTTCAAAATTGCATTTTGCAATGCGGAGAAATTACTGTTTGTGCATTCACATTATTCATTGATTTTTGCCATTGAAAAACATCATGTTATTCATATACCAGAAATGTTTAAAGCTACTGACTGAATGAAAAGAGCTGGCATCTCACTCTCTTTGAATCCTCTTTATCATGCTAAGAGGAGCAGGAAAAAGCAAAAAATTTCAGAATTGCACCTTGCAATGCGGAGAAATTACTGTTTGTGCATTTACAATATTCATTGATTTTTGCCATTGAAAAACGTCCAGAAATGTTTGAAGCTACTGACTGAATGAAAAGAGCTGGCATTTCACTCTCTTTGAATCTTCTTTATCATGCTAAGAGGCGCAGGAAAAAGCAAAAAATTTCAGAATTGCAGCTTGCAATGCGGAGAAATTACTGTTTGTGCATTTACAATATTCATTGATTTTTGCCATTGAAAAACATCCAGAAATGTTTGAATCTACTGACTGAATGAAAGGAGCTGGCATCTCACTCTCTTTGAATCTTCTTTATCATGCTAAGAGGAGCAGGAAAAAGCCAAAAATTTCAGAATTGCAACTTGCAATGCGGAGAAATTACTGTTTGTGCATTCACATTATTCATTGATTTTTGCCATTGAAAAACATCATGTTATTCATATACCAGAAATGTTTGAAGCTACTGACTGAATGAAAAGAGCTGGCATCTCACTCTCTTTGAATCTTCTTTATCATGCTAAGAGGACAGGAAAAAGCAAAAAATTTCAGAATTGCACCTTTCAATGCAGGGAAATTACTGTTTGTGCATTTACAATATTCATTGATTTTTGCCATTGAAAAACATCGAGAAATGTTTGAAGCTACTGACTGAATGAAAAGAGCTGGCATCTCACTCTCTTTGAATCTTCTTTATCATGCTAAGAGGAGCAGGAAAAAGCAAAAAATTTCAGAATTGCACCTTGCAATGTGGAGAAATTACTGTTTGTGCATTTACAATATTCATTGATTTTTGCCATTGAAAAACATCCAAAAATGTTTGAAGCTACTGACTGAATGAAAAGAGCTGGCATCTCACTTTCTTTGAATCTTCTTTATCATGCTAAGAGGAGCAGGAAAAAGCAAAAAAATTCAGAATTGCACCTTACAATGCGCAGAAATTACTGTTTGTGCATTCATATTATTCATTGATTTTTGCCTTTGAAAAACATCATGTTATTCATATACCAGAAATGTTTGAAGCTACTGACTGAATGAAAAGAGCTGGCATCTCACTCTCTTTGAATCTTCTTTATCATGCTAAGAGGAGCAGGAAAAAGCAAAAAATTTCAGAATTGCACCTTGCAATGCGGAGAAATTACTGTTTGTGCATTCACATTATTCATTGATTTTTGCCATTGAAAAACATCATGTTGTTCATATACCTGAAATGTTTGAAGCTACTGACTGAATGAAAGGAGCTGCCATCTCACTCTCTTTGAATCTTCTTTATCATGCTAAGAGGAGCAGGAAAAAGCAAAAAAATTCAGAATTGCACCTTGCAATGCGGAGAAATTACTGTTTGTGCATTCACATTATTCATTGATTTTTGCCATTGAAAAACATCATGTTATTCATATACCAGAAATGTTTGAAGCTACTGACTGAATGAAAAGAGCTGGCACCTCACTCTCTTTGAATCTTCTTTATCATGCTAAGAGGAGCAGGAAAAAGCAAAAAATTTCAGAATTGCACCTTGCAATGCGGAGAAATTACTGTTTGTGCATTTACAATATTCATTGATTTTTGCCATTGAAAAACGTCCAGAAATGTTTGAAGCTACTGACTGAATGAAAAGAGCTGGCATCTCACTCTCTTTGAATCTTCTTTATCATGCTAAGAGGAGCAGGAAAAAGCAAAAAATTTCAGAATTGCACCTTGCAATGCGGAGAAATTACTGTTTGTGCATTCACATTATTCATTGATTTTTGCCATTGAAAAACATCATGTTGTTCATATACCTGAAATGTTTGAAGCTACTGACTGAATGAAAGGAGCTGGCATCTCACTCTCTTTGAATCTTCTTTATCATGCTAAGAGGAGCAGGAAAAAGCAAAAAATTTCAGAATTGCACCTTGAAATGCGGAGAAATTACTGTTTGTGCATTCACATTATTCATTGATTTTTGCCATTGAAAAACATCATGTTATTCATATACCAGAAATGTTTGAAGCTACTGACTGAATGAAAAGAGCTGGCATCTCACTCTCTTTGAATCTTCTTTATTATGCTAAGAGGAGCAGGAAAAAGCAAAAAATTTCAGAATTGCACCTTGCAATGCAGGGAAATTACTGTTTGTGCACTTACAATATTCATTGATTTTTGCCATTGAAAAACGTCCAGAAATGTTTGAAGCTACTGACTGAATGAAGAGAGCTGGCATCTCACTCTCTATGAATCTTCTTTATCATGCTAAGAGGAGCAGGAAAAAGCAAAAAATTTCAGAATTGCACCTTGCAATGCGGAGAAATTACTGTTTGTGCATTTACAATATTCATTGATTTTTGCCATTGAAAAACGTCCAGAAATGTTTGAAGCTACTGACTGAATGAAAGGAGCTGGCATCCCGCTCTCTTTGAATCTTCTTTATCATGCTAAGAGGAGCAGGAAAAAGCAAAAAATTTCAAAATTGCATTTTGCAATGCGGAGAAATTACTGTTTGTGCATTCACATTATTCATTGATTTTTGCCATTGAAAAACATCATGTTATTCATATACCAGAAATGTTTAAAGCTACTGACTGAATGAAAAGAGCTGGCATCTCACTCTCTTTGAATCCTCTTTATCATGCTAAGAGGAGCAGGAAAAAGCAAAAAATTTCAGAATTGCACCTTGCAATGCGAAGAAATTACTGTTTGTGCATTAACAATATTCATTGATTTTTGCCATTGAAAAACGTCCAGAAATGTTTGAAGCTACTGACTGAATGAAAAGAGCTGGCATCTCCCTCTCTTTGAATCTTCTTTATCATGCTAAGAGGAGCAGGAAAAAGCAAAAAATTTCAGAATTGCACCTTGCAATGCGGAGAAATTACTGTTTGTGCATTCACATTATTCATTGATTTTTGCCATTGAAAAACATCATGTTATTCATATACCAGAATTGTTTGAAGCTACTGACTGAATGAAAAGAGCTGGCATCTCACTCTCTTTGAGTCTTCTTTATCATGCTAAGAGGAGCAGGAAAAAGCAAAAAATTTCAGAATTACACCTCGCAATGCGAAGAAATTACTGTTTGTGCATTTACAATATTCATTGATTTTTGCCATTGAAAAACGACCAGAAATGTTTGAAGCTACTGACTGAATGAAAAAAGCTAGCATCTCACTTTCTTTGAATCTTCTTTACCATGCTAAGAGGAGCAGGAAAAAGCAAAAAAAATCAGAATTGCACCTTGCAATGCGGAGAAATTACTGTTTGTGCATTCACATTATTCATTGATTTTTGCCATTGAAAAACATCATGTTATTCATATACCAGAAATGTTTGAAGCTACCTACTGAATGAAAAGAGCTGGCATCTCACTCTCTTTGAATCTTCTTTATCATGCTAAGAGGAGCAGGAAAAAGCAAAAAATTTCAGAATTGCACCTTGCAATGCGGAGAAATTACTGTTTGTGCATTTGCAATATTCATTGATTTTTGCCATTGAAAAATGTCAAGAAATGTTTGAAGCTACTGACTGAATGAAAAGAGCTGGCATCTCACTCTCTTTGAATCTTCTTTATCATGCTAAGAGGAGCAGGAAAAAGCAAAAATTTCAGAATTGCACCTTGCAATGCGGAGAAATTACTGTTTGTGCATTCACATTATTCATTGATTTTTGCCATTGAAAAACATCATGTTATTCATATACCAGAAATGTTTGAAGCTACTGACTGAATGAAAAGAGCTGGCATCTCACTCTCTTTGAATCTTCTTTATCATGCTAAGAGGAGCAGGAAAAAGCAAAAAATTTCAGAATTGCACCTTGCAATGCAGGGAAATTACTGTTTGTGCATTTACAATATTCATTGATTTTTGCCATTGAAAAACGTCCAGAAATGTTTGAAGCTACTGACTGAATGAAAAGAGCTGGCATCTCACTCTCTTTGAATCTTCTTTATCATGCTAAGAGGAGCAGGAAAAGGCAAAAAATTTCAGAATTGCACCTTGCAATGCGGAGAAATTACTGTTTGTGCATTTACAATATTCATTGATTTTTGCCATTGAAAAACGTCCAGAAATGTTTGAAGCTACTGACTGAATGAAAGGAGCTGGCATCTCACTCTCTTTGAATCTTCTTTATCATGCTAAGAGGAGCTGGAAAAAGCAAAAAATTTCAGAATTGCACCTTGCAATGCGGAGAAATTACTGTATGTGCATTCACATTATTCATTGATTTTTGTCATTGAAAAACATCATGTTATTCATATACCAGAAATGTTTGAAGCTACTGACTGAATGAAAGGAGCTGGCATCTCACTCTCTTTGAATCTTCTTTATCATGCTAAGAGGAGCAGGAAAAAGCAAAAAATTTCAGAATTGCACCTTGCAATGCGGAGAAATTACTGTTTGTGCATTTACAACATTCATTGATTTTTGCCATTGAAAAACGTCCAGAAATGTTTGAAGATACTGACTGAATGAAAAGAGCTGGCATCTCACTCTCTTTGAATCTTCTTTATCATGCTAAGATGAGCATGAAAAAGCAAAAAATTTCAGAATTGCACCTTGCAATGCGGAGAAATTACTGTTTGTGCATTCACATTATTCATTGATTTTTGCCATTGAAAAACATCATGTTGTTCATATACCTGAAATGTTTGAAGCTACTGACTGAATGAAAGGAGCAGGCATCTCACTCTCTTTGAATCTTCTTTATCATGCTAAGAGGAGCAGGAAAAAGCAAAAAAATTCAGAATTGCACCTTGCAATGCGGAGAAATTACTGTTTGTGCATTCACATTATTCATTGATTTTTGCCATTGAAAAACATCATGTTATTCATATACCAGAAATGTTTGAAGCTACTGACTGAATGAAAAGAGCTGGCATCTCACTCTCTTTGAATCTTCTTTATCATGCTAAGAGGAGCAGGAAAAAGCAAAAAATTTCAGAATTGCACCTTGCAATGCAGGGAAATTACTGTTTGTGCATTTACAATATTCATTGATTTTTGCCATTGAAAAACGTCCAGAAATGTTTGAAGCTACAGACTGAATGAAAAGAGCTGGCATCCCACTCTCTTTGAATCTTCTTTATCATGCTAAGAGGAGGAGGAAAAACCAAAAAATTTAAGAATTGCTCCTTGCAATGCGGAGAAATTACTGTTTGTGCATTTACAATATTCATTGATTTTTGCCATTGAAAAACATCCAGAAATGTTTGAATCTACTGACTGAATGAAAGGAGCTGGCATCTCACTCTCTTTGAATCTTCTTTATCATGCTAAGAGGAGCAGGAAAAAGCCAAAAATTTCAGAATTGCAACTTGCAATGCGGAGAAATTACTGTTTGTGCATTCACATTATTCATTGATTTTTGCCATTGAAAAACATCATGTTATTCATATACCAGAAATGTTTGAAGCTACTGACTGAATGAAAGGAGCAGGCATCTCACTCTCTTTGAATCTTCTTTATCATGCTAAGAGGAGCAGGAAAAAGCAAAAAATTTCAGAATTGCACCTTGCAATGCGGAGAAATTACTGTTTGTGCATTTACAATATTCATTGATTTTTGCCATTGAAAAACGTCCAGAAATGTTTGAAGCTACTGACTGAATGAAAAGAGCTGGAATCTCACTCTCTTTGAATCTTCTTTATCATGCTAAGAGGAGCAGGAAAAGGCAAAAAATTTCAGAATTGCACCTTGCAATGCGGAGAAATTACTGTTTGTGCATTTACAATATTCATTGATTTTTGCCATTGAAAAACGTCCAGAAATGTTTGAAGCTACTGACTGAATGAAAGGAGCTGGCATCTCACTCTCTTTGAATCTTCTTTATCATGCTAAGAGGAGCAGGAAAAAGCAAAAAAATTCAGAATTGCACCTTGCAATGCGGAGAAATTACTGTTTGTGCATTCACATTATTCATTGATTTTTGCCATTGAAAAACATCATCTTGTTCATATACCAGAAATGTTTGAAGCTACTGACTGAATGAAAGGAGCTGGCATCTCACTCTCTTTGAATCTTCTTTATCATGCTAAGAGGAGCTGGAAAAAGCAAAAAATTTCAGAATTGCACCTTGCAATGCGGAGAAATTACTGTATGTGCATTCACATTATTCATTGATTTTTGTCATTGAATAACATCATGTTATTCATATACCAGAAATGTTTGAAGCTACTGACTGAATGAAAGGAGCTGGCATCTCACTCTCTTTGAATCTTCTTTATCATGCTAAGAGGAGCAGGAAAAAGCAAAAAATTTCAGAATTGCACCTTGCAATGCGGAGAAATTACTGTTTGTGCATTTACAATATTCATTGATTTTTGCCATTGAAAAACGTCCAGAAATGTTTGAAGCTACTGACTGAATGAAAAGAGCTGGCATCTCACTCTCTTTGAATCTTCTTTATCATGCTAAGAGGAGCAGGAAAAAGCAAAAAATTTCAGAATTGCACCTTGCAATGCGGAGAAATTACTGTTTGTGCATTCACATTATTCATTGATTTTTGCCATTGAAAAACATCATGTTGTTCATATACCTGAAATGTTTGAAGCTACTGACTGAATGAAAGGAGCTGGCATCTCACTCTCTTTGAATCTTCTTTATCATGCTTAGAGGAGCAGGAAAAAGCAAAAAAATTCAGAATTGCACCTTGCAATGCGGAGAAATTACTGTTTGTGCATTCACATTATTCATTGATTTTTGCCATTGAAAAACATCATGTTATTCATATACCAGAAATGTTTGAAGCTACTGACTGAATGAAAAGAGCTGGCATCTCACTCTCTTTGAATCTTCTTTATCATGCTAAGAGGAGCAGGAAAAAGCAAAAAATTTCAGAATTGCACCTTGCAATGCAGGGAAATTACTGTTTGTGCATTTACAATATTCATTGATTTTTGACATTGAAAAACGTCCAGAAATGTTTGAAGCTACAGACTGAATGAAAAGAGCTGGCATCTCACTCTCTTTGAATCTTCTTTATCATGCTAAGAGGAGGAGGAAAAACCAAAAAATTTCAAAATTGCACCTTGCAATGCGGAGAAATTACTGTTTGTGCATTTACAATATTCATTGATTTTTGCCATTGAAAAACATCCAGAAATGTTTGAAGCTACTGACTGAATGAAAGGAGCTGGCGTCTCACTCTCTTTGAATCTTCTGTATCATGCTAAGAGGAGCAGGAAAAAGCAAAAAATTTCAGAATTGCACCTTGCAATGCGGAGAAATTACTGTTTGTGCATTTACAATATTCATTGATTTTTGCCATTGAAAAACGTCCAGAAATGTTTGAAGCTACTGACTGAATGAAAAGAGCTGGCATCTCACTCTCTTTGAATCTTCTTTATCATGCTAAGAGGAGCAGGAAAAAGCAAAAAATTTCAGAATTGCACCTTGCAATGCGGAGAAATTACTGTTTGTGCATTTACAATATTCATTGATTTTTGCCATTGAAAAACGTCCAGAAATGTTTGAAGCTACTGACTGAATGAAAGGAGCTGGCATCTCACTCTCTTTGAATCTTCTTTATCATGCTAAGAGGAGCAGGAAAAAGCAAAAAATTTCAGAATTGCAGCTTGCAATGCGGAGAAATTACTGTTTGTGCATTCACATTATTCATTGATTTTTGCCATTGAAAAACATCATGTTATTCATATACCAGAAATGTTTGAAGCTACTGACTGAATGAAAGGAGCTGGCATCTCACTCTCTTTGAATCTTCTTTATCATGCTAAGAGGAGCAGGAAAAAGCAAAAAATTTCAGAATTGCACCTTGCAATGCGGAGAAATTACTGTTTGTGCATTTACAATATTCATTGATTTTTGCCATTGAAAAACTTCCAGAAATGTTTGAAACTACTGACTGAGTGAAAAGAGCGGGCATCTCACTCTCTTTGAATCTTCTTTATCATGCTAAGTGGAGCAGGAAAAAGCAAAAAATTTCAGAATTGCACCTTGCAATGCGGAGAAATTACTGTTTGTGCTTTTACAGTATTCATTGATTTTTGCCATTGAAAAACGTCCAGAAATGTTTGAAGCTACTGACTGAATGAAAGGAGCTGGCATCTCACTCTCTTTGAATCTTCCTTGTCATGCTAAGAGGAGCAGGAAAAAGCAAAAAATTTCAGAATTGCACCTTGCAATGCGGAGAAATTACTGTTTGTGCATTCACATTATTCATTGATTTTTGCCATTGAAAAACATCATGTTATTCATATACCAGAAATGTTTGAAGCTACTGACTGAATGAAAGGAGCTGGCATCTCACTCTCTTTGAATCTTCTTTATCATGCTAAGAGGAACAGGAAAAAGCAAAAAATTTCAGAATTGCACCTTGCAATGCGGAGAAATTACTCTTTGTGCTTTTACAATATTCATTGATTTTTGCCATTGAAAAACGTCCAGAAATGTTTGAAGCTACTGACTGAATGAAAGGAGCTGGCATCTCACTCTCTTTGAATCTTCTTTATCATGCTAAGAGGAGCAGGAAAAAGCAAAAAATTTCAGAATTGCACCTTGCAATGCGGAGAAATTACTGTTTGTGCATTCACATTATTCATTGATTTTTGCCATTGAAAAACATCATGTTATTCATATACCAGAAATGTTTGAAGCTACTGACTGAATGAAAAGAGCTGGCATCTCACTCTCTTTGAAGCTTCTTTATCATGCTAAGAGGAGCAGGAAAAAGCAAAAAATTTCTGAATTGCACCTTGCAATGCGGTGAAATTACTGTTTGTGCTTTTACAATATTCATTGATTTTTGCCATTGAAAAACGTCCAGAAATGTTTGAAGCTACTGACTGAATGAAAGGAGTTGGCATCTCACTCTCTTTGAATCTTCTTTACCATGCTAAGAGGAGCAGGAAAAAGCAAAAAAATTCAGAATTGCACCTTGCAATGCGGAGAAATTACCGTTTGTGCATTCACATTATTCATTGATTTTTGTCATTGAAAAACATCATGTTATTCATATACCAGAAATGTTTGAAGCTACTGACTGAATGAAAGGAGCTGGCATCTCAATCTCTTTGAATCTTCTTTATCATGCTAAGAGGAGCAGGAAAAAGCAAAAAATTTCAGAATTGCACCTTGCAATGCGGAGAAATTACTGTTTGTGCATTCACATTATTCATTGATTTTTGCCATTGAAAAACCTCATGTTGTTCATATACCAGAAATGTTTGAAGCTACTGACTGAATGAAAGGAGCTGGCATCTCACTTTCTTTGAATCTTCTTTATCATGCTAAGAGGAGCAGGAAAAAGCAAAAAATTTCAGAATTGCACCTTGCAATGCGGAGAAATTACTGTTTGTGCATTCACATTATTCATTGATTTTTGTCATTGAAAAACATCATGTTGTTCATATACCAGAAATGTTTGAAGCTACTGACTGAATGAAAGGAGCTGGCATCTCACTTTCTTTGAATCTTCTTTATCATGCTAAGAGGAGCAGGAAAAAGCAAAAAATTTCAGAATTGCACCTTGCAATGCGGTGAAATTACTGTTTGTGCATTTACAATATTCATTGATTTTTGCCATTGAAAAACATCCAGAAATGTTTGAAGCTACTGACTGAATGAAAAGAGCAGGCATCTCACTCTCTTTGAATCTTCTTTATCATGCTAAGAGGAGCAGGAAAAAGCAAAAAATTTCAGAATTGCACCTTGCAATGTGGAGAAATTACTGTTTGTGCATTTACAATATTCATTGATTTTTGCCATTGAAAAACGTCCAGAAATGTTTGAAGCTACTGAGTGAATGAAAGGAGCTGGCATCTCACTCTCTTTGAATCTTCTTTATCATGCTAAGAGGAGCAGGAAAAAGCAAAAAATTTCAGAATTGCACCTTGCAATGCGGAGAAATTACTGTTTGTGCATTCACATTATTCATTGATTTTTGCCATTGAAAAACATCATGTTATTCATATACCAGAAATGTTTGAAGCTACTGACTGAATGAAAGGAGCTGGCATCTCACTCTATTTGAATCTTCTTTATCATGCTAAGAGGAGCAGGAAAAAGCAAAAAATTTCAGAATTGCACCTTGCAATGCGGAGAAATTACTGTTTGTGCATTCACATTATTCAATGATTTTTGCCATTGAAAAACATCATGTTGTTCATATACCAGAAATGTTTGAAGCTACTGACTGAATGAAAGGAGCTGGCATCTCACTCTCTTTGAATCTTCTTTATCATGCTAAGAGGAGCAGGAAAAAGCAAAAAATTTCAGAATTGCACCTTGCAATGCGGAGAAATTACTGTTTGTGCATTTACAATATTCATTGATTTTTGCCATTGAAAAACGTCCAGAAATGTTTGATGCTACTGACTGAATGAAAAGAGCTGGCATCTCACTCTCTTTGAATCTTCTTTATCATGCTAAGAGGAGCAGGAAAAAGCAAAAAATTTCAGAATTGCACCTTGCAATGCGGAGAAATTACTGTTTGTGCATTTACAATATTCATTGATTTTTGCCATTGAAAAACGTCCAGAAATGTTTGAAGCTACTGACTGAATGAAAAGAGCTGGCATCTCACTCTCTTTGAATCTTCTTTATCATGCTAAGAGGAGCAGGAAAAAGCAAAAAATTTCTGAATTGCACCTTGCAATGCGAAGAAATTACTGTTTGTGCATTTACAATATTCATTGATTTTTGCAATGAAAAACGTCCAGAAATGTTTGAAGCTACTGACTGAATGAAAGGAGCTGGCATCTCACTCTCTTTGAATCTTCTTTATCATGCTAAGAGGAGCAGGAAAAAGCAAAAAATTTCAGAATTGCACCTTGCAATGCGGAGAAATTACTGTTTGTGCATTTACAATATTCATTGATTTTTGCCATTGAAAAACGTCCAGAAATGTTTGATGCTACTGACTGAATGAAAAGAGCTGGCATCTCACTCTCTTTGAATCTTCTTTATCATGCTAAGAGGAGCAGGAAAAAGCAAAAAATTTCAGAATTGCACCTTGCAATGCGGAGAAATTACTGTTTGCGCATTTACAATATTCATTGATTTTTGCCATTGAAAAACGTCCAGAAATGTTTGAAGCTACTGACTGAATGAAAAGAGCTGGCATCTCACTCTCTTTGAATCTTCTTTATCATGCTAAGAGGAGCAGGAAAAAGCAAAAAATTTCAGAATTGCACCTTGCAATGTGGAGAAATTACTGTTTGTGCATTTACAATATTCATTTATTTTTGCCATTGAAAAACGTCCAGAAATGTTTGAAGCTACTGACTGAATGAAAGGAGCTGGCATCTCACTCTCTTTGAATCTTCTTTATCATGCTAAGAGGAGCAGGAAAAAGCAAAAAATTTCAGAATTGCACCTTGCAATGCGGAGAAATTACTGTTTGTGCATTCACATTATTCATTGATTTTTGCCATTGAAAAACATCATGTTATTCATATACCAGAAATGTTTGAAGCTACTGACTGAATGAAAGGAGCTGGCATCTCACTGTCTTTGAATCTTCTTTATCATGCTAAGAGGAGCAGGAAAAAGCAAAAAATTTCAGAATTGCACCTTGCAATGCGGAGAAATTACTGTTTGTGCATTCACATTATTCATTGATTTTTGCCATTGAAAAACCTCATGTTGTTCATATACCAGAAATGTTTGAAGCTACTGACTGAATGAAAGGAGCTGGCATCTCACTCTCTTTGAATCTTCTTTATCATGCAAAGAGGAGCAGGAAAAAGCAAAAAATTTCAGAATTGCACCTTGCAATGCGGAGAAATTACTGTTTGTGCATTCACATTATTCATTGATTTTTGTCATTGAAAAACATCATGTTATTCATATACCAGAAATGTTTGAAGCTACTGACTGAATGAAAGGAGCTGGTATCTCACTCTCTTTGAATCTTCTTTATCATGCTAAGAGGAGCAGGAAAAAGCAAAAAATTTCAGAATTGCACCTTGCAATGCGGAGAAATTACTGTTTGTGCATTTACAATATTCATTGATTTTTGCCATTGAAAAACATCCAGAAATGTTTGAAGCTACTGACTGAATGAAAAGAGCAGGCATCTCACTCTCTTTGAATCTTCTTTATCATGCTAAGAGGAGCAGGAAAAAGCAAAAAATTTCAGAATTGCACCTTGCAATGTGGAGAAATTACTGTTTGTGCATTTACAATATTCATTGATTTTTGCCATTGAAAAACGTCCAGAAATGTTTCAAGCTACTGACTGAATGAAAAGAGCTGGCATCTCACTCTCTTTGAATCTTCTTTATCATGATAAGAGGAGCAGGAAAAAGCAAAAAATTTCAGAATTGCACCTTGCAATGCGGAGAAATTACTGTTTGTGCATTCACATTATTCATTCATTTTTGCCATTGAAAAACGTCCTGAAATGTTTGAAGCTACTGAGTGAATGAAAGGAGCTGGCATCTCACTCTCTTTGAATCTTCTTTATCATGCTAAGAGGAGCAGGAAAAAGCAAAAAATTTCAGAATTGCACCTTGCAATGCGGAGAAATTACTGTTTGCGCATTCACATTATTCATTGATTTTTGCCATTGAAAAACGTCCAGAAATGTTTGAAGCTACTGAGTGAATGAAAGGAGCTGGCATCTCACTCTCTTTGAATCTTCTTTATCATGCTAAGAGGAGCAGGAAAAAGCAAAAAATTTCAGAATTGCACCTTGCAATGCGGAGAAATTACTGTTTGTGCATTCACATTATTCAATGATTTTTGCCATTGAAAAACATCATGTTGTTCATATACCAGAAATGTTTGAAGCTACTGACTGAATGAAAGGAGCTGGCATCTCACTCTCTTTGAATCTTCTTTATCATGCTAAGAGGAGCAGGAAAAAGCAAAAAATTTCAGAATTGCACCTTGCAATCCGGAGAAATTACTGTTTGTGCATTTACAATATTCATTGATTTTTGCCATTGAAAAACGTCCAGAAATGTTTGATGCTACTGACTGAATGAAAAGTGCTTGCATCTCACTCTCTTTGAATCTTCTTTATCATGCTAAGAGGAGCAGGAAAAAGCAAAACATTTCAGAATTGCAACTTGCAATGCGGAGAAATTACTGTTTGTGTATTCACATTATTAATAGTGTTGAGCCACCCCTGTATTGTTCGGGTTCGGTTCGGTTCGTCGAACACCGGGATGTTCGAGGAACTGTTCGTCGAACTGTTCGTCGAACACCTTAGAACACCGTCGAACACCGTTAAAACCAATGGCAGGCAAACAAAAACACATAGGAACACATAGAAAACACCTTCAAAGGTGTCCAAAAGCTCACAAACTGCTCAGAAGACGCTTTCTTTAAAAAAGCCGGCCGGCAATTCAGCAGCGGCATACACCGGTACCTGACAATTTAGACATGAAGGAATAGAGCATCACACATAGATTATATAGACAGAAACATGTCAGTCACATATATATGAAGTACAGTGACAGTGTTGCTTACTGTACTTGTCATTTAGTGTAAAGGATTTATTAAAAAATATAATAGTGTTTTCGTGCACCGTCTATTTAAAAAAGCCGGCCGGCAATTCAGCAGCGGTACCCGACAATTTATAACAGACAGAATAGAGCTTCACACATAGATTAGATAGATAGAAACATGTCAGTCACATATATATGAAGTACTGTGACAGTGTTGCTTACTGTACTTGTCATTTACTGCAAAGGATTTATTAAAAAAAATAATAGTGTTTTCATTCACCGTCTCTTTAAAAAAGCCGGTCGGCAATTCAGCAGCGGTACCCGACAATTTAGAATAGAAGGAATAGAGAATCACACATAGATTAGATAGATAGAAACATGTCAGCCACATATATAGGAAGTACAGTGACAGTGTTGCTTACTGTAATTGTCATTTAGTGTAAAGGATTTATCAAAAAAAATAATAGTGTTTTCATGCACTGTCTCTTTAAGAAAGCCGGCCGGCAATTCAGCATCTGTACCCGACAATTTATAACAGACCGAATAGAGCTTCACACATAGATTAGATAGATAGAAACATGTCAGTCACATATATAATAAGTACAGTGATAGTGTTGGTTACTGTACTTGTCATTTAGTATTAAAATAAAGGATTTATTATTAAAAAAAATTGGCGTGGGGTTCCCCGTAATTTTAGTCTCTAGCGGAGGTTAAGCAGACAGCTGGGGCAGATGTTTGAAGCCTGGGAAGGGGGTAATACCCACGGAGCTTCCCAGGCTACTAATATCAGCCCCCAGCTGAATACCTAGCCTTTACTAGCTATTAAAATGGAGGACCCCCCCAAAAAAAATGACGTGGGGTCCCCCCTAATTTAATAGCTAGCAAAGGCTAGGCAGACAGCTGGGGGCTGATATTAATAGCCCAGGAAGGGAGCCATGAATATTGGCCCCCTCCCAGGCTAGAAACACCAGCCGTCAGCCGCCCCAGAAATGGCGCATCCATAGGATGCGCCAATTCTGGCACTTAGCCTCGCTCTTCCACGCTGCCCTGGTGCGGTGGTAGGGGGTAATAGGGCTGGGGTTGATGTCAGCTTATAATGCCAGCTGACATCAAGCCCAGGTTAGTAATGGAGAGGCGTCTATAAGACACCCCCATTACTAACCCCATAGTCAAAGTTAAAAAAAAACACAAACACCCAGAATAAAGTCCTTTAATTGAAATAAAGACACATTCCTTTATTGTTCTAAATTAAACCATACTTACCAACACGCCCATTCCAGCTGAAGCCAACGATCTCCTGCAATAAAAGAAAAATAATAAAGCAACCTCATCCTTACCTTTCCATGGTTCCCACGACAGCTTCAGCCCTGCTACATCGAGATGACAGGCTGGACCGCAGCAGAACGCTGCCATCCAGCCTGTCATCCCGCAGACACTGAGAAGCGCAGGCATGCTTGCGCTCTGCAGTGTCTGGCTGTGACGGCATAAAGATGAGCCGAGGTCATGTCCAATGAACTCGGCGCACCTCATGCATGTCACTGACAGCGTGGGAGAATTATCCTGCACTCAGCGCTTCAGCGTGAGAATTTTCCCACACTGTCAGTGACGTGCATGAGGTGAGCTGAGTTCATTGGACATGAGCTCACCTCATGCACGTCATTGACAGCGTGGGAAAATTCTCCTGCACTCAGCGCTACAGCGTGAGAATTCTCCCACGCTGTCAGTGACGTGCATGAGGTGAGCTCATTCATGTCCAATGAACTCAGCTGACCTCATGTACCTCACTGACAGCGTGGGAGAATTTTCACGCTGAAGTGCTGAGTGCAGGAGAATTCTCCCACGCTGTCAGTGACGTGCATGAGGTGAGCCGAGTTCATTGTCGGCTCATCTGGATGCCGTCACAGCCAAACACTGAGGAGCGCAAGCATGCCTGCGCTTCTCAGTGTCCGCGGGATGACAGGCTGAATGGCAGCGTTCTGCTGCGGTCCAGCCTGTCATCTCGATGTAGCAGAGCTGAAGCTGTCGTGGGAGCCATGGAAAGGTAAGGATGATGTTGCTTTATTATTTTACTTTTATTGCAGGAGATCATTGGCTTCAGCTGGAATGGGCGTGACGTAAGTATGGTTTAATTTAGAACAATAAAGAACTGTGTGTTTATTTCAATTAAAGGACTTTTTTCTGGGTGTTTGTGTTTTTCTTAAATACTTTACTAGAAATTCATGGTGGTCATGTCTAATATTGGCGTGACCCCATGAATTTCGGGCTTAGGGCCAGCTGATAATGCCAAGCTGGCCTTAACCCCTTTATTACCCAGTGATCCACCGCACCAGGGCCCTGGATGAGTTGGGTACAGCTCCAGAAGATGGCGCTTCTATGAACGCGCCATTTTCCGGGGCGGCTGCGGACTGCAATTTGCAGCGGGTGGGGCCCAGAAAGCTTGGGCCTCCCTGCGCTGCAGATTCCAGCCCCCAGCTGCCTAGTTGTACCTGGCTGGACACAAAAATAGGGCGAAGCCCCACGTATTTTTTTTTAAAATTATTTCATGAAATTCATGAAATAATTAAGAAAAAAAGGGCTTCCCTATATTGTTGTGTCCGGCCAGGTACAAATAGGCAGCTGGTGGTTGGGGGCAGCCCGTTCCTGCCTGCTGTACCTGGCTGGACACAAATATAGGACGCAGCCCCACATCAATTTTTTTTTAATTATTTCATGAATTTCCTGAAATAATTTAAAAAAAATTGAAGTGGGGCTTCGCCCTATATTTGTGTCCAGTCAGGTACAGCAGGCAGGAACGGGCTGCCCCCAACCACCAGCTGCCTATTTGTACCTGGCCGGACACAACAATATAGGGAAGCCCTTTTTTAAAAAAATTATTTCATGAAATAATTTAAAAAAAATTGACGTGGGGCTTCGCACTATATTTGTGTCCAGCCAGGTACAGCAGGCAGGGACGGGCTGCCCCCAACCACCAGCTGCTTATTTGTACCTGGTTGGACACAACAATATAGGGAAGCCCTTTTTTTCTTAATTATTCCATGAATTTCATGAAATAATTTAAAAAAAAATGCGTGGGGCTTCGCCCTATTTTTGTGCCCAGCCAGGTACAACTAGGCAGCTGGGAGCTGGAATCTGCAGCGCAGGGAGGCCCAAGCTTTCTGGGCCCCAGCCGCTGCAAATTGCAGTCCGCAGCCGCCCCAGAAAATGGCGCGTTCATAGAAGCGCCATCTTCTGGCGCTGTACCCAACTCATCCAGGGCCCTGGTGCGGTGGCTCACTGGGTAATAAAGGGGTTAAGGCCAGCTTGGCATTATCAGCTGGCCCTAAGCCCAAAATTCATGGGGTCACGCCAATATTAGACATGACCACCATGAATTTCTAGTAAAGTATTTAAAAAAACACAACACCCAGAAAAAAGTCCTTTAATTGAAATAAACACACAATTCTTTATTGTTCTAAATTAAACCATACTTACCATCACGCCCATTCCAGCTGAAGCCAACGATCTCCTGCAATAAAAGTAAAATAATAAAGCAACCTCATCCTTACCTTTCCATGGTTCCCACGACAGCTTCAGCTCTGCTACATCGAGATGACAGGCTGGACCGCAGCAAAAAGCTGCCATCCAGCCTGTCATCCCGCGGACACTGAGAAGCGCAGGCATGCTTCCACTCCTCAGTGTCTGGCTGTGGCGACATAAAGATGAGCCGAGGTCATGTCCAATGAACTCGGCTCACCTCATGCACGTCACTGACAGCGTGGGAGAATTCTCCTGCACTCAGCACTTCAGCGTGAAAATTCTCCCACGCTGTCAGTGAGGTACATGAGGTCAGCTGAGTTCATTGGACATGAATGAGCTCACCTCATGCACGTCACTGACAGCGTGGGAGAATTCTCACGCTGTAGCGCTGAGTGCAGGAGAATTTTCCCACGCTGTCAGTGACGTGCATGAGGTGAGCTCATGTCCAATGAACTCAGCTCACCTCATGCACGTCACTGACAGCGTGGGAAAATTCTCACGCTGAAGCGCTGAGTGCAGGAGAATTCTCCCACGCTGTCAGTGACGTGCATGAGGTGCGCCGAGTTCATTGGACATGACCTCGGCTCATCTTTATGCCGTCACAGCCAGACACTGCAGAGCGCAAGCATGCCTGCGCTTCTCAGTGTCTGCGTGATGACAGGCTGGATGGCAGCGTTCTGCTGCGGTCCAGCCTGTTATCTCGATGTAGCAGAGCTGAAGCTGTCGTGGAAACCATGGAAAGGTAAGGATGAGGTTGCTTTATTATTTTTCTTTTATTGCAGGAGATCGTTGGCTTCAGCTGGAATGGGCGTGGCGGTAAGTATGGTTTAATTTAGAACAATAAAGGAATGTGTCTTTATTTCAATTAAAGGACTTTATTCTGGGGGTTTGTGTTTTCTTTTAACTTTGACTATGGGGTTAGTAATGGGGGTGTCTTATAGACGCCTCTCCATTACTAACCTGGGCTTGATGTCAGCTGGCATTATAAGCTGACATCAACCCCAACCCTATTACCCCCTGCCACCGCACCAGGGCAGCGTGGAAGAGCGAGGCTAAGTGCCAGAATTGGCGCATCCTATGGATGCGCCATTTCTGGGGCGGCTGACGGCTGGTGTTTCTAGCCTGGGAGGGGGCCAATATTCATGGCTCCCTTCCTGGGCTATTAATATCAGCCCCCAGCTGTCTGCCTAGCCTTTGCTAGCTATTAAAATAGGGGGGACCCCACGTCATTTTTTTGGGGGGTCCCCCATTTTAATAGCTAGTAAAGGCTAGGTATTCCGCTGGGGGCTGATATTAGTAGCCCGGGAAGCTCCGTGGGTATTACCCCCTTCCCAGGCTTCAAACATCTGCCCCAGCTGTCTGCTTAACCTCCGCTAGAGCCTAAAATTACGGGGAACCCCACGCCAATTTTTTTTTAAATAAATCCTTTATTTTAACACTAAATGACAAGTACAGTAACCAACACTGTCACTGTACTTCATATATATGTGACTGACATGTTTCTATCTATCTAATCTATGTGTGATTCTCTATTCCTTCTATTCTAAATTGTCGGGTACAGATGCTGAATTGCCGGCCGGCTTTTTTAAAGAGACAGTGCATGAAAACACTATTATTTTTTTTAATAAATCCTTTATACTAAATGACAAGCACAGTAATCAACACTGTCACTGTACTTCATATATATGTGACTGACATGTTTCTATCTATCTAATCTATGTGTGAAGCTCTATTCCTTCTATTCTAAATTGTCGGGTACAGATGCTGAATTGCCGGCCGGCTTTTTTAAAGAGACAGTGCATGAAAACACTATTATTTTTTTTAATAAATCCTTTATACTAAATGACAAGTACAGTAACCAACACTGTCACTGTACTTCATATATATGTGACTGACATGTTTCTATCTATCTAATCTATGTGTGAAGCTCTATTCTTTCTGTTATAAATTGTCGGGTACAGATGCTGAATTGCCGGCCGGCTTTTTTAAAGAGACGGTGCATGAAAACACTATTATTTTTTTTGATAAATCCTTTACACTAAATGACAAGTACAGTAAGCAACACTGTCACTGTACTTCATATATATGTGACTGACATGTTTCTATCTATCTAATCTATGTGTGAAGCTCTATTCTGTCTGTTATAAATTGTCGGGTACCGCTGCTGAATTGCCGGCCGGCTTTTTTAAAGAGACGGTGCATGAAAACACTATTATTTTTTTTGATAAATCCTTTACACTAAATGACAAGTACAGTAAGCAGCACTGTCACTATGCTTCTTATATGTGTGACTGACATGTTTCTATCTATCTAATCTATGTGTGAAGCTCTATTCTTTCGGTTCTAAATTGTCGGGTACCGGTGTAGGCCGCTGATGAATTGCCGGCTTTTCATGTTTCACTGTGAGCACTGTTCCCATCGATTTGGGCAATCACTGTAATGCCACAACCACCATGGCTGTGACATTACAGTGAGTGGCAGACAATCCCTGCATGATTGGTGCTCTAAATAGCGCCAGACATGCAGGACACGCTTTTGGTGCACGAACAGTTATCGAACATAACCTCGAACAGCCGAATTTTTTGCAAATCGTTCGGGTTCGTCGAACAACTCGAACACCGCACAAAACAGCTCGAATTTGAGATTGGCGAACAGTTCTAGTCGAACACCGCTCATCTCTAATTATTAATTGATTTTGCCATTGAAAAACATCATGTTGTTCATATACCAGAAATGTTTGAAGCTACTGACTGAATGAAAGGAGCTGGCATCTCACTCTTTTTGAATCTTCTTTATCATGCTAAGAGGAGCAGGAAAAAGCAAAAATTTCAGAAGTGCATCTTGCAATGCGGAGAAATTACTGTTTGTGCATTCACATTATTCATTGATTTTTGCCATTGGAAAACATAATGTTATTCATATACCAGAAATGTTTGAAGCTACTGACTGAATGAAAAGAGCTGGCATCTCACTCTCTTTGAATCTTCTTTATCATGCTAAGAGGAGCAGGAAAAAGCAAAAAATTTCAGAATTGCACCTTGCAATGCAGGGAAATTACTGTTTGTGCATTTACAATATTCATTGATTTTTGCCATTGAAAAACGTCCATAAATGTTTGAAGCTACTGACTGAATGAAAAGAGCTGGCATCTCACTCTCTTTGAATCTTCTTTATCATGCTAAGAGGAGAAGGAAAAAGCAAAAAATTTCAGAATTGCACCTTGCAATGCGGAGAAATTACTGTTTGTGCATTTACAATATTCATTGATTTTTGCCATTGAAAAACGTCCAGAAATGTTTGAAGCTACTGACTGAATGAAAGGAGCTGGCATCTCACTCTCTTTGAATCTTCTTTATCATGCTAAGAGGAGCAGGAAAAAGCAAAAAATTTCAGAATTGCACCTTGCAATGCGGAGAAATTACTGTTTGTGCATTCACATTATTCATTGATTTTTGCCATTGAAAAACATCATGTTGTTCATATACCAGAAATGTTTGAAGCTACTGACTGAATGAAAGGAGCTGGCATCTCACTCTCTTTGAATCTTCTTTATCATGCTAAGAGGAGCAGGAAAAAGCAAAAAATTTCAGAATTGCACCTTGCAATGCGGAGAAATTACTGTTTGTGCATTCACATTATTCATTGATTTTTGTCATTGAAAAACATCATGTTATTCGTATACCAGAAATGTTTGAAGTTACTGACTGAATGAAAGGAGCTGGCATCTCACTCTCTTTGAATCTTCTTTATCATGCTAAGAGGAGCAGGAAAAAGCAAAAAATTTCAGAATTGCACCTTGCAATGCGGAGAAATTACTGTTTGTGCATTTACAATATACATTGATTTTTGCCATTGAAAAACGTCCAGAAATGTTTGAAGCTACTAACTGAATGAAAAGAGCTGGCATCTCACTCTCTTTGAATCTTCTTTATCATGCTAAGAGGAGCAGGAAAAAGCAAAAAATTTCAGAATTGCACCTTGCAATGCGGAGAAATTACTGTTTGTGCATTTACAATATTCCCTGATTTTTGCCATTGAAAAACGTCCAGAAATGTTTGAAGCTACTGACTGAATGAAAGGAGCTGGCATCTCACTCTCTTTGAATCTTCTTTATCATGCTAAGAGGAGCAGGAAAAAGCAAAAAATTTCAGAATTGCACCTTGCAATGCAGAGAAATTACTGTTTGTGCATTCACATTATTCATTGATTTTTGCCATTGAAAAGCATCATGTTATTCATATACCAGAAATGTTTGAATCTACTGACTGAATGAAAGGAGCTGGCATCTCACTCTCTTTGAATCTTCTTTATCATGCTAAGAGGAGCAGGAAAAAGCAAAAAATTTCAGAATTGCACCTTGCAATGCGGAGAAATTACTGTTTGTGCATTCACATTATTCATTGATTTTTGCCATTGAAAAACATCATGTTATTCATATACCAGAAATGTTTGAAGCTACTGACTGAATGAAAGGAGCTGGCATCTCACTCTCTTTGAATCTTCTTTATCATGCTAAGAGGAGCAGGAAAAAGCCAAAAATTTCAGAATTGCACCTTGCAATGCGGAGAAATTACTGTTTGTGCATTCACATTATTCATTGATTTTTGCCATTGAAAAACGTCCAGAAATGTTTGAAGCTACTGACTGAATGAAAGGAGCTGTCATCTCACTCTCTTTGAATCTTCTTTATCATGCTAAGAGGAGCAGGAAAAAGAAAAAATTTCAGAATCGCACATTGCAATGCGGAGAAATTACTGTTTGTGCATTCACATTATTCATTGATTTTTGCCATTCAAAAACATCATGTTGTTCACATACCAGAAATGTTTGAAGCTACTGACTGAATGAAAGGAGCTGTCATCTCACTCTCTTTGAATCTTCTTTATCATGCTAAGAGGAGCAGGAAAAAGCAAAAAATTTCAGAATTGCACCTTGCAATGCGGAGAAATTACTGTTTGTGCATTTACAATATTCATTGATTTTTGCCATTGAAAAACGTCCAGAATTGTTTGAAGCTACTGACTGAATGAAAGGAGCTGGCATCTCACTCTCTTTGAATCTTCTTCATCATGCTAAGAGGAGCAGGAAAAAGCAAAAAATTTCAGAATTGCACCTTGCAATGCGGAGAAATTACTGTTTGTGCATTCACATTATTCATTGATTTTTGTCATTGAAAAACATCATGTTATTCATATACCAGAAATGTTTGAAGCTACTGACTGAATGAAAGGAGCTGGCATCTCACTCTCTTTGAATCTTCTTTATCATGCTAAGAGGAGCAGGAAAAAGCAAAAAATTTCAGAATTGCACCTTGCAATGCGGAGAAATTACTGTTTGTGCATTCACATTATTCATTGATTTTTGCCATTGAAAAACATCATGTTATTCATATACCAGAAATGATTGAAGCTACTGACTGAATGAAAAGAGCTGACATCTCACTCTCTTTGAATCTTCTTTATCATGCTAAGAGGAGCAGGAAAAAGCAAAAAATTTCAGAATTGCACCTTGCAATGCGGAGAAATTACTGTTTGTGCTTTTACAATATTCATTGATTTTTGCCATTGAAAAACGTCCAGAAATGTTTGAAGCTACAGACTGAATGAAAGGAGCTGGCATCTCACTCTTTTTGAATCTTCTTTATCATGCTAAGAGGAGCAGGAAAAAGCAAAAAGATTCAGAATTGCACCTTGCAATGCGGAGAAATTACTGTTTGTGCATTCACATTATTCATTGATTTTTGCCATTGAAAAACATGATGTTATTCATATACCAGAAATGTTTGAAGCTACTGACTGAATGAAAGGAGCTGGCATCTCACTCTCTTTGAATCTTCTTTATCATGCTAAGAGGAGCAGGAAAAAGCAAAAAATTTCAGAATTGCACCTTGCAATGCGGAGAAATTCCTGTTTGTGCATTCACATTATTCATTGATTTTTGTCATTGAAAAACATCATGTTATTCATATACCAGAAATGTTTGAAGCTACTGACTGAATGAAAGGAGCTGGCATCTCACTCTCTTTGAATCTTCTTTATCATGCTAAGAGGAGCAGGAAAAAGCAAAAAATTTCAGAATTGCACCTTGCAATGCGGAGAAATTACTGTTTGTGCATTTACAATATTCATTGATTTTTGCCATTGAAAAACATCCAGAAATGTTTGAAGCTACTGACTGAATGAAAAGAGCTGGCATCTCACTCTCTTTGAATCTTCTTTATCATGCTAAGATTAGCAGGAAAAAGCAAAAAATTTCAGACTTGCACCTTGCAATGCGGAGAAATTACTGTTTGTGCATTTACAATATTCATTGATTTTTGCCATTGAAAAACGTCCAGAAATGTTTGAAGCTACTGACTGAATGAAAGGAGTTGGCATCTCACTCTCTTTGAATCTTCTTTATCATGCTAAGAGGAGCAGGAAAAAGCAAAAAATTTCAGAATTGCACCTTGCAATGCGGAGAAATTACTGTTTGTGCATTCACATTATTCATTGATTTTTGCCATTAAAAAACATCATGTTATTCATATACCAGAAATGTTTGAAGCTACTGACTGAATGAAAAGAGCTGGCATTTCACTCTCTTTGAATCTTCTTTATCATGCTAAGAGGAGCAGGAAAAAGCAAAAAATTTCAGAATTGCACCTTGCAATGCGGAGAAATTACTGTTTGTGCATTCACATTATTCATTGATTTTTGCCATTGAAAAACATCATGTTATTCATATACCAGAAATGTTTGAAGCTACTGACTGAATGAAAAGAGCTGGCATCTCACTCTCTTTGAATCTACTTTATCATGCTAAGAGGAGTTTGAAAAAGCAAAAAATTTCAGAATTGCACCTTGCAATGCGGAGAAATTACTGTTTGTGCATTTACAATATTCATTGATTTTTGCCATTGAAAAACGTCCAGAAATGTTAGAAGCTACTGACTGAATGAAAAGAGCTGGCATCTCACTCTCTTTGAATCTTCTTTATCATGCTAAGAGGAGCAGGAAAAAGCAAAACATTTCAGAATTGCACCTTGCAATGCGGAGAAAGTACTGTTTGTGCATTCACATTATTCATTGATTTTTGCCATTGAAAAACATCATGTTATACATATACCAGAAATGTTTGAAGCTACTGACTGAATGAAAGGAGCTGGCATCTCACTCTCTTTGAATCTTCTTTATGATGCTAAGAGGAGCAGGAAAAAGCAAAAAATTTCAGAATTGCACCTTGCAATGCGGAGAAATTACTGTTTGTGCATTCACATTATTCATTGATTTTTGCCATTGAAAAACATCATGTTATTCATATACCAGAAATGTTTGAAGCTACTGACTGAATGAAAAGAGCTGACATCTCACTCTCTTTGAATCTTCTTTATCATGCTAAGAGGAGCAGGAAAAAGCAAAAAATTTTAGAATTGCACCTTGCAATGCGGAGAAATTACTGTTTGTGCTTTTACAATTTTCATTGATTTTTGCCATTGAAAAACGTCCAGAAATGTTTGAAGCTACTGACTGAATGAAAGGAGCTGGCATCTCACTCTCTTTGAATCTTCTTTATCATGCTAAGAAGAGCAGGAAAAATCAAAAAATTTCAGAATTGCACCTTGCAATGCGGAGAAATTACTGTTTGTGCATTCACATTATTCATTGATTTTTGCCATTGAAAAACATCATGTTATTCATATACCAGATATGTTTGAAGCTACTGACTGAATGAAAGGAGCTGGCATCTCACTCTCTTTGAATCTTCTTTATCATGCTAAGAGGAGCAGGAAAAAGCAAAAATTTTCAGAATTGCACCTTGCAATGCGGAGAAATTACTGTTTGTGCATTCACATTATTCATTGATTTTTGTCATTGAAAAACATCATATTATTCATATACCAGAAATGTTTGAAGCTACTGACTGAATGAAAGGAGCTGGCATCTCACTCTCTTTGAATCTTCTTTATCATGCTAAGAGGAGCAGGAAAAAGCAAAAAATTTCAGAATTGCACCTTGCAATGCGGAGAAATTACTGTTTGTGCATTTACAATATTCATTGATTTTTGCCATTGAAAAACATCCAGAAATGTTTGAAGCTACTGACTGAATGAAAAGAGCTGGCATCTCACTCTCTTTGAATCTTCTTTATCATGCTAAGAGGAGCAGGAAAAAGCAAAAAATTTCAGAATTGCACCTTGCAATGCAGAGAAATTACTGTTTGTGCATTTACAATATTCATTGATTTTTGCCATTGAAAAAAGTCCAGAAATGTTTGAAGCTACTGACTGAATGAAAGGAGTTGGCATCTCACTCTCTTTGAATATTCTTTATCATGCTAAGAGGAGCAGGAAAAAGCAAAAAATTTCAGAATTGCACCTTGCAATGCGGCGAAATTACTGTTTGTGCATTCACATTATTCATTGATTTTTGCCATTAAAAAACATCATGTTATTCATATACCAGAAATGTTTGAAGCTACTGACTGAATGAAAAGATCTGGCATTTCACTCTCTTTGAATCTTCTTTATCATGCTAAGAGGAGCAGGAAAAAGCAAAAAATTTCAGAATTGCACCTTGCAATGCGGAGAAATTACTGTTTGTGCATTCACATTATTCATTGATTTTAGCCATTGAAAAACATCATGTTATTCATATACCAGAAATGTTTGAAGCTACTGACTGAATGAAAAGAGCTGACATCTCACTCTCTTTGAATCTTCTTTATCATGCTAAGAGGAGCAGGAAAAAGCAAAAAATTTCAGAATTGCACCTTGCAATGCGGAGAAATTACTGTTTGTGCATTTACAATATTCATTGATTTTTGCCATTGAAAAACGTCCAGAAATGTTTGAAGCTACTGACTGAATGAAAAGAGCTGGCATCTCACTCTCTTTGAATCTTCTTTATCATGCTAAGAGGAGCAGGAAAAAGCAAAACATTTCAGAATTGCACCTTGCAATGCGGAGAAATTACTGTTTGTGCATTCACATTATTCATTGATTTTTGCCATTGAAAAACATCATGTTGTTCATATACCAGAAATGTTTGAAGCTACTGACTGAATGAAAGGAGCTGGCATCTCACTCTCTTTGAATCTTCTTTATCATGCTTAGATGCGCAGGAAAAAGCAAAAAATTTCAGAAGTGCATCTTGCAATGCGGAGAAATTACTGTTTGTGCATTCACATTATTCATTGATTTTTGCCATTGAAAAACATCATGTTATTCATATACCAGAAATGTTTGAAGCTACTGACTGAATGAAAAGAGCTGGCATCTCACTCTCTTTGAATCTTCTTTATCATGCTAAGAGGAGCAGGAAAAAGCAAAAAATTTCAGAATTGCACCTTGCAATGCAGGGAAATTACTGTTTGTGCATTTACAATATTCATTGATTTTTGCCATTGAAAAACGTCCAGAAATGTTTGAAGCTACTGACTGAATGAAAAGAGCTGGCATCTCACTCTCTTTGAATCTTCTTTATCATGCTAAGAGGAGCAGGAAAAAGCAAAAAATTTCAGAATTGCACCTTGCAATGCGGAGAAATTACTGTTTGTGCATTTACAATTAGAGATGAGCGTTGTTCTACTCGAACTGTTCGCCAATCTCAAATTCGAGCTGTTTTGGGCGGTGTTCGAGCCGTTCGGCGAACACGAACGATTTGAGAAAAATTCGGCTGTTCGAGGTTATGTTCGATAACTGTTCGTGCACCAAAATCATAACTGGATTTTTTCTCAGTAATGATGAAAATTAATGTTAATACGCAGTTTGAGTGTACAGCGGGGTGGGGGGAGGGGCAGGGGATGGATCTCTGCAGGAACAATGAAGATCTCCATTTTTTTTTTCTCTTTCCCGCATTTACAGTGGGGAGGTGCAATCTGTCAGCCTATCAGCAGCGCACACACGGAGCGAAGTGCTTTTTTTCACACAAGCAAGGGCATGTGTCATTGGCAGTGTATGTCACATGTCCTTGCCCTATAAGACCAAGCCATTTTCCCCGTCGCCACCATTTTCTCACTGCTGCAGCTGCGTGTTAGACGGCACCGCTGTTGCTGTGTGCGCTATACCTTGTTAATTTCAAGCCAATTTTCGCACAAATATACAGATAGCTTGGGAGTAGGGAATAGTTGTGATTGCAGTCCTTTTAAGGACTAGGTTACAGCATTTCCTACGACTTTTATCAGGCAGGTCTGTGGTCTTAAATAGATAGGTTGTGGGAGTAAAGACTAATTGTAATTGGAGTCCTTTTCAGGACTAGGTTACATCAGTTCCTATCAGTTTTTGCCAGGCAGGTCTGTGCCAGTGCTGTGCAAGTTTTTTTCACAGCATTTGGCTGAATCTAGCAAAGCTAATCCTTTTTGGCCTATTGCAGAGTGTGTTAGTCAGTGGAGTAGCCTATCTGTGTTGCAAGATATACCACCTGTGTATAGAATACCAATTTTTTTACTGCACCTAGTGAAGTAAAATCTTTTGGGCATAGCATCATTCTATTAGTCCATCTATACTGACCTCCATCAGGTTGCAAACTGAACATAATTTTTTTCTGCATCTAGCTCTGAAAAAATATTTGGCCTTCTAGTAGTGTGTCGGACTTTCTCTATTAGTCCATCTATACTGACCTCCATCAGGTTGCAAATTCAAAATAATTTTTATCTGCATCTACAGTACCTCTGAAAAAATATTTGGGCTTCTAGCTGTGTGTGGGACTTGTTGTATTAGTCCATCTATACTGACCTCCATCAGGTTGCAAACTGAATATATTTTTTTCTGCATCTACCTCTGAAAAAATATTGGGCTTCTAGCTGTGTGTGGGTCTTGTTCTATTAATCCATCTATACAGACCTCCATCAGGTTGCAAACTGAATATAATTTTTTTTCTGCATCTAGCTCTGAAAAAATATTTGGCCTTCTAGCAGTGTGTCGGACTTTCTCTATTAGTCCATCTATACTGACCTCCATCAGGTTGCAAATTCAAAATAATTTTATCTGCATCTACAGTACCTCTGAAAAAATATTTGGGCTTCTAGCTGTGTGTGGGACTTGTTGTATTAGTCCATCTATACTGACCTCCATCAGGTTGCAAACTGAATATATTTTTTTCTGCATCTACCTGTGAAAAAATATTGGGCTTCTAGCTGTGTGTGGGTCTTGTTCTATTAATCCATCTATACAGACCTCCATCAGGTTGCAAACTGAATATAATTTTTTTCTGCATCTAGCTCTGAAGAAATATTTGGCCTTCTAGCAGTGTGTCGGACTTTCTCTATTAGTCCATCTATACTGACCTCCATCAGGTTGCAAATTAAAAATAATTTTTATCTGCATCTGCAGTACCTCTAAAAAATATTTGGGCTTCTAGCTGTGTGTGGGACTTGTTGTATTAGTCCATCTATACTGACCTCCATCAGGTTGCAAACTGAATATATTTTTTTCTGCATCTACCTCTGAAAAAATATTGGGCTTCTAGCTGTGTGTGGGTCTTGTTCTATTAATCCATCTATACAGACCTCCATCAGGTTGCAAACTGAATATAATTTTTTTCTGCATCTAGCTCTGAAAAAATATTTGGCCTTCTAGTAGTGTGTCGGACTTTCTCTATTAGTCCATCTACACTGACCTCCATCAGGTTGCTAATTCAAAATAATTTTTATCTGCATCTACAGTACCTCTGAAAAAATATTTGGCTTCTAGCTGTGTGTGGGACTTGTTGTATTAGTCCATCTATACTGACCTCCATCAGGTTCCAAACTGAATATATTTTTTTCTGCATCTACCTGTGAAAAAATATTGGGCTTCTAGCTGTGTGTGGGTCTTGTTCTATTAATCCATATATACAGACCTCCATCAGGTTGCAAACTGAATATAATTTTTTTCTGCATCTAGCTCTGAAAAAATATTTGGCCTTCTAGCAGTGTGTCGGACTTTCTCTATTAGTCCATCTATACTGACCTCCATCAGGTTGCAAATTAAAAATAATTTTTATCTGCATCTACAGTACCTCTGAAAAAATATTTGGGCTTCTAGCTGTGTGTGGGACTTGTTGTATTAGTCCATCTATACTGACCTCCATCAGGTTGCAAACTGAATATATTTTTTTCTGCATCTACCTCTGAAAAAATATTGGGCTTCTAGCTGTGTGTGTGTCTTGTTCTATTAATCCATCTATACAGACCTCCATCAGGTTGCAAACTGAATATAATTTTTTTCTGCATCTAGCTCTGAAAAAATATTTGGCCTTCTAGTAGTGTGTGGGACTTTCTCTGTTAGTCCATCTATACTGACCTCCATCAGGTTGCAAACTGAATATATTTTTTTCTGCATCTACCTCTGAAAAAATATTGGGCTTCTAGCTGTGTGTGGGTCTTGTTCTATTATTCCATCTATACTGACCTCCATCAGTTTGCAAACTGAATATAATTTTTTTCTGCATCTAGCTCTGAAAAAATATTTGGCCTTCTAGTAGTGTGTCGGACTTTCTCTATTAGTCCATCTATACTGACCTCCATCAGGTTGCAAATTCAAAATAATTTTTATCTGCATCTACAGTACCTCTGAAAAAATATTTGGGCTTCTAGCTGTGTGTGGGACTTGTTGTATTAGTCCATCTATACTGACCTCCATCAGGTTCCAAACTGAATATATTTTTTTCTGCATCTACCTCTGAAAAAATATTGGGCTTCTAGCTGTGAGTGGGACTTGTTGTATTAGTCCATCTATACTGACCTCCATCAGGTTGCAAATTGAATATAATTTTTTTCTGCATCTAACCCAGCCAATAGTTTTGGCCTAATACCACAGTTTGTCCACTCAGCTCTGCTCGGTTACCATCCATTGTTTTTTTGTGCAAACAACTCCAGAGTTGTGAATTAGTTAACCACCAAAATGAGTGGAAAAAGGCCTGCTGCTGGTGGAAAGGGGAATAGGCGTGTTGGGAAGGGGAAAAAAGGTTGTGTCCGTGGGGTAGGTGTTAAAGCAACAGTAACATCTGCAGAAGAAAGACCATCTTCCAGCCAAACTAAAATGTCTACTTCTTTTAGCGGACAATGTGATAAGATCCCTTTCTTACGGCCACGGCAATCGCTACAAATTCCAGATGAGGCACAAAAACAGCAGGTGCTTCAACGGATATCAAGTGCTCCTTTAAGTGGGCTCTCCTCCACATCAACTTCAACATCACAAATACTCCAGTCCTCAAAGGTGTCACCCAAATCACACTTGCTTCCTCACAGCTCCCAAATCTCCAGCTGCCCGTCTGAGTATGAGGTAGAACAGATGGTTGAGTCTGCAGAGCTGTTTACTCATACTATAGCCTGGGAATCAGAGGTCGACTCCAGCGCTTCTGTGAATCCAGACGAGGAAATGATCTGCACTGATGCCCAGAATCTTTATGAGTCGGATCCAGGACCAGACGCAGAAGGTTCTGACCATAATGTAGACCCTCATTCCCAAACTGTAACTCCTGTTGGTGGAGACAATGAGGAAGACGATGATAAGACTCAAATACCTGATTGGAGCGACAACTTTAGTTTTTTGTCAGGGCAGGAACAGGTTGGCTCTGAGGACGACGGGTGTGATAACACACAGGGTGATGATGATGAGGTTGGCGATCCCACTTACTGTCAACCCACAATCAGCCAAGAGATGAGGTCAGCAGAGGAGGTGGAGGAAGATGCTAGTGACGACGAGGTCAGGTTGCGCCTTCCTGGACAGAGACGTAGTACTGGAAGCACGTCAACAACTGCATCCTCAAACACAACTCTGCCTCTCACCACAAGTCGTGGTGGCTCTTCAGGTCGCATGGGTGCTAAGCCTTGCATAGCCTGGGCATTTTTTCAGATCGATAAAGATGACCCAACTCGTGTTATCTGTAACATTTGACAGCAAAAGCTAAGTAGAGGCCAAAAAATACATAGTTTGAGTACTTCATGCATGAACCGGCACATGGACATGAAGCATAAGTTGCAGTGGGAAGCTCAGTGTGCTACAATGCGGCCTAGCCGGCCGGGCCAACCACCATCTGCCATATCTTGTGCATCCGCGGCCTCTTCATCCTCTGTGACTGGGGGGACAGCAGTCACACCTGTTTTGGGGCGCAGACCTGCCACCTCTTTACCCGCAACAGCCAGCGTGATTGGCAGGTCATCATTTTCTTTGGAGGTGGTAACACCAGCTGGTGTTGAGCGCTGTCCGACATCGATAGCACCACCTTTGGATCAAGGCAACCTAACATGTCCGCCTGCATCTTCCTCACAGACCGGCAGTTTGCCGGGGACACCCTTATCAACCCCGTCTAAGCACAATAGCCAGCCCTCGGTCCCTCAGATGTGGACAAGTAAAAGACCATTTCCTCCTAGCCATGAGAAAGCTAAGAGGTTGAATTTCACCATCTGCAAGCTCTTGGCTACAGAAATGCTGCCTTTCCGCCTGGTGGACACAGAGGATTTTCGAGACCTTATGTCCGTCGCAGTGCCCCAGTACCAGATGCCCAGTCGGCACTACTTCTCAAAGAAAGGTGTGCCTGCGCTCCACCAGTATGTCGCACACAACATCACCGCTTCTTTGAGAAACTCTGTGTGTGACAGGGTGCATTTCACCACAGACACTTGGACGAGTAGGCATGGACAGGGGCGTTACATGTCGCTGACTGGGCACTGGGTAACTATGGTGACAGCAGGAAAAGGGGCTGCTGTCCAAGTCTTGCCGTCCCCACGAGTTGTGCGTCAATCCTCTTTATGTCAAAGTTCCTCCACTGCTTCTGCCTCCTCAACCTCCTCTCGGTCTTCCACCTGCACCCAAAGCCTGTCTGGTCATGCCACAAGCTTTCTAACTGCGCAGAAGGGATCCTGCACACCTCCTTACTATGCTGGCAGTAGGGCTCAACGTCATCAGGCGGTTTTTACATTGAAATGTCTGGGAAATGTGAGTCACACAGCTGAGGAGTTGTGGTCAGCTCTGGAGAACCAATTTCATGAATGGTTGTCTCCACTGGACCTGAAACCAGGGAAGGCCATGTGCGACAATGCTGCAAACCTGGGTGCGGCCCTTCGCCGGGGCAATGTCACACACGTGCCTTGTATGGCTCACGTGTTGAACCTGGTTGTCCAGCAATTTTTAGCCCACTATCCCAGACTAGATGGCCTTCTGGAGAGGGCACGGTCGCTGTGTGCTCACTTCCGCCGTTCGCATCCCGCAGCTCAGCGACTTACATCTCTACAGAAGTCGTTGGGCCTGCCACTTCACCGGCTAAAATGCGATGTGCCTACCCGGTGGAATTCAACTCTGCACATGTTGCAGCGACTGTGGCAGCACCGACAAGCCCTGGTGCAATACGTTCTGATGTATAGCCTGGGCCAACGAGATTCAGAGGTGGGGCAAATCACGCTGGAGGAGTGGTCTCAGATCAGGGACCTATGCACCCTTCTGCACAGTTTTGAAATGGCGACGAAGATGTTTAGTGCTGACGATGCCATTATCAGCATGACTATTCCGGTGATTTACATGCTGGAGCACATGTTAAACAGAATTCGGAGTCAGGTGGTGGCACAAGAGGAGGTGGAGGAAGTAGAGGAGGAGGAGTTGTATGCGGAAGGGCTAACATCTGCAAGGTCCAGAAGGTCGGCAGCACCAAGGCGGCAGGCATGTGAGGGTGGGGGAGATGGTTTTACCAGGGCGCATGGTAGCAGCCAAGCTAGTGAGGAAGGTGCAGGAGCCCAGGAAGAAGTGGAGGACGAACTGATGGAAGACTCATCAGATGAGGGAGACCTTGATCACATTTCTGTTGTGCGAGGTTGGGGGGAGAGGACAGAGGAAGGAAGCATGATTGTTACCTCGCCACCAACACAACAGGGACTTGGTGCTCCTGGATGCGCAACACACATGAGTGCCTTCTTGCTGCACTACCTGCAACATGACCCTCGAATTGTGAGAATTAGAAATAATCCTGACTACTGGGTTGCCACACTGTTAGATCCCCGGTACAAAAGGAAATTTGCAGAAATTATTCCTGCCATAGAAAGGGATGCACGCATGCAGGAGTATCAGCAGACTGTTGCAGAATCTTACATGTGCTTTTCCACAAAACACCAGTGGTGCACGTAGTGAATCTCACAGTTCCAACTTGCCAACCGTGGGACCGTCAAGTGTTCAGCACTCAAACTGTAACAGAACCACAGTATCTGCTGGTAACATCAATTTTGCGGAATCATTTCACCACTTTTTTATCCCATCCTTTGCAAGGCCACAGGAGACAAGAAGTCTGACACATAGTCAACGCCTAGAGACGATGGTACAGGAGTATCTCCAAGTAAACATTGAAGCCACGACTGTGTCACTGGACCCTTGCTCTTTTTGGGCTTCCAATCTGGATAAATGGCCGGAGCTAGCCACTTACGCCTTGGAGATCTTGTCATGCCCCGCAGCCAGCGTTCTGTCTGAATGTGTGTTCAGCGCTGCTGGTGGTGTGCTGACAGATAAGCGCACGCGGCTCTCCACTGATAATGTAGACAGACTCACGTTCATAAAGATGAACAAATCATGGATCCGAAACGACTTTTCTACCCCTGTGTCATCCTGGGGAGAGTAAAAGCTTGATGATTGGTTAAAATCACCCTACCAACCGTTTTAAGCTTTCAAATTACTAATCATGTTTATCTGTATCTTGACTGGAAAATAATTTGGGCTTTGTAGCAGTGTGCAGCACTGATCCTATTAGGCCATCTATAATAAGCTCCACCAGATTTAAAATTAAAAATAATTTTTAGCTGCATCTAGCCCGGAAAATAATTTTGGGGCTCCGAGATGCGCAAGACACATAAGTGCCTTCTTGCTGCACTACCTGCAGCATGACCCTCATATTGTCAGAATTCGAAGTAATCATGACTACTGGGTTGCCACACTCTTAGATCCCCAAACTTTTCGATCAACCTTTTCATTTTAATAAAGACCAAAAAAATGGTCATTTTTGAAATTATAAGCATTAGCAGGTTGTTAGAAACTGAAATCAAACAGTTTTCAACTCAAAACTTTATTCTAGGTGATGTTACATTTTCACATAGGACCCCTTGTTCGAAAGGAGCTTCTGAACTCTCTCGTCCATTGAATTTGTCAGGTATTGGATGGTTTCTGCTTCAATTGTTTTGCATGAGGACAGAATACCCTCCCAGAGCTGTTGCTTAGATGTGAACTGCCTCCCGCCATCATAGACACTCCTTTTAATGATGCTCCAAAGGTTCTGAATGGGGTAGAGGTCAGGGGAGCATGGGGGTCACACCATAAGTTTGTCCCCTTTTATGCCCATATCAGCCAGAGATGCAGATGTTTTATGTGCAGCATGAGATGGTGCATTATCATGCAGAAAAATGATCTTGCTGTGAAATACACGGTTCTTCTTCTTGAACCATGGCAGGAAGTGCTGTTTGAGAAAATCCACATACATTATGGAGTTCATCTTTAGCGCCTTCAGGGATCCTAAAGGGGCCGACAATCTCTCTCCCCATGATTCCAGCCCAAAACATTACTCCACCTCCTCCTTGTTGGCGCTGTAGCCGTGTTTGCGTGGGGTGTCCATCAACCAGCCATTCTCCACTCCATCCATCTGGACCATCGAGCGCTGCACGGCACTCATCCGTGAACAAAACTGTTTTGAAATCAGTCTTCATGTAATGTTTGGCCCACTGGAGCCGTTTCTGCTTGTGTGAAGTGGATAGAGGAGGTCGACAGGATGGCGTATGCACAGCTGCAAACCTCTGAAGGACCCTGCATCTTGTTGTTCGGGGGACGTTGGAGGCACAAGCAGCTTCAAAAACTTGTCTGCTGCTATGACAAGGCTTTTTTGCCGCTGCTCTTTCAACCTGACGTAATTGCCTGTAGGAAAGAGTCCTCAATTTGCCCTTATCAGCACGCACACATGTGTACTGTGAATCAGCTACATACTTCTTGATTGCCAAGACACTTCATCCTGATCATCGCACAATGTTGATTGTAGTCATGCCTTGACCTAAACACTCCACAATTTGTTGCTTCTCAGCAGCCGACACATCCTTTTTCTTTCCCATTTTGGCAGAAAATGTAGGCTGCTTAATAATGTAAAAGAGCCTTCTTAAGTAGTCTTGCCTTTCATTGGACACACCTGCCAAACTAATTAGCACAGGTGTCTGCAATTGCTTACAGTGATATAAAGAGCCCTGACACGCATCACCATCAATGAGTTTAACTGACAAACAAACAAATTCTTCCCTTATCACTCCTAAACACTTTTTGCATAATAATTTGGAACGCAGTGTACATGTGCTTTTCCACAAAACACCAGTGGTTCACGTAGTGAATCTTACAGTTCTAACTTGCCAACCGTGGTCTGTATGGAATTGTTCAATAAAGGGCCCAAAATTAAGATAACATAGATGGGAGAGGTCTCTATGAATAGGAATTCCTAAGTATTTGATACCCTGTGAGGGCCAGGCAAAGGGAAAGTTGGACTGGATGGAATCCTATATGGATTTGGGGAGGGAGACATCGAGGGCCTCAGTCTTCGCTGCATTGATTTTAAAATTTTACCATGTAACAAAGTGATCTATTTCAGCCATAACAGCAGGGATGGATATATGTGATTGAGTGATATATACTAGGACATCATCAGCAAATAGAGAGCACTTGTACTCGGTGCCTCCCACCTCAATCCACCTAATATTGGGGTTATGGCGAATTGATGAGAGCAGGTGCTCCGTCACTAGGATGTATAAGAGAGGGGACAGAGGACATCCCTGCCTTGTCCCATTGGTGATTGTGAAAGGTGATGAAAATGTTCTGACGCACCCCCTGGGCCTTGGGACACCCGGAGCCGGACCCTTTTTGGTGGATGCTGGTGGTTGTAGTCTTCGTGGTGGCGACGCGGTTCCGTGGCTCAGGGCAGTCAAACCAGTGGCGGAACTATTTATGTGGTTTTGATGTTTAAATGTCCGACTACGCCACCCGTGGATTGCGGTCAGAGTGAACCGCCGCTACAGGGCAGACCGCTGAGGCTGGTGTTGTGGGTGCAGCAGAGCGTAGCATAACTCCCCACGGGAGGAGTATAGCCTCAGGGCAGTGTATGCGGAGGATGGGGGTGATGGTGCAGGGCAGCAGCAGTAACGACACGGAGTCAGTGATGCAGTCCAGGGCCTTTACTCACAGTTCTTATTATCCAGACCACGTCTGCAGGTAACGGCTGCCCACGTCGTACTGTGCTCACCAGGTGAGGGGCTCAGACAACTCCCAGATAACTTTGGAGCACTTCACAGGACCCCCTTTGTGTGTCCTTTGTCTGGCCTTTCTTACCAACACTTCTGTCCGGCTGCCTCGGGCCTCCTCTTGGTAAACTTGGCGCCAGTTTCCCTGACCCTATGTGGTGCCTTCCTAGCGGGTGTAGCGAGGGGCTGCGCCACATAAAATGTCAGAGCCTCCGGTTTCTAGCTGAGGGTCGTTTCCTGCCTCCACTAGTTCGGGGACCGGTCTCCCCCTTTGGCCTGACCCCTCCACGCAGGTGGATTCGGGCGTGCGGTGGCGACTCGCCCGTCCGCACCCCTGGGATCCCTTCATTCCTCCTTCCTGGAGCCTTCTCTGCTCCTCTTCCTTCCTTCTCCCTCTTCCAGGCCTGGGCCTCTGTTACTAGGCCCGCCTCCGGAGCAGAGCTCATGCAGAGCCCCTGCTCCCTGCCACTTCTGCTCAGACTTCTCTGCACTGAACTAAGATGGTGCCCACCTTTTATACTCCCTTCTCAATGCACCCAGGAACTGCTTCCTCCCTGCTCCTGCACTGCAGGGTTCCCCTTCCTCAGTGTTCCCTCCCCCCACTCCAGCCAGGGACAGGGACTGTCGTGCCCATCTCAGGGGCATATTGGTCGCCCTGCCCCACGGCAATGTGGTGTAATGCATGCAGGTGTCGGGTCCTGATCCACACTCCATCCTTACCTGAGAGTGAGCTATCACACCTCTGGGTGAGGTGCAATACGTCTGTAGCAACCGAGCCCTCAGGGTGCTACAGTTCCATTTATCTTCAGCCTAGGTGACGTATTGCGATACAGGGCCGTGATTTTGGCTATAAAAGGGTCCCCTAGACCCCTACCCCAAGCTTTTTAAGAGAATCATATATGGCGTGCCAGGAGACTCTATGGAATGCTTTCTCAGCATCCAACGAGAGTATCTAATTACAAATTTTTAACTGCATCTAGCCCAGGAAATACTTTGTGCCTAGTAGCAGTGTCTGCTAGTCAGCGGATTATCCCGGCTGTTAAGCAAGCTACACCACCTGTAGTTTAGACACTTAATTTTTTCAAAGGAAATGCTTCGGGACCATGGGATACTTAGTGAAGAGCATCAGGAGGCACCCCAAGGCATAGGGGCTGGGACTGGCAGTAGGATGCCTTGCGGTGGACAGCCGAGCTCGATCCTTATAAAAGCTTTTTAACTGCAGCAGCTTTAGTGGGCGCTACTGGAGCTGGAATTACCGTGGCTGCTGGCATGAGACTTGCCCTCCAATAGATCCTTGTAAATGGATTTAAAGTGTATTCATTCAAATTAGAGAGAAAATTGAAATTAAAAAACTTAGAGCTGCCTCCACCAGAGGGGGGCTCGCTCGACCCACCAACGGACAGGCACCAGTATTGGGAGAGGGGGGCTGGCCGTCAGGGTTCACCGCGGCTCTGGCACAAACCCGGCTTCTCACTTTTTGGATTTTAGAAGGGCATGACATGCCTATATCTGTGTCTCCCCCTCCTTTTACTCCTCCACCTCTTTTATTTTCGCATGACTATATGTACTTGTCACTTTTCCATGTGTTAGTTATGTCTTCTGAGCAGTTTGTCAGCTTTTGGACACCTTTGAAGGTGTTTTCTATGTGTTTCTATGTGTTTTTGTTTGCCTGCCATTGGTTTTAACGGTGTTCGAAGGTGTTCAACGAACAGTTCGACGAACAGTTCGGCGAACACACGGGTGTTCGACGAACCGAACTGGAACACTACGGGGGTGGCTCAACACTATTTACAATATTCATTTATTTTTGCCATTGAAAAACGTCCAGAAATGTTTGAAGCTACTGACTGAATGAAAGGAGCTGGCATCTCACTCTCTTTGAATCTTCTTTATCATGCTAAGAGGAGCAGGAAAAAGCAAAAAATTTCAGAATTGCACCTTGCAATGCGGAGAAATTACTGTTTGTGCATTCACATTATTCATTGATTTTTGCCATTGAAAAACATCATGTTATTCATATACCAGAAATGTTTGAAGCTACTGACTGAATGAAAAGAGCTGGCATCTCACTCTCTTTGAATTTTCTTTATCATGCTAAGAGGAGCAGGAAAAAGCAAAAAATTTCAGAATTGCACCTTGCAATCCGGAGAAATTACTGTTTGTGCATTTACAATATTCATTGATTTTTGCCATTGAAAAACGTCCAGAAATGTTTGAAGCTACTGACTGAATGAAAAGAGCTGGCATCTCACTCTCTTTGAATCTTCTTTATTATGCTAAGAGGAGCAGGAAAAAGCAAAACATTTCAGAATTGCAACTTGCAATGCGGAGAAATTACTGTTTGTGCATTCACATTATTCATTGATTTTTGCCATTGAAAAACATCATGTTGTTCACATACCAGAAATGTTTGAAGCTACTGACTGAATGAAAGGAGCTGGCATCACACTCTCTTTGAATCTTTTTTATCATGCTAAGAGTAGCAGGAAAAAGCAAAAAATTTCAGAAGTGCATCTTGCAATGCGGAGTAATTAATGTTTGTGCATTCACATTATTCATTGATTTTTGCCATTGAAAAACATCATGTTATTCACATACCAGAAATGTTTGAAGCTACTGACTGAATGAAAAGAGCTGGCATCTCACTCTCTTTGAATCTTCTTTATCATGCTAAGAGGAGCAGGAAAAAGCAAAAAATTTCAGAATTGCACCTTGCAATGCAGGGAAATTACTGTTTGTGCATTTACAATATTCATTGATTTTTGCCATTGAAAAACATCCAGAAATGTTTGAAGCTACTGACTGAATGAAAAGAGCTGGCATCTCACTCTCTTTGAATCTTCTTTATCATGCTAAGAGGAGCAGGAAAAAGCAAAAAATTTCAGAATTGCACCTTGCAATGCGGAGAAATTACTGTTTGTGCATTTACAATATTCAGTGATTTTTGCCATTGAAAAACGTCCAGAAATGTTTGAAGCTACTGACTGAATGAAAGGAGCTGGCATCTCACTCTCTTTGAATCTTCTTTATCATGCTAAGAGGAGCAGGAAAAAGCAAAAAATTTCAGAATTGCACCTTGCAATGCGGAGAAATTACTGTTTGTGCATTTACAATATTCATTGATTTTTGCCATTGAAAAACATCCAGAAATGTTTGAAGCTACTGACTGAATGAAAAGAGCTGGCATCTCACTGTCTTTAAATCTTCTTTATCATGCTAAGATGAGCAGGAAAAAGCAAAAAATTTCAGAATTGCACCTTGCAATGCGGAGAAATTACTGTTTGTGCATTTACAATATTCATTGATTTTTGCCATTGAAAAACATCCAGAAATGTTTGAAGCTACTGACTGAATGAAAGGAGCTGGCATCTCACTCTCTTTGAATCTTCTTTATCATGCTAAGAGGAGCAGGAAAAAGCAAAAAATTTCAGAATTGCACCTTGCAATGCGGAGAAATTACTGTTTGTGCATTCACATTATTCATTGATTTTTGCCATTGAAAAACATCATGTTATTCATATAACAGAAATGTTTGAAGCTACTGACTCAATGAAAAGAGCTGACATCTCACTCTCTTTGAATCTTCTTTATCATGCTAAGAGGAGCAGGAAAAAGCAAAAAATTTCAGAATTGCACCTTGCAATGCGGAGAAATTACTGTTTGTGCTTTTACAATATTCATTGATTTTTGCCATTGAAAAACGTCCAGAAATGTTTGAAGCTACTGACTGAATGAAAGGAGTTGGCATATCACTCTCTTTGAATCTTCTTTATCATGCTAAGAGGAGCAGGAAAAAGCAAAAAATTTCAGAATTGCACCTTGCAATGCGGAGAAATTACTGTTTGTGCATTCACATTATTCATTGATTTTTGCCATTGAAAAACATCATGTTATTCATATACCAGAAATGTTTGAAGCTACTGACTGAATGAAAAGAGCTGGCATATCACTCTCTTTGAATCTTCTTTATCATGCTAAGAGGAGCAGGAAAAAGCAAAAAATTTCAGAATTGCACCTTGCAATGCGGAGAAATTACTGTTTGTGCATTTACAATATTCATTGATTTTTGCCATTGAAAAATGTCCAGAAATGTTTGAAGCTACTGACTGAATGAAAAGAGCTGGCATCTCACACTCTTTGAATATTCTTTATCATGCTAAGAGGAGCAGGAAAAAGCAAAAAATTTCAGAATTGCACCTTGCAATGCGGAGGAATTACTGTTTGTGCATTCACATTATTCATTGATTTTTGCCATTGAAAAACTTCCAGAAACGTTTGAAGCTACTGACTGAATGAAAGGAGCTGACATCTCACTCTCTTTGAATCTTCTTTATCATGCTAAGAGGAGCAGGAAAAAGGAAAAAATTTCAGAATTGCACCTTGCAATGCGGAGAAATTACTGTTTGTACATTCACATTATTCATTGATTTTTGCCATTGAAAAACATCATGTTATTCATATATCAGAAATATTTGAAGCTACTGACTGAATGAAAAGAGCTGGCATCTCAATCTCTTTGAATCTTCTTTATCATGCTAAGAGGAGCAGGAAAAATCAAAAAATTTCAGAATTGCACCTTGCAATGCGGAGAAATTACTGTTTGTGCATTTACAATATTCATTGATTTTTGCCATTGAAAAACGTCCAGAAATGTTTGAAGCTACTGACTGAATGAAAAGAGCTGGCATCTCACTCTCTTTGAATCTTCTTTATCATGCTAAGAGGAGCAGGAAAAAGCAAAACATTTCAGAATTGCAACTTGCAATGTGGAGAAATTACTGTTTGTGCATTCACATTATTCACTGATTTTTGCCATTGAAAAACATCATGTTGTTCATATACCAGAAATGTTTGAAGCTACTGACTGAATGAAAGGAGCTGGCATCTCACTCTCTTTGAATCTTCTTTATCATGCTAAGAGGAGCAGGAAAAAGCAAAAAATTTCAGAAGTGCATCTTGCAATGCGGAGAAATTACTGTTTGTGCATTTGCAATATTCATTGATTTTTGCCATTGAAAAACGTCCAGAAATGTTTGAAGCTACTGACTGAATGAAAAGAGCTGGCATCTCACTCTCTTCGAATCTTCTTTATCATGCTAAGAGGAGAAGGAAAAAGCAAAAAATTTCAGAATTGTACCTTGCAATGCGGAGAAATTACTGTTTGTGCATTTACAATATTCATTGATTTTTGCCATTGAAAAACGTCCAGAAATGTTTGAAGCTACTGACTGAATGAAAGGAGCTGGCATCTCACTCTCTTTGAATCTTCTTTATCATGCTAAGAGGAGCAGGAAAAAGCAAAATATTTCAGAATTGCACCTTGCAATGCGGAGAAATTACTGTTTGTGCATTCACATTATTCATTGATTTTTGCCATTGAAAATCATCATGTTGTTCATATAGCAGAAATGTTTGAAGCTACTGACTGAATGAAAGGAGCTGGCATCTCACTCTCTTTGAATCTTCTTTATCATGCTAAGAGGAGCAGGAAAAAGCAAAAAATTTCAGAATTGCACCTTGCAATGCGGAGAAATTACTGTTTGTGCATTCACATTATTCATTGATTTTTGTTATTCAAAAACATCATGTTATTCATATACCAGAAATGTTTGAAGCTACTGATTGAATGAAAGGAGCTGGCATCTCACTCTCTTTGAATCTTCTTTATCATGCTAAGAGGAGCAGGAAAAAGCAAAAAATTTCAGAATTGCACCTTGCAATGCAGAGAAATTACTGTTTGTGCATTTACAATATTCATTGATTTTTGCCATTGAAAAACATCCAGAAATGTTTGAAGCTACTGACTGAATGAAAAGAGCTGGCATCTCACTCTCTTTGAATCTTCTTTATCATGCTAAGAGGAGCAGGAAAAAGTAAAAAATTTCAGAATTGCACCTTGCAATGCGGAGAAATTACTGTTTGTGCATTTACAATATTCATTGATTTTTGCCATTGAAAAACGTCCACAAATGTTTGAAGCTACTGACTGAATGAAAGGAGCTGGCATCTCACTCTTTTTGAATCTTCTTTATCATGCTAAGAGGAGCAGGAAAAAGAAAAAAATTTCAGAATTGCACCTTGCAATGCGGAGAAATTACTGTTTGTGCATTCATATTATTCATTGATTTTTGCCATTGAAAAACATCATGTTATTCATATACCAGAAATGTTTGAAGCTACTGACTGAATGACAAGAGCTGGCATCTCACTCTCTTTGAATCTTCTTTATCATGCTAAGAGGAGCAGGAAAAAGCAAAAAATTTCAGAATTGCACCTTGCAATGCAGGGAAATTACTGTTTGTGCATTTACAATATTCATTGATTTTTGCCATTGAAAAACGTCCTGAAATGTTTGAAGCTACTGACTGAATGAAAGGAGCTGGCATCTCACTCTCTTTGAATCTTCTTTATCATGCTAAGAGGAGCAGGAAAAAGCAAAAAATTTCAGAATTGCACCTTGCAATGCGGAGAAATTACTGTTTGTGCATTCACATTATTCATTGATTTTTGCTATTGAAAAACATCATGTTATTCATATACCAGAAATGTTTGAAGCTACTGACTGAATGAAAGGGGCTGGCATCTCACTCTCTTTGAATCTTCTTTATCATGCTAAGAGGAGCAGGAAAAATCCAAAAATTTCAGAATTGCACCTTGCAATGCGGAGAAATTACTGTTTGTGCATTCACATTATTCATTGATTTTTGCCATAGAAAAATGTCCAGAAATGTTTGAAGCTACTGACTGAATGAAAGGAGCTGGCATCTCACTCTCTTTGAATCTTCTTTATCATGCTAAGAGGAGCAGGAAAAAACAAAAAATTTCAGAATTGCACCTTGCAATGCGGAGAAATTACTGTTTGTGCATTCACATTATTCATTGATTTTTGCCATTGAAAAACATCATGTTGTTCACATACCAGAAATGTTTGAAGCTACTGACTGAATGCAAGGAGCTGGCATCTCACTCTCCTTGAATCTTCTTTATCATGCTAAGAGGAGCAGGAAAAAGCAAAAAATTTCAGAATTGCACCTTGCAATGCGGAGAAATTACTGTTTGTGCATTCACATTATTCATTGATTTTTGTCATTGAAAAACATCATGTTATTCATATACCAGAAATGTTTGAAGCTACTGACTGAATGAAAGGAGCTGGCATCTCACTCTCTTTGAATCTTCTTTATCATGCTAAGAGGAGCAGGAAAAAGCAAAAAATTTCAGAATTGCACCTTGCAATGCGGAGAAATTACTGTTTGTGCATTTACAATATTCATTGATTTTTGCCATTGAAAAACGTCCAGAAATGTTTGATGCTACTGACTGAATGACAAGATCTGGCATCTCACTCTCTTTGAATCTTCTTTATCATGCTAAGAGGAGCAGGAAAAAGCAAAAAATTTCAGAATTGCAACTTGCAATGCGGAGAAATTACTGTTTGTGCATTTACAATATTCATTGATTTTTGCCATTGAAAAACGTCCAGAAATGTTTGAAGCTACTGACTGAATGAAAAGAGCTGGCATCTCACTCTCTGTGAATCTTCTTTATCATGCTAAGAGGAGCAGGAAAAAGCAAAAAATTTCAGAATTGCACCTTGCAATGCGGAGAAATTACTGTTTGTGCATTTACAATATTCATTGATTTTTGCCATTGAAAAACGTCCAGAAATATTTGAAGCTACTGACTGAATGAAAGGAGCTGGCATCTCACTCTCTTTGAATCTTCTTTATCATGCTAAGAGGAGCAGGAAAAAGCAAAAAATTTCAGAATTGCACCTTGCAATGCGGAGAAATTACTGTTTGTGCATTCACATTATTCATTGATTTTTGCCATTGAAAAACATCATGTTATTCATATACCAGAAAAGTTTGAAGCTACTGACTGAATGAAAAGAGCTGGCATCTCACTCTCTTTGAATCTTCTTTATCATGCTAAGAGGAGCAGGAAAAAGCAAAAAATTTCAGAATTGCACCTTGCAATGCGGAGAAATTACTGTTTGTGCATTTACAATATTCATTGATTTTTGCCATTGAAAAACGTCCAGAAATGTTTGAAGCTACTGACTGAATGAAAAGAGCTGGCATCTCACTCTCTTTGAATCTTCTTTATCATGCTAAGAGGAGCAGGAAAAAGCAAAACATTACAGAATTGCAACTTGCAATGCGGAGAAATTACTGTTTGTGCATTCACATTATTCATTGATTTTTGCCATTGAAAAACATCATGTTGTTCATATACCAGAAATGTTTGAAGCTACTGACTGAATGAAAGGAGCTGGCATCTCACTCTCTTTGAATCTTCTTTATCATGCTAAGAGGAGCAGGAAAAAGCAAAAAATTTCAGAAATGCATCTTGCAATGCGGAGAAATTACTGTTTGTGCATTCACATTATTCATTGATTTTTGCCATTGAAAAACATCATGTTATTCATATACCAGAAATGTTTGAAGCTACTGACTGAATGACAAGAGCTGGCATCTCACTCTCTTTGAATCTTCTTTATCATGCTAAGAGGAGCAGGAAAAAGCAAAAAATTTCAGAATTGCACCTTGCAATGCAGGGAAATTACTGTTTGTGCATTTACAATATTCATTGATTTTTGCCTTTGAAAAACGTCCTGAAATGTTTGAAGCTACTGACTGAATGAAAGGAGCTGACATCTCACTCTCTTTGAATCTTCTTTATCATGCTAAGAGGAGCAGGAAAAAGCAAAAAATTTCAGAGTTGCACCTTGCAATGCTGAGATTTTACTGTTTGTGCATTCACATTATTCATTGATTTTTGTCATTGAAAAACATCATGTTATTCATATACCAGAAATGTTTGAAGATACTGACTGAATGAAAGGAGCTGGCATCTCACTCTCTTTGAATCTTCTTTATCATGCTAAGAGGAGCAGGAAAAAGCAAAAAATTTCAGAATTACACCTTGCAATGCGGAGAAATTACTGTTTGTGCATTTACAATATTCATTGATTTTTGCTATTGAAAAACATCATGTTATTCATATACCAGAAATGTTTGAAGCTACTGACTGAATGAAAGGAGCTGGCATCTCACTCTCTTTGAATCTTCTTTATCATGCTAAGAGGAGCAGGAAAAAGCCAAAAATTTCAGAATTGCACCTTGCAATGCGGAGAAATTACTGTTTGTGCATTCACATTATTCATTGATTTTTGCCATAGAAAAATGTCCAGAAATGTTTGAAGCTACTGACTGAATGAAAGGAGCTGGCATCTCACTCTCTTTGAATCCTCTTTATCATGCTAAGAGGAGCAGGAAAAAGCAAAAAATTTCAGAATTGCACCTTGCAATGCGGAGAAATTACTGTTTGTGCATTCACATTATTCATTGATTTTTGCCATTGAAAAACATCATGTTGTTCATAAACCAGAAATGTTTGAAGCTACTGACTGAATGAAAGGAGCTGGCATCTCACTCTCCTTGAATCTTCTTTATCATGCTAAGAGGAGCAGGAAAAAGCAAAAAATTTCAGAATTGCACCTTGCAATGCGGAGAAATTACTGTTTGTGCATTCACATTATTCATTGATTTTTGTCATTGAAAAACATCATGTTATTCATATACCAGAAATGTTTGAAGCTACTGACTGAATGAAAGGAGCTGGCATCTCACTCTCTTTGAATCTTCTTTATCATGCTAAGAGGAACAGGAAAAAGCAAAAAATTTCAGAATTGCACCTTGCAATGCGGAGAAATTACTGTTTGTGCATTTACAATATTCATTGATTTTTGCCATTGAAAAACGTCCAGAAATGTTTGATGCTACTGACTGAATGAAAAGAGCTGGCATCTCACTCTCTTTGAATCTTCTTTATCATGCTAAGCGGAGCAGGAAAAAGCAAAAAATTTCAGAATTGCACCTTGCAATGCGGTGAAATTACTGTTTGTGCATTTACAATATTCATTGATTTTTGCCATTGAAAAACGTCCAGAAATGTTTGAAGCTACTGACTGAATGAAAAGAGCTGGCATCTCACTCTCTTTGAATCTTCTTTATCATGCTAAGAGGAGCAGGAAAAAGCAAAAAATTTCAGAATTGCATCTTGCAATGCGGAGAAATTACTGTTTGTGCATTTACAATATTCATTGATTTTTGCCATTGAAAAACGTCCAGAAATGTTTGAAGCTACTGACTGAATGAAAGGAGCTGGCATCTCACTCTCTTTGAAACTTCTTTATCATGCTAAGAGGAGCAGGAAAAAGTAAAAAATTTAAGAATTGCACCTTGCAATGCGGAGAAATTACTGTTTGTGCATTTACAATATTCATTGATTTTTGCCATTGAACAACGTCCAGAAATGTTTGATGCTACTGACTGAATGAAAAGAGCTGGCATCTCACTCTCTTTGAATCTTCTTTATCATGCTAAGAGGAGCAGGAAAAAGCAAAAAATTTCAGAATTGCACCTTGCAATGCGGAGAAATTACTGTTTGCGCATTTACAATATTCATTGATTTTTGCCATTGAAAAACGTCCAGAAATGTTTGAAGCTACTGACTGAATGAAAAGAGCTGGCATCTCACTCTCTTTGAATCTTCTTTATCATGCTAAGAGGAGCAGGAAAAAGCAAAAAATTTCAGAATTGCACCTTGCAATGCGGAGAAATTACTGTTTGTGCATTTACAATATTCATTGATTTTTGCCATTGAAAAACGTCCAGAAATGTTTGATGCTACTGACTGAATGACAAGAGCTGGCATCTCACTCTCTTTGAATCTTCTTTATCATGCTAAGAGGAGCAGGAAAAAGCAAAAAATTTCAGAATTGCACCTTGCAATGCGGAGAAATTACTGTTTGTGCATTTACAATATTCATTGATTTTTGCCATTGAAAAACGTCCAGAAATGTTTGAAGCTACTGACTGAATGAAAAGAGCTGGCATCTCACTCTCTGTGAATCTTCTTTATCATGCTAAGAGGAGCAGGAAAAAGCAAAAAATTTCAGAATTGCACCTTGCAATGCGGAGAAATTACTGTTTGTGCATTTACAATATTCATTGATTTTTGCCATTGAAAAACGTCCAGAAATGTTTGAAGCTACTGACTGAATGAAAGGAGCTGGCATCTCACTCTCTTTGAATCTTCTTTATCATGCTAAGAGGAGCAGGAAAAAGCAAAAAATTTCAGAATTGCACCTTGCAATGCGGAGAAATTACTGTTTGTGCATTCACATTATTCATTGATTTTTGCCATTGAAAAACATCATGTTATTCATATACCAGAAATGTTTGAAGCTACTGACTGAATGAAAGGGGCTGGCATCTCACTCTCTTTGAATCTTCTTTATCATGCTAAGAGGAGCAGGAAAAATCCAAAAATTTCAGAATTGCACCTTGCAATGCGGAGAAATTACTGTTTGTGCATTCACATTATTCATTGATTTTTGCCATAGAAAAATGTCCAGAAATGTTTGAAGCTACTGACTGAATGAAAGGAGCTGGCATCTCACTCTCTTTGAATCTTCTTTATCATGCTAAGAGGAGCAGGAAAAAACAAAAAATTTCAGAATTGCACCTTGCAATGCGGAGAAATTACTGTTTGTGCATTCACATTATTCATTGATTTTTGCCATTGAAAAACATCATGTTGTTCACATACCAGAAATGTTTGAAGCTACTGACTGAATGCAAGGAGCTGGCATCTCACTCTCCTTGAATCTTCTTTATCATGCTAAGAGGAGCAGGAAAAAGCAAAAAATTTCAGAATTGCACCTTGCAATGCGGAGAAATTACTGTTTGTGCATTCACATTATTCATTGATTTTTGTCATTGAAAAACATCATGTTATTCATATACCAGAAATGTTTGAAGCTACTGACTGAATGAAAGGAGCTGGCATCTCACTCTCTTTGAATCTTCTTTATCATGCTAAGAGGAGCAGGAAAAAGCAAAAAATTTCAGAATTGCACCTTGCAATGCGGAGAAATTACTGTTTGTGCATTTACAATATTCATTGATTTTTGCCATTGAAAAACGTCCAGAAATGTTTGATGCTACTGACTGAATGACAAGATCTGGCATCTCACTCTCTTTGAATCTTCTTTATCATGCTAAGAGGAGCAGGAAAAAGCAAAAAATTTCAGAATTGCAACTTGCAATGCGGAGAAATTACTGTTTGTGCATTTACAATATTCATTGATTTTTGCCATTGAAAAACGTCCAGAAATGTTTGAAGCTACTGACTGAATGAAAAGAGCTGGCATCTCACTCTCTGTGAATCTTCTTTATCATGCTAAGAGGAGCAGGAAAAAGCAAAAAATTTCAGAATTGCACCTTGCAATGCGGAGAAATTACTGTTTGTGCATTTACAATATTCATTGATTTTTGCCATTGAAAAACGTCCAGAAATATTTGAAGCTACTGACTGAATGAAAGGAGCTGGCATCTCACTCTCTTTGAATCTTCTTTATCATGCTAAGAGGAGCAGGAAAAAGCAAAAAATTTCAGAATTGCACCTTGCAATGCGGAGAAATTACTGTTTGTGCATTCACATTATTCATTGATTTTTGCCATTGAAAAACATCATGTTATTCATATACCAGAAAAGTTTGAAGCTACTGACTGAATGAAAAGAGCTGGCATCTCACTCTCTTTGAATCTTCTTTATCATGCTAAGAGGAGCAGGAAAAAGCAAAAAATTTCAGAATTGCACCTTGCAATGCGGAGAAATTACTGTTTGTGCATTTACAATATTCATTGATTTTTGCCATTGAAAAACGTCCAGAAATGTTTGAAGCTACTGACTGAATGAAAAGAGCTGGCATCTCACTCTCTTTGAATCTTCTTTATCATGCTAAGAGGAGCAGGAAAAAGCAAAACATTACAGAATTGCAACTTGCAATGCGGAGAAATTACTGTTTGTGCATTCACATTATTCATTGATTTTTGCCATTGAAAAACATCATGTTGTTCATATACCAGAAATGTTTGAAGCTACTGACTGAATGAAAGGAGCTGGCATCTCACTCTCTTTGAATCTTCTTTATCATGCTAAGAGGAGCAGGAAAAAGCAAAAAATTTCAGAAATGCATCTTGCAATGCGGAGAAATTACTGTTTGTGCATTCACATTATTCATTGATTTTTGCCATTGAAAAACATCATGTTATTCATATACCAGAAATGTTTGAAGCTACTGACTGAATGACAAGAGCTGGCATCTCACTCTCTTTGAATCTTCTTTATCATGCTAAGAGGAGCAGGAAAAAGCAAAAAATTTCAGAATTGCACCTTGCAATGCAGGGAAATTACTGTTTGTGCATTTACAATATTCATTGATTTTTGCCTTTGAAAAACGTCCTGAAATGTTTGAAGCTACTGACTGAATGAAAGGAGCTGACATCTCACTCTCTTTGAATCTTCTTTATCATGCTAAGAGGAGCAGGAAAAAGCAAAAAATTTCAGAGTTGCACCTTGCAATGCTGAGATTTTACTGTTTGTGCATTCACATTATTCATTGATTTTTGTCATTGAAAAACATCATGTTATTCATATACCAGAAATGTTTGAAGATACTGACTGAATGAAAGGAGCTGGCATCTCACTCTCTTTGAATCTTCTTTATCATGCTAAGAGGAGCAGGAAAAAGCAAAAAATTTCAGAATTACACCTTGCAATGCGGAGAAATTACTGTTTGTGCATTTACAATATTCATTGATTTTTGCTATTGAAAAACATCATGTTATTCATATACCAGAAATGTTTGAAGCTACTGACTGAATGAAAGGAGCTGGCATCTCACTCTCTTTGAATCTTCTTTATCATGCTAAGAGGAGCAGGAAAAAGCCAAAAATTTCAGAATTGCACCTTGCAATGCGGAGAAATTACTGTTTGTGCATTCACATTATTCATTGATTTTTGCCATAGAAAAATGTCCAGAAATGTTTGAAGCTACTGACTGAATGAAAGGAGCTGGCATCTCACTCTCTTTGAATCCTCTTTATCATGCTAAGAGGAGCAGGAAAAAGCAAAAAATTTCAGAATTGCACCTTGCAATGCGGAGAAATTACTGTTTGTGCATTCACATTATTCATTGATTTTTGCCATTGAAAAACATCATGTTGTTCATAAACCAGAAATGTTTGAAGCTACTGACTGAATGAAAGGAGCTGGCATCTCACTCTCCTTGAATCTTCTTTATCATGCTAAGAGGAGCAGGAAAAAGCAAAAAATTTCAGAATTGCACCTTGCAATGCGGAGAAATTACTGTTTGTGCATTCACATTATTCATTGATTTTTGTCATTGAAAAACATCATGTTATTCATATACCAGAAATGTTTGAAGCTACTGACTGAATGAAAGGAGCTGGCATCTCACTCTCTTTGAATCTTCTTTATCATGCTAAGAGGAACAGGAAAAAGCAAAAAATTTCAGAATTGCACCTTGCAATGCGGAGAAATTACTGTTTGTGCATTTACAATATTCATTGATTTTTGCCATTGAAAAACGTCCAGAAATGTTTGATGCTACTGACTGAATGAAAAGAGCTGGCATCTCACTCTCTTTGAATCTTCTTTATCATGCTAAGCGGAGCAGGAAAAAGCAAAAAATTTCAGAATTGCACCTTGCAATGCGGTGAAATTACTGTTTGTGCATTTACAATATTCATTGATTTTTGCCATTGAAAAACGTCCAGAAATGTTTGAAGCTACTGACTGAATGAAAAGAGCTGGCATCTCACTCTCTTTGAATCTTCTTTATCATGCTAAGAGGAGCAGGAAAAAGCAAAAAATTTCAGAATTGCATCTTGCAATGCGGAGAAATTACTGTTTGTGCATTTACAATATTCATTGATTTTTGCCATTGAAAAACGTCCAGAAATGTTTGAAGCTACTGACTGAATGAAAGGAGCTGGCATCTCACTCTCTTTGAAACTTCTTTATCATGCTAAGAGGAGCAGGAAAAAGTAAAAAATTTAAGAATTGCACCTTGCAATGCGGAGAAATTACTGTTTGTGCATTTACAATATTCATTGATTTTTGCCATTGAACAACGTCCAGAAATGTTTGATGCTACTGACTGAATGAAAAGAGCTGGCATCTCACTCTCTTTGAATCTTCTTTATCATGCTAAGAGGAGCAGGAAAAAGCAAAAAATTTCAGAATTGCACCTTGCAATGCGGAGAAATTACTGTTTGCGCATTTACAATATTCATTGATTTTTGCCATTGAAAAACGTCCAGAAATGTTTGAAGCTACTGACTGAATGAAAAGAGCTGGCATCTCACTCTCTTTGAATCTTCTTTATCATGCTAAGAGGAGCAGGAAAAAGCAAAAAATTTCAGAATTGCACCTTGCAATGCGGAGAAATTACTGTTTGTGCATTTACAATATTCATTGATTTTTGCCATTGAAAAACGTCCAGAAATGTTTGATGCTACTGACTGAATGACAAGAGCTGGCATCTCACTCTCTTTGAATCTTCTTTATCATGCTAAGAGGAGCAGGAAAAAGCAAAAAATTTCAGAATTGCACCTTGCAATGCGGAGAAATTACTGTTTGTGCATTTACAATATTCATTGATTTTTGCCATTGAAAAACGTCCAGAAATGTTTGAAGCTACTGACTGAATGAAAAGAGCTGGCATCTCACTCTCTGTGAATCTTCTTTATCATGCTAAGAGGAGCAGGAAAAAGCAAAAAATTTCAGAATTGCACCTTGCAATGCGGAGAAATTACTGTTTGTGCATTTACAATATTCATTGATTTTTGCCATTGAAAAACGTCCAGAAATGTTTGAAGCTACTGACTGAATGAAAGGAGCTGGCATCTCACTCTCTTTGAATCTTCTTTATCATGCTAAGAGGAGCAGGAAAAAGCAAAAAATTTCAGAATTGCACCTTGCAATGCGGAGAAATTACTGTTTGTGCATTCACATTATTCATTGATTTTTGCCATTGAAAAACATCATGTTATTCATATACCAGAAAAGTTTGAAGCTACTGACTGAATGAAAAGAGCTGGCATCTCACTCTCTTTGAATCTTCTTTATCATGCTAAGAGGAGCAGGAAAAAGCAAAAAATTTCAGAATTGCACCTTGCAATGCGGAGAAATTACTGTTTGTGCATTTACAATATTCATTGATTTTTGCCATTGAAAAACGTCCAGAAATGTTTGAAGCTACTGACTGAATGAAAAGAGATGGCATCTCACTCTCTTTGAATCTTCTTTATCATGCTAAGAGGAGCAGGAAAAAGCAAAACATTACAGAATTGCAACTTGCAATGCGGAGAAATTACTGTTTGTGCATTCACATTATTCATTGATTTTTGCCATTGAAAAACATCATGTTGTTCATATACCAGAAATGTTTGAAGCTACTGACTGAATGAAAGGAGCTGGCATCTCACTCTCTTTGAATCTTCTTTATCATGCTAAGAGGAGCAGGAAAAAGCAAAAAATTTCAGAAATGCATCTTGCAATGCGGAGAAATTACTGTTTGTGCATTCACATTATTCATTGATTTTTGCCATTGAAAAACATCATGTTATTCATATACCAGAAATGTTTGAAGCTACTGACTGAATGACAAGAGCTGGCATCTCACTCTCTTTGAATCTTCTTTATCATGCTAAGAGGAGCAGGAAAAAGCAAAAAATTTCAGAATTGCACCTTGCAATGCAGGGAAATTACTGTTTGTGCATTTACAATATTCATTGATTTTTGCCTTTGAAAAACGTCCTGAAATGTTTGAAGCTACTGACTGAATGAAAGGAGCTGACATCTCACTCTCTTTGAATCTTCTTTATCATGCTAAGAGGAGCAGGAAAAAGCAAAAAATTTCAGAGTTGCACCTTGCAATGCTGAGATTTTACTGTTTGTGCATTCACATTATTCATTGATTTTTGTCATTGAAAAACATCATGTTATTCATATACCAGAAATGTTTGAAGATACTGACTGAATGAAAGGAGCTGGCATCTCACTCTCTTTGAATCTTCTTTATCATGCTAAGAGGAGCAGGAAAAAGCAAAAAATTTCAGAATTACACCTTGCAATGCGGAGAAATTACTGTTTGTGCATTTACAATATTCATTGATTTTTGCTATTGAAAAACATCATGTTATTCATATACCAGAAATGTTTGAAGCTACTGACTGAATGAAAGGAGCTGGCATCTCACTCTCTTTGAATCTTCTTTATCATGCTAAGAGGAGCAGGAAAAAGCCAAAAATTTCAGAATTGCACCTTGCAATGCGGAGAAATTACTGTTTGTGCATTCACATTATTCATTGATTTTTGCCATAGAAAAATGTCCAGAAATGTTTGAAGCTACTGACTGAATGAAAGGAGCTGGCATCTCACTCTCTTTGAATCCTCTTTATCATGCTAAGAGGAGCAGGAAAAAGCAAAAAATTTCAGAATTGCACCTTGCAATGCGGAGAAATTACTGTTTGTGCATTCACATTATTCATTGATTTTTGCCATTGAAAAACATCATGTTGTTCATAAACCAGAAATGTTTGAAGCTACTGACTGAATGAAAGGAGCTGGCATCTCACTCTCCTTGAATCTTCTTTATCATGCTAAGAGGAGCAGGAAAAAGCAAAAAATTTCAGAATTGCACCTTGCAATGCGGAGAAATTACTGTTTGTGCATTCACATTATTCATTGATTTTTGTCATTGAAAAACATCATGTTATTCATATACCAGAAATGTTTGAAGCTACTGACTGAATGAAAGGAGCTGGCATCTCACTCTCTTTGAATCTTCTTTATCATGCTAAGAGGAACAGGAAAAAGCAAAAAATTTCAGAATTGCACCTTGCAATGCGGAGAAATTACTGTTTGTGCATTTACAATATTCATTGATTTTTGCCATTGAAAAACGTCCAGAAATGTTTGATGCTACTGACTGAATGAAAAGAGCTGGCATCTCACTCTCTTTGAATCTTCTTTATCATGCTAAGCGGAGCAGGAAAAAGCAAAAAATTTCAGAATTGCACCTTGCAATGCGGTGAAATTACTGTTTGTGCATTTACAATATTCATTGATTTTTGCCATTGAAAAACGTCCAGAAATGTTTGAAGCTACTGACTGAATGAAAAGAGCTGGCATCTCACTCTCTTTGAATCTTCTTTATCATGCTAAGAGGAGCAGGAAAAAGCAAAAAATTTCAGAATTGCATCTTGCAATGCGGAGAAATTACTGTTTGTGCATTTACAATATTCATTGATTTTTGCCATTGAAAAACGTCCAGAAATGTTTGAAGCTACTGACTGAATGAAAGGAGCTGGCATCTCACTCTCTTTGAAACTTCTTTATCATGCTAAGAGGAGCAGGAAAAAGTAAAAAATTTAAGAATTGCACCTTGCAATGCGGAGAAATTACTGTTTGTGCATTTACAATATTCATTGATTTTTGCCATTGAACAACGTCCAGAAATGTTTGATGCTACTGACTGAATGAAAAGAGCTGGCATCTCACTCTCTTTGAATCTTCTTTATCATGCTAAGAGGAGCAGGAAAAAGCAAAAAATTTCAGAATTGCACCTTGCAATGCGGAGAAATTACTGTTTGCGCATTTACAATATTCATTGATTTTTGCAATTGAAAAACGTCCAGAAATGTTTGAAGCTACTGACTGAATGAAAAGAGCTGGCATCTCACTCTCTTTGAATCTTCTTTATCATGCTAAGAGGAGCAGGAAAAAGCAAAAAATTTCAGAATTGCACCTTGAAATGCGGAGAAATTACTGTTTGTGCATTTACAATATTCATTGATTTTTGCCACTGAAAAACATCCAGAAATGTTTGAAGCTACTGACTGAATGAAAAGAGCTGGCATCTCACTCTCTTTGAATCTTCTTTATCATGCTAAGAGGAGCAGGAAAAAGCAAAAAAATTTCAGAATTGCACCTTGCAATGCGGAGAAATTACTGTTTGTGCATTTACAATATTCATTGATTTTTGCCATTGAAAAACGTCCAGAAATGTTTGAAGCTACTGACTGAATGAAAGGAGCTGGCATCTCACTCTCTTTGAATCTTCTTTATCATGCTAAGAGGAGCAGGAAAAAGCAAAAAATTTCAGAATTGCACCTTGCAATGCGGAGAAATTACTGTTTGTGCATTCACATTATTCATTGATTTTTGCCATTGAAAAACATCATGTTATTCATATACCAGAAATGTTTGAAGCTACTGACTGAATGAAAAGAGCTGGCATCTCACTCTCTTTGAATCTTCTTTATCATGCTAAGAGGAGCAGGAAAAAGCAAAAAATTTCAGAATTGCACCTTGCAATTCGAATTTGTTTCTCCTAGGGTATCACAAGAAAGAAGACAGACATCAAGTCAGCAGGGACGAGGAGCAGCATGGCAGATGTGACAACCTACATGGTGAGCTGCAACATGTGCTACATGTTCACAGATCGACCAGAAGCTGAAACCAACTTCACCTGCCAGAAGTGTAGACTACTGGCTCTTTTAGAAGAAAAGGTGCGGGGACTGGAAGAAAGAATTGCGACATTAAAACTCATCAAGGAAAATGAAGACTTCCTGGATAGAACAGAAGCGTCACTACTGGTCACAGAAAGTGAAGGAAGCGTCAGAGAACCTCCAGAGGCAGACAAGTGGAGGCAAGTGACCAAAAGAAGCAAGAAGACCATGGAGACACCACCAACCACACAACTGAGAAACAGATTCCAAGGACTTGTGGAGGACGAAGATGGCACACCTAAGGATGAGGAACTACCAGCAAGCAAAAAAGAAAAGAGCACCCAGAAGCGACAAGAAAAAGGACAGCCAAGAAGGGAAGAAGAGTGGTGGTGGTGATAGACTCACTACTGAGAGGAACAGAAGCATCTATCTGCAGACCGGATATAACCGCAAGAGAAGTATGCTGCCTCCCAGGGGCGAAGATCAAGGATGTTACCGATAGGATACCAAAGCTCATCAGTCCCAAGGATGTCCACCCATTTCTTCTGATACATGTTGGCACCAATGACACGGCAAAGAAGGACCTACCGACAATCTGCAAGGACTTTGAAGCATTGGGGAAGAAAGTAAAAGAACTGGATGCGCAGGTAGTTTTTTCTTCTATCCTTCCAGTAGACGGGCATGGCGTCAGGAGATGGAACAGGATCCTTGATGTGAACAGCTGGCTGAGACGATGGTGCAGACAACAAGGATTTGGATTCCTGGACCACGGTGTGAATTACCTCTATGATGGACTCCTTGCCAGAGACGGACTACACCTCAACAAACCCGGGAAACACACATTCGCCAGGAGACTCGCAACACTCATCAGGAGGGCGTTAAACTAGAAGAAGAGGGGATGGGAAGAAAAACGCCGGACACGAACATGCAACCAGAGGACATACTAATGAAAGATATGAAGTGCGACAAAGAAGGTCCAAGACAAGATACTTGGAAGGAAGGTAAGAAAATTTCTAATACAATCCACAGGGAGAAGATTGGAACAAAACAAAATCGTGTAAACTGCGTGCTAGCAAATGCCAGGAGCCTGACAAACAAGATGGATGAACTGGAAGCAGAAATATCTATAGGTAACTATGACATAGTGGGAATAACCGAGACATGGTTGGATGAAAGCTATGACTGGGCAGTTAACTTACAGGGTTACAGTCTGTTTAGAAGGGATCGAAGAAATCGGAAAGGGGGTGGAGTCTGTCTATATGTAAAGACGTGTCTAAAGCCTACAATACGGGAGGATGTATGGGAGGGAAATGAGGAGGTCGAGTCCTTATGGGTGGAGATACATGGGGCAAAAAACAATAATAAAATTATCATAGGAGTCTGTTATAAACCACCAAATATAGCAGAAGCCACGGAAAGTCTATTAATGAGACAAATAGACGAAGTAGCAAAAAATAACGAGGTGATTATTATGGGGGACTTCAACTACCCCGATATAGACTGGGAAACCGAAAGCTGTAGATCTCAGAAAGGAAACAGGTTTCTGTCAATTATCAAAGACAATTATTTGTCACAACTTGTGCAGGAACCAACTAGAGGGACGGCCCTTTTAGACTTAATATTAACTAACAGGCCAGACAGAATAACTGAGGTGCAGGTTGGGGGGCACCTGGGAAATAGTGACCACAACATTATACAATTCCACATGTGCTTCAGTAGGGTGCCCAGCAAGGGAGTCACAAAAACACTGAACTTCAGGAGGGCAAAGTTTGATCAGCTAAGAGATGCCCTTCACCTTATAGACTGGGATAGTATCTTCAGTAATAGGAGCACGGATAGAAAATGGGAAATTTTCAAAACAGTCCTACATAGTCACTGTAGAAGGTACATACCTTATGGGAATAAAAGGGCTAGGAATAGGAGGAAGCCAATGTGGCTAAATAAGGAAGTCAAGAGGGCAATGAAAAACAAAAAAAGGGCTTTCGGTAAACTTAAACAAGAAGGCAGCGAGGAAGCGCTAATAACTTATAGGGAAAAAAACAAAATCTGTAAGAAACAAATAAGAATAGCAAAAGAGGAGACAGAGAGACTAATTGCCAAAGAAAGTAAAACGAATCCCAAACTGTTCTTTAACTATATAAACAGTAAAAGGATTAAAACTGATGGAGTTGGCCCATTGAAAAATAACCTGGGTAAAATCATAGAGGGCGATGAGGGTAAAGCAAACCTACTCAATAGCTTCTTCTCCACTGTTTTCACAAAAGAAAACAATTTATCGGAGGAAATGCAAAGTAATAAAGTAAACCCTCTGCTAAATATCACCCACCTAACCCAGGAGGAAGTTCAGAAACGCCTAAATAATATCAAAATAGACAAGTCACCAGGCCCAGATGGCATACACCCCCGGGTACTAAAAGAATTAAGTAATGTGATAGACAGACCGCTGTATCTTATATTCAAGCACTCTTTATGGACAGGGACTGCCCCACTAGACTGGCGCCAAGCAAATGTGGTACCAATATTCAAAAAGGGGTCTAAAAGTGACCCTGGGAACTATAGACCAGTCAGCTTAACGTCTGTTGTGGGTAAATTGTTTGAAGGATTTCTTAGAGATGCTATTGTAGAATATCTTAATGATAATAACTGTCTAACTCCATATCAACATGGATTCATGAGAGATCGCTCCTGCCAAACAAACCTGATTGCCTTCTACGAGGAGGTGAGCTCACAGCTGGACCGGGGAGAGTCAGTGGATGTTGTATACCTTGACTTCTCCAAAGCGTTTGATACCGTGCCACACAAAAGGTTGGTATATAAAATGAGAATGCTTGGTCTGGGGGATAATGTGTGTAAGTGGGTAAATAGCTGGCTGAGTGATAGAAAGCAGAGGGTGGTTATCAATGGAGTAAGCTCAGGGTGTGTCAGGGTTACTAGCGGGGTGCCTCAAGGGTCTGTCTTGGGCCCTATATTATTTAATATATTTATTAATGATCTAGTGGAAGGGTTGCATAGTAAAATAGCAATATTTGCAGATGATACTAAACTTTGTAAAGTAGTTAACACAGATGAGGATAGGGCACAGCTACAGGAGGATTTAGATAAATTGGGGAGTTGGGCCAAAAAATGGCAAATGGGGTTCAATGCCGATAAATGTAAAGTCATGCACATGGGAAAGAAAAACAGCAGTCACCCATACATATTAAATGGGAAACCGTTGGGGAAATCTGACATGGAGAAGGACCTGGGCGTCTTGGTTAATAGCAAATTAAATTGGAGTGCCCAGTGTCAGGCAGCAGCTGCGAAGGCAAATAGAGTCATGGCATGCATCAGAAGAGGAATAGGGGCATATGATGAGAACATTGTTCTTCCTCTGTATAAAGCGCTGGTAAGGCCGCACTTAGAATATTGTGCACAGTTCTGGGCTCCGGTGCTCAGGAAAGACATATTGGAGCTAGAGAGGGTACAAAGGAGGGCGACTAAGGTAATAAAGGGAATGGAGGGACTAGAATACCCAGAGAGGTTGTCAAAATTAGGCCTATTTACGTTGGAAAAGAGAAGGCTTAGGGGAGACCTCATAAACATGTATAAATACATCAGGGGGCAGTACAGAGATCTCTCCCATGACCTGTTTATACCAAGGATGGTGACAAAGACGAGGGGGCACACTATGCGTCTGGAGGAAAGGAGGTTCCTGCACCAGCATAGAAGGGGATTCTTTACGGTCAGAGCCGTGAGACTCTGGAACTCTCTGGGAGAGGAAGTGGTGATGTCCAACTCACTTAATGAGTTCAAGAGAGGCCTGGACGCCTTTCTTGAGAACAATAAAATTACATCTTATGCTTAGTGATAGTTAATTAATCCAGATTGGTGTCGGGAAGTGAATTTTTTCCTCAGTGATGTCAATTGGCCTATACCGCATGTTTTTTTTTTTTTGTTTTGTTTTGTTTTTTTTTGCGTTCCCCTGGATCAACGCTGCGGAATAGCTGCAGTGCACAAGAAATAGGCTGAACTGGATGGACACTTGTCTTTTTTCGGCCTTATAAACTATGAAATTACTGTTTGTGCATTTACAATATTCATTGATTTTTGCCATTGAAAAACGTCCAGAAATGTTTGAAGCTACTGACTGAATGAAAAGAGCTGGCATCTCACTCTCTTTGAATCTTCTTTATCATGCTAAGAGGAGCAGGAAAAAGCAAAACATTACAGAATTGCAACTTGCAATGCAGAGAAATTACTGTTTGTGCATTCACATTATTCATTGATTTTTGCCATTGAAAAACATCATGTTGTTCATATACCAGAAATGTTTGAAGCTACTGACTGAATGAAAGGAGCTGGCATCTCACTCTCTTTGAATCTTCTTTATCATGCTAAGAGGAGCAGGAAAAAGCAAAAAATTTCAGAATTGCACCTTGCAATGCGGAGAAATTACTGTTTGTGCATTTACATTATTCATTGATTTTTGCCATTGAAAAACGTCCAGAAATGTTTGAAGCTACTGACTGAATGAAAGGAGCTGGCATCTCACTCTCTTTGAATCTTCTTTATCATGCTAAGAGGAGCAGGAAAAAGCAAAACATTACAGAATTGCAACTTGCAATGCGGAGAAATTACTGTTTGTGCATTCACATTATTCATTGATTTTTGCCATTGAAAAACATCATGTTGTTCATATACCAGAAATGTTTGAAGCTACTGACTGAATGAAAGGAGCTGGCATCTCACTCTCTTTGAATCTTCTTTATCATGCTAAGAGGAGCAGGAAAAAGCCAAAAATTTCAGAATTGCACCTTGCAATGCGGAGAAATTACTGTTTGTGCATTCACATTATTCATTGATTTTTGCCATAGAAAAATGTCCAGAAATGTTTGAAGCTACTGACTGAATGAAAGGAGCTGGCATCTCACTCTCTTTGAATCTTCTTTATCATGCTAAGAGGAGCAGGAAAAAGCAAAAAATTTCAGAATTGCACCTTGCAATGCGGAGAAATTACTGTTTGTGCATTCACATTATTCATTGATTTTTGCCATTGAAAAACATCATGTTATTCATATACCAGAAATGTTTGAAGCTACTGACTGAATGAAAAGAGCTGGCATCTCACTCTCTTTGAATATTCTTTATCATGCTAAGAGGAGCAGGAAAAAGCAAAAAATTTCAGAATTGCACCTTGCAATGCGGAGAAATTACTGTTTGTGCATTTACAATATTCATTGATTTTTGCCATTGAAAAACGTCCAGAAATGTTTGAAGCTACTGACTGAATGAAAAGAGCTGGCATCTCACTCTCTTTGAATCTTCTTTATCATGCTAAGAGGAGCAGGAAAAAGCAAAACATTACAGAATTGCAACTTGCAATGCGGAGAAATTACTGTTTGTGCATTCACATTATTCATTGATTTTTGCCATTGAAAAACATCATGTTGTTCATATACCAGAAATGTTTGAAGCTACTGACTGAATGAAAGGAGCTGGCATCTCACTCTCTTTGAATCTTCTTTATCATGCTAAGAGGAGCAGGAAAAAGCAAAAAATTTCAGAAGTGCATCTTGCAATGCGGAGAAATTACTGTTTGTGCATTCACATTATTCATTGATTTTTGCCATTGAAAAACATCATGTTATTCATATACCAGAAATGTTTGAAGCTACTGACTGAATGACAAGAGCTGGCATCTCACTCTCTTTGAATCTTCTTTATCATGCTAAGAGGAGCAGGAAAAAGCAAAAAATTTCAGAATTGCACCTTGCAATGCAGGGAAATTACTGTTTGTGCATTTACAATATTCATTGATTTTTGCCATTGAAAAACGTCCTGAAATGTTTGAAGCTACTGACTGAATGAAAGGAGCTGGCATCTCACTCTCTTTGAATCTTCTTTATCATGCTAAGAGGAGCAGGAAAAAGCAAAAAATTTCAGAGTTGCACCTTGCAATGCTGAGATTTTACTGTTTGTGCATTCACATTATTCATTGATTTTTGTCATTGAAAAACATCATGTTATTCATATACCAGAAATGTTTGAAGCTACTGACTGAATGAAAGGAGGTGGCATCTCACTCTCTTTGAATCTTCTTTATCATGCTAAGAGGAGCAGGAAAAAGCAAAAAATTTCAGAATTACACCTTGCAATGCGGAGAAATTACTGTTTGTGCATTTACAATATTCATTGATTTTTGCCATTGAAAAACGTCCAGAAATGTTTGAAGCTACTGACTGAATGAAAGGAGCTGGCATCTCACTCTCTTTGAGTCTTCTTTATCATGCTAAGAGGAGCAGGAAAAAGCAAAAAATTTCAGAATTGCACCTTGCAATGCGGAGAAATTACTGTTTGTGCATTCACATTATTCATTGATTTTTGCCATTGAAAAACATCATGTTATTCATATACCAGAAATGTTTGAAGCTACTGACTGAATGAAAAGAGCTGGCATCTCACTCTCTTTGAATATTCTTTATCATGCTAAGAGGAGCAGGAAAAAGCAAAAAATTTCAGAATTGCACCTTGCAATGCGGAGAAATTACTGTTTGTGCATTTACAATATTCATTGATTTTTGCCATTGAAAAACGTCCAGAAATGTTTGAAGCTACTGACTGAATGAAAAGAGCTGGCATCTCACTCTCTTTGAATCTTCTTTATCATGCTAAGAGGAGCAGGAAAAAGCAAAACATTACAGAATTGCAACTTGCAATGCGGAGAAATTACTGTTTGTGCATTCACATTATTCATTGATTTTTGCCATTGAAAAACATCATGTTGTTCATATACCAGAAATGTTTGAAGCTACTGACTGAATGAAAGGAGCTGGCATCTCACTCTCTTTGAATCTTCTTTATCATGCTAAGAGGAGCAGGAAAAAGCAAAAAATTTCAGAAGTGCATCTTGCAATGCGGAGAAATTACTGTTTGTGCATTCACATTATTCATTGATTTTTGCCATTGAAAAACATCATGTTATTCATATACCAGAAATGTTTGAAGCTACTGACTGAATGACAAGAGCTGGCATCTCACTCTCTTTGAATCTTCTTTATCATGCTAAGAGGAGCAGGAAAAAGCAAAAAATTTCAGAATTGCACCTTGCAATGCAGGGAAATTACTGTTTGTGCATTTACAATATTCATTGATTTTTGCCATTGAAAAACGTCCTGAAATGTTTGAAGCTACTGACTGAATGAAAGGAGCTGGCATCTCACTCTCTTTGAATCTTCTTTATCATGCTAAGAGGAGCAGGAAAAAGCAAAAAATTTCAGAGTTGCACCTTGCAATGCTGAGATTTTACTGTTTGTGCATTCACATTATTCATTGATTTTTGTCATTGAAAAACATCATGTTATTCATATACCAGAAATGTTTGAAGCTACTGACTGAATGAAAGGAGCTGGCATCTCACTCTCTTTGAATCTTCTTTATCATGCTAAGAGGAGCAGGAAAAAGCAAAAAATTTCAGAATTACACCTTGCAATGCGGAGAAATTACTGTTTGTGCATTTACAATATTCATTGATTTTTGCCATTGAAAAACGTCCAGAAATGTTTGAAGCTACTGACTGAATGAAAGGAGCTGGCATCTCACTCTCTTTGAGTCTTCTTTATCATGCTAAGAGGAGCAGGAAAAAGCAAAAAATTTCAGAATTGCACCTTGCAATGCGGAGAAATTACTGTTTGTGCATTCACATTATTCATTGATTTTTGCTATTGAAAAACATCATGTTATTCATATACCAGAAATGTTTGAAGCTACTGACTGAATGAAAGGAGCTGGCATCTCACTCTCTTTGAATCTTCTTTATCATGCTAAGAGGAGCAGGAAAAAGCCAAAAATTTCAGAATTGCACCTTGCAATGTGGAGAAATTACTGTTTGTGCATTCACATTATTCATTGATTTTTGCCATAGAAAAATGTCCAGAAATGTTTGAAGCTACTGACTGAATGAAAGGAGCTGGCATCTCACTCTCTTTGAATCCTCTTTATCATGCTAAGAGGAGCAGGAAAAAGCAAAAAATTTCAGAATTGCACCTTGCAATGCGGAGAAATTACTGTTTGTGCATTCACATTATTCATTGATTTTTGCCATTGAAAAACATCATGTTGTTCATATACCAGAAATGTTTGAAGCTACTGACTGAATGAAAGGAGCTGGCATCTCACTCTCCTTGAATCTTCTTTATCATGCTAAGAGGAGCAGGAAAAAGCAAAAAATTTCAGAATTGCACCTTGCAATGCGGAGAAATTACTGTTTGTGCATTCACATTATTCATTGATTTTTGTCATTGAAAAACATCATGTTATTCATATACCAGAAATGTTTGAAGCTACTGACTGAATGAAAGGAGCTGGCATCTCACTCTCTTTGAATCTTATTTACCATGCTAAGAGGAGCAGGAAAAAGCAAAAAATTTCAGAATTGCACCTTGCAATGCGGAGAAATTACTGTTTGTGCATTTACAATATTCATTGATTTTTGCCATTGAAAAACGTCCAGAAATGTTTGATGCTACTGACTGAATGAAAAGAGCTGGCATCTCACTCTCTTTGAATCTTCTTTATCATGCTAAGAGGAGCAGGAAAAAGCAAAAAATTTCAGAATTGCACCTTGAAATGCGGAGAAATTACTGTTTGTGCATTTACAATATTCATTGATTTTTGCCATTGAAAAACGTCCAGAAATGTTTGAAGCTACTGACTGAATGAAAAGAGCTGGCATCTCACTCTCTTTGAATCTTCTTTATCATGCTAAGAGGAGCAGGAAAAAGCAAAAAATTTCAGAATTGCACCTTGCAATGCGGAGAAATTACTGTTTGTGCATTTACAATATTCATTGATTTTTGCCATTGCAAAACGTCCAGAAATGTTTGAAGCTACTGACTGAATGAAAGGAGCTGGCATCTCACTCTCTTTGAATCTTCTTTATCATGCTAAGAGGAGCAGGAAAAAGCAAAAAATTTAAGAATTGCACCTTGCAATGCGGAGAAATTACTGTTTGTGCATTTACAATATTCATTGATTTTTGCCATTGAAAAACGTCCAGAAATGTTTGATGCTACTGACTGAATGAAAAGAGCTGGCATCTCACTCTCTTTGAATCTTCTTTATCATGCTAAGAGGAGCAGGAAAAAGCAAAAAATTTCAGAATTGCACCTTGCAATGCGGAGAAATTACTGTTTGCGCATTTACAATATTCATTGATTTTTGCCATTGAAAAACGTCCAGAAATGTTTGAAGCTACTGACTGAATGAAAAGAGCTGGCATCTCACTCTCTTTGAATCTTCTTTATCATGCTAAGAGGAGCAGGAAAAAGCAAAAAATTTCAGAATTGCACCTTGCAATGCGGAGAAATTACTGTTTGTGCATTTACAATATTCATTGATTTTTGCCATTGAAAAACGTCCAGAAATGTTTGAAGCTACTGACTGTATGAAAGGAGCTGGCATCTCACTCTCTTTGAATCTTCTTTATCATGCTAAGAGGAGCAGGAAAAAGCAAAAAATTTCAGAATTGCACCTTGCAATGCGGAGAAATTACTGTTTGTGCATTCACATTATTCATTGATTTTTGCCATTGAAAAACATCATGTTGTTCATATACCAGAAATGTTTGAAGCTACTGACTGAATGAAAGGAGCTGGCATCTCACTCTCTTTGAATCTTCTTTATCATGCTAAGAGGAGCAGGAAAAAGCAAAAAATTTCAGAAGTGCATCTTGCAATGCGGAGAAATTACTGTTTGTGCATTCACATTATTCATTGATTTTTGCCATTGAAAAACATCATGTTATTCATATACCAGAAATGTTTGAAGCTACTGACTGAATGACAAGAGCTGGCATCTCACTCTCTTTGAATCTTCTTTATCATGCTAAGAGGAGCAGGAAAAAGCAAAAAATTTCAGAATTGCACCTTGCAATGCAGGGAAATTACTGTTTGTGCATTTACAATATTCATTGATTTTTGCCATTGAAAAACGTCCTGAAATGTTTGAAGCTACTGACTGAATGAAAGGAGCTGGCATCTCACTCTCTTTGAATCTTCTTTATCATGCTAAGAGGAGCAGGAAAAAGCAAAAAATTTCAGAGTTGCACCTTGCAATGCTGAGATTTTACTGTTTGTGCATTCACATTATTCATTGATTTTTGTCATTGAAAAACATCATGTTATTCATATACCAGAAATGTTTGAAGCTACTGACTGAATGAAAGGAGCTGGCATCTCACTCTCTTTGAATCTTCTTTATCATGCTAAGAGGAGCAGGAAAAAGCAAAAAATTTCAGAATTACACCTTGCAATGCGGAGAAATTACTGTTTGTGCATTTACAATATTCATTGATTTTTGCCATTGAAAAACGTCCAGAAATGTTTGAAGCTACTGACTGAATGAAAGGAGCTGGCATCTCACTCTCTTTGAGTCTTCTTTATCATGCTAAGAGGAGCAGGAAAAAGCAAAAAATTTCAGAATTGCACCTTGCAATGCGGAGAAATTACTGTTTGTGCATTCACATTATTCATTGATTTTTGCTATTGAAAAACATCATGTTATTCATATACCAGAAATGTTTGAAGCTACTGACTGAATGAAAGGAGCTGGCATCTCACTCTCTTTGAATCTTCTTTATCATGCTAAGAGGAGCAGGAAAAAGCCAAAAATTTCAGAATTGCACCTTGCAATGCGGAGAAATTACTGTTTGTGCATTCACATTATTCATTGATTTTTGCCATAGAAAAATGTCCAGAAATGTTTGAAGCTACTGACTGAATGAAAGGAGCTGGCATCTCACTCTCTTTGAATCCTCTTTATCATGCTAAGAGGAGCAGGAAAAAGCAAAAAATTTCAGAATTGCACCTTGCAATGCGGAGAAATTACTGTTTGTGCATTCACATTATTCATTGATTTTTGCCATTGAAAAACATCATGTTGTTCATATACCAGAAATGTTTGAAGCTACTGACTGAATGAAAGGAGCTGGCATCTCACTCTCCTTGAATCTTCTTTATCATGCTAAGAGGAGCAGGAAAAAGCAAAAAATTTCAGAATTGCACCTTGCAATGCGGAGAAATTACTGTTTGTGCATTCACATTATTCATTGATTTTTGTCATTGAAAAACATCATGTTATTCATATACCAGAAATGTTTGAAGCTACTGACTGAATGAAAGGAGCTGGCATTTCACTCTCTTTGAATCTTATTTACCATGCTAAGAGGAGCAGGAAAAAGCAAAAAATTTCAGAATTGCACCTTGCAATGCGGAGAAATTACTGTTTGTGCATTTACAATATTCATTGATTTTTGCCATTGAAAAACGTCCAGAAATGTTTGATGCTACTGACTGAATGAAAAGAGCTGGCATCTCACTCTCTTTGAATCTTCTTTATCATGCTAAGAGGAGCAGGAAAAAGCAAAAAAATTCAGAATTGCACCTTGAAATGCGGAGAAATTACTGTTTGTGCATTTACAATATTCATTGATTTTTGCCATTGAAAAACGTCCAGAAATGTTTGAAGCTACTGACTGAATGAAAAGAGCTGGCATCTCACTCTCTTTGAATCTTCTTTATCATGCTAAGAGGGGCAGGAAAAAGCAAAAAATTTCAGAATTGCACCTTGCAATGCGGAGAAATTACTGTTTGTGCATTTACAATATTCATTGATTTTTGCCATTGCAAAACGTCCAGAAATGTTTGAAGCTACTGACTGAATGAAAGGAGCTGGCATCTCACTCTCTTTGAATCTTCTTTATCATGCTAAGAGGAGCAGGAAAAAGCAAAAAATTTAAGAATTGCACCTTGCAATGCGGAGAAATTACTGTTTGTGCATTTACAATATTCATTGATTTTTGCCATTGAAAAACGTCCAGAAATGTTTGATGCTACTGACTGAATGAAAATAGCTGGCATCTCACTCTCTTTGAATCTTCTTTATCATGCTAAGAGGAGCAGGAAAAAGCAAAAAATTTCAGAATTGCACCTTGCAATGCGGAGAAATTACTGTTTGTGCATTTACAATATTCATTGATTTTTGCCATTGAAAAACGTCCAGAAATGTTTGAAGCTACTGACTGTATGAAAGGAGCTGGCATCTCACTCTCTTTGAATCTTCTTTATCATGCTAAGAGGAGCAGGAAAAAGCAAAAAATTTCAGAATTGCACCTTGCAATGCGGAGAAATTACTGTTTGTGCATTCACATTATTCATTGATTTTTGCCATTGAAAAACATCATGTTGTTCATATACCAGAAATGTTTGAAGCTACTGACTGAATGAAAGGAGCTGGCATCTCACTCTCTTTGAATCTTCTTTATCATGCTAAGAGGAGCAGGAAAAAGCAAAAAATTTCAGAATTGCACCTTGCAATGCGGAGAAATTACTGTTTGTGCATTCACATTATTCATTGATTTTTGTCATTGAAAAACATCATGTTATTCATATACCAGAAAAGTTTGAAGCTACTGACTGAATGAAAGGAGCTGGTATCTCACTCTCTTTGAATCTTCTTTATCATGCTAAGAGGAGCAGGAAAAAGCAAAAAATTTCAGAATTGCACCTTGCAATGCGGAGAAATTACTGTTTGTGCATTTACAATATTCATTGATTTTTGCCATTGAAAAACGTCCAGAAATGTTTGAAGCTACTGACTGAATTAAAAGAGCTGGCATCTCACTCTCTTTGAATCTTCTTTATCATGCTAAGAGGAGCAGGAAAAAGCAAAAAATTTCAGAATTGCACCTTGCAATGTGGAGAAATTACTGTTTGTGCATTCACAATATTCATTGATTTTTGCCATTGAAAAACGTCCAGAAATGTTTGAAGCTACTGACTGAATGAAAGGAGCTGGCATCTCACTCTCTTTGAATCTTCTTTATCATGCTAAGAGGAGCAGGAAAAAGCAAAAAATTTCAGAATTGCACCTTGCAATGCGGAGAAATTACTGTTTGTGCATTCACATTATTCATTGATTTTTGCCATTGAAAAACATCATGTTATTCATATACCAGAAATGTTTGAAGCTACTGACTGAATGAAAAGAGCTGGCATCTCACTCTCTTTGAATCTTCTTTATCATGCTAAGAGGAGCAGGAAAAAGCAAAAAATTTCAGAAGTGCATCTTGCAATGGGGAGAAATTACTGTTTGTGCATTCACATTATTCATTGATTTTTGCCATTGAAAAACATCATGTTATTCATATACCAGAAATGTTTGAAGCTACTGACTGAATGAAAGGAGCTGGCATCTCACTCTCTATGAATCTTCTTTATCATGCTAAGAGGAGCAGGAAAAAGCAAAAAATTTCAGAATTGCACCTTGCAATGCGGAGAAATTACTGTTTGTGCATTTACAATATTCATTGATTTTTGCCATTGAAAAACGTCCAGAAATGTTTGAAGCTACTGACTGAATGAAAGGAGCTGGCATCTCACTCTCTTTGAATCTTCTTTATCATGCTAAGAGGAGCAGGAAAAAGCAAAAAATTTCAGAATTGCACCTTGCAATGCGGAGAAATTACTGTTTGTGCATTCACATTATTCATTGATTTTTGCCTTTGAAAAACATCATGTTATTCATATACCAGAAATGTTTGAAGCTACTGACTGAATGAAAAGAGCTGGCATCTCACTCTCTTTGAATCTTCTTTATCATGCTAAGAGGAGCAGGAAAAAGCAAAAAATTTCAGAAGTGCATCTTGCAATGCGGAGAAATTACTGTTTGTGCATTCACATTATTCATTGATTTTTGCCATTGAAAAACATCATGCTATTCATATACCAGAAATGTTTGAAGCTACTGACTGAATGAAAGGAGCTGGCATCTCACTCTCTATGAATCTTCTTTATCATGCTAAGAGGAGCAGGAAAAAGCAAAAAATTTCAGAATTGCACCTTGCAATGCGGAGAAATTACTGTTTGTGCATTTACAATATTCATTGATTTTTGCCATTGAAAAACGTCCAGAAATGTTTGATGCTACTGACTGAATGAAAAGAGCTGGCATCTCACTCTCTTTGAATCTTCTTTATCATGCTAAGAGGAGCAGGAAAAAGCAAAAAATTTCAGAATTGCACCTTGCAATGCGGAGAAATTACTGTTTGTGCATTTACAATATTCATTGATTTTTGCCATTGAAAAACGTCCAGAAATGTTTGAAGCTACTGACTGAATGAAAAGAGCTGGCATCTCACTCTCTTTGAATCTTCTTTATCATGCTAAGAGGAGCAGGAAAAAGCAAAAAATTTCTGAATTGCACCTTGCAATGCGGAGAAATTACTGTTTGTGCATTTACAATATTCATTGATTTTTGCAATGAAAAACGTCCAGAAATGTTTGAAGCTACTGACTGAATGAAAGGAGCTGGCATCTCACTCTCTTTGAATCTTCTTTATCATGCTAAGAGGAGCAGGAAAAAGCAAAAAATTTCAGAATTGCACCTTGCAATGCGGAGAAATTACTGTTTGTGCATTTACAATATTCATTGATTTTTGCCATTGAAAAACGTCCAGAAATGTTTGATGCTACTGACTGAATGAAAAGAGCTGGCATCTCACTCTCTTTGAATCTTCTTTATCATGCTAAGAGGAGCAGGAAAAATCAAAAAATTTCAGAATTGCACCTTGCAATGCGGAGAAATTACTGTTTGCGCATTTACAATATTCATTGATTTTTGCCATTGAAAAACGTCCAGAAATGTTTGAAGCTACTGACTGAATGAAAAGAGCTGGCATCTCACTCTCTTTGAATCTTCTTTATCATGCTAAGAGGAGCAGGAAAAAGCAAAAAATTTCAGAATTGCACCTTGCAATGTGGAGAAATTACTGTTTGTGCATTTACAATATTTATTGATTTTTGCCATTGAAAAACGTCCAGAAATGTTTGAAGCTACTGAATGAATGAAAGGAGTTGGCATATCACTCTCTTTGAATCTTCTTTATCATGCTAAGAGGAGCAGGAAAAAGCAAAAAATTTCAGAATTGCACCTTGCAATGCGGAGAAATTACTGTTTGTGCATTCACATTATTCATTGATTTTTGCCATTGAAAAACATCATGTTATTCATATACCAGAAATGTTTGAAGCTACTGACTGAATGAAAGGAGCTGGCATCTCACTCTCTTTGAATCTTCTTTATCATGCTAAGAGGAGCAGGAAAAAGCAAAAAATTTCAGAATTGCACCTTGCAATGCGGAGAAATTACTGTTTGTGCATTCACATTATTCATTGATTTTTGCCATTGAAAAACATCATGTTATTCATATACCAGAAATGTTTGAAGCTACTGACTGAATGAAAGGAGCTGGCATCTCACTCTCTTTGAATCTTCTTTATCATGCTAAGAGGAGCAGGAAAAAGCAAAAAATTTCAGAATTGCACCTTGCAATGCGGAGAAATTACTGTTTGTGCATTCACATTATTCAATGATTTTTGACATTGAAAAACATCATGTTGTTCATATACCAGAAATGTTTGAAGCTACTGACTGAATGAAAGGAGCTGGCATCTCACTCTCTTTGAATCTTCTTTATCATGCTAAGAGGAGCAGGAAAAAGCAAAACATTTCAGAATTGCACCTTGCAATGTGGAGAAATTACTGTTTGTGCATTTACAATATTCATTGATTTTTGCCATTGAAAAACGTCCAGAAATGTTTGAAGCTACTGACTGAATGAAAGGAGCTGGCATCTCACTCTCTTTGAATCTTCTTTATCATGCTAAGAGGAGCAGGAAAAAGCAAAAAATTTCAGAATTGCACCTTGCAATGCGGAGAAATTACTGTTTGTGCATTCACATTATTCATTGATTTTTGCCATTGAAAAACATCATGTTATTCATATACCAGAAATGTTTGAAGCTACTGACTGAATGAAAAGAGCTGGCATCTCACTCTCTTTGAATCTTCTTTATCATGCTAAGAGGATCAGGAAAAAGCAAAAAATTTCAGAAGTGCATCTTGCATTGCGGAGAAATTACTGTTTGTGCATTCACATTATTCATTGATTTTTGCCATTGAAAAACATCATGTTATTCATATACCAGAAATGTTTATAGCTACTGACTGAATGAAAGGAGCTGGCATCTCACTCTCTTTGAATCTTCTTTATCATGCTAAGAGGAGCAGGAAAAAGCAAAAAATTTCAGAATTGCACCTTGCAATGCGGAGAAATTACTGTTTGTGCATTTACAATATTCATTGATTTTTGCCATTGAAAAACGTCCAGAAATGTTTGATGCTACTGACTGAATGAAAAGAGCTGGCATCTCACTCTCTTTGAATCTTCTTTATCATGCTAAGAGGAGCAGGAAAAAGCAAAAAATTTCAGAATAGCACCTTGCAATGCAGAGAAATTACTGTTTGTGCATTTACAATTTTCATTGATTTTTGCCATTGAAAAACGTCCAGAAATGTTTGAAGCTACTGACTGAATGAAAAGAGCTGGCATCTCACTCTCTTTGAATCTTTTTTATCATGCTAAGAGGAGCAGGAAAAAGCAAAAAATTTCAGAATTGCACCTTGCAATGCGGAGAAATTACTGTTTGTGCATTTACAATATTCATTGATTTTTGCAATGAAAAACGTCCAGAAATGTTTGAAGCTACTGACTGAATGAAAGGAGCTGGCATCTCACTCTCTTTGAATCTTCTTTATCATGCTAAGAGGAGCAGGAAAAAGCAAAAAATTTCAGAATTGCACCTTGCAATGCGGAGAAATTACTGTTTTTGCATTTACAATATTCATTGATTTTTGCCATTGAAAAACGTCCAGAAATGTTTGATGCTACTGACTGAATGAAAAGAGCTGGCATCTCACTCTCTTTGAATCTTCTTTATCATGCTAAGAGGAGCAGGAAAAAGCAAAAAATTTCAGAATTGCACCTTGCAATGCGGAGAAATTACTGTTTGCGCATTTACAATATTCATTGATTTTTGCCATTGAAAAACGTCCAGAAATGTTTGAAGCTACTGACTGAATGAAAAGAGCTGGCATCTCACTCTCTTTGAATCTTCTTTATCATGCTAAGAGGAGCAGGAAAAAGCAAAAAATTTCAGAATTGCACCTTGCAATGTGGAGAAATTACTGTTTGTGCATTTACAATATTCATTGATTTTTGCCATTGAAAAACGTCCAGAAATGTTTGAAGCTACTGACTGAATGAAAAGAGCTGGCATCTCACTCTCTTTGAATCTTCTTTATCATGCTAAGAGGAGCAGGAAAAAGCAAAAAATTTCAGAATTGCACCTTGCAATGCGGAGAAATTACTGTTTGTGCATTCACATTATTCATTGATTTTTGCCATTGAAAAACATCATGTTATTCATATACCAGAAATGTTTGAAGCTACTGACTGAATGAAAGGAGCTGGCATCTCACTCTCTTTGAATCTTCTTTATCATGCTAAGAGGAGCAGGAAAAAGCAAAAAATTTCAGAATTGCACCTTGCAATGCGGAGAAATTACTGTTTGTGCATTCACATTATTCATTGATTTTTGCCATTGAAAAACCTCATGTTGTTCATATACCAGAAATGTTTGAAGCTACTGACTGAATGAAAGGAGCTGGCATCTCACTCTCTTTGAATCTTCTTTATCATGCTAAGAGGAGCAGGAAAAAGCAAAAAATTTCAGAATTGCACCTTGCAATGCGGAGAAATTACTGTTTGTGCATTCACATTATTCATTGATTTTTGTCATTGAAAAACATCATGTTATTCATATACCAGAAATGTTTGAAGCTACTGACTGAATGAAAGGAGCTGGTATCTCACTCTCTTTGAATCTTCTTTATCATGCTAAGAGGAGCAGGAAAAAGCAAAAAATTTCAGAATTGCACCTTGCAATGCGGTGAAATTACTGTTTGTGCATTTACAATATTCATTGATTTTTGCCATTGAAAAACATCCAGAAATGTTTGAAGCTACTGACTGAATGAAAAGAGCAGGCATCTCACTCTCTTTGAATCTTCTTTATCATGCTAAGAGGAGCAGGAAAAAGCAAAAAATTTCAGAATTGCACCTTGCAATGTGGAGAAATTACTGTTTGTGCATTTACAATATTCATTGATTTTTGCCATTGAAAAACGTCCAGAAATGTTTCAAGCTACTGACTGAATGAAAAGAGCTGGCATCTCACTTTCTTTGAATCTTCTTTATCATGATAAGAGGATCAGGAAAAAGCAAAAAATTTCAGAATTGCACCTTGCAATGCGGAGAAATTACTGTTTGTGCATTCACATTATTCATTCATTTTTGCCATTGAAAAACGTCCAGAAATGTTTGAATCTACTGAGTGAATGAAAGGAGCTGGCATCTCACTCTCTTTGAATCTTCTTTATCATGCTAAGAGGAGCAGGAAAAAGCAAAAAATTTCAGAATTGCACCTTGCAATGCGGAGAAATTACTGTTTGTGCATTCACATTATTCATTGATTTTTGCCATTGAAAAACGTCCAGAAATGTTTGAAGCTACTGAGTGAATGAAAGGAGCTGGCATCTCACTCTCTTTGAATCTTCTTTATCATGCTAAGAGGAGCAGGAAAAAGCAAAAAATTTCAGAATTGCAACTTGCAATGCGGAGAAATTACTGTTTGTGCATTCACATTATTCAATGATTTTTGCCATTGAAAAACATCATGTTATTCATATACCAGAAATGTTTGAAGCTACTGACTGAATGAAAGGAGCTGGCATCTCACTCTCTTTGAATCTTCTTTATCATGCTAAGAGGAGCAGGAAAAAGCAAAAAATTTCAGAATTGCACCTTGCAATGCGGAGAAATTACTGTTTGTGCATTCACATTATTCAATGATTTTTGCCATTGAAAAACATCATGTTGTTCATATACCAGAAATGTTTGAAGCTACTGACTGAATGAAAGGAGCTGGCATCTCACTCTCTTTGAATCTTCTTTATCATGCTAAGAGGAGCAGGAAAAAGCAAAAAATTTCAGAATTGCACCTTGCAATGCGGAGAAATTACTGTTTGTGCATTTACAATATTCATTGATTTTTGCCATTGAAAAACGTCCAGAAATGTTTGATGCTACTGACTGAATGAAAAGAGCTGGCATCTCACTCTCTTTGAATCTTCTTTATCATGCTAAGAGGAGCAGGAAAAAGCAAAAAATTTCAGAATTGCACCTTGCAATGCGGAGAAATTACTGTTTGTGCATTTACAATATTCATTGATTTTTGCCATTGAAAAACGTCCAGAAATGTTTGAAGCTACTGACTGAATGAAAAGAGCTGGCATCTCACTCTCTTTGAATCTTCTTTATCATGCTAAGAGGAGCAGGAAAAAGCAAAAAATTTCAGAATTGCACCTTGCAATGCGGAGAAATTACTGTTTGTGCATTTACAATATTCATTGATTTTTGCAATGAAAAACGTCCAGAAATGTTTGAAGCTACTGACTGAATGAAAGGAGCTGGCATCTCACTCTCTTTGAATCTTCTTTATCATGCTAAGAGGAGCAGGAAAAAGCAAAAAATTGCAGAATTGCACCTTGCAATGCGGAGAAATTACTGTTTGTGCATTTACAATATTCATTGATTTTTGCCATTGAAAAACGTCCAGAAATGTTTGATGCTACTGACTGAATGAAAAGAGCTGGCATCTCACTCTCTTTGAATCTTCTTTATCATGCTAAGAGGAGCAGGAAAAAGCAAAAAATTTCAGAATTGCACCTTGCAATGCGGAGAAATTACTGTTTGCGCATTTACAATATTCATTGATTTTTGCCATTGAAAAACGTCCAGAAATGTTTGAAGCTACTGACTGAATGAAAAGAGCTGGCATCTCACTCTCTTTGAATCTTCTTTATCATGCTAAGAGGAGCAGGAAAAAGCAAAAAATTTCAGAATTGCACCTTGCAATGTGGAGAAATTACTGTTTGTGCATTTACAATATTCATTGATTTTTGCCATTGAAAAACGTCCAGAAATGTTTGAAGCTACTGACTGAATGAAAAGAGCTGGCATCTCACTCTCTTTGAATCTTCTTTATCATGCTAAGAGGAGCAGGAAAAAGCAAAAAATTTCAGAATAGCACCTTGCAATGCAGAGAAATTACTGTTTGTGCATTTACAATTTTCATTGATTTTTGCCATTGAAAAACGTCCAGAAATGTTTGAAGCTACTGACTGAATGAAAAGAGCTGGCATCTCACTCTCTTTGAATCTTCTTTATCATGCTAAGAGGAGCAGGAAAAAGCAAAAAATTTCAGAATTGCACCTTGCAATGCGGAGAAATTACTGTTTGTGCATTTACAATATTCATTGATTTTTGCAATGAAAAACGTCCAGAAATGTTTGAAGCTACTGACTGAATGAAAGGAGCTGGCATCTCACTCTCTTTGAATCTTCTTTATCATGCTAAGAGGAGCAGGAAAAAGCAAAAAATTTCAGAATTGCACCTTGCAATGCGGAGAAATTACTGTTTTTGCATTTACAATATTCATTGATTTTTGCCATTGAAAAACGTCCAGAAATGTTTGATGCTACTGACTGAATGAAAAGAGCTGGCATCTCACTCTCTTTGAATCTTCTTTATCATGCTAAGAGGAGCAGGAAAAAGCAAAAAATTTCAGAATTGCACCTTGCAATGCGGAGAAATTACTGTTTGCGCATTTACAATATTCATTGATTTTTGCCATTGAAAAACGTCCAGAAATGTTTGAAGCTACTGACTGAATGAAAAGAGCTGGCATCTCACTCTCTTTGAATCTTCTTTATCATGCTAAGAGGAGCAGGAAAAAGCAAAAAATTTCAGAATTGCACCTTGCAATGTGGAGAAATTACTGTTTGTGCATTTACAATATTCATTGATTTTTGCCATTGAAAAACGTCCAGAAATGTTTGAAGCTACTGACTGAATGAAAAGAGCTGGCATCTCACTCTCTTTGAATCTTCTTTATCATGCTAAGAGGAGCAGGAAAAAGCAAAAAATTTCAGAATTGCACCTTGCAATGCGGAGAAATTACTGTTTGTGCATTCACATTATTCATTGATTTTTGCCATTGAAAAACATCATGTTATTCATATACCAGAAATGTTTGAAGCTACTGACTGAATGAAAGGAGCTGGCATCTCACTCTCTTTGAATCTTCTTTATCATGCTAAGAGGAGCAGGAAAAAGCAAAAAATTTCAGAATTGCACCTTGCAATGCGGAGAAATTACTGTTTGTGCATTCACATTATTCATTGATTTTTGCCATTGAAAAACCTCATGTTGTTCATATACCAGAAATGTTTGAAGCTACTGACTGAATGAAAGGAGCTGGCATCTCACTCTCTTTGAATCTTCTTTATCATGATAAGAGGAGCAGGAAAAAGCAAAAAATTTCAGAATTGCACCTTGCAATGCGGAGAAATTACTGTTTGTGCATTCACATTATTCATTCATTTTTGCCATTGAAAAACGTCCAGAAATGTTTGAATCTACTGAGTGAATGAAAGGAGCTGGCATCTCACTCTCTTTGAATCTTCTTTATCATGCTAAGAGGAGCAGGAAAAAGCAAAAAATTTCAGAATTGCACCTTGCAATGCGGAGAAATTACTGTTTGTGCATTCACATTATTCATTGATTTTTGCCATTGAAAAACGTCCAGAAATGTTTGAAGCTACTGAGTGAATGAAAGGAGCTGGCATCTCACTCTCTTTGAATCTTCTTTATCATGCTAAGAGGAGCAGGAAAAAGCAAAAAATTTCAGAATTGCACCTTGCAATGCGGAGAAATTACTGTTTGTGCATTCACATTATTCAATGATTTTTGCCATTGAAAAACATCATGTTATTCATATACCAGAAATGTTTGAAGCTACTGACTGAATGAAAGGAGCTGGCATCTCACTCTCTTTGAATCTTCTTTATCATGCTAAGAGGAGCAGGAAAAAGCAAAAAATTTCAGAATTGCACCTTGCAATGCGGAGAAATTACTGTTTGTGCATTCACATTATTCAATGATTTTTGCCATTGAAAAACATCATGTTGTTCATATACCAGAAATGTTTGAAGCTACTGACTGAATGAAAGGAGCTGGCATCTCACTCTCTTTGAATCTTCTTTATCATGCTAAGAGGAGCAGGAAAAAGCAAAAAATTTCAGAATTGCACCTTGCAATGCGGAGAAATTACTGTTTGTGCATTTACAATATTCATTGATTTTTGCCATTGAAAAACGTCCAGAAATGTTTGATGCTACTGACTGAATGAAAAGAGCTGGCATCTCACTCTCTTTGAATCTTCTTTATCATGCTAAGAGGAGCAGGAAAAAGCAAAAAATTTCAGAATTGCACCTTGCAATGCGGAGAAATTACTGTTTGTGCATTTACAATATTCATTGATTTTTGCCATTGAAAAACGTCCAGAAATGTTTGAAGCTACTGACTGAATGAAAAGAGCTGGCATCTCACTCTCTTTGAATCTTCTTTATCATGCTAAGAGGAGCAGGAAAAAGCAAAAAATTTCAGAATTGCACCTTGCAGTGCGGAGAAATTACTGTTTGTGCATTTACAATATTCATTGATTTTTGCAATGAAAAACGTCCAGAAATGTTTGAAGCTACTGACTGAATGAAAGGAGCTGGCATCTCACTCTCTTTGAATCTTCTTTATCATGCTAAGAGGAGCAGGAAAAAGCAAAAAATTTCAGAATTGCACCTTGCAATGCGGAGAAATTACTGTTTGTGCATTTACAATATTCATTGATTTTTGCCATTGAAAAACGTCCAGAAATGTTTGATGCTACTGACTGAATGAAAAGAGCTGGCATCTCACTCTCTTTGAATCTTCTTTATCATGCTAAGAGGAGCAGGAAAAAGCAAAAAATTTCAGAATTGCACCTTGCAATGCGGAGAAATTACTGTTTGCGTATTTACAATATTCATTGATTTTTGCCATTGAAAAACGTCCAGAAATGTTTGAAGCTACTGACTGAATGAAAAGAGCTGGCATCTCACTCTCTTTGAATCTTCTTTATCATGCTAAGAGGAGCAGGAAAAAGCAAAAAATTTCAGAATTGCACCTTGCAATGTGGAGAAATTACTGTTTGTGCATTTACAATATTCATTGATTTTTGCCATTGAAAAACGTCCAGAAATGTTTGAAGCTACTGACTGAATGAAAGGAGCTGGCATCTCACTCTCTTTGAATCTTCTTTATCATGCTAAGAGGAGCAGGAAAAAGCAAAAAATTTCAGAATTGCACCTTGCAATGCGGAGAAATTACTGTTTGTGCATTCACATTATTCATTGATTTTTGCCATTGAAAAACATCATGTTATTCATATACCAGAAATGTTTGAAGCTACTGACTGAATGAAAGGAGCTGGCATCTCACTCTCTTTGAATCTTCTTTATCATGCTAAGAGGAGCAGGAAAAAGCAAAAAAATTCAGAATTGCACCTTGCAATGCGGAGAAATTACTGTTTGTGCATTCACATTATTCATTGATTTTTGCCATTGAAAAACCTCATGTTGTTCATATACCAGAAATGTTTGAAGCTACTGACTGAATGAAAGGAGCTGGCATCTCACTCTCTTTGAATCTTCTTTATCATGCAAAGAGGAGCAGGAAAAAGCAAAAAATTTCAGAATTGCACCTTGCAATGCGGAGAAATTACTGTTTGTGCATTCACATTATTCATTGATTTTTGTCATTGAAAAACATCATGTTATTCATATACCAGAAATGATTGAAGCTACTGACTGAATGAAAGGAGCTGGTATCTCACTCTCTTTGAATCTTCTTTATCATGCTAAGAGGAGCAGGAAAAAGCAAAAAATTTCAGAATTGCACCTTGCAATGCGGAGAAATTACTGTTTGTGCATTTACAATATTCATTGATTTTTGCCATTGAAAAACATCCAGAAATGTTTGAAGCTACTGACTGAATGAAAAGAGCAGGCATCTCACTCTTTTTGAATCTTCTTTATCATGCTAAGAGGAGCAGGAAAAAGCAAAAAATTTCAGAATTGCACCTTGCAATGCGGAGAAATTACTGTTTGTGCATTTACAATATTCATTGATTTTTGCCATTGAAAAACGTCCAGAAATGTTTGATGCTACTGACTGAATGAAAAGAGCTGGCATCTCACTCTCTTTGAATCTTCTTTATCATGCTAAGAGGAGCAGGAAAAAGCAAAAAATTTCAGAATTGCACCTTGCAATGCGGAGAAATTACTGTTTGTGCATTTACAATATTCATTGATTTTTGCCATTGAAAAACGTCCAGAAATGTTTGAAGCTACTGACTGAATGAAAAGAGCTGGCATCTCACTCTCTTTGAATCTTCTTTATCATGCTAAGAGGAGCAGGAAAAAGCAAAAAATTTCAGAATTGCACCTTGCAATGCGGAGAAATTACTGTTTGTGCATTTACAATATTCATTGATTTTTGCAATGAAAAACGTCCAGAAATGTTTGAAGCTACTGACTGAATGAAAGGAGCTGGCATCTCACTTTCTTTGAATCTTCTTTATCATGCTAAGAGGAGCAGGAAAAAGCAAAAAATTTCAGAATTGCACCTTGCAATGCGGAGAAATTACTGTTTGTGCATTTACAATATTCATTGATTTTTGCCATAGAAAAACGTCCAGAAATGTTTGATGCTACTGACTGAATGAAAAGAGCTGGCATCTCACTCTCTTTGAATCTTCTTTATCATGCTAAGAGGAGCAGGAAAAAGCAAAAAATTTCAGAATTGCACCTTGCAATGCGGAGAAATTACTGTTTGCGCATTTACAATATTCATTGATTTTTGCCATTGAAAAACGTCCAGAAATGTTTGAAGCTACTGACTGAATGAAAAGAGCTGGCATCTCACTCTCTTTGAATCTTCTTTATCATGCTAAGAGGAGCAGGAAAAAGCAAAAAATTTCAGAATTGCACCTTGCAATGTGGAGAAATTACTGTTTGTGCATTTACAATATTCATTGATTTTTGCCATTGAAAAACGTCCAGAAATGTTTGAAGCTACTGACTGAATGAAAGGAGCTGGCATCTCACTCTCTTTGAATCTTCTTTATCATGCTAAGAGGAGCAGGAAAAAGCAAAAAATTTCAGAATTGCACCTTGCAATGCGGAGAAATTACTGTTTGTGCATTCACATTATTCATTGATTTTTGCCATTGAAAAACATCATGTTATTCATATACCAGAAATGTTTGAAGCTACTGACTGAATGAAAGGAGCTGGCATCTCACTCTCTTTGAATCTTCTTTATCATGCTAAGAGGAGCAGGAAAAAGCAAAAAAATTCAGAATTGCACCTTGCAATGCGGAGAAATTACTGTTTGTGCATTCACATTATTCATTGATTTTTGCCATTGAAAAACCTCATGTTGTTCATATACCAGAAATGTTTGAAGCTACTGACTGAATGAAAGGAGCTGGCATCTCACTCTCTTTGAATCTTCTTTATCATGCAAAGAGGAGCAGGAAAAAGCAAAAAATTTCAGAATTGCACCTTGCAATGCGGAGAAATTACTGTTTGTGCATTCACATTATTCATTGATTTTTGTCATTGAAAAACATCATGTTATTCATATACCAGAAATGTTTGAAGCTACTGACTGAATGAAAGGAGCTGGTATCTCACTCTCTTTGAATCTTCTTTATCATGCTAAGAGGAGCAGGAAAAAGCAAAAAATTTCAGAATTGCACCTTGCAATGCGGAGAAATTACTGTTTGTGCATTTACAATATTCATTGATTTTTGCCATTGAAAAACATCCAGAAATGTTTGAAGCTACTGACTGAATGAAAAGAGCAGGCATCTCACTCTCTTTGAATCTTCTTTATCATGCTAAGAGGAGCAGGAAGAAGCAAAAAATTTCAGAATTGCACCTTGCAATGTGGAGAAATTACTGTTTGTGCATTTACAATATTCATTGATTTTTGCCATTGAAAAACGTCCAGAAATGTTTCAAGCTACTGACTGAATGAAAAGAGCTGGCATCTCACTCTCTTTGAATCTTCTTTATCATGATAAGAGGAGCAGGAAAAAGCAAAAAATTTCAGAATTGCACCTTGCAATGCGGAGAAATTACTGTTTGTGCATTCACATTATTCATTCATTTTTGCCATTGAAAAACATCCAGAAATGTTTGAAGCTACTGAGTGAATGAAAGGAGCTGGCATCTCACTCTCTTTGAATCTTCTTTATCATGCTAAGAGGAGCAGGAAAAAGCAAAAAATTTCAGAATTGCACCTTGCAATGCGGAGAAATTACTGTTTGTGCATTTACAATTTTCATTGATTTTTGCCATTGAAAAACGTCCAGAAATGTTTGAAGCTACTGACTGAATGAAAAGAGCTGGCATCTCACTCTCTTTGAATCTTCTTTATCATGCTAAGAGGAGCAGGAAAAAGAAAAAATTTCAGAATTGCACCTTGCAATGCGGAGAAATTACTGTTTGTGCATTTACAATATTCATTGATTTTTGCAATGAAAAACGTCCAGAAATGTTTGAAGCTACTGACTGAATGAAAGGACCTGGCATCTCACTCTCTTTGATTCTTCTTTATCATGCTAAGAGGAGCAGGAAAAAGCAAAAAATTTCAGAATTGCACCTTGCAATGCGGAGAAATTACTGTTTGTGCATTTACAATATTCATTGATTTTTGCCATTGAAAAACGTCCAGAAATGTTTGATGCTACTGACTGAATGAAAAGAGCTGGCATCTCACTCTCTTTGAATCTTCTTTATCATGCTAAGAGGAGCAGGAAAAAGCAAAAAATTTCAGAATTGCACCTTGCAATGCGGAGAAATTACTGTTTGCGCATTTACAATATTCATTGATTTTTGCCATTGAAAAACGTCCAGAAATGTTTGAAGCTACTGACTGAATGAAAAGAGCTGGCATCTCACTCTCTTTGAATCTTCTTTATCATGCTAAGAGGAGCAGGAAAAAGCAAAAAATTTCAGAATTGCACCTTGCAATGTGGAGAAATTACTGTTTGTGCATTTACAATATTCATTGATTTTTGCCATTGAAAAACGTCCAGAAATGTTTGAAGCTACTGACTGAATGAAAGGAGCTGGCATCTCACTCTCTTTGAATCTTCTTTATCATGCTAAGAGGAGCAGGAAAAAGCAAAAAATTTCAGAATTGCACCTTGCAATGCGGAGAAATTACTGTTTGTGCATTCACATTATTCATTGATTTTTGCCATTGAAAAACATCATGTTATTCATATACCAGAAATGTTTGAAGCTACTGACTGAATGAAAGGAGCTGGCATCTCACTCTCTTTGAATCTTCTTTATCATGCTAAGAGGAGCAGGAAAAAGCAAAAAATTTCAGAATTGCACCTTGCAATGCGGAGAAATTACTGTTTGTGCATTCACATTATTCATTGATTTTTGCCATTGAAAAACCTCATGTTGTTCATATACCAGAAATGTTTGAAGCTACTGACTGAATGAAAGGAGCTGACATCTCACTCTCTTTGAATCTTCTTTATCATGCTAAGAGGAGCAGGAAAAAGCAAAAAATTTCAGAATTGCACCTTGCAATGCGGAGAAATTACTGTTTGTGCATTCACATTATTCATTGATTTTTGTCATTGAAAAACATCATGTTATTCATATACCAGAAATGTTTGAAGCTACTGACTGAATGAAAGGAGCTGGTATCTCACTCTCTTTGAATCTTCTTTATCATGCTAAGAGGAGCAGGAAAAAGCAAAAAATTTCAGAATTGCACCTTGCAATGCGGTGAAATTACTGTTTGTGCATTTACAATATTCATTGATTTTTGCCATTGAAAAACATCCAGAAATGTTTGAAGCTACTGACTGAATGAAAAGAGCAGGCATCTCACTCTCTTTGAATCTTCTTTATCATGCTAAGAGGAGCAGGAAAAAGCAAAAAATTTCAGAATTGCACCTTGCAATGTGGAGAAATTACTGTTTGTGCATTTACAATATTCATTGATTTTTGCCATTGAAAAACGTCCAGAAATGTTTCAAGCTACTGACTGAATGAAAAGACCTGGCATCTCACTCTCTTTGAATCTTCTTTATCATGATAAGTGGAGCAGGAAAAAGCAAAAAATTTCAGAATTGCACCTTGCAATGCGGAGAAATTACTGTTTGTGCATTCACATTATTCATTCATTTTTGCCATTGAAAAACGTCCAGAAATGTTTGAATCTACTGAGTGAATGAAAGGAGCTGGCATCTCACTCTCTTTGAATCTTCTTTATCATGCTAAGAGGAGCAGGAAAAAGCAAAAAATTTCAGAATTGCACCTTGCAATGCGGAGAAATTACTGTTTGTGCATTCACATTATTCATTGATTTTTGCCATTGAAAAACGTCCAGAAATGTTTGAAGCTACTGAGTGAATGAAAGGAGCTGGCATCTCACTCTCTTTGAATCTTCTTTATCATGCTAAGAGGAGCAGGAAAAAGCAAAAAATTTCAGAATTGCACCTTGCAATGCGGAGAAATTACTGTTTGTGCATTCACATTATTCAATGATTTTTGCCATTGAAAAACATCATGTTATTCATATACCAGAAATGTTTGAAGCTACTGACTGAATGAAAGGAGCTGGCATCTCACTCTCTTTGAATCTTCTTTATCATGCTAAGAGGAGCAGGAAAAAGCAAAAAATTTCAGAATTGCACCTTGCAATGCGGAGAAATTACTGTTTGTGCATTCACATTATTCAATGATTTTTGCCATTGAAAAACATCATGTTATTCATATACCAGAAATGTTTGAAGCTACTGACTGAATGAAAGGAGCTGGCATCTCACTCTCTTTGAATCTTCTTTATCATGCTAAGAGGAGCAGGAAAAAGCAAAAAATTTCAGAATTGCACCTTGCAATGCGGAGAAATTACTGTTTGTGCATTTACAATATTCATTGATTTTTGCCATTGAAAAACGTCCAGAAATGTTTGATGCTACTGACTGAATGAAAAGAGCTGGCATCTCACTCTCTTTGAATCTTCTTTATCATGCTAAGAGGAGCAGGAAAAAGCAAAAAATTTCAGAATTGCACCTTGCAATGCGGAGAAATTACTGTTTGTGCATTTACAATATTCATTGATTTTTGCCATTGAAAAACGTCCAGAAATGTTTGAAGCTACTGACTGAATGAAAAGAGCTGGCATCTCACTCTCTTTGAATCTTCTTTATCATGCTAAGAGGAGCAGGAAAAAGCAAAAAATTTCAGAATTGCACCTTGCAATGCGGAGAAATTACTGTTTGTGCATTTACAATATTCATTGATTTTTGCAATGAAAAACGTCCAGAAATGTTTGAAGCTACTGACTGAATGAAAGGAGCTGGCATCTCACTCTCTTTGAATCTTCTTTATCATGCTAAGAGGAGCAGGAAAAAGCAAAAAATTTCAGAATTGCACCTTGCAATGCGGAGAAATTACTGTTTGTGCATTTACAATATTCATTGATTTTTGCCATTGAAAAACGTCCAGAAATGTTTGATGCTACTGACTGAATGAAAAGAGCTGGCATCTCACTCTCTTTGAATCTTCTTTATCATGCTAAAAGGAGCAGGAAAAAGCAAAAAATTTCAGAATTGCACCTTGCAATGTGGAGAAATTACTGTTTGTGCATTTACAATATTCATTGATTTTTGCCATTGAAAAATGTCCAGAAATGTTTGAAGCTACTGACTGAATGAAAGGAGCTGGCATCTCACTCTCTTTGAATCTTCTTTATCATGCTAAGAGGAGCAGGAAAAAGCAAAAAATTTCAGAATTGCACCTTGCAATGCGGAGAAATTACTGTTTGTGCATTCACATTATTCATTGATTTTTGCCATTGAAAAACATCATGTTATTCATATACCAGAAATGTTTGAAGCTACTGACTGAATGAAAGGAGCTGGCATCTCACTCTCTTTGAAACTTCTTTATCATGCTAAGAGGAGCAGGAAAAAGCAAAAAATTTCAGAATTGCACCTTGCAATGCGGAGAAATTACTGTTTGTGCATTCACATTATTCATTGATTTTTGCCATTGAAAAACCTCATGTTGTTCATATACCAGAAATGTTTGAAGCTACTGACTGAATGAAAGGAGCTGGCATCTCACTCTCTTTGAATCTTCTTTATCATGCAAAGAGGAGCAGGAAAAAGCAAAAAATTTCAGAATTGCACCTTGCAATGCGGAGAAATTACTGTTTGTGCATTCACATTATTCATTGATTTTTGTCATTGAAAAACATCATGTTATTCATATACCAGAAATGTTTGAAGCTACTGACTGAATGAAAGGAGCTGGTATCTCACTCTCCTTGAATCTTCTTTATCATGCTAAGAGGAGCAGGAAAAAGCAAAAAATTTCAGAATTGCACCTTGCAATGCGGAGAAATTACTGTTTGTGCATTTACAATATTCATTGATTTTTGCCATTGAAAAACATCCAGAAATGTTTGAAGCTACTGACTGAATGAAAAGAGCAGGCATCTCACTCTCTTTGAATCTTCTTTATCATGCTAAGAGGAGCAGGAAAAAGCAAAAAATTTCAGAATTGCACCTTGCAATGTGGAGAAATTACTGTTTGTGCATTTACAATATTCATTGATTTTTGCCATTGAAAAACGTCCAGAAATGTTTCAAGCTACTGACTGAATGAAAAGAGCTGGCATCTCACTCTCTTTGAATCTTCTTTATCATGATAAGAGGAGCAGGAAAAAGCAAAAAATTTCAGAATTGCACCTTGCAATGCGGAGAAATTACTGTTTGTGCATTCACATTATTCATTCATTTTTGCCATTGAAAAACGTCCAGAAATGTTTGAAGCTACTGAGTGAATGAAAGGAGCTGGCATCTCACTCTCTTTGAATCTTCTTTATCATGCTAAGAGGAGCAGGAAAAAGCAAAAAATTTCAGAATTGCACCTTGCAATGCGGAGAAATTACTGTTTGTGCATTCACATTATTCATTGATTTTTGCCATTGAAAAACGTCCAGAAATGTTTGAAGCTACTGAGTGAATGAAAGGAGCTGGCATCTCACTCTCTTTGAATCTTCTTTATCATGCTAAGAGGAGCAGGAAAAAGCAAAAAATTTCAGAATTGCACCTTGCAATGCGGAGAAATTACTGTTTGTGCATTCACATTATTCATTGATTTTTGCCATTGAAAAACATCATGTTATTCATATACCAGAAATGTTTGAAGCTACTGACTGAATGAAAGGAGCTGGCATCTCACTCTCTTTGAATCTTCTTTATCATGCTAAGAGGAGCAGGAAAAAGCAAAAAATTTCAGAATTGCACCTTGCAATGCGGAGAAATTACTGTTTGTGCATTCACATTATTCAATGATTTTTGCCATTGAAAAACATCATGTTGTTCATATACCAGAAATGTTTGAAGCTACTGACTGAATGAAAGGAGCTGGCATCTCACTCTCTTTGAATCTTCTTTATCATGCTAAGAGGAGCAGGAAAAAGCAAAAAATTTCAGAATTGCACCTTGCAATGCGGAGAAATTACTGTTTGTGCATTTACAATATTCATTGATTTTTGCCATTGAAAAACGTCCAGAAATGTTTGATGCTACTGACTGAATGAAAAGAGCTGGCATCTCACTCTCTTTGAATCTTCTTTATCATGCTAAGAGGAGCAGGAAAAAGCAAAAAATTTCAGAATTGCACCTTGCAATGCGGAGAAATTACTGTTTGTGCATTTACAATATTCATTGATTTTTGCCATTGAAAAACGTCCAGAAATGTTTGAAGCTACTGACTGAATGAAAAGAGCTGGCATCTCACTCTCTTTGAATCTTCTTTATCATGCTAAGAGGAGCAGGAAAAAGCAAAAAATTTCAGAATTGCACCTTGCAATGCGGAGAAATTACTGTTTGTGCATTTACAATATTCATTGATTTTTGCAATGAAAAACGTCCAGAAATGTTTGAAGCTACTGACTGAATGAAAGGAGCTGGCATCTCACTCTCTTTGAATCTTCTTTATCATGCTAAGAGGAGCAGGAAAAAGCAAAAAATTTCAGAATTGCACCTTGCAATGCGGAGAAATTACTGTTTGTGCATTTACAATATTCATTGATTTTTGCCATTGAAAAACGTCCAGAAATGTTTGAAGCTACTGACTGAATGAAAAGAGCTGGCATCTCACTCTCTTTGAATCTTCTTTATCATGCTAAGAGGAGCAGGAAAAAGCAAAAAATTTCAGAATTGCACCTTGCAATGCGGAGAAATTACTGTTTGTGCATTCACATTATTCATTGATTTTTGCCATTGAAAAACATCATGTTATTCATATACCAGAAATGTTTGAAGCTACTGACTGAATGAAAGGAGCTGGCATCTCACTCTCTTTGAATCTTCTTTATCATGCTAAGAGGAGCAGGAAAAAGCAAAAAAATTCAGAATTGCACCTTGCAATGCGGAGAAATTACTGTTTGTGCATTCACATTATTCATTGATTTTTGCCATTGAAAAACCTCATGTTGTTCATATACCAGAAATGGTTGAAGCTACTGACTGAATGAAAGGAGCTGGCATCTCACTCTCTTTGAATCTTCTTTATCATGCAAAGAGGAGCAGGAAAAAGCAAAAAATTTCAGAATTGCACCTTGCAATGCGGAGAAATTACTGTTTGTGCATTCACATTATTCATTGATTTTTGTCATTGAAAAACATCATGTTATTCATATACCAGAAATGTTTGAAGCTACTGACTGAATGAAAGGAGCTGGTATCTCACTCTCTTTGAATCTTCTTTATCATGCTAAGAGGAGCAGGAAAAAGCAAAAAATTTCAGAATTGCACCTTGCAATGCGGAGAAATTACTGTTTGTGCATTTACAATATTCATTGATTTTTGCCATTGAAAAACATCCAGAAATGTTTGAAGCTACTGACTGAATGAAAAGAGCAGGCATCTCACTCTCTTTGAATCTTCTTTATCATGCTAAGAGGAGCAGGAAAAAGCAAAAAATTTCAGAATTGCACCTTGCAATGTGGAGAAATTACTGTTTGTGCATTTACAATATTCATTGATTTTTGCCATTGAAAAACGTCCAGAAATGTTTCAAGCTACTGACTGAATGAAAAGAGCTGGCATCTCACTCTCTTTGAATCTTCTTTATCATGATAAGAGGAGCAGGAAAAAGCAAAAAATTTCAGAATTGCACCTTGCAATGCGGAGAAATTACTGTTTGTGCATTCACATTATTCATTCATTTTTGCCATTGAAAAACGTCCAGAAATGTTTGATGCTACTGACTGAATGAAAAGAGCTGGCATCTCACTCTCTTTGAATCTTCTTTATCATGCTAAGAGGAGCAGGAAAAAGCAAAAAATTTCAGAATAGCACCTTGCAATGCAGAGAAATTACTGTTTGTGCATTTACAATTTTCATTGATTTTTGCCATTGAAAAACGTCCAGAAATGTTTGAAGCTACTGACTGAATGAAAAGAGCTGGCATCTCACTCTCTTTGAATCTTCTTTATCATGCTAAGAGGAGCAGGAAAAAGCAAAAAATTTCAGAATTGCACCTTGCAATGCGGAGAAATTACTGTTTGTGCATTTACAATATTCATTGATTTTTGCAATGAAAAACGTCCAGAAATGTTTGAAGCTACTGACTGAATGAAAGGAGCTGGCATCTCACTCTCTTTGAATCTTCTTTATCATGCTAAGAGGAGCAGGAAAAAGCAAAAAATTTCAGAATTGCACCTTGCAATGCGGAGAAATTACTGTTTTTGCATTTACAATATTCATTGATTTTTGCCATTGAAAAACGTCCAGAAATGTTTGATGCTACTGACTGAATGAAAAGAGCTGGCATCTCACTCTCTTTGAATCTTCTTTATCATGCTAAGAGGAGCAGGAAAAAGCAAAAAATTTCAGAATTGCACCTTGCAATGCGGAGAAATTACTGTTTGCGCATTTACAATATTCATTGATTTTTGCCATTGAAAAACGTCCAGAAATGTTTGAAGCTACTGACTGAATGAAAAGAGCTGGCATCTCACTCTCTTTGAATCTTCTTTATCATGCTAAGAGGAGCAGGAAAAAGCAAAAAATTTCAGAATTGCACCTTGCAATGTGGAGAAATTACTGTTTGTGCATTTACAATATTCATTGATTTTTGCCATTGAAAAACGTCCAGAAATGTTTGAAGCTACTGACTGAATGAAAGGAGCTGGCATCTCACTCTCTTTGAATCTTCTTTATCATGCTAAGAGGAGCAGGAAAAAGCAAAAAATTTCAGAATTGCACCTTGCAATGCGGAGAAATTACTGTTTGTGCATTCACATTATTCATTGATTTTTGCCATTGAAAAACATCATGTTATTCATATACCAGAAATGTTTGAAGCTACTGACTGAATGAAAGGAGCTGGCATCTCACTCTCTTTGAATCTTCTTTATCATGCTAAGAGGAGCAGGAAAAAGCAAAAAATTTCAGAATTGCACCTTGCAATGCGGAGAAATTACTGTTTGTGCATTCACATTATTCATTGATTTTTGCCATTGAAAAACCTCATGTTGTTCATATACCAGAAATGTTTGAAGCTACTGACTGAATGAAAGGAGCTGGCATCTCACTCTCTTTGAATCTTCTTTATCATGCTAAGAGGAGCAGGAAAAAGCAAAAAATTTCAGAATTGCACCTTGCAATGTGGAGAAATTACTGTTTGTGCATTCACATTATTCATTGATTTTTGTCATTGAAAAACATCATGTTATTCATATACCAGAAATGTTTGAAGCTACTGACTGAATGAAAGGAGCTGGTATCTCACTCTCTTTGAATCTTCTTTATCATGCTAAGAGGAGCAGGAAAAAGCAAAAAATTTCAGAATTGCACCTTGCAATGCGGTGAAATTACTGTTTGTGCATTTACAATATTCATTGATTTTTGCCATTGAAAAACATCCAGAAATGTTTGAAGCTACTGACTGAATGAAAAGAGCAGGCATCTCACTCTCTTTGAATCTTCTTTATCATGCTAAGAGGAGCAGGAAAAAGCAAAAAATTTCAGAATTGCACCTTGCAATGTGGAGAAATTACTGTTTGTGCATTTACAATATTCATTGATTTTTGCCATTGAAAAACGTCCAGAAATGTTTCAAGCTACTGACTGAATGAAAAGAGCTGGCATCTCACTCTCTTTGAATCTTCTTTATCATGATAAGAGGAGCAGGAAAAAGCAAAAAATTTCAGAATTGCACCTTGCAATGCGGAGAAATTACTGTTTGTGCATTCACATTATTCATTCCTTTTTGCCATTGAAAAACGTCCAGAAATGTTTGAATCTACTGAGTGAATGAAAGGAGCTGGCATCTCACTCTCTTTGAATCTTCTTTATCATGCTAAGAGGAGCAGGAAAAAGCAAAAAATTTCAGAATTGCACCTTGCAATGCGGAGAAATTACTGTTTGTGCATTCACATTATTCATTGATTTTTGCCATTGAAAAACGTCCAGAAATGTTTGAAGCTACTGAGTGAATGAAAGGAACTGGCATCTCACTCTCTTTGAATCTTCTTTATCATGCTAAGAGGAGCAGGAAAAAGCAAAAAATTTCAGAATTGCACCTTGCAATGCGGAGAAATTACTGTTTGTGCATTCACATTATTCAATGATTTTTGCCATTGAAAAACATCATGTTATTCATATACCAGAAATGTTTGAAGCTACTGACTGAATGAAAGGAGCTGGCATCTCACTCTCTTTGAATCTTCTTTATCATGCTAAGAGGAGCAGGAAAAAGCAAAAAATTTCAGAATTGCACCTTGCAATGCGGAGAAATTACTGTTTGTGCATTCACATTATTCAATGATTTTTGCCATTGAAAAACATCATGTTGTTCATATACCAGAAATGTTTGAAGCTACTGACTGAATGAAAGGAGCTGGCATCTCACTCTCTTTGAATCTTCTTTATCATGCTAAGAGGAGCAGGAAAAAGCAAAAAATTTCAGAATTGCACCTTGCAATGCGGAGAAATTACTGTTTGTGCATTTACAATATTCATTGATTTTTGCCATTGAAAAACGTCCAGAAATGTTTGATGCTACTGACTGAATGAAAAGAGCTGGCATCTCACTCTCTTTGAATCTTCTTTATCATGCTAAGAGGAGCAGGAAAAAGCAAAAAATTTCAGAATTGCACCTTGCAATGCGGAGAAATTACTGTTTGTGCATTTACAATATTCATTGATTTTTGCCATTGAAAAACGTCCAGAAATGTTTGAAGCTACTGACTGAATGAAAAGAGCTGGCATCTCACTCTCTTTGAATCTTCTTTATCATGCTAAGAGGAGCAGGAAAAAGCAAAAAATTTCAGAATTGCACCTTGCAATGCGGAGAAATTACTGTTTGTGCATTTACAATATTCATTGATTTTTGCAATGAAAAACGTCCAGAAATGTTTGAAGCTACTGACTGAATGAAAGGAGCTGGCATCTCACTCTCTTTGAATCTTCTTTATCATGCTAAGAGGAGCAGGAAAAAGCAAAAAATTTCAGAATTGCACCTTGCAATGCGGAGAAATTACTGTTTGTGCATTTACAATATTCATTGATTTTTGCCATTGAAAAACGTCCAGAAATGTTTGATGCTACTGACTGAATGAAAAGAGCTGGCATCTCACTCTCTTTGAATCTTCTTTATCATGCTAAGAGGAGCAGGAAAAAGCAAAAAATTTCAGAATTGCACCTTGCAATGCGGAGAAATTACTGTTTGCGCATTTACAATATTCATTGATTTTTGCCATTGAAAAACGTCCAGAAATGTTTGAAGCTACTGACTGAATGAAAAGAGCTGGCATCTCACTCTCTTTGAATCTTCTTTATCATGCTAAGAGGAGCAGGAAAAAGCAAAAAATTTCAGAATTGCACCTTGCAATGTGGAGAAATTACTGTTTGTGCATTTACAATATTCATTGATTTTTGCCATTGAAAAACGTCCAGAAATGTTTGAAGCTACTGACTGAATGAAAGGAGCTGGCATCTCACTCTCTTTGAATCTTCTTTATCATGCTAAGAGGAGCAGGAAAAAGCAAAAAATTTCAGAATTGCACCTTGCAATGCGGAGAAATTACTGTTTGTGCATTCACATTATTCATTGATTTTTGCCATTGAAAAACATCATGTTATTCATATACCAGAAATGTTTGAAGCTACTGACTGAATGAAAGGAGCTGGCATCTCACTCTCTTTGAATCTTCTTTATCATGCTAAGAGGAGCAGGAAAAAGCAAAAAATTTCAGAATTGCACCTTGCAATGCGGAGAAATTACTGTTTGTGCATTCACATTATTCATTGATTTTTGCCATTGAAAAACCTCATGTTGTTCATATACCAGAAATGTTTGAAGCTACTGACTGAATGAAAGGAGCTGGCATCTCACTCTCTTTGAATCTTCTTTATCATGCAAAGAGGAGCAGGAAAAAGCAAAAAATTTCAGAATTTCACCTTGCAATGCGGAGAAATTACTGTTTGTGCATTCACATTATTCATTGATTTTTGTCATTGAAAAACATCATGTTATTCATATAACAGAAATGTTTGAAGCTACTGACTGAATGAAAGGAGCTGGTATCTCACTCTCCTTGAATCTTCTTTATCATGCTAAGAGGAGCAGGAAAAAGCAAAAAATTTCAGAATTGCACCTTGCAATGCGGAGAAATTACTGTTTGTGCATTTACAATATTCATTGATTTTTGCCATTGAAAAACATCCAGAAATGTTTGAAGCTACTGACTGAATGAAAAGAGCAGGCATCTCACTCTCTTTGAATCTTCTTTATCATGCTAAGAGGAGCAGGAAAAAGCAAAAAATTTCAGAATTGCACCTTGCAATGTGGAGAAATTACTGTTTGTGCATTTACAATATTCATTGATTTTTGCCATTGAAAAACGTCCAGAAATGTTTCAAGCTACTGACTGAATGAAAAGAGCTGGCATCTCACTCTCTTTGAATCTTCTTTATCATGATAAGAGGAGCAGGAAAAAGCAAAAAATTTCAGAATTGCACCTTGCAATGCGGAGAAATTACTGTTTGTGCATTCACATTATTCATTCATTTTTGCCATTGAAAAACGTCCAGAAATGTTTGAAGCTACTGAGTGAATGAAAGGAGCTGGCATCTCACTCTCTTTGAATCTTCTTTATCATGCTAAGAGGAGCAGGAAAAAGCAAAAAATTTCAGAATTGCACCTTGCAATGCGGAGAAATTACTGTTTGTGCATTCACATTATTCATTGATTTTTGCCATTGAAAAACGTCCAGAAATGTTTGAAGCTACTGAGTGAATGAAAGGAGCTGGCATCTCACTCTCTTTGAATCTTCTTTATCATGCTAAGAGGAGCAGGAAAAAGCAAAAAATTTCAGAATTGCACCTTGCAATGCGGAGAAATTACTGTTTGTGCATTCACATTATTCATTGATTTTTGCCATTGAAAAACATCATGTTATTCATATACCAGAAATGTTTGAAGCTACTGACTGAATGAAAGGAGCTGGCATCTCACTCTCTTTGAATCTTCTTTATCATGCTAAGAGGAGCAGGAAAAAGCAAAAAATTTCAGAATTGCACCTTGCAATGCGGAGAAATTACTGTTTGTGCATTCACATTATTCAATGATTTTTGCCATTGAAAAACATCATGTTGTTCATATACCAGAAATGTTTGAAGCTACTGACTGAATGAAAGGAGCTGGCATCTCAATCTCTTTGAATCTTCTTTATCATGCTAAGAGGAGCAGGAAAAAGCAAAAAATTTCAGAATTGCACCTTGCAATGCGGAGAAATTACTGTTTGTGCATTTACAATATTCATTGATTTTTGCCATTGAAAAACGTCCAGAAATGTTTGATGCTACTGACTGAATGAAAAGAGCTGGCATCTCACTCTCTTTGAATCTTCTTTATCATGCTAAGAGGAGCAGGAAAAAGCAAAAAATTTCAGAATTGCACCTTGCAATGCGGAGAAATTACTGTTTGTGCATTTACAATATTCATTGATTTTTGCCATTGAAAAACGTCCAGAAATGTTTGAAGCTACTGACTGAATGAAAAGAGCTGGCATCTCACTCTCTTTGAATCTTCTTTATCATGCTAAGAGGAGCAGGAAAAAGCAAAAAATTTCAGAATTGCACCTTGCAATGCGGAGAAATTACTGTTTGTGCATTTACAATATTCATTGATTTTTGCAATGAAAAACGTCCAGAAATGTTTGAAGCTACTGACTGAATGAAAGGAGCTGGCATCTCACTCTCTTTGAATCTTCTTTATCATGCTAAGAGGAGCAGGAAAAAGCAAAAAATTTCAGAATTGCACCTTGCAATGCGGAGAAATTACTGTTTGTGCATTTACAATATTCATTGATTTTTGCCATTGAAAAACGTCCAGAAATGTTTGATGCTACTGACTGAATGAAAAGAGCTGGCATCTCACTCTCTTTGAATCTTCTTTATCATGCTAAGAGGAGCAGGAAAAAGCAAAAAATTTCAGAATTGCACCTTGCAATGCGGAGAAATTACTGTTTGCGCATTTACAATATTCATTGATTTTTGCCATTGAAAAACGTCCAGAAATGTTTGAAGCTACTGACTGAATGAAAAGAGCTGGCATCTCACTCTCTTTGAATCTTCTTTATCATGCTAAGAGGAGCAGGAAAAAGCAAAAAATTTCAGAATTGCACCTTGCAATGTGGAGAAATTACTGTTTGTGCATTTACAATATTCATTGATTTTTGATATTGAAAAACGTCCAGAAATGTTTGAAGCTACTGACTGAATGAAAGGAGCTGGCATCTCACTCTCTTTGAATCTTCTTTATCATGCTAAGAGGAGCAGGAAAAAGCAAAAAATTTCAGAATTGCACCTTGCAATGCGGAGAAATTACTGTTTGTGCATTCACATTATTCATTGATTTTTGCCATTGAAAAACATCATGTTATTCATATACCAGAAATGTTTGAAGCTACTGACTGAATGAAAGGAGCTGGCATCTCACTCTCTTTGAATCTTCTTTATCATGCTAAGAGGAGCAGGAAAAAGCAAAAAATTTCAGAATTGCACCTTGCAATGCGGAGAAATTACTGTTTGTGCATTCACATTATTCAATGATTTTTGCCATTGAAAAACATCATGTTGTTCATATACCAGAAATGTTTGAAGCTACTAACTGAATGAAAGGAGCTGACATCTCACTCTCTTTGAATCTTCTTTATCATGCTAAGATGAGCAGGAAAAAGCAAAAAATTTCAGAATTGCACCTTGCAATGCGGAGAAATTACTGTTTGTGCATTTACAATATTCATTGATTTTTGCCATTGAAAAACGTCCAGAAATGTTTGATGCTACTGACTGAATGAAAGGAGCTGGCATCTCACTCTCTTTGAATCTTCTTTATCATGCTAAGAGGAGCAGGAAAAAGCAAAAAATTTCAGAATTGCACCTTGCAATGCGGAGAAATTACTGTTTGTGCATTTACAATATTCATTGATTTTTGCCATTGAAAAACGTCCAGAAATGTTTGATGCTACTGACTGAATGAAAAGAGCTGGCATCTCACTCTCTTTGAATCTTCTTTATCAGGCTAAGAGGAGCAGGAAAAAGCAAAAAATTTCAGAATTGCACCTTGCAATGCGGAGAAATTACTGTTTGCGCATTTACAATATTCATTGATTTTTGCCATTGAAAAACGTCCAGAAATGTTTGAAGCTACTGACTGAATGAAAAGAGCTGGCATCTCACTCTCTTTGAATCTTCTTTATCATGCTAAGAGGAGCAGGAAAAAGCAAAAAATTTCAGAATTGCACCTTGCAATGTGGAGAAATTACTGTTTGTGCATTTACAATATTCATTGATTTTTGCCATTGAAAAACGTCCAGAAATGTTTGAAGCTACTGACTGAATGAAAGGAGCTGGCATCTCACTCTCTTTGAATCTTCTTTATCATGCTAAGAGGAGCAGGAAAAAGCAAAAAATTTCAGAATTGCACCTTGCAATGCGGAGAAATTACTGTTTGTGCATTCACATTATTCATTGATTTTTGCCATTGAAAAACATCATGTTATTCATATACCAGAAATGTTTGAAGCTACTGACTGAATGAAAGGAGCTGGCATCTCACTCTCTTTGAATCTTCTTTACCATGCTAAGAGGAGCAGGAAAAAGCAAAAAATTTCAGAATTGCACCTTGCAATGCGGAGAAATTACTGTTTGTGCATTCACATTATTCATTGATTTTTGCCATTGAAAAACCTCATGTTGTTCATATACCAGAAATGTTTGAAGCTACTGACTGAATGAAAGGAGCTGGCATCTCACTCTCTTTGAATCTTCTTTATCATGCTAAGAGGAGCAGGAAAAAGCAAAAAATTTCAGAATTGCACCTTGCAATGCGGAGAAATTACTGTTTGTGCATTTACAATATTCATTGATTTTTGCCATTGAAAAACATCCAGAAATGTTTGAAGCTACTGACTGAATGAAAAGAGCAGGCATCTCACTCTCTTTGAATCTTCTTTATCATGCTAAGAGGAGCAGGAAAAAGCAAAAAATTTCAGAATTGCAACTTGCAATGTGGAGAAATTACTGTTTGTGCATTTACAATATTCATTGATTTTTGCCATTGAAAAACGTCCAGAAATGTTTCAAGCTACTGACTGAATGAAAAGAGCTGGCATCTCACTCTCTTTGAATCTTCTTTATCATGCTAAGAGGAGCAGGAAAAAGCAAAAAATTTCAGAATTGCACCTTGCAATGCGGAGAAATTACTGTTTGTGCATTCACATTATTCATTGATTTTTGCCATTGAAAAACGTCCAGAAATGTTTGAAGCTACTGACTGAATGAAAAGAGCAGGCATCTCACTCTCTTTGAATCTTCTTTATCATGCTAAGAGGAGCAGGAAAAAGCAAAAAATTTCAGAATTGCACCTTGCAATGTGGAGAAATTACTGTTTGTGCATTTACAATATTCATTGATTTTTGCCATTGAAAAACGTCCAGAAATGTTTGAAGCTACTGACTGAATGAAAGGAGCTGGCATCTCACTCTCTTTGAATCTTCTTTATCATGCTAAGAGGAGCAGGAAAAAGCAAAAAATTTCAGAATTGCACCTTGCAATGCGGAGAAATTACTGTTTGTGCATTCACATTATTCATTGATTTTTGCCATTGAAAAACATCATGTTATTCATATACCAGAAATGTTTGAAGCTACTGACTGAATGAAAGGAGCTGGCATCTCACTCTCTTTGAATCTTCTTTATCATGCTAAGAGGAGCAGGAAAAAGCAAAAAATTTCAGAATTGCACCTTGCAATGCGGAGAAATTACTGTTTGTGCATTCACATTATTCATTGATTTTTGCCATTGAAAAACCTCATGTTGTTCATATACCAGAAATGTTTGAAGCTACTGACTGAATGAAAGGAGCTGGCATCTCACTCTCTTTGAATCTTCTTTATCATGCTAAGAGGAGCAGGAAAAAGCAAAAAATTTCAGAATTGCACCTTGCAATGCGGAGAAATTACTGTTTGTGCATTTACAATATTCATTGATTTTTGCCATTGAAAAACATCCAGAAATGTTTGAAGCTACTGACTGAATGAAAAGAGCAGGCATCTCACTCTCTTTGAATCTTCTTTATCATGCTAAGAGGAGCAGGAAAAAGCAAAAAATTTCAGAATTGCACCTTGCAATGTGGAGAAATTACTGTTTGTGCATTTACAATATTCATTGATTTTTGCCATTGAAAAACGTCCAGAAATATTTCAAGCTACTGACTGAATGAAAAGAGCTGGCATCTCACTCTCTTTGAATCTTCTTTATCATGCTAAGAGGAGCAGGAAAAAGCAAAAAATTTCAGAATTGCACCTTGCAATGCGGAGAAATTACTGTTTGTGCATTCACATTATTCATTGATTTTTGCCATTGAAAAACGTCCAGAAATGTTTGAAGCTACTGAGTGAATGAAAGGAGCTGGCATCTCACTCTCTTTGAATCTTCTTTATCATGCTAAGAGGAGCAGGAAAAAGCAAAAAATTTCAAAATTGCACCTTGCAATGCGGAGAAATTACTGTTTTTGCATTCACATTATTCATTGATTTTTGCCATTGAAAAACGTCCAGAAATGTTTGAAGCTACTGAGTGAATGAAAGGAGCTGGCATCTCACTCTCTTTGAATCTTCTTTATCATGCTAAGAGGAGCAGGAAAAAGCAAAAAATTTCAGAATTGCACCTTGCAATGCGGAGGAATTACTGTTTGTGCATTCACATTATTCATTGATTTTTGCCATTGAAAAACATCATGTTATTCATATACCAGAAATGTTTGAAGCCACTGACTGAATGAAAGGAGCTGGCATCTCACTCTCTTTGAATCTTCTTTATCATGCTAAGAGGCGCAGGAAAAAGCAAAAAATTTCAGAATTGCACCTTGCAATGCGGAGAAATTACTGTTTGTGCATTCACATTATTCATTGATTTTTGCCATTGAAAAACATCATGTTGTTCATATACCAGAAATGTTTGAAGCTACTGAGTGAATGAAAGGAGCTGGCATCTCACTCTCTTTGAATCTTCTTTATCATGCTAAGAGGAGCAGGAAAAAGCAAAAAAATTCAGAATTGCACCTTGCAATGCGGAGAAATTACTGTTTGTGCATTCACATTATTCATTGATTTTTGCCATTGAAAAACATCATGTTATTCATATACCAGAAATGTTTGAAGCTACTGACTGAAGGAAAGGAGCTGGCATCTCACTCTCTTTGAATCTTCTTTATCATGCTAAGAGGAGCAGGAAAAAGCAAAACATTTCAGAATTGCACCTTGCAATGCGGAGAAATTACTGTTTGTGCATTCACATTATTCATTGATTTTTGCCATTGAAAAACATCATGTTGCTCATATACCAGAAATGTTTGAAGCTACTGACTGAATGAAAGGAGCTGGCATCTCACTCTCTTTGAATCTTCTTTATCATGCTAAGAGGAGCAGGAAAAAGCAAAAAATTTCAGAATTGCACCTTGCAATGCGGAGAAATTACTGTTTGTGCATTCACATTATTCATTGATTTTTTTCATTGAAAAACATCATGTTATTCATATACCAGAAATGTTTGAAGCTACTGACTGAATGAAAGGAGCTGGTATCTCACTCTCTTTGAATCTTCTTTATCATGCTAATAGGAGCAGGAAAAAGCAAAAAAATTCAGAATTGCACCTTGCAATGCGGAGAAATTACTGTTTGTGCATTTACAATATTCATTGATTTTTGCCATTGAAAAACATCCAGAAATGTTTGAAGCTACTGACTGAATGAAAAGAGCAGGCATCTCACTCTCTTTGAATCTTCTTTATCATGCTAAGAGGAGCAGGAAAAAGCAAAAAATTTCAGAATTGCACCTTGCAATGTGGAGAAATTACTGTTTGTGCATTTACAATATTCATTGATTTTTGCCATTGAAAAACGTCCAGAAATGTTTCAAGCTACTGACTGAATGAAAAGAGCTGGCATCTCACTCTCTTTGAATCTTCTTTATCATGCTAAGAGGAGCAGGAAAAAGCAAAAAATTTCAGAATTGCACCTTGCAATGCGGAGAAATTACTGTTTGTGCATTCACATTATTCATTGATTTTTGCCATTGAAAAACGTCCAGAAATGTTTGAAGCTACTGAGTGAATGAAAGGAGCTGGCATCTCACTCTCTTTGAATCTTCTTTATCATGCTAAGAGGAGCAGGAAAAAGCAAAAAATTTCAGAATTGCACCTTGCAATGCGGAGAAATTACTGTTTGTGCATTCACATTATTCATTGATTTTTGCCATTGAAAAACGTCCAGAAATGTTTGAAGCTACTGAGTGAATGAAAGGAGCTGGCATCTCACTCTCTTTGAATCTTCTTTATCATGCTAAGAGGAGCAGGAAAAAGCAAAAAATTTCAGAATTGCATCTTGCAATGCGGAGAAATTACTGTTTGTGCATTCAAATTATTCATTGATTTTTGCCATTGAAAAACATCATGTTGTTCATATACCAGAAATGTTTGAAGCTACTGAGTGAATGAAAGGAGCTGGCATCTCACTCTCTTTGAATCTTCTTTATCATGCTAAGAGGAGCAGGAAAAAGCAAAAAAATTCAGAATTGCACCTTGCAATGCGGAGAAATTACTGTTTGTGCATTCACATTATTCATTGATTTTTGCCATTGAAAAACATCATGTTATTCATATACCAGAAATGTTTGAAGCTACTGACTGAAGGAAAGGAGCTGGCATCTCACTCTCTTTGAATCTTCTTTATCATGCTAAGAGGAGCAGGAAAAAGCAAAACATTTCAGAATTGCACCTTGCAATGCGGAGAAATTACTGTTTGTGCATTCACATTATTCATTGATTTTTGCCATTGAAAAACATCATGTTGCTCATATACCAGAAATGTTTGAAGCTACTGACTGAATGAAAGGAGCTGGCATCTCACTCTCTTTGAATCTTCTTTATCATGCTAAGAGGAGCAGGAAAAAGCAAAAAATTTCAGAATTGCACCTTGCAATGCGGAGAAATTACTGTTTGTGCATTCACATTATTCATTGATTTTTTTCATTGAAAAACATCATGTTATTCATATACCAGAAATGTTTGAAGCTACTGACTGAATGAAAGGAGCTGGTATCTCACTCTCTTTGAATCTTCTTTATCATGCTAATAGGAGCAGGAAAAAGCAAAAAAATTCAGAATTGCACCTTGCAATGCGGAGAAATTACTGTTTGTGCATTTACAATATTCATTGATTTTTGCCATTGAAAAACATCCAGAAATGTTTGAAGCTACTGACTGAATGAAAAGAGCAGGCATCTCACTCTCTTTGAATCTTCTTTATCATGCTAAGAGGAGCAGGAAAAAGCAAAAAATTTCAGAATTGCACCTTGCAATGTGGAGAAATTACTGTTTGTGCATTTACAATATTCATTGATTTTTGCCATTGAAAAACGTCCAGAAATGTTTCAAGCTACTGACTGAATGAAAAGAGCTGGCATCTCACTCTCTTTGAATCTTCTTTATCATGCTAAGAGGAGCAGGAAAAAGCAAAAAATTTCAGAATTGCACCTTGCAATGCGGAGAAATTACTGTTTGTGCATTCACATTATTCATTGATTTTTGCCATTGAAAAACGTCCAGAAATGTTTGAAGCTACTGAGTGAATGAAAGGAGCTGGCATCTCACTCTCTTTGAATCTTCTTTATCATGCTAAGAGGAGCAGGAAAAAGCAAAAAATTTCAGAATTGCACCTTGCAATGCGGAGAAATTACTGTTTGTGCATTCACATTATTCATTGATTTTTGCCATTGAAAAACGTCCAGAAATGTTTGAAGCTACTGAGTGAATGAAAGGAGCTGGCATCTCACTCTCTTTGAATCTTCTTTATCATGCTAAGAGGAGCAGGAAAAAGCAAAAAATTTCAGAATTGCATCTTGCAATGCGGAGAAATTACTGTTTGTGCATTCAAATTATTCATTGATTTTTGCCATTGAAAAACATCATGTTATTCATATACCAGAAATGTTTGAAGCTACTGACTGAATGAAAGGAGCTGGCATCTCACTCTCTTTGAATCTTCTTTATCATGCTAAGAGGAGCAGGAAAAAGCAAAAAATTTCAGAATTGCACCTTGCAATGCGGAGAAATTACTGTTTGTGCATTCACATTATTCATTGATTTTTGCCATTGAAAAACATCATGTTGTTCATATACCAGAAATGTTTGAAGCTACTGACTGAATGAAAGGAGCTGGCATCTCACTCTCTTTGAATCTTCTTTATCATGCTAAGAGGAGCAGGAAAAAGCAAAAAATTTCAGAATTGCACCTTGCAATGCGGAGAAATTACTGTTTGTGCATTCACATTATTCATTGATTTTTGTCATTGAAAAACATCATGTTATTCATATACCAGAAATGTTTGAAGCTACTGACTGAATGAAAGGAGCTGGTATCTCACTCTCTTTGAATCTTCTTTATCATGCTAAGAGGAGCAGGAAAAAGCAAAAAATTTCAGAATTGCACCTTGCAATGCGGAGAAATTACTGTTTGTGCATTTACAATATTCATTGATTTTTGCCATTGAAAAACATCCAGAAATGTTTGAAGCTACTGACTGAATGAAAAGAGCTGGCATCTCACTCTCCTTGAATCTTCTTTATCATGCTAAGAGGGGCAGGAAAAAGCAAAAAATTTCAAAATTGCACCTTGCAATGCGGAGAAATTACTGTTTGTGCATTTACAATATTCATTGATTTTTGCCATTGAAAAAAGTCCAGAAATGTTTGAAGCTACTGACTGATTGAAAAGAGCTGGCATCTCACTCTCTTTGAATCTTCTTTATCATGCTAAGAGGAGCAGGAAAAAGCAAAACATTTCAGAATTGCAACTTGCAATGCGGAGAAATTACTGTTTGTGCATTCACATTATTCAATGTTTTTTGCCATTGAAAAACATCATGTTATTCATATACCAGAAATTTTTGAAGCTACTGACTGAATGAAAAGAGCTGGCATCTCACTCTCTTTGAATCTTCTTTATCATGCTAAGAGGGGCAGGAAAAAGCAAAAAATTTCAGAATTGCACCTTGCAATGCGGAGAAATTACTGTTTGTGCATTTACAATATTCATTGATTTTTGCCATTGAAAAAAGTCCAGAAATGTTTGAAGCTACTGACTGAATGAAAAGAGCTGGCATCTCACTCTCTTTGAATCTTCTTTATCATGCTAAGAGGAGCAGGAAAAAGCAAAACATTTCAGAATTGCAACTTGCAATGCGGAGAAATTACTGTTTGTGCATTCACATTATTCATTGATTTTTGCCATCGAAAAACATCATGTTGTTCATATACCAGAAATGTTTGAAGCTACTGACTGAATGAAAGGAGCTGGCATCTCACTCTCTTTGAATCTTCTTTATCATGCTAAGAGGAGCAGGAAAAAGCAAAACATTTCAGAAGTGCATCTTGGAATGTGGAGAAATTACTGTTTGTGCATTCACATTATTCATTGATTTTTGCCATTGAAAAACATCATGTTATTCATATACCAGAAATGTTTGAAGCTACTGACTGAATGAAAAGAGCTGGCATCTCACTCTCTTTGAAACTTCTTTATCATGCTAAGAGGAGCAGGAAAAATCAAAAAATTTCAGAATTGCACCTTGCAATGCAGGGAAATTACTGCTTGTGCATTTACAATATTCATTGATTTTTGCCATTGAAAAACGTCCAGAAATGTTTGAAGCTACTGACTGAATGAAAAGAGCTGGCATCTCACTCTCTTTGAATCTTCTTTATCATGCTAAGAGGAGCAGGAAAAAGCAAAAAATTTCAGAATTGCACCTTGCAATGCGGAGAAATTACTGTTTGTGCATTTACAATTGTCATTGATTTTTGCCATTGAAAAACGTCCAGAAATGTTTGAAGCTACTGACTGAATGAAAGGAGCTTGCATCTCACTCTCTTTCAATCTTCTTTATCATGCTAAGAGGAGCAGGAAAAAGCAAAAAATTTCAGAATTGCACCTTGCAATGCGGAGAAATTACTGTTTGTGCATTCACATTATTCATTGATTTTTGCCATTGAAAAACATCATGTTGTTCATATACCAGAAATGTTTGAAGCTACTGACTGAATGAAAGGAGCTGGCATCTCACTCTCTTTGAATCTTCTTTATCATGCTAAGAGGAGCAGGAAAAAGCAAAAAATTTCAGAATTGCACCTTGCAATGCGGAGAAATTACTGTTTGTGCATTCACATTATTCATTGATTTTTGTCATTGAAAAACATCATGTTATTCATATGCCAGAAATGTTTGAAGCTACTGACTGAATGAAAAGAGCTGGCATCTCACTCTCTTTGAATCTTCTTTACCATGCTAAGAGGAGCAGGAAAAAGCAAAAAATTTCAGAATTGCACCTTGCAATGCGGAGAAATTACTGTTTGTGCATTTACAATATTCATTGATTTTTGCCATTGAAAAACATCCAGAAATGTTTGAAGCTACTGACTGAATGAAAAGAGCTGGCATCTCACTCTCTTTGAATCTTCTTTATCATGCTAAGAGGAGCAGGAAAAAGCAAAAAATTTCAGAATTGCACCTTGCAATGCGGAGAAATTACTGTTTGTGCATTCACATTATTCATTGATTTTTGCCATTGAAAAACCTCATGTGATTCATATACCAGAAATGTTTGAAGCTACTGACTGAATGAAAAGAGCTGGCATCTCACTCTCTTTGAATCTTCTTTATCATGCTAAGAGGAGCAGGAAAAAGCAAAAAATTTCAGAATTGCACCTTGCAATGCGGAGAAATTACTGTTTGTGCATTTACAATATTCATTGATTTTTGCCATTGAAAAACATCCAGAAATGTTTGAAGCTACTGACTGAATGAAAGGAGCTGGCATCTCACTCTCTTTGAATCTTCTTTATCATGCTAAGATGAGCAGGAAAAAGCCAAAAATTTCAGAATTGCACCTTGCAATGCGGAGAAATTACTGTTTGTGCATTCACATTATTCATTGATTTTTACCATTGAAAAACATCATGTTATTCATATACCAGAAATGTTTGAAGCTACTGACTGAATGAAAAAAGCTGGCATCTCACTCTCTTTGAATCTTCTTTATCATGCTAAGAGGAGCAGGAAAAATCAAAAAATTTCAGAATTGCACCTTGCAATGCAGGGAAATTACTGCTTGTACATTTACAATATTCATTGATTTTTGCCATTGAAAAACGTCCAGAAATGTTTGAAGCTACTGACTGAATGAAAAAAGCTGGCATCTCACTCTCTTTGAATCTTCTTTATCATGCTAAGAGGAGCAGGAAAAAGCAAAAAATTTCAGAATTGCACCTTGCAATGCGGAGAAATTACTGTTTGTGCATTCACATTATTCAATGTTTTTGCCATTGAAAAACGTCCAGAAATGTTTGAAGCTACTGACTGAATGAAAGGAGCTGGCATCTCACTCTCTTTCAATCTTCTTTATCATGCTAAGAGGAGCAGGAAAAAGCAAAAAATTTCAGAATTGCACCTTGCAATGCGGAGAAATTACTGTTTGTGCATTCACATTATTCATTGATTTTTGCCATTGAAAAACATCATGTTGTTCATATACCAGAAATGTTTGAAGCTGCTGACTGAATGAAAGGAGCTGGCATCTCACTCTCTTTGAATCTTCTTTATCATGCTAAGAGGAGCAGGAAAAAGCAAAAAATTTCAGAATTCCACCTTGCAATGCGGAGAAATTACTGTTTGTGCATTCACATTATTCATTGATTTTTGTCATTGAAAAACATCATGTTATTCATATACCAGAAATGTTTGAAGCTACTGACTGAATGAAAGGAGCTGGCATCTCACTCTCTTTGAATCTTCTTTATCATGCTAAGAGGAGCAGGAAAAAGCAAAAAATTTCAGAATTGCACCTTGCAATGCGGAGAAATTACTGTTTGTGCATTTACAATATTCATTGAATTTTGCCATTGAAAAATGTCCAGAAATGTTTGAAGCTACTGACTGAATGAAAGGAGCTGGTATCTCACTGTCTTTGAATCTTCTTTATCATGCTAAGAGGAGCAGGAAAAAGCAAAAAATTTCAGAATTGCACCTTGCAATGCGAAGAAATTACTGTTTGTGCATTCACATTATTCATCGATTTTTGCCATTGAAAAACATCATGTTATTCATATGCCAGAAATGTTTGAAGCTACTGACTGAATGAAAAGAGCTGGCATCTCACTCTCTTTGAATCTTCTTTACCATGCTAAGAGGAGCAGGAAAAAGCAAAAAATTTCAGAATTGCACCTTGCAATGCGGAGAAATTACTGTTTGTGCATTTACAATATTCATTGATTTTTGCCATTGAAAAACATCCAGAAATGTTTGAAGCTACTGACTGAATGAAAAGAGCTGGCATCTCACTCTCTTTGAATCTTCTTTATCATGCTAAGAGGAGCAGGAAAAAGCAAAAAATTTCAGAATTGCACCTTGCAATGCGGAGAAATTACTGTTTGTGCATTCACATTATTCATTGATTTTTGCCATTGAAAAACCTCATGTGATTCATATACCAGAAATGTTTGAAGCTACTGACTGAATGAAAAGAGCTGGCATCTCACTCTCTTTGAATCTTCTTTATCATGCTAAGAGGAGCAGGAAAAAGCAAAAAATTTCAGAATTGCACCTTGCAATGCGGAGAAATTACTGTTTGTGCATTTACAATATTCATTGATTTTTGCTATTGAAAAACATCCAGAAATGTTTGAAGCTACTGACTGAATGAAAGGAGCTGGCATCTCACTCTCTTTGAATCTTCTTTATCATGCTAAGATGAGCAGGAAAAAGCCAAAATTTTCAGAATTGCACCTTGCAATGCGGAGAAATTACTGTTTGTGCATTCACATTATTCATTGATTTTTACCATTGAAAAACATCATGTTATTCATATACCAGAAATGTTTGAAGCTACTGACTGAATGAAAAAAGCTGGCATCTCACTCTCTTTGAATCTTCTTTATCATGCTAAGCGGAGCAGGAAAAAGCAAAAAATTTCAGAATTGCACCTTGCAATGCGGAGAAATTACTGTTTGTCCATTTACAATATTCATTGATTTTTGCCATTGAAAAACGTACAGAAATGTTTGAAGCTACTGACTGAATGAAAGGAGCTGGCATCTCACTCTCTTTGAATCTTCTTTATCATGCTAAGAGGAGCAGGAAAAAGCAAAAAATTTCAGAATTGCACCTTGCAATGTGGAGAAATTACTGTTTGTGCATTCACATTATTCATTGATTTTTGCCATTGAAAAACATCATGTTGATCATATTCCAGAAATGTTTGAAGCTACTGACTGAATGAAAGGAGCTGGCATCTCACTCTCTTTGAATCTTCTTTATCATGCTAAGAGGAGCAGGAAAAAGCAAAAAATTTCAGAATTGCACCTTGCAATGTGGAGAAATTACTGTTTGTGCATTCACATTATTCATTGATTTTTGCCATTGAAAAACATCATGTTGATCATATTCCAGAAATGTTTGAAGCTACTGACTGAATGAAAGGAGCTGGCATCTCACTCTCTTTGAATCTTCTTTATCATGCTAAGAGGAGCAGGAAAAAGCAAAAAATTTCAGAATTGCACCTTGCAATGCAGAGAAATTACTGTTTGTGCATTCACATTATTCATTGATTTTTGCCATTGAAAAACATCATGTTATTCATATACCAGAAATGATTGAAGCTACTGACTGAATGAAAAGAGCTGGCATCTCACTCTCATTGAATCTTCTTTATCATGCTAAGAGAAGCAGGAAAAAGCAAAAAAATTTCAGAATTGCACCTTGCAATGCGGAGAAATTACTGTTTGTGCATTTACAATATTCATTGATTTTTGCCATTGAAAAACGTCCAGAAATGTTTGAAGCTACTGACTGAATGAAAGGAGCTGGCATCTCACTCTCTTTGAATCTTCTTTATCATGCTAAGAGGAGCAGGAATAAGCAAAAAATTTCAGAATTGCACCTTGCAATGCGGACAAATTACTGTTTGTGCATTTACAATATTCATTGATTTTTGCCATTGAAAAACGTCCAGAAATGTTTGAAGCTACTGACTGAATGAAAAGAGCTGGCATCTCACTCTCTTTGAATCTTCTTTATCATGCTAAGAGGAGCAGGAAAAAGCAAAAAATTTCAGAATTGCACCTTGCAATTCGGAGAAATTACTGTTTGTGCATTCACATTATTCATTGATTTTTGCCATTGAAAAACATCATGTTATTCATATACCAGAAATGTTTGAAGCTACTGACTGAATGAAAGGAGCTGGCATCTCACTCTCTTTGAATCTTCTTTATCATGCTAAGAGGAGCAGGAAAAAGCAAAAAATTTCAGAATTGCACCTTGCAATGCGGAGAAATTACTGTTTGCGCATTTACAATATTCATTGATTTTTGCCATTGAAAAACGTCCAGAAATGTATAAAGATACTGACTGAATGAAAAGAGCTGGCATCTCACTCTCTTTGAATCTTCTTTATCATGCTAAGAGGAGCAGGAAAAAGCAAAAAATTTCAGAATTGTACCTTGCAATGCGGAGAAATTACTGTTTGTGCATTCACATTATTCATTGATTTTTGCCATTGAAAAACATCATGTTGTTCATATACCAGAAATGTTTGAAGCTACTGACTGAATGAAAGGAGCTGGCATCTCACTCTCTTTGAATCTTCTTTATCATGCTAAGAGGAGCAGGAAAAAGCAAAAAATTTCAGAATTGCACCTTGCAATGCGGAGAAATTATTGTTTGTGCATTCACATTATTCATTGATTTTTGCCATTGAAAAACATCATGTTATTCATATACCAGAAATGTTTGAAGCTACTGACTGAATGAAAAGAGCTGGCATCTCACTCTCTTTGAATCTTCTTTATCATGCTAAGAGGAGCAGGAAAAAGCAAAAAATTTCAGAATTGCACCTTGCAATGCGGAGAAATTACTGTTTGTGCATTTATAATATTCATTGATTTTTGCCATTGAAAAACGTCCAGAAATGTTTGAAGCTACTGACTGAATGAAAGGAGCTGGCATCTCACTCTCTTTGAATCTTCTTTATCATGCTAAGAGGAGCAGGAAAAAGCAAAAAATTTCAGAATTGCACCTTGCAATGCGGAGAAATTACTGTTTGTGCATTCACATTATTCATTGATTTTTGCCATTGAAAAATATCATGTTGTTCATATACCAGAAATGTTTGAAGCTACTGACTGAATGAAAGGAGCTGGCATCTCACTCTCTTTGAATCTTCTTTATCATGCTAAGAGGAGCAGGAAAAAGCAAAAAATTTCAGAATTGCACCTTGCAATGCGGAGAAATTATAGTTTGTGCATTCACATTATTCATTGATTTTTGCCATTGAAAAACATCATGTTATTCATATACCAGAAATGTTTGAAGCTACTGACTGAATGAAAAGAGCTGGCATCTCACTCCCTTTGAATCTTCTTTATCATGCTAAGAGGAGCAGGAAAAAGCAAAAAATTTCAGAATTGCACCTTGCAATGCGGAGAAATTACTGTTTGTGCATTTACAATATTCATTGATTTTTGCCATTGAAAAACGTCCAGAAATGTTTGAAGCTACTGACTGAATGAATTGAGCTGGCATCTCACTCTTTTTGAATCTTCTTTATCATGCTAAGAGGAGCAGGAAAAAGCAAAAAATTTCAGAATTGCACCTTGCAATGCGGAGAAATTACTGTTTGTGCATTCACATTATTCATTGATTTTTGCAATTGAAAAACATCATGTTATTCATATACCAGAAATGTTTGAAGCTACTGACTGAATGAAAGGAGCTGGCATCTCACTCTCTTTGAATCTTCTTTATCATGCTAAGAGGAGCAGGAAAAAGCAAAAAATTTCAGAATTGCACCTTGCAATGCGGAGAAATTACTGTTTGTGCATTCACATTATTCATTGATTTTTGCCATTGAAAAACATCATGTTATTCATATACCAGAAATGTTTGAAGCTACTGACTGAATGAAAAGAGCTGGCATCTCACTCTCTTTGAAACTTCTTTATCATGCTAAGAGAAGCAGGAAAAAGCAAAAAAATTTCAGAATTGCACCTTGCAATGCGGAGAAATTACTGTTTGTGCATTTACAATATTCATTGATTTTTGCCATTGAAAAACGTCCAGAAATGTTTGAAGCTACTGACTGAATGAAAGGAGCTGGCATCTCACTCTCTTTGAATCTTCTTTATCATGCTAAGAGGAGCAGGAAAAAGCAAAAAATTTCAGAATTGCACCTTGGAATGCGGAGAAATTACTGTTTGTGCATTCACATTATTCATTGATTTTTGCCATTGAAAAACATCATGTTGTTCATATACCTGAAATGTTTGAAGCTACTGACTGAATGAAAGGAGCTGGCATCTCACTCTCTTTGAATATTCTTTATCATGCTAAGAGGAGCAGGAAAAAGCAAAAAATTTCAGAATTGCACCTTGCAATGCTGAGAAATTACTGTTTGTGCATTCACATTATTCATTGATTTTTGCCATTGAAAAACATCATGTTGTTCATATACCTGAAATGTTTGAAGATACTGACTGAATGAAAGGAGCTGGCATCTCACTCTCTTTGAATCTTCTTTATCATGCTAAGAGGAGCAGGAAAAAGCAAAAAATTTCAGAATTGCACCTTGCAATGCGGAGAAATTACTGTTTGCGCATTTACAATATTCATTGATTTTTGCCATTGAAAAACGTCCAGAAATGTTTGAAGCTACTGACTGAATGAAAAGAGCTGGCATCTCACTCTCTTTGAATCTTCTTTATCATGCTAAGAGGAGCAGGAAAAAGCAAAAAATTTCAGAATTGCACCTTGCAATGCGGAGAAATTACTGTTTGTGCATTTACAATATTCATTGATTTTTGCCATTGAAAAACGTCCAGAAATGTTTGAAGCTACTGACTGAATGAAAAGAGCTGGCATCTCACTCTCTTTGAATCTTCTTTATCATGCTAAGAGGAGCAGGAAAAAGCAAAAAATTTCAGAATTGCACCTTGCAATGTGGAGAAATTACTGTTTGTGCATTCACATTATTCATTGATTTTTGCCATTGAAAAACATCATGTTGATCATATACCAGAAATGTTTGAAGCTACTGACTGAATGAATTGAGCTGGCATCTCACTCTCTTTGAATCTTCTTTATCATGCTAAGAGGAGCAGGAAAAAGCAAAAAATTTCAGAATTGCACCTTGCAATGCGGAGAAATTACTGTTTGTGCATTCACATTATTCATTGATTTTTGCCATTGAAAAACATCATGTTATTCATATACCAGAAATGTTTGAAGCTACTGACTGAATGAAAGGAGCTGGCATCTCACTCTCTTTGAATCTTCTTTATCATGCTAAGAGGAGCAGGAAAAAGCAAAAAATTTCAGAATTGCACCTTGCAATGCGGAGAAATTACTGTTTGTGCATTCACATTATTCATTGATTTTTGCCATTGAAAAACATCATGTTATTCATATACCAGAAATGTTTGAAGCTACTGACTGAATGAAAAGAGCTGGCATCTCACTCTCTTTGAAACTTCTTTATCATGCTAAGAGAAGCAGGAAAAAGCAAAAAAATTTCAGAATTGCACCTTGCAATGCGGAGAAATTACTGTTTGTGCATTTACAATATTCATTGATTTTTGCCATTGAAAAACGTCCAGAAATGTTTGAAGCTACTGACTGAATGAAAGGAGCTGGCATCTCACTCTCTTTGAATATTCTTTATCATGCTAAGAGGAGCAGGAAAAAGCAAAAAATTTCAGAATTGCACCTTGGAATGCGGAGAAATTACTGTTTGTGCATTCACATTATTCATTGATTTTTGCCATTGAAAAACATCATGTTGTTCATATACCTGAAATGTTTGAAGCTACTGACTGAATGAAAGGAGCTGGCATCTCACTCTCTTTGAATATTCTTTATCATGCTAAGAGGAGCAGGAAAAAGCAAAAAATTTCAGAATTGCACCTTGCAATGCGGAGAAATTACTGTTTGTGCATTCACATTATTCATTGATTTTTGCCATTGAAAAACATCATGTTGTTCATATACCTGAAATGTTTGAAGATACTGACTGAATGAAAGGAGCTGGCATCTCACTCTCTTTGAATCTTCTTTATCATGCTAAGAGGAGCAGGAAAAAGCAAAAAATTTCAGAATTGCACCTTGCAATGCGGAGAAATTACTGTTTGCGCATTTACAATATTCATTGATTTTTGCCATTGAAAAACGTCCAGAAATGTTTGAAGCTACTGACTGAATGAAAAGAGCTGGCATCTCACTCTCTTTGAATCTTCTTTATCATGCTAAGAGGAGCAGGAAAAAGCAAAAAATTTCAGAATTGCACCTTGCAATGCGGAGAAATTACTGTTTGTGCATTTACAATATTCATTGATTTTTGCCATTGAAAAACGTCCAGAAATGTTTGAAGCTACTGACTGAATGAAAAGAGCTGGCATCTCACTCTCTTTGAATCTTCTTTATCATGCTAAGAGGAGCAGGAAAAAGCAAAAAATTTCAGAATTGCACCTTGCAATGTGGAGAAATTACTGTTTGTGCATTCACATTATTCATTGATTTTTGCCATTGAAAAACATCATGTTGATCATATACCAGAAATGTTTGAAGCTAATGACTGAATGAAAGGAGCTGGCACCTCACTCTCTTTGAATCTTCTTTATCATGCTAAGAGGAGCAGGAAAAAGCAAAATATTTCAGAATTGCACCTTGCAATGCGGAGAAATTACAGTTTGTGCATTCACATAATTCATTGATTTTTGCCATTGAAAAACATCATGTTATTCATATACCAGAAATGTTTGAAGCTACTGACTGAATGAAGAGAGCTGGCATCTCACTCTCTTTGAATCTTCTTTATCATGCTAAGAGGAGCAGGAAAAAGCAAAAAATTTCAGAATTGCACCTTGCAATGCGGAGAAATTACTGTTTGTGCATTCACATTATTCATTGATTTTTGCCATTGAAAAACATCATGTTATTCATATACCAGAAATGTTTGAAGCTACTGACTAAATGAAAGGAGCTGGCATCTCACTCTCTTTGAATCTTCTTTATCATGCTAAAAGGAGCAGGAAAAAGCAAAAAATTTCAGAATTGCACCTTGCAATGCAGAGAAATTACTGTTTGTGCATTTACAATATTCATTGATTTTTGATATTGAAAAACGTCCAGAAATGTTTGAAGCTACTGACTGAATGAAAGGAGCTGGCATCTCACTCTCTTTGAATCTTCTTTATCATGCTAAGAGGAGCAGGAAAAAGCAAAAAATTTCAGAATTGCACCTTGCAAAGCGGAGAAATTACTGTTTGTGCATTCACATTATTCATTGATTTTTGCAATTGAAAAACATCATGTTATTCATACCAGAAATGTTTGAAGCTACTGACTGAATGAAAGGAGCTGGCATCTCACTCTCTTTGAATCTTCTTTATCATGCTAAGAGGAGCAGGAAAAAGCAAAAAATTTCAGAATTGCACCTTGCAATGCGGACAAATTCCTGTTTGTGCATTTACAATATTCATTGATTTTTGCCATTGAAAAACGTACAGAAATGTTTGAAGCTACTGACTGAATGAAAGGAGCTGGCATCTCACTCTCTTTGAATCTTCTTTATCATGCTAAGAGGAGCAGGAAAAAGCAAAAAATTTCAGAATTGCACCTTGCAATTCGGAGAAATTACTGTTTGTGCATTCACATTATTCATTGATTTTTGCCATTGAAAAACATCATGTTATTCATATACCAGAAATGTTTGAAGCTACTGACTGAATGAAAGGAGCTGGCATCTCACTCTCTTTGAATCTTCTTTATCATGCTAAGAGGAGCAGGAAAAATCAAAAAATTTCAGAATTGCACCTTGCAATGCGGAGAAATTACTGTTTGCGCATTTACAATATTCATTGATTTTTGCCATTGAAAAACGTCCAGAAATGTTTAAAGCTACTGACTGAATGAAAAGAGCTGGCATCTCACTCTCTTTGAATCTTCTTTATCATGCTAAGAGGAGCAGGAAAAAGCAAAAAATTTCAGAATTGCACCTTGCAATGCGGAGAAATTACTGTTTGTGCATTCACATTATTCATTGTTTTTTGCCATTGAAAAACATCATGTTGTTCATATACCAGAAATGTTTGAAGCTACTGACTGAATGAAAGGAGCTGGCATCTCACTCTCTTTGAATCTTCTTTATCATGCTAAGAGGAGCACTAAAAAGCAAAAAATTTCAGAATTGCACCTTGCAATGCGGAGAAATTATTGTTTGTGCATTCACATTATTCATTGATTTTTGCCATTGAAAAACATCATGTTATTCATATACCAGAAATGTTTGAAGCTACTGACTGAATGAAAAGAGCTGGCATCTCACTCTCTTTGAATCTTCTTTATCATGCTAAGAGGAGCAGGAAAAAGCAAAAAATTTCAGAATTGCACCTTGCAATGCGGAGAAATTACTGTTTGTGCATTTACAATATTCATTGATTTTTGCCATTGAAAAACGTCCAGAAATGTTTGAAGCTACTGACTGAATGAAAGGAGCTGGCATCTCACTCTCTTTGAATCTTCTTTATCATGCTAAGAGGAGCAGTAAAAAGCAAAAAATTTCAGAATTGCACCTTGCAATGCGGAGAAATTACTGTTTGTGCATTCACATTATTCATTGTTTTTTGCCATTGAAAAACATCATGTTGTTCATATACCAGAAATGTTTGAAGCTACTGACTGAATGAAAGGAGCTGGCATCTCACTCTCTTTGAATCTTCTTTATCATGCTAAGAGGAGCAGGAAAAAGCAAAAAATTTCAGAATTGCACCTTGCAATGCGGAGAAATTACTGTTTGTGCATTCACATTATTCATTGATTTTTGCCATTGAAAAACATCATGTTATTCATATACCAGAAATGTTTGAAGCTACTGACTGAATGAAAAGAGCTGGCATCTCACTCCCTTTGAATCTTCTTTATCATGCTAAGAGGAGCAGGAAAAAGCAAAAAATTTCAGAATTGCACCTTGCAATGCGGAGAAATTACTGTTTGTGCATTTACAATATTCATTGATTTTTGCCATTGAAAAACGTACAGAAATGTTTGAAGCTACTGACTGAATGAAAGGAGCTGACATCTCACTCTCTTTGAATCTTCTTTATCATGCTAAGAGGAGCAGGAAAAAGCAAAACATTTCAGAATTGCACCTTGCAATTCGGAGAAATTACTGTTTGTGCATTCAGATTATTCATTGATTTTTGCCATTGAAAAACATCATGTTATTCATATACCAGAAATGTTTGAAGCTACTGACTGAATGAAATGAGCTGGCATCTCACTCTCTTTGAATCTTCTTTATCATGCTAAGAGGAGCAGGAAAAAGCAAAAAATTTCAGAATTGCACCTTGCAATGCGGAGAAATTACTGTTTGCGCATTTACAATATTCATTGATTTTTGCCATTGAAAATCGTCCAGAAATGTTTAAAGCTACTGACTGAATGAAAAGAGCTGGCATCTCACTCTCTTTGAATCTTCTTTATCATGCTAATAGGAGCAGGAAAAAGCAAAAAATTTCAGAATTGCACCTTGCAATGCGGAGAAATTACTGTTTGTGCATTCACATTATTTATTGATTTTTGCCATTGAAAAACATCATGTTGTTCATATACCAGAAATGTTTGAAGCTACTGACTGAATGAAAGGAGCTGGCATCTCACTCTCTTTGAATCTTCTTTATCATGCTAAGAGGAGCAGGAAAAAGCAAAAAATTTCAGAATTGCACCTTGCAATGCGGAGAAATTATTGTTTGTGCATTCACATTATTCATTGATTTTTGCCATTGAAAAACATCATGTTATTCATATACCAGAAATGTTTGAAGCTACTGACTGAATGAAAAGAGCTGGCATCTCACTCTCTTTGAATCTTCTTTATCATGCTAAGAGGAGCAGGAAAAAGCAAAAAATTTCAGAATTACACCTTGCAATGCGAAGAAATTACTGTTTGTGCATTTACAATATTCATTGATTTTTGCCATTGAAAAACGTCCAGAAATGTTTGAAGCTACTGACTGAATGAAAGGAGCTGGCATCTCACTCTCTTTGAATCTTCTTTATCATGCTAAGAGGAGCAGGAAAAAGCAAAAAATTTCAGAATTGCACCTTGCAATGCGGAGAAATTACTGTTTGTGCATTCACATTATTCATTGATTTTTGCCATTGAAAAATATCAAGTTGTTCATATACCAGAAATGTTTGAAGCTACTGACTGAATGAAAGGAGCTGGCATCTCACTCTCTTTGAATCTTCTTTATCATGCTAAGAGGAGCAGGAAAAAGCAAAAAATTTCAGAATTGCACCTTGCAATGCGGAGAAATTACTGTTTGTGCATTTACAATATTCATTGATTTTTGCCATTGAAAAACGTCCAGAAATGTTTGAAGCTACTGACTGAATGAAAGGAGCTGGCATCTCACTCTCTTTGAATCTTCTTTATCATGCTAAGAGGAGCAGGAAAAAGCAAAAAATTTCAGAATTGCACCTTGCAATGCGGAGAAATTACTGTTTGTGCATTCACATTATTCATTGATTTTTGCCATTGAAAAACATCATGTTATTCATATACCAGAAATGTTTGAAGCTACCGACTGAATGAAAGGAGCTGGCATCTCACTCTCTTTGAATCTTCTTTATCATGCTAAGAGGAGCAGGAAAAAGCAAAAAATTTCAGAATTGCACCTTGCAATGCGGAGAAATTACTGTTTGTGCATTCACATTATTCATTGATTTTTGCCATTGAAAAACATCATGTTATTCATATACCAGAAATGTTTGAAGCTACTGACTGAATGAAAAGAGGTGGCATCTCACTCTCTTTGAAACTTCTTTATCATGCTAAGAGAAGCAGGAAAAAGCAAAAAAATTTCAGAATTGCACCTTGCAATGCGGAGAAATTACTGTTTGTGCATTTACAATATTCATTGATTTTTGCCATTGAAAAACGTCCAGAAATGTTTGAAGCTACTGACTGAATGAAAGGAGCTGGCATCTCACTCTCTTTGAATCTTCTTTATCATGCTAAGAGGAGCAGGAAAAAGCAAAAAAATTCAGAATTGCACCTTGCAATGCGGAGAAATTACTGTTTGTGCATTCACATTATTCATTGATTTTTGCCATTGAAAAACATCATGTTGTTCATATACCTGAAATGTTTGAAGCTACTGACTGAATGAAAGGAGCTGGCATCTCACTCTCTTTGAATCTTCTTTATCATGCTAAGAGGAGCAGGAAAAAGCAAAAAATTTCAGAATTGCACCTTGCAATGCGGAGAAATTACTGTTTGTGCATTCACATTATTCATTGATTTTTGCCATTGAAAAACATCATGTTGTTCATATACCTGAAATGTTTGAAGATACTGACTGAATGAAAGGAGCTGGCATCTCACTCTCTTTGAATCTTCTTTATCATGCTAAGAGGAGCAGGAAAAAGCAAAAAATTTCAGAATTGCACCTTGCAATGCGGAGAAATTACTGTTTGCGCATTTACAATATTCATTGATTTTTGCCATTGAAAAACGTCCAGAAAGGTTTGAAGCTACTGACTGAATGAAAAGAGCTGGCATCTCACTCTCTTTGAATCTTCTTTATCATGCTAAGAGGAGCAGGAAAAAGCAAAAAATTTCAGAATTGCACCTTGCAATGCGGAGAAATTACTGTTTGTGCATTTACAATATTCATTGATTTTTGCCATTGAAAAACGTCCAGAAATGTTTGAAGCTACTGACTGAATGAAAAGAGCTGGCATCTCACTCTCTTTGAATCTTCTTTATCATGCTAAGAGGAGCAGGAAAAAGCAAAATATTTCAGAATTGCACCTTGCAATGTGGAGAAATTACTGTTTGTGCATTCACATTATTCATTGATTTTTGCCATTGAAAAACATCATGTTGATCATATACCAGAAATGTTTGAAGCTACTGACTGAATGAAAGGAGCTGGCATCTCACTCTCTTTGAATCTTCTTTATCATGCTAAGAGGAGCAGGAAAAAGCAAAAAATTTCAGAATTGCACCTTGCAATGCGGAGAAATTACAGTTTGTGCATTCACATTATTCATTGATTTTTGCCATTGAAAAACATCATGTTATTCATATACCAGAAATGTTTGAAGCTACTGACTGAATGAAAAGAGCTGGCATCTCACTCTCTTTGAATCTTCTTTATCATGCTAAGAGGAGCAGGAAAAAGCAAAAAATTTCAGAATTGCACCTTGCAATGTGGAGAAATTACTGTTTGTGCATTCACATTATTCATTGATTTTTGCCATTGAAAAACATCATGTTGATCATATACCAGAAATGTTTGAAGCTACTGACTGAATGAAAGGAGCTGGCATCTCACTCTCTTTGAATCTTCTTTATCATGCTAAGAGGAGCAGGAAAAAGCAAAAAATTTCAGAATTGCACCTTGCAATGCAGAGAAATTACAGTTTGTGCATTCACATTATTCATTGATTTTTGCCATTGAAAAACATCATGTTATTCATATACCAGAAATGTTTGAAGCTACTGACTGAATGAAAAGAGCTGGCATCTCACTCTCTTTGAATCTTCTTTATCATGCTAAGAGGAGCAGGAAAAAGCAAAAAATTTCAGAATTGCACCTTGCAATGCGGAGAAATTACTGTTTGTGCATTCACATTATTCATTGATTTTTGCCATTGAAAAACATCATGTTATTCATATACCAGAAATGTTTGAAGCTACTGACTGAATGAAAGGAGCTGGCATCTCACTCTCTTTGAATCTTCTTTATCATGCTAAGAGGAGCAGGAAAAAGGAAAAAATTTCAGAATTGCACCTTGCAATGCAGAGAAATTACTGTTTGTGCATTCACATTATTCATTGATTTTTGCCATTGAAAAACATCATGTTATTCATATACCAGAAATGATTGAAGCTACTGACTGAATGAAAAGAGCTGGCATCTCACTCTCTTTGAATCTTCTTTATCATGCTAAGAGAAGCAGGAAAAAGCAAAAAAATTTCAGAATTGCACCTTACAATGCGGAGAAATTACTGTTTGTGCATTTACAATATTCATTGATTTTTGCCATTGAAAAACGTCCAGAAATGTTTGAAGCTACTGACTGAATGAAAGGAGCTGGCATCTCACTCTCTTTGAATCTTCTTTATCATGCTAAGAGGAGCAGGAAAAAGCAAAAAATTTCAGAATTGCACCTTGCAAAGCGGAGAAATTACTGTTTGTGCATTCACATTATTCATTGATTTTTGCAATTGAAAAACATCATGTTATTCATACCAGAAATGTTTGAAGCTACTGACTGAATGAAAGGAGCTGGCATCTCACTCTCTTTGAATCTTCTTTATCATGCTAAGAGGAGCAGGAAAAAGCAAAAAATTTCAGAATTGCACCTTGCAATGCGGACAAATTCCTGTTTGTGCATTTACAATATTCATTGATTTTTGCCATTGAAAAACGTACAGAAATGTTTGAAGCAACTGACTGAATGAAAGGAGCTGGCATCTCACTCTCTTTGAATCTTCTTTATCATGCTAAGAGGAGCAGGAAAAAGCAAAAAATTTCAGAATTGCACCTTGCAATTCGGAGAAATTACTGTTTGTGCATTCACATTATTCATTGATTTTTGCCATTGAAAAACATCATGTTATTCATATACCAGAAATGTTTGAAGCTACTGACTGAATGAAAGGAGCTGGCATCTCACTCTCTTTGAATCTTCTTTATCATGCTAAGGGGAGCAGGAAAAAGCAAAAAATTTCAGAATTGCACCTTGCAATGCGGAGAAATTACTGTTTGCGCATTTACAATATTCATTGATTTTTGCCATTGAAAAACGTCCAGAAATGTTTAAAGCTACTGACTGAATGAAAAGAGCTGGCATCTCACTCTCTTTGAATATTCTTTATCATGCTAAGAGGAGCAGGAAAAAGCAAAAAATTTCAGAATTGCACCTTGCAATGCGGAGAAATTACTGTTTGTGCATTCTCATTATTCATTGATTTTTGCCATTGAAAAATATCATGTTGTTCATATACCAGAAATGTTTGAAGCTACTAACTGAATGAAAGGAGCTGGCATCTCACTCTCTTTGAATCTTCTTTATCATGCTAAGAGGAGCAGGAAAAAGCAAAAAATTTCAGAATTGCACCTAGCAATGCGGAGAAATTACAGTTTGTGCATTCACATTATTCATTGATTTTTGCCATTGAAAAACATCATGTTATTCATATACCAGAAATGTTTGAAGCTACTGACTGAATGAAAAGAGCTGGCATCTCACTCCCTTTGAATCTTCTTTATCATGCTAAGAGGAGCAGGAAAAAGCAAAAAATTTCAGAATTGCACCTTGCAATGCGGAGAAAATACTGTTTGTGCATTTACAATATTCATTGATTTTTGCCATTGAAAAACGTCCAGAAATGTTTGAAGCTACTGACTGAATGAAAGGAGCTGGCATCTCACTCTCTTTGAATCTTCTTTATCATGCTAAGAGGAGCAGGAAAAAGCAAAAAATTTCAGAATTGCACCTTGCAATGCGGAGAAATTACTGTTTGTGCATTCACATTATTCATTGATTTTTGCCATTGAAAAACATCATGTTATTCATATACCAGAAATGTTTGAAGCTACTGACTGAATGAAAGGAGCTGGCATCTCACTCTCTTTGAATCTTCTTTATCATGCTAAGAGGAGCAGGAAAAAGCAAAAAATTTCAGAATTGCACCTTGCAATGCGGAGAAATTACTGTTTGTGCATTTACAATATTCATTGATTTTTGCCATTGAAAAACGTCCAGAAATGTTTGAAGCTACTGACTGAATGAAAAGAGCTGGCATCTCACTCTCTTTGAATCTTCTTTATCATGCTAAGATGAGCAGGAAAAAGCAAAATATTTCAGAATTGCACCTTGCAATGCGGAGAAATTACTGTTTGTGCATTTACAATATTCATTGATTTTTGCCATTGAAAAACGTACAGAAATGTTTGAAGCTACTGACTGAATGAAAGGAGCTGACATCTCACTCTCTTTGAATCTTCTTTATCATGCTAAGAGGAGCAGGAAAAAGCAAAAAATTTCAGAATTGCACCTTGCAATTCGGAGAAATTACTGTTTGTGCATTCACATTATTCATTGATTTTTGCCATTGAAAAACATCATGTTATTCATATACCAGAAATGTTTGAAGCTACTGAATGAATGAAAGGAGCTGGCATCTCACTCTCTTTGAATCTTCTTTATCATGCTAAGAGGAGCAGGGAAAAGCAAAAAATTTCAGAATTGCACCTTGCAATGCGGAGAAATTACTGTTTGCGCATTTACAATATTCATTGATTTTTGCCATTGAAAAACATCCAGAAATGTTTAAAGCTACTGACTGAATGAAGAGAGCTGGCATCTCACTCTCTTTGAATCTTCTTTATCATGCTAAGAGGAGCAGGAAAAAGCAAAAAATTTCAGAATTGCACCTTGCAATGCGGAGAAATTACTGTTTGTGCATTCACATTATTTATTGATTTTTGCCATTGAAAAACATCATGTTGTTCATATACCAGAAATGTTTGAAGCTACTGACTGAATGAAAGGAGCTGGCATCTCACTCTCTTTGAATCTTCTTTATCATGCTAAGAGGAGCAGGAAAAAGCAAAAAATTTCAGAATTGCACCTTGCAAGGCGGAGAAATTATTGTTTGTGCATTCACATTATTCATTGACTTTTGCCATTGAAAAACATCATGTTATTCATATACCAGAAATGCTTGAAGCTACTGACTGAATGAAAAGAGCTGGCATCTCACTCTCTTTGAATCTTCTTTATCATGCTAAGAGGAGCAGGAAAAAGCAAAAAATTTCAGAATTGCACCTTGCAATGCGGAGAAATTACTGTTTGTGCATTTACAATATTCATTGATTTTTGCCATTGAAAAACGTCCAGAAATGTTTGAAGCTACTGACTGAATGAAAGGAGCTGGCATCTCACTCTCTTTGAATCTTCTTTATCATGCTAAGAGGAGCAGGAAAAAGCAAAAAATTTCAGAATTGCACCTTGCAATGCGGAGAAATTACTGTTTGTGCATTCACATTATTCATTGATTTTTGCCATTGAAAAATATCAAGTTGTTCATATACCAGAAATGTTTGAAGCTACTGACTGAATGAAAGGAGCTGGCATCTCACTCTCTTTGAATCTTCTTTATCATGCTAAGAGGAGCAGGAAAAAGCAAAAAATTTCAGAATTGCACCTTGCAATGCGGAGAAATTACTGTTTGTGCATTTACAATATTCATTGATTTTTGCCATTGAAAAACGTCCAGAAATGTTTGAAGCTACTGACTGAATGAAAGGAGCTGGCATCTCACTCTCTTTGAATCTTCTTTATCATGCTAAGAGGAGCAGGAAAAAGCAAAAAATTTCAGAATTGCACCTTGCAATGCGGAGAAATTACTGTTTGTGCATTCACATTATTCATTGATTTTTGCCATTGAAAAACATCATGTTATTCATATACCATAAATGTTTGAAGCTACTGACTGAATGAAAGGAGCTGGCATCTCACTCTCTTTGAATCTTCTTTATCATGCTAAGAGGAGCAGGAAAAAGCAAAAAATTTCAGAATTGCACCTTGCAATGCGGAGAAATTACTGTTTGTGCATTTACAATATTCATTGATTTTTGCCATTGAAAAACGTCCAGAAATGTTTGAAGCTACTGACTGAATGAAAAGAGCTGGCATCTCACTCTCTTTGAATCTTCTTTATCATGCTAAGATGAGCAGGAAAAAGCAAAAAATTTCAGAATTGCACCTTGCAATGCGGAGAAATTACTGTTTGTGCATTTACAATATTCATTGATTTTTGCCATTGAAAAACGTACAGAAATGTTTGAAGCTACTGACTGAATGAAAGGAGCTGACATCTCACTCTCTTTGAATCTTCTTTATCATGCTAAGAGGAGCAGGAAAAAGCAAAACATTTCAGAATTGCACCTTGCAATTCGGAGAAATTACGGTTTGTGCATTCACATTATTCATTGATTTTTGCCATTGAAAAACATCATGTTATTCATATACCAGAAATGTTTGAAGCTACTGACTGAGTGAAAGGAGCTGGCATCTCACTCTCTTTGAATCTTCTTTATCATGCTAAGAGGAGCAGGAAAAAGCAAAAAATTTCAGAATTGCACCTTGCAATGCGGAGAAATTACTGTTTGCGCATTTACAATATTCATTGATTTTTGCCATTGAAAAACGTCCAGAAATGTTTAAAGCTACTGACTGAATGAAAAGAGCTGGCATCTCACTCTCTTTGAATCTTCTTTATCATGCTAAGAGGAGCAGGAAAAAGCAAAAAATTTCAGAATTGCACCTTGCAATGCGTAGAAATTACTGTTTGTGCATTCACATTATTCATTGATTTTTGCCATTGAAAAACATTATGTTGTTCATATACCAGAAATGTTTGAAGCTACTGACTGAATGAAAGGAGCTGGCATCTCACTCTCTTTGAATCTTCTTTATCATGCTAAGAGGAGCAGGAAAAAGCAAAAAATTTCAGAATTGCACCTTGCAATGCGGAGAAATTATTGTTTGTGCATTCACATTATTCATTGATTTTTGCCATTGAAAAACATCATGTTATTCATATACCAGAAATGTTTGAAGCTACTGACTGAATGAAAAGAGCTGGCATCTCACTCTCTTTGAATCTTCTTTATCATGCTAAGAGGAGCAGGAGAAAGCAAAAAATTTCAGAATTGCACCTTGCAATGCGGAGAAATTACTGTTTGTGCATTTACAATATTCATTGATTTTTGCCATTGAAAAACGTCCAGAAATGTTTGAAGCTACTGACTGAATGAAAGGAGCTGGCATCTCACTCTCTTTGAATCTTCTTTATCATGCTAAGAGGAGCAGGAAAAAGCAAAAAATTTCAGAATTGCACCTTGCAATGCGGAGAAATTACTGTTTGTGCATTCACATTATTCATTGATTTTTGCCATTGAAAAATATCAAGTTGTTCATATACCAGAAATGTTTGAAGCTACTGACTGAATGAAAGGAGCTAGCATCTCACTCTCTTTGAATCTTCTTTATCATGCTAAGAGGAGCAGGAAAAAGCAAAAAATTTCAGAATTGCACCTTGCAATGCGGAGAAATTACAGTTTGTGCATTCACATTATTCATTGATTTTTGCCATTGAAAAACATCATGTTATTCATATACCAGAAATGTTTGAAGCTACTGACTGAATGAAAAGAGCTGGCATCTCACTCCCTTTGAATCTTCTTTATCATGCTAAGAGGAGCAGGAAAAAGAAAAAAATTTCAGAATTGCACCTTGCAATGCGGAGAAATTACTGTTTGTGCATTTACAATATTCATTGATTTTTGCCATTGAAAAACGTCCAGAAATGTTTGAAGCTACTGACTGAATGAATTGAGCTGGCATCTCACTCTCTTTGAATCTTCTTTATCATGCTAAGAGGAGCAGGAAAAAGCAAAAAATTTCAGAATTGCACCTTGCAATGCGGAGAAATTACTGTTTGTGCATTCACATTATTCATTGATTTTTGTCATTGAAAAACATCATGTTATTCATATACCAGAAATGTTTGAAGCTACTGACTGAATGAAAGGAGCTGGCATCTCACTCTCTTTGAATCTTCTTTATCATGCTAAGAGGAGCAGAAAAAAGCAAAAAATTTCAGAATTGCACCTTGCAATGCGGAGAAATTACTGTTTGTGCATTCACATTATTCATTGATTTTTGTCATTGAAAAACATCATGTTATTCATATACCAGAAATGTTTGAAGCTACTGACTGAATGAAAAGAGCTGGCATCTCACTCTCTTTGAATCTTCTTTATCATGCTAAGAGAAGCAGGAAAAAGCAAAAAAATTTCAGAATTGCACCTTGCAATGCGGAGAAATTACTGTTTGTGCATTTACAATATTCATTGATTTTTGCCATTGAAAAACGTCCAGAAATGTTTGAAGCTACTGACTGAATGAATTGAGCTGGCATCTCACTCTCTTTGAATCTTCTTTATCATGCTAAGAGGAGCAGGAAAAAGCAAAAAATTTCAGAATTGCACCTTGCAAGGCGGAGAAATTACTGTTTGTGCATTCACATTATTCATTGATTTTTGCCATTGAAAAACATCATGTTATTCATATACCAGAAATGTTTGAAGCTACTGACTGAATGAAAGGAGCTGGCATCTCACTCTCTTTGAATCTTCTTTATCATGCTAAGAGGAGCAGGAAAAAGCAAAAAATTTCAGAATTGCACCTTGCAATGCGGAGAAATTACTGTTTGTGCATTCACATTATTCATTGATTTTTGTCATTGAAAAACATCATGTTATTCATATACCAGAAATGTTTGAAGCTACTGACTGAATGAAAAGAGCTGGCATCTCACTCTCTTTGAATCTTCTTTATCATGCTAAGAGAAGCAGGAAAAAGCAAAAAAATTTCAGAATTGCACCTTGCAATGCGGAGAAATTACTGTTTGTGCATTTACAATATTCATTGATTTTTGCCATTGAAAAACGTCCAGAAATGTTTGAAGCTACTGACTGAATGAAAGGAGCTGGCATCTCACTCTCTTTGAATCTTCTTTATCATGCTAAGAGGAGCAGGAAAAAGCAAAAAATTTCAGAATTGCACCTTGCAATGCGGAGAAATTACTGTTTGTGCATTCACTTTATTCATTGATTTTTGCCATTGAAAAACATCATGTTGTTCATATACCTGAAATGTTTGAAGCTACTGACTGAATGAAAGGAGCTGGCATCTCACTCTCTTTGAATCTTCTTTATCATGCTAAGAGGAGCAGGAAAAAGCAAAAAATTTCAGAATTGCACCTTGCAATGCGGAGAAATTACTGTTTGTGCATTCACATTATTCATTGATTTTTGCCATTGAAAAACATCATGTTGTTCATATTCCTGAAATGTTTGAAGCTACTGACTGAATGAAAGGAGCTGGCATCTCACTCTCTTTGAATCTTCTTTATCATGCTAAGAGGAGCAGGAAAAAGCAAAAAATTTCAGAATTGCACCTTGCAATGCGGAGAAATTACTGTTTGCGCATTTACAATATTCATTGATTTTTGCCATTGAAAAACGTCCAGAAATGTTTGAAGCTACTGACTGAATGAAAAGAGCTGGCATCTCACTCTCTTTGAATCTTCTTTATCATGCTAAGAGGAGCAGGAAAAAGGAAAAAAATTCAGAATTGCACCTTGCAATGCGGAGAAATTACTGTTTGTGCATTTACAATATTCATTGATATTTGCCATTGAAAAACGTCCAGAAATGTTTGAAGCTACTGACTGAATGAAAGGAGCTGGCATCTCACTCTCTTTGAATCTTCTTTATCATGCTAAGAGCAGCAGGAAAAAGCAAAAAATTTCAGAATTGCACCTTGCAATGCGGAGAAATTACTGTTTGTGCATTCACATTATTCATTGATTTTTGCCACTGAAAAACATCATGTTATTCATATACCAGAAATGTTTGAAGCTACTGACTGAATGAAAAGAGCTGGCATCTCACTCTCTTTGAATCTTCTTTATCATGCTAAGAGGAGCAGGAAAAAGCAAAAAATTTCAGAATTGCACCTTGCAATGCGGAGAAATTACTGTTTGTGCATTTACAATATTCATTGATTTTTGCCATTGAAAAACGTCCAGAAATGTTTGAAGCTACTGACTGAATGAAAGGAGCTGGCATCTCACTCTCTTTGAATCTTCTTTATCATGCTAAGAGGAGCAGGAAAAAGCAAAAAATTTCAGAATTGCACCTTGCAATGCGGAGAAATTACTGTTTGTGCATTCACATTATTCATTGATTTTTGCCATTGAAAAACATCATGTTATTCATATACCAGAAATGTTTGAAGCTACTGACTGAATGAAAGGAGCTGGCATCTCACTCTCTTTGAATCTTCTTTATCATGCTAAGAGGAGCAGGAAAAAGCAAAAAATTTCAGAATTGCACCTTGCAATGCAGAGAAATTTCTGTTTGTGCATTCACATTATTCATTGATTTTTGCCATTGAAAAACATCATGTTATTCATATACCAGAAATGATTGAAGCTACTGACTGAATGAAAAGAGCTGGCATCTCACTCTCTTTGAATCTTCTTTATCATGCTAAGAGGAGCAGGAAAAAGCAAAAAATTTCAGAATTGCACCTTGCAATGCGGAGAAATTACTGTTTGTGCATTTACAATATTCATTGATTTTTGCCATTGAAAAACGTCCAGAAATGTTTGAAGCTACTGACTGAATGAAAGGAGCTGGCATCTCACTCTCTTTGAATCTTCTTTATCATGCTAAGAGGAGCAGGAAAAAGCATAAAATTTCAGAATTGCACCTTGCAATGCGGAGAAATTACTGTTTGTGCATTCACATTATTCATTGATTTTTGCCATTGAAAAATATCATGTTGTTCATATACCAGAAATGTTTGAAGCTACTGACTGAATGAAAGGAGCTGGCATCTCACTCTCTTTGAATCTTCTTTATCATGCTAAGAGGAGCAGGAAAAAGCAAAAAATTTCAGAATTGCACCTTGCAATGCGGAGAAATTACAGTTTGTGCATTCACATTATTCATTGATTTTTGTCATTGAAAAACATCATGTTATTCATATACCAGAAATGTTTGAAGCTACTGACTGAATGAAAAGAGCTGGCATCTCACTCCCTTTGAATCTTCTTTATCATGCTAAGAGGAGCAGGAAAATGCAAAAAATTTCAGAATTGCACCTTGCAATGCGGAGAAATTACTGTTTGTGCATTTACAATATTCATTGATTTTTGCCATTGAAAAACGTCCAGAAATGTTTGAAGCTACTGACTGAATGAAAGGAGCTGGCATCTCACTCTCTTTGAATCTTCTTTATCATGCTAAGAGGAGCAGGAAAAAGCAAAAAATTTCAGAATTGCACCTTGCAATGCGGAGAAATTACTGTTTGTGCATTCACATTATTCATTGATTTTTGCCATTGAAAAACATCATGTTATTCATATACCACAAATGTTTGAAGCTACTGACTGAATGAAAGGAGCTGGCATCTCACTCTCTTTGAATCTTCTCTATCATGCTAAGAGGAGCAGGAAAAAGCAAAAAATTTCAGAATTGCACCTTGCAATGCGGAGAAATTACTGTTTGTGCATTCACATTATTCATTGATTTTTGCCATTGAAAAACATCATGTTATTCATATACCAGAAATGTTTGAAGCTACTGACTGAATGAAAAGAGCTGGCATCTCACTCTCTTTGAATCTTCTTTATCATGCTAAGAGAAGAAGGAAAAAGCAAAAAAATTTCAGAATTGCACCTTGAAATGCGGAGAAATTACTGTTTGTGCATTTACAATATTCATCGATTTTTGCCATTGAAAAATGTCCAGAAATGTTGGAAGCTACTGACTGAATGAAAGGAGCTGGCATCTCACTCTCTTTGAATCTTCTTTATCATGCTAAGAGGAGCAGGAAAAAGCAAAAAATTTCAGAATTGCACCTTGCAATGCGGAGAAATTACTGTTTGTCCATTCACATTATTCATTGATTTTTGCCATTGAAAAACATCATGTTATTCATATACCAGAAATGTTTGAAGCTACTGACTGAATGAAAAGAGCTGGCATCTCACTCTCTTTGAATATTCTTTATCATGCTAAGAGGAGCAGGAAAAAGCAAAAAATTTCAGAAATGCACCTTGCAATGCAGGGAAATTACTGTTTGTACATTTACAATATTCATTGATTTTTGCCATTGAAAAACGTCCAGAAATGTTTGAAGCTACTGACTGAATGAAAAGAGCTGGCATCTCACTCTCTTTGAATCTTCTTTATCATGCTAAGAGGAGCAGGAAAAAGCAAAAAATTTCAGAATTGCACCTTGCAATGCGGAGAAATTACTGTTTGTGCATTTACAATATTCATTGATTTTTGCCACTGAAAAACGTCCAGAAATGTTTGAAGCTACTGACTGAATGAAAGGAGCTGGCATCTCACTCTCTTTGAATCTTCTTTATCATGCTAAGAGGAGCAGGAAAAAGCAAAAAATTTCAGAATTGCACCTTGCAATGCGGAGAAATTACTGTTTGTGCATTCACATTATTCATTGATTTTTGCCATTGAAAAACATCATGTTGTTCATATACCTGAAATGTTTGAAGCTACTGACTGAATGAAAGGAGCTGGCATCTCACTCTCTTTGAATCTTCTTTATCATGCTAAGAGGAGCAGGAAAAAGCAAAAAATTTCAGAATTGCACCTTGCAATGCGGAGAAATTACTGTTTGTGCATTCACATTATTCATTGATTTTTGCCATTGAAAAACATCATGTTATTCATATACCAGAAATGTTTGAAGCTACTGACTGAATGAAAAGAGCTGGCATCTCGCTCTCTTTGAATCTTCTTTATCATGCTAAGAGGAGCAGGAAAAAGCAAAAAATTTCAGAATTGCACCTTGCAATGCGGAGAAATTACTGTTTGTGCATTTACAAAATTCATTGATTTTTGCCATTGAAAAAAGTCCAGAAATGTTTGAAGCTACTGACTGAATGAAAAGAGCTGGCATCTCACTCTCTTTGAATCTTCTTTATCATGCTAAGAGGAGCAGGAAAAAGCAAAACATTTCAGAATTGCACCTTGCAATGCGGAGAAATTACTGTTTGTGCATTCACATTATTCATTGATTTTTGCCATTGAAAAACATCATGTTATTCATATACCAGAAATGTTTGAAGCTACTGACTGAATGAAAAGAGCTGGCATCTCGCTCTCTTTGAATCTTCTTTATCATGCTAAGAGGAGCAGGAAAAAGCAAAAAATTTCAGATTTGCACCTTGCAATGCGGAGAAATTACTGTTTGTGCATTTACAATATTCATTGATTTTTGCCATTGAAAAAAGTCCAGAAATGTTTGAAGCTACTGACTGAATGAAAAGAGCTGGCATCTCACTCTCTTTGAATCTTCTTTATCATGCTAAGAGGAGCAGGAAAAAGCAAAAAATTTCAGAATTGCACCTTGCAATGCGGAGAAATTACTGTTTGTGCATTTACAATATTCACTGATTTTTGCCCCTGAAAAATGTCCAGAAATGTTTGAAGCTACTGACTGAATGAAAGGAGCTGGCATCTCACTCTCTTTGAACCTTCTTTATCATGCTAAGAGGAGCAGGAAAAAGCAAAAAATTTCAGAATTGCACCTTGCAATGCGGAGAAATTACTGTTTGTGCATTCACATTATTCATTGATTTTTGCCATTGAAAAACATCATGTTGTTCATATACCTGAAATGTTTGAAGCTACTGTCTGAATGAAAGGAGCTGGCATCTCACTCTCTTTGAATCTTCTTTATCATGCTAAGAGGAGAAGGAAAAAGCAAAAAATTTCAGAATTGCACCTTGCAATGCGGAGAAATTACTGTTTGTGCATTCACATTAGTCATTGATTTTTGCCATAGAAAAACATCATGTTATTCATATACCAGAAATGTTTGAAGCTACTGACTGAATGAAAAGAGCTGGCATCTCACTCTCTTTGAATCTTCTTTATCATGCTAAGAGGAGCAGGAAAAAGCAAAAAAATTCAGAATTGCACCTTGAAATGCAGAGAAATTACTGTTTGTGCATTTACAATATTCATTGATTTTTGCCTTTGAAAAAAGTCCAGAAATGTTTGAAGCTACTGACTGAATGAAAAGAGCTGGCATCTCAATCTCTTTGAATCTTCTTTATCATGCTAAGAGGAGCAGGAAAAAGCAAAAAATTTCAGAATTGCACCTTGCAATGCGGAGAAATTACTGTTTGTGCATTCACATTATTCATTGATTTTTGTCATTGAAAAACATCATGTTGTTCATATACCAGAAATGTTTGAAGCTCCTGACTGAATGAAAGGAGCTGGCATCTCACTCTCTTTGAATCTTCTTTATCATGCTAAGAGGAGCAGGAAAAAGCAAAAAATTTCAGAATTGCACCTTGCAATGCGGAGAAATTACTGTTTGTGCATTCACATTATTCATTGATTTTTGCCATTGAAAAACATCATGTTATTCATATACCAGAAATGTTTGAAGCTACTGACTGAATGAAAAGAGCTGGCATCTCACTCTCTTTGAATCTTCTTTATCATGCTAAGAGGAGCAGGAAAAAGCAAAAAATTTCAGAATTGCACTTTGCAATGCGGAGAAATTACTGTTTGTGCATTCACATTATTCATTGATTTTTGCCATTGAAAAACATCATGTTGTTCATATACCAGAAATGTTTGAAGCTACTGACTGAATGAAAGGAGCTGGCATCTCACTCTCTTTGACTCTTCTTTATCATGCTAAGAGGAGCAGGAAAAAGCAAAAAAATTCAGAATTGCACCTTGCAATGCGGAGAAATTACTGTTTGTGCATTTACAATATTCATTGATTTTTGCCATTGAAAAATGTCCAGAAATGTTTGAAGCTACTGACTGAATGAAAAGAGCTGGCATCTCACTCTCTTTGAATCTTCTTTACCATGCTAAGAGGAGCAGGAAAAAGCAAAAAATTTCAGAATTGCACCTTGCAATGCGACGAAATTACTGTTTGTGCATTTACAATATTCATTGATTTTTGCCATTGAAAAACGTCCAGAAATGTTTGAAGCTACTGACTGAATGAAAGGATCTGGAATCTCACTCTCTTTGAATCTTCTTTATCATGCTAAGAGGAGCAGGAAAAAGCAAAAAATTTCAGAATTGCACCTTGCAATGCGGAGAAATTACTGTTTGTGCATTCACATTAGTCATTGATTTTTGCCATTGAAAAACATCATGTTGTTCATATACCTGAAATGTTTGAAGCTACTGACTGAATGAAAGGAGCTGGCATCTCACTCTCTTTGAATCTTCTTTATCATGCTAAGAGGAGCAGGAAAAAGCAAAAAATTTCAGAATTGCACCTTGCAATGCGGAGAAATTACTGTTTGTGCATTCACATTATTCATTGATTTTTGCCATTGAAAAACATCATGTTATTCATATACCAGAAATGTTTGAAGCTACTGACTGAATGAAAGGAGCTGGCATCTCACTCTCTTTGAATTTTCTTTATCATGCTAAGAGGAGCAGGAAAAAGGAAAAAATTTCAGAATTGCACCTTGCAATGCGGAGAAATTACTGTTTGTGCATTCACATTATTCATTGATTTTTGCCATTGAAAAACATCATGTTATTCATATACCAGAAATGTTTGAAGCTACTGACTGAATGAAAAGAGCTGGCATCTCACTCTCTTTGAATCTTCTTTATCATGCTAAGAGAAGCAGGAAAAAGCAAAAAAATTTCAGAATTGCACCTTGCAATGCGGAGAAATTACTGTTTGTGCATTTACAATATTCATCGATTTTTGCCATTGAAAAACGTCCAGAAATGTTTGAAGCTACTGACTGAATGAAAGGAGCTGGCATCTCACTCTCTTTGAATCTTCTTTATCATGCTAAGAGGAGCAGGAAAAAGCAAAAAATGTCAGAACTGCACCTTGCAATGCAGAGAAATTACTGTTTGTGCATGTACAATATTCATTGATTTTTGCCATTGAAAAACGTCCAGAAATGTTTGAAGCTACTGACTGAATGAAAGGAGCTGGCATCTCACTCTCTTTGAATCTTCTTTATCCTGCTAAGAGGAGCAGGAAAAAGCAAAAAATTTCAGAATTGCACCTTGCAATGCGGAGAAATTACTGTTTGTGCATTCACATTATTCATTGATTTTTGCCATTGAAAAACATCATGTTATTCATATACCAGAAATGTTTGAAGCTACTGACTGAATGAAAAGAGCTGGCATCTCACACTCTTTGAATCTTCTTTATCATGCTAAGAGGAGCAGGAAAAAGCAAAAAATTTCAGAAATGCACCTTGCAATGCAGGGAAATTACTGTTTGTGCATTTACAATATTCATTGATTTTTGCCATTGAAAAACGTCCAGAAATGTTTGAAGCTACTGACTGAATGAAAAGAGCTGGCATCTCACTCTCTTTGAATCTTCTTTATCATGCTAAGAGGAGCAGGAAAAAGCAAAAAATTTCAGAATTGCACCTTGCAATGCGGAGAAATTACTGTTTGTGCATTTACAATATTCATTGATTTTTGCCACTGAAAAACTTCCAGAAATGTTTGAAGCTACTGACTGAATGAAAGGAGCTGGCATCTCACTCTCTTTGAATCTTCTTTATCATGCTAAGAGGAGCAGGAAAAAGCAAAAAATTTCAGAATTGCACCTTGCAATGCGGAGAAATTACTGTTTGTGCATTCACATTATTCATTGATTTTTGCCATTGAAAAACATCATGTTGTTCATATACCTGAAATGTTTGAAGCTACTGACTGAATGAAAGGAGCTGGCATCTCACTCTCTTTGAATCTTCTTTATCATGCTAAGAGGAGCAGGAAAAAGCAAAAAATTTCAGAATTGCACCTTGCAATGCGGAGAAATTACTGTTTGTGCATTCACATTATTCATTGATTTTTGCCATTGAAAAACATCATGTTATTCATATACCAGAAATGTTTGAAGCTACTGACTGAATGAAAAGAGCTGGCATCTCGCTCTCTTTGAATCTTCTTTATCATGCTAAGAGGAGCAGGAAAAAGCAAAAAATTTCAGAATTGCACCTTGCAATGCGGAGAAATTACTGTTTGTGCATTTACAATATTCATTGATTTTTGCCATTGAAAAAAGTCCAGAAATGTTTGAAGCTACTGACTGAATGAAAAGAGCTGGCATCTCACTCTCTTTGAATCTTCTTTATCATGCTAAGAGGAGCAGGAAAAAGCAAAAAATTTCAGAATTGCACCTTGCAATGCGGAGAAATTACTGTTTGTGCATTTACAATATTCACTGATTTTTGCCCCTGAAAAATGTCCAGAAATGTTTGAAGCTACTGACTGAATGAAAGGAGCTGGCATCTCACTCTCTTTGAACCTTCTTTATCATGCTAAGAGGAGCAGGAAAAAGCAAAAAATTTCAGAATTGCACCTTGCAATGCGGAGAAATTACTGTTTGTGCATTCACATTATTCATTGATTTTTGCCATTGAAAAACATCATGTTGTTCATATACCTGAAATGTTTGAAGCTACTGTCTGAATGAAAGGAGCTGGCATCTCACTCTCTTTGAATCTTCTTTATCATGCTAAGAGGAGAAGGAAAAAGCAAAAAATTTCAGAATTGCACCTTGCAATGCGGAGAAATTACTGTTTGTGCATTCACATTAGTCATTGATTTTTGCCATAGAAAAACATCATGTTATTCATATACCAGAAATGTTTGAAGCTACTGACTAAATGAAAAGAGCTGGCATCTCACTCTCTTTGAATCTTCTTTATCATGCTAAGAGGAGCAGGAAAAAGCAAAAAAATTCAGAATTGCACCTTGCAATGCAGAGAAATTACTGTTTGTGCATTTACAATATTCATTGATTTTTGCCTTTGAAAAAAGTCCAGAAATGTTTGAAGCTACTGACTGAATGAAAAGAGCTGGCATCTCAATCTCTTTGAATCTTCTTTATCATGCTAAGAGGAGCAGGAAAAAGCAAAAAATTTCAGAATTGCACCTTGCAATGCGGAGAAATTACTGTTTGTGCATTCACATTATTCATTGATTTTTGTCATTGAAAAACATCATGTTGTTCATATACCAGAAATGTTTGAAGCTCCTGACTGAATGAAAGGAGCTGGCATCTCACTCTCTTTGAATCTTCTTTATCATGCTAAGAGGTGCAGGAAAAAGCAAAAAATTTCAGAATTGCACCTTGCAATGCGGAGAAATTACTGTTTGTGCATTCACATTATTCATTGATTTTTGCCATTGAAAAACATCATGTTATTCATATACCAGAAATGTTTGAAGCTACTGACTGAATAAAAAGAGCTGGCATCTCACTCTCTTTGAATCTTCTTTATCATGCTAAGAGGAGCAGGAAAAAGCAAAAAATTTCAGAATTGCACCTTGCAATGCGGAGAAATTACTGTTTGTGCATTCACATTATTCATTGATTTTTGCCATTGAAAAACATCATGTTGTTCATATACCAGAAATGTTTGAAGCTACTGACTGAATGAAAGGAGCTGGCATCTCACTCTCTTTGAATCTTCTTTATCATGCTAAGAGGAGCAGGAAAAAGCAAAAAATTTCAGAATTGCACCTTGCAATGCGGAGAAATTACTGTTTGTGCATTTACAATATTCATTGATTTTTGCCATTGAAAAATGTCCAGAAATGTTTGAAGCTACTGACTGAATGAAAAGAGCTGGCATCTCACTCTCTTTGAATCTTCTTTACCATGCTAAGAGGAGCAGGAAAAAGCAAAAAATTTCAGAATTGCACCTTGCAATGCGACGAAATTACTGTTTGTGCATTTACAATATTCATTGATTTTTGCCATTGAAAAACGTCCAGAAATGTTTGAAGCTACTGACTGAATGAAAGGAGCTGGCATCTCACTCTCTTTGAATCTTCTTTATCATGCTAAGAGGAGCAGGAAAAAGCAAAAAATTTCAGAATTGCACCTTGCAATGCGGAGAAATTACTGTTTGTGCATTCACATTAGTCATTGATTTTTGCCATTGAAAAACATCATGTTGTTCATATACCTGAAATGTTTGAAGCTACTGACTGAATGAAAGGAGCTGGCATCTCACTCTCTTTGAATCTTCTTTATCATGCTAAGAGGAGCAGGAAAAAGCAAAAAATTTCAGAATTGCACCTTGCAATGCGGAGAAATTACTGTTTGTGCATTCACATTATTCATTGATTTTTGCCATTGAAAAACATCATGTTATTCATATACCAGAAATGTTTGAAGCTACTGACTGAATGAAAGGAGCTGGCATCTCACTCTCTTTGAATCTTCTTTATCATGCTAAGAGGAGCAGGAAAAAGGAAAAAATTTCAGAATTGCACCTTGCAATGCGGAGAAATTACTGTTTGTGCATTCACATTATTCATTGATTTTTGCCATTGAAAAACATCATGTTATTCATATACCAGAAATGTTTGAAGCTACTGACTGAATGAAAAGAGCTGGCATCTCGCTCTCTTTGAATCTTCTTTATCATGCTAAGAGGAGCAGGAAAAAGCAAAAAATTTCAGAATTGCACCTTGCAATGCGGAGAAATTACTGTTTGTGCATTTACAATATTCATTGATTTTTGCCATTGAAAAAAGTCCAGAAATGTTTGAAGCTACTGACTGAATGAAAAGAGCTGGCATCTCACTCTCTTTGAATCTTCTTTATCATGCTAAGAGGAGCAGGAAAAAGCAAAAAATTTCAGAATTGCACCTTGCAATGCGGAGAAATTACTGTTTGTGCATTTACAATATTCACTGATTTTTGCCCCTGAAAAATGTCCAGAAATGTTTGAAGCTCCTGACTGAATGAAAAGAGCTGGCATCTCACTCTCTTTGAATCTTCTTTATCATGCTAAGAGAAGCAGGAAAAAGCAAAAAAATTTCAGAATTGCACCTTGCAATGTGGAGAAATTACTGTTTGTGCATTTACAATATTCATCGATTTTTGCCATTGAAAAACGTCCAGAAATGTTTGAAGCTACTGACTGAATGAAAGGAGCTGGCATCTCACTCTCTTTGAATCTTCTTTATCATGCTAAGAGGAGCAGGAAAAAGCAAAAAATGTCAGAATTGCACCTTGCAATGCGGAGAAATTACTGTTTGTGCATGTACAATATTCATTGATTTTTGCCATTGAAAAACGTCCAGAAATGTTTGAAGCTACTGACTGAATGAAAGGAGCTGGCATCTCACTCTCTTTGAATCTTCTTTATCATGCTAAGAGGAGCAGGAAAAAGCAAAAAATTTCAGAATTGCACCTTGCAATGCGGAGAAATTACTGTTTGTGCATTCACATTATTCATTGATTTTTGCCATTGAAAAACATCATGTTATTCATATACCAGAAATGTTTGAAGCTACTGACTGAATGAAAAGAGCTGGCATCTCACTCTCTTTGAATCTTCTTTATCATGCTAAGAGGAGCAGGAAAAAGCAAAAAATTTCAGAAATGCACCTTGCAATGCAGGGAAATTACTGTTTGTGCATTTACAATATTCATTGATTTTTGCCATTGAAAAACGTCCAGAAATGTTTGAAGCTACTGACTGAATGAAAAGAGCTGGCATCTCACTCTCTTTGAATCTTCTTTATCATGCTAAGAGGAGCAGGAAAAAGCAAAAAATTTCAGAATTGCACCTTGCAATGCGGAGAAATTACTGTTTGTGCATTTACAATATTCATTGATTTTTGCCACTGAAAAACTTCCAGAAATGTTTGAAGCTACTGACTGAATGAAAGGAGCTGGCATCTCACTCTCTTTGAATCTTCTTTATCATGCTAAGAGGAGCAGGAAAAAGCAAAAAAATTCAGAATTGCACCTTGCAATGCGGAGAAATTACTGTTTGTGCATTCACATTATTCATTGATTTTTGCCATTGAAAAACATCATGTTGTTCATATACCTGAAATGTTTGAAGCTACTGACTGAATGAAAGGAGCTGGCATCTCACTCTCTTTGAATCTTCTTTATCATGCTAAGAGGAGCAGGAAAAAGCAAAAAATTTCAGAATTGCACCTTGCAACGCGGAGAAATTACTGTTTGTGCATTCACATTATTCATTGATTTTTGCCATTGAAAAACATCATGTTATTCATATACCAGAAATGTTTGAAGCTACTGACTGAATGAAAAGAGCTGGCATCTCGCTCTCTTTGAATCTTCTTTATCATGCTAAGAGGAGCAGAAAAAAGCAAAAAATTTCAGAATTGCACCTTGCAATGCGGAGAAATTACTGTTTGTGCATTTACAATATTCATTGATTTTTGCCATTGAAAAAAGTCCAGAAATGTTTGAAGCTACTGACTGAATGAAGAGAGCTGGCATCTCACTCTCTTTGAATCTTCTTTATCATGCTAAGAGGAGCAGGAAAAAGCAAAAAATTTCAGAATTGCACCTTGCAATGCGGAGAAATTACTGTTTGTGCATTTACAATATTCATTGATTTTTGCCCCTGAAAAATGTCCAGAAATGTTTGAAGCTACTGACTGAATGAAAGGAGCTGGCATCTCACTCTCTTTGAATCTTCTTTATCATGCTAAGAGGAGCAGGAAAAAGCAAAAAATTTCAGAATTGCACCTTGCAATGCGGAGAAATTACTGTTTGTGCATTCACATTATTCATTGATTTTTGCCATTGAAAAACATCATGTTGTTCATATACCTGAAATGTTTGAAGCTACTGTCTGAATGAAAGGAGCTGGCATCTCACTCTCTTTGAATCTTCTTTATCATGCTAAGAGGAGCAGGAAAAAGCAAAAAATTTCAGAATTGCACCTTGCAATGCGGAGAAATTACTGTTTGTGCATTCACATTAGTCATTGATTTTTGCCATTGAAAAACATCATGTTATTCATATACCAGAAATGTTTGAAGCTACTGACTGAATGAAAAGAGCTGGCATCTCACTCTCTTTGAATCTTCTTTATCATGCTAAGAGGAGCAGGAAAAAGCAAAAAAATTCAGAATTGCACCTTGCAATGCGGAGAAATTACTGTTTGTGCATTTACAATATTCATTGATTTTTGCCTTTGAAAAAAGTCCAGAAATGTTTGAAGCTACTGACTGAATGAAAAGAGCTGGCATCTCAATCTCTTTGAATCTTCTTTATCATGCTAAAAGGAGCAGGAAAAAGCAAAAAATTTCAGAATTGCACCTTGCAATGCGGAGAAATTACTGTTTGTGCATTCACATTATTCATTGATTTTTGTCATTGAAAAACATCATGTTGTTCATATACCAGAAATGTTTGAAGCTCCTGACTGAATGAAAGGAGCTGGCATCTCACTCTCTTTGAATCTTCTTTATCATGCTAAGAGGAGCAGGAAAAAGCAAAAAATTTCAGAATTGCACCTTGCAATGCGGAGAAATTACTGTTTGTGCATTCACATTATTCATTGATTTTTGCCATTGAAAAACATCATGTTATTCATATACCAGAAATGTTTGAAGCTACTGACTGAAGGAAAAGAGCTGGCATCTCACTCTCTTTGAATCTTCTTTATCATGCTAAGAGGAGCAGGAAAAAGCAAAAAATTTCAGAATTGCACCTTGCAATGCGGAGAAATAACTGTTTGTGCATTCACATTATTCATTGATTTTTGCCATTGAAAAACATCATGTTGTTCATATACCTGAAATGTTTGAAGCTACTGTCTGAATGAAAGGAGCTGGCATCTCACTCTCTTTGAATCTTCTTTATCATGCTAAGAGGAGCAGGAAAAAGCAAAAAATTTCAGAATTGCACCTTGCAATGCGGAGAAATTACTGTTTGTGCATTCACATTAGTCATTGATTTTTGCCATTGAAAAACATCATGTTATTCATATACCAGAAATGTTTGAAGCTACTGACTGAATGAAAAGAGCTGGCATCTCACTCTCTTTGAATCTTCTTTATCATGCTAAGAGGAGCAGGAAAAAGCAAAAAAATTCAGAATTGCACCTTGCAATGCGGAGAAATTACTGTTTGTGCATTTACAATATTCATTGATTTTTGCCTTTGAAAAACATCATGTTATTCATATACCAGAAATGTTTGAAGCTACTGACTGAATGAAAAGAGCTGGCATCTCACACTCTTTGAATCTTCTTTATCATGCTAAGAGGAGCAGGAAAAAGCAAAAAATTTCAGAAATGCACCTTGCAATGCAGGGAAATTACTGTTTGTGCATTTACAATATTCATTGATTTTTGCCATTGAAAAACGTCCAGAAATGTTTGAAGCTACTGACTGAATGAAAAGAGCTGGCATCTCACTCTCTTTGAATCTTCTTTATCATGCTAAGAGGAGCAGGAAAAAGCAAAAAATTTCAGAATTGCACCTTGCAATGCGGAGAAATTACTGTTTGTGCATTTACAATATTCATTGATTTTTGCCACTGAAAAACTTCCAGAAATGTTTGAAGCTACTGACTGAATGAAAGGAGCTGGCATCTCACTCTCTTTGAATCTTCTTTATCATGCTAAGAGGAGCAGGAAAAAGCAAAAAATTTCAGAATTGCACCTTGCAATGCGGAGAAATTACTGTTTGTGCATTCACATTATTCATTGATTTTTGCCATTGAAAAACATCATGTTGTTCATATACCTGAAATGTTTGAAGCTACTGACTGAATGAAAGGAGCTGGCATCTCACTCTCTTTGAATCTTCTTTATCATGCTAAGAGGAGCAGGAAAAAGCAAAAAATTTCAGAATTGCACCTTGCAATGCGGAGAAATTACTGTTTGTGCATTCACATTATTCATTGATTTTTGCCATTGAAAAACATCATGTTATTCATATACCAGAAATGTTTGAAGCTACTGACTGAATGAAAAGAGCTGGCATCTCGCTCTCTTTGAATCTTCTTTATCATGCTAAGAGGAGCAGGAAAAAGCAAAAAATTTCAGAATTGCACCTTGCAATGCGGAGAAATTACTGTTTGTGCATTTACAATATTCATTGATTTTTGCCATTGAAAAAAGTCCAGAAATGTTTGAAGCTACTGACTGAATGAAAAGAGCTGGCATCTCACTCTCTTTGAATCTTCTTTATCATGCTAAGAGGAGCAGGAAAAAGCAAAAAATTTCAGAATTGCACCTTGCAATGCGGAGAAATTACTGTTTGTGCATTTACAATATTCACTGATTTTTGCCCCTGAAAAATGTCCAGAAATGTTTGAAGCTACTGACTGAATGAAAGGAGCTGGCATCTCACTCTCTTTGAACCTTCTTTATCATGCTAAGAGGAGCAGGAAAAAGCAAAAAATTTCAGAATTGCACCTTGCAATGCGGAGAAATTACTGTTTGTGCATTCACATTATTCATTGATTTTTGCCATTGAAAAACATCATGTTGTTCATATACCTGAAATGTTTGAAGCTACTGTCTGAATGAAAGGAGCTGGCATCTCACTCTCTTTGAATCTTCTTTATCATGCTAAGAGGAGAAGGAAAAAGCAAAAAATTTCAGAATTGCACCTTGCAATGCGGAGAAATTACTGTTTGTGCATTCACATTAGTCATTGATTTTTGCCATAGAAAAACATCATGTTATTCATATACCAGAAATGTTTGAAGCTACTGACTAAATGAAAAGAGCTGGCATCTCACTCTCTTTGAATCTTCTTTATCATGCTAAGAGGAGCAGGAAAAAGCAAAAAAATTCAGAATTGCACCTTGCAATGCAGAGAAATTACTGTTTGTGCATTTACAATATTCATTGATTTTTGCCTTTGAAAAAAGTCCAGAAATGTTTGAAGCTACTGACTGAATGAAAAGAGCTGGCATCTCAATCTCTTTGAATCTTCTTTATCATGCTAAGAGGAGCAGGAAAAAGCAAAAAATTTCAGAATTGCACCTTGCAATGCGGAGAAATTACTGTTTGTGCATTCACATTATTCATTGATTTTTGTCATTGAAAAACATCATGTTGTTCATATACCAGAAATGTTTGAAGCTCCTGACTGAATGAAAGGAGCTGGCATCTCACTCTCTTTGAATCTTCTTTATCATGCTAAGAGGTGCAGGAAAAAGCAAAAAATTTCAGAATTGCACCTTGCAATGCGGAGAAATTACTGTTTGTGCATTCACATTATTCATTGATTTTTGCCATTGAAAAACATCATGTTATTCATATACCAGAAATGTTTGAAGCTACTGACTGAATAAAAAGAGCTGGCATCTCACTCTCTTTGAATCTTCTTTATCATGCTAAGAGGAGCAGGAAAAAGCAAAAAATTTCAGAATTGCACCTTGCAATGCGGAGAAATTACTGTTTGTGCATTCACATTATTCATTGATTTTTGCCATTGAAAAACATCATGTTGTTCATATACCAGAAATGTTTGAAGCTACTGACTGAATGAAAGGAGCTGGCATCTCACTCTCTTTGAATCTTCTTTATCATGCTAAGAGGAGCAGGAAAAAGCAAAAAATTTCAGAATTGCACCTTGCAATGCGGAGAAATTACTGTTTGTGCATTTACAATATTCATTGATTTTTGCCATTGAAAAATGTCCAGAAATGTTTGAAGCTACTGACTGAATGAAAAGAGCTGGCATCTCACTCTCTTTGAATCTTCTTTACCATGCTAAGAGGAGCAGGAAAAAGCAAAAAATTTCAGAATTGCACCTTGCAATGCGACGAAATTACTGTTTGTGCATTTACAATATTCATTGATTTTTGCCATTGAAAAACGTCCAGAAATGTTTGAAGCTACTGACTGAATGAAAGGAGCTGGCATCTCACTCTCTTTGAATCTTCTTTATCATGCTAAGAGGAGCAGGAAAAAGCAAAAAATTTCAGAATTGCACCTTGCAATGCGGAGAAATTACTGTTTGTGCATTCACATTAGTCATTGATTTTTGCCATTGAAAAACATCATGTTGTTCATATACCTGAAATGTTTGAAGCTACTGACTGAATGAAAGGAGCTGGCATCTCACTCTCTTTGAATCTTCTTTATCATGCTAAGAGGAGCAGGAAAAAGCAAAAAATTTCAGAATTGCACCTTGCAATGCGGAGAAATTACTGTTTGTGCATTCACATTATTCATTGATTTTTGCCATTGAAAAACATCATGTTATTCATATACCAGAAATGTTTGAAGCTACTGACTGAATGAAAGGAGCTGGCATCTCACTCTCTTTGAATCTTCTTTATCATGCTAAGAGGAGCAGGAAAAAGGAAAAAATTTCAGAATTGCACCTTGCAATGCGGAGAAATTACTGTTTGTGCATTTACAATATTCATTGATTTTTGCCATTGAAAAAAGTCCAGAAATGTTTGAAGCTACTGACTGAATGAAAAGAGCTGGCATCTCACTCTCTTTGAATCTTCTTTATCATGCTAAGAGGAGCAGGAAAAAGCAAAAAATTTCAGAATTGCACCTTGCAATGCGGAGAAATTACTGTTTGTGCATTTACAATATTCACTGATTTTTGCCCCTGAAAAATGTCCAGAAATGTTTGAAGCTCCTGACTGAATGAAAAGAGCTGGCATCTCACTCTCTTTGAATCTTCTTTATCATGCTAAGAGAAGCAGGAAAAAGCAAAAAAATTTCAGAATTGCACCTTGCAATGTGGAGAAATTACTGTTTGTGCATTTACAATATTCATCGATTTTTGCCATTGAAAAACGTCCAGAAATGTTTGAAGCTACTGACTGAATGAAAGGAGCTGGCATCTCACTCTCTTTGAATCTTCTTTATCATGCTAAGAGGAGCAGGAAAAAGCAAAAAATGTCAGAATTGCACCTTGCAATGCGGAGAAATTACTGTTTGTGCATGTACAATATTCATTGATTTTTGCCATTGAAAAACGTCCAGAAATGTTTGAAGCTACTGACTGAATGAAAGGAGCTGGCATCTCACTCTCTTTGAATCTTCTTTATCATGCTAAGAGGAGCAGGAAAAAGCAAAAAATTTCAGAATTGCACCTTGCAATGCGGAGAAATTACTGTTTGTGCATTCACATTATTCATTGATTTTTGCCATTGAAAAACATCATGTTATTCATATACCAGAAATGTTTGAAGCTACTGACTGAATGAAAAGAGCTGGCATCTCACTCTCTTTGAATCTTCTTTATCATGCTAAGAGGAGCAGGAAAAAGCAAAAAATTTCAGAAATGCACCTTGCAATGCAGGGAAATTACTGTTTGTGCATTTACAATATTCATTGATTTTTGCCATTGAAAAACGTCCAGAAATGTTTGAAGCTACTGACTGAATGAAAAGAGCTGGCATCTCACTCTCTTTGAATCTTCTTTATCATGCTAAGAGGAGCAGGAAAAAGCAAAAAATTTCAGAATTGCACCTTGCAATGCGGAGAAATTACTGTTTGTGCATTTACAATATTCATTGATTTTTGCCACTGAAAAACTTCCAGAAATGTTTGAAGCTACTGACTGAATGAAAGGAGCTGGCATCTCACTCTCTTTGAATCTTCTTTATCATGCTAAGAGGAGCAGGAAAAAGCAAAAAAATTCAGAATTGCACCTTGCAATGCGGAGAAATTACTGTTTGTGCATTCACATTATTCATTGATTTTTGCCATTGAAAAACATCATGTTGTTCATATACCTGAAATGTTTGAAGCTACAGACTGAATGAAAGGAGCTGGCATCTCACTCTCTTTGAATCTTCTTTATCATGCTAAGAGGAGCAGGAAAAAGCAAAAAATTTCAGAATTGCACCTTGCAACGCGGAGAAATTACTGTTTGTGCATTCACATTATTCATTGATTTTTGCCATTGAAAAACATCATGTTATTCATATACCAGAAATGTTTGAAGCTACTGACTGAATGAAAAGAGCTGGCATCTCGCTCTCTTTGAATCTTCTTTATCATGCTAAGAGGAGCAGAAAAAAGCAAAAAATTTCAGAATTGCACCTTGCAATGCGGAGAAATTACTGTTTGTGCATTTACAATATTCATTGATTTTTGCCATTGAAAAAAGTCCAGAAATGTTTGAAGCTACTGACTGAATGAAGAGAGCTGGCATCTCACTCTCTTTGAATCTTCTTTATCATGCTAAGAGGAGCAGGAAAAAGCAAAAAATTTCAGAATTGCACCTTGCAATGCGGAGAAATTACTGTTTGTGCATTTACAATATTCATTGATTTTTGCCCCTGAAAAATGTCCAGAAATGTTTGAAGCTACTGACTGAATGAAAGGAGCTGGCATCTCACTCTCTTTGAATCTTCTTTATCATGCTAAGAGGAGCAGGAAAAAGCAAAAAATTTCAGAATTGCACCTTGCAATGCGGAGAAATTACTGTTTGTGCATTCACATTATTCATTGATTTTTGCCATTGAAAAACATCATGTTGTTCATATACCTGAAATGTTTGAAGCTACTGTCTGAATGAAAGGAGCTGGCATCTCACTCTCTTTGAATCTTCTTTATCATGCTAAGAGGAGCAGGAAAAAGCAAAAAATTTCAGAATTGCACCTTGCAATGCGGAGAAATTACTGTTTGTGCATTCACATTAGTCATTGATTTTTGCCATTGAAAAACATCATGTTATTCATATACCAGAAATGTTTGAAGCTACTGACTGAATGAAAAGAGCTGGCATCTCACTCTCTTTGAATCTTCTTTATCATGCTAAGAGGAGCAGGAAAAAGCAAAAAAATTCAGAATTGCACCTTGCAATGCGGAGAAATTACTGTTTGTGCATTTACAATATTCATTGATTTTTGCCTTTGAAAAAAGTCCAGAAATGTTTGAAGCTACTGACTGAATGAAAAGAGCTGGCATCTCAATCTCTTTGAATCTTCTTTATCATGCTAAAAGGAGCAGGAAAAAGCAAAAAATTTCAGAATTGCACCTTGCAATGCGGAGAAATTACTGTTTGTGCATTCACATTATTCATTGATTTTTGTCATTGAAAAACATCATGTTGTTCATATACCAGAAATGTTTGAAGCTCCTGACTGAATGAAAGGAGCTGGCATCTCACTCTCTTTGAATCTTCTTTATCATGCTAAGAGGAGCAGGAAAAAGCAAAAAATTTCAGAATTGCACCTTGCAATGCGGAGAAATTACTGTTTGTGCATTCACATTATTCATTGATTTTTGCCATTGAAAAACATCATGTTATTCATATACCAGAAATGTTTGAAGCTACTGACTGAAGGAAAAGAGCTGGCATCTCACTCTCTTTGAATCTTCTTTATCATGCTAAGAGGAGCAGGAAAAAGCAAAAAATTTCAGAATTGCACCTTGCAATGCGGAGAAATAACTGTTTGTGCATTCACATTATTCATTGATTTTTGCCATTGAAAAACATCATGTTGTTCATATACCTGAAATGTTTGAAGCTACTGTCTGAATGAAAGGAGCTGGCATCTCACTCTCTTTGAATCTTCTTTATCATGCTAAGAGGAGCAGGAAAAAGCAAAAAATTTCAGAATTGCACCTTGCAATGCGGAGAAATTACTGTTTGTGCATTCACATTAGTCATTGATTTTTGCCATTGAAAAACATCATGTTATTCATATACCAGAAATGTTTGAAGCTACTGACTGAATGAAAAGAGCTGGCATCTCACTCTCTTTGAATCTTCTTTATCATGCTAAGAGGAGCAGGAAAAAGCAAAAAAATTCAGAATTGCACCTTGCAATGCGGAGAAATTACTGTTTGTGCATTTACAATATTCATTGATTTTTGCCTTTGAAAAAAGTCCAGAAATGTTTGAAGCTACTGACTGAATGAAAAGAGCTGGCATCTCAATCTCTTTGAATCTTCTTTATCATGCTAAAAGGAGCAGGAAAAAGCAAAAAATTTCAGAATTGCACCTTGCAATGCGGATAAATTACTGTTTGTGCATTCACATTATTCATTGATTTTTGTCATTGAAAAACATCATGTTGTTCATATACCAGAAATGTTTGAAGCTCCTGACTGAATGAAAGGAGCTGGCATCTCACTCTCTTTGAATCTTCTTTATCATGCTAAGAGGAGCAGGAAAAAGCAAAAAATTTCAGAATTGCACCTTGCAATGCGGAGAAATTACTGTTTGTGCATTCACATTATTCATTGATTTTTGCCATTGAAAAACATCATGTTATTCATATACCAGAAATGTTTGAAGCTACTGACTGAAGGAAAAGAGCTGGCATCTCACTCTCTTTGAATCTTCTTTATCATGCTAAGAGGAGCAGGAAAAAGCAAAAAATTTCAGAATTGCACCTTGCAATGCGGAGAAATTACTGTTTGTGCATTTTACAATATTCATTGATTTTTGCCATTGAAAAATGTCCAGAAATGTTTGAAGCTACTGACTGAATGAAAAGAGCTGGCATCTCACTCTCTTTGAATCTTCTTTACCATGCTAAGAGGAGCAGGAAAAAGCAAAAAATTTCAGAATTGCACCTTGCAATGCGACGAAATTACTGTTTGTGCATTTACAATATTCATTGATTTTTGCCATTGAAAAACGTCCAGAAATGTTTGAAGCTACTGACTGAATGAAAGGAGCTGGCATCTCACTCTCTTTGAATCTTCTTTATCATGCTAAGCGGAGCAGGAAAAAGCAAAAAATTTCAGAATTGCACCTTGCAATGCGGAGAAATTACTGTTTGTGCATTCACATTATTCATTGATTTTTGCCATTGAAAAACATCATGTTGTTCATATACCTGAAATGTTTGAAGCTACTGACTGAATGAAAGGAGCTGGCATCTCACTCTCTTTGAATCTTCTTTATCATGCTAAGAGGAGCAGGAAAAAGCAAAAAATTTCAGAATTGCACCTTGCAATGCGGAGAAATTACTGTTTGTGCATTCACATTATTCATTGATTTTTGCCATTGAAAAACATCATGTTGTTCATATACCAGAAATGTTTGAAGCTACTGACTGAATGAAAGGAGCTGGCATCTCACTCTCTTTGAATCTTCTTTATCATGCTAAGAGGAGCAGGAAAAAGCAAAAAATTTCAGAATTGCACCTTGCAATGCGGAGAAATTACTGTTTGTGCATTCACATTATTCATTGATTTTTGCCATTGAAAAACATCATGTTATTCATATAACAGAAATGTTTGAAGCTACTGACTGAATGAAAAGAGCTGGCATCTCACTCTCTTTGAATCTTCTTTATCATGCTAAGAGGAGCAGGAAAAAGCAAAAAAATTCAGAATTGCACCTTGCAATGCGGAGAAATTACTGTTTGTGCATTTACAATATTCATTGATTTTTGCCTCTGAAAAACGTCCAGAAATGTTTGAAGCTACTGACTGAATGAAAGGAGCTGGCATCTCACTCTCTTTGAATCTTCTTTATCATGCTAAGAGGAGCAGGAAAAAGCAAAAAATTTCAGAATTGCACCTTGCAATGCGGAGAAATTACTGTTTGTGCATTCACATTATTCATTGATTTTTGCCATTGAAAAACATCATGTTGTTCATATACCTGAAATGTTTGAAGCTACTGACTGAATGAAAGGAGCTGGCATCTCACTCTCTTTGAATCTTCTTTATCATGCTAAGAGGAGAAGGAAAAAGCAAAAAATTTCAGAATTGCACCTTGCAATGCGGAGAAATTACTGTTTGTGAATTCACATTATTCATTGATTTTTGCCATTGAAAAACATCATGTTATTCATATAACAGAAATGTTTGAAGCTACTGACTGAATGAAAAGAGCTGGCATCTCACTCTCTTTGAATCTTCTTTATCATGCTAAGAGGAGCAGGAAAAAGCAAAAAATTTCAGAATTGCACCTTGCAATTCGGAGAAATTACTGTTTGTGCATTTACAATATTCATTGATTTTTGCCTCTGAAAAACGTCCAGAAATGTTTGAAGCTACTGACTGAATGAAAGGAGCTGGCATCTCACTCTCTTTGAATCTTCTTTATCATGCTAAGAGGAGCAGGAAAAAGCAAAAAATTTCAGAATTGCACCTTGCAATGCGGAGAAATTACTGTTTGTGCATTCACATTATTCATTGATTTTTGCCATTGAAAAACATCATGTTGTTCATATACCAGAAATGTTTGAAGCTACTGACTGAATGAAAGGAGCTGGCATCTCACTCTGTTTGAATCTTCTTTACCATGCTAAGTGGAGCAGGAAAAAGCAAAAAATTTCAGAATTGCACCTTACAATGCGGAGAAATTACTGTTTGTGCATTCACATTATTCATTGATTTTTGTCATTGAAAAACATCATGTTATTCATATACCAGAAATGTTTGAAGCTACTGACTGAATGAAAGGAGCTGGCATCTCACTCTCTTTGAATCTTCTTTATCATGCTAAGAGGAGCAGGAAAAAGCAAAAAATTTCAGAATTGCACCTTGCAATGCGGAGAAATTACTGTTTGTGCATTTGCAATATTCATTGATTTTTGCCATTGAAAAAGTCCAGACATGATTGAAGCTACTGACTGAATGAAACGAGCTGGCATCTCACTCTCTTTGAATCTTCTTTATCATGCTAAGAGGAGCAGGAAAAAGCAAAAAATTTCAGAATTGCACCTTGCAATGCGGAGAAATTACTGTTTGTGCATTCACATTATTCATTGATTTTTCCCATTGAAAAACATCATGTTGTTCATATACCAGAAATGTTTGAAGCTACTGACTGAATGAAAGGAGCTGGCATCTCACTCTCTTTGAATCTTCTTTATCATGCTAAGAGGAGCAGGAAAAAGCAAAAAATTTCAGAATTGCACCTTGCAATGCGGAGAAATTACTGTTTGTGCATTCAAATTATTCATTGATTTTTGCCATTGAAAAACATCATGTTGTTCATATACCAGAAATGTTTGAAGCTACTGACTGAATGAAAAGAGCTGGCATCTCACTCTCTTTGAATCTTCTTTATCATGCTAAGAGGAGCAGGAAAAAGCAAAAAATTTCAGAATTGCACCTTGCAATGCACGGAAATTACTGTTTGTGCATTTACAATATTCATTGATTTTTGCCATTGAAAAACGTCCAGAAATGTTTGAAGCTACTGACTGAATGAAAAGAGCTGGCATCTCACTCTCTTTGAATCTTCTTTATCATGCTAAGAGGAGCAGGAAAAAGCAAAAAATTTCAGAATTGCACCTTGCAATGCGGAGAAATTACTGTTTGTGCATTTACAATATTCATTGATTTTTGCCTCTGAAAAACGTCCAGAAATGTTTGAAGCTACTGACTGAATGAAAGGAGCTGGCATCTCACTCTCTTTGAATCTTCTTTATCATGCTAAGAGGAGCAGGAAAAAGCAAAAAATTTCAGAATTGCACCTTGCAATGCGGAGAAATTACTGTTTGTGCATTCACATTATTCATTGATTTTTGCCATTGAAAAACATCATGTTGTTCATATACCTGAAATGTTTGAAGCTACTGACTGAATGAAAGGAGCTGGCATCTCACTCTCTTTGAATCTTCTTTATCATGCTAAGAGGAGCAGGAAAAAGCTAAAAATTTCAGAATTGCACCTTGCAATGCGGAGAAATTACTGTTTGTGCATTCACATTATTCATTGATTTTTGCCATTGAAAAACATCATGTTATTCATATAACAGAAATGTTTCAAGCTACTGACTGAATGAAAAGAGCTGGCATCTCACTCTCTTTGAATCTTCTTTATCATGCTAAGAGGAGCAGGAAAAAGCAAAAAATTTCAGAATTGCACCTTGCAATGCACGGAAATTACTGTTTGTGCATTTACAATATTCATTGATTTTTGCCATTGAAAATCGTCCAGAAATGTTTGAAGCTACTGACTGAATGAAAGGAGCTGGCATCTCACTCTCTTTGAATCTTCTTTATCATGCTAAGAGGAGCAGGAAAAAGCAAAAAATTTTAGAATTGCACCTTGCAATGCGGAGAAATTACTGTTTGTGCATTCACATTATTCATTGATTTTTGCCATTGAAAAACATCATGTTGTTCATATACCAGAAATGTTTGAAGCTACTGACTGAATGAAAGGAGCTGGCATCTCACTCTGTTTGAATCTTCTTTACCATGCTAAGTGGAGCAGGAAAAAGCAAAAAATTTCAGAATTGCACCTTACAATGCGGAGAAATTACTGTTTGTGCATTCACATTATTCATTGATTTTTGTCATTGAAAAACATCATGCTATTCATATACCAGAAATGTTTGAAGCTACTGACTGAATGAAAGGAGCTGGCATCTCACTCTCTTCGAATCTTCTTTATCATGCTAAGAGGAGCAGGAAAAAGCAAAAAATTTCAGAATTGCACCTTGCAATGCCGAGAAATTACTGTTTGTGCATTTGCAATATTCATTGATTTTTGCCATTGAAAAACGTCCAGAATTGTTTGAAGCTACTGACTGAATGAAAAGAGCTGGCATCTCACTCTCTTTGAATCTTCTTTATCATGCTAAGAGAAGCAGGAAAAAGCAAAAATGTCAGAATTGCACCTTGCAATGGGGAGAAATTACTGTTTGTGCATTTACAATATTCATTGATTTTTGCCATTGAAAAACGTCCAGAAATGTTTGAAGCTACTGACTGAATGAAAGGAGCTGGCATCTCACTCTCTTTGAATCTTCATTATCATGCTAAGAGGAGCAGGAAAAAGCAAACAAATTTCAGAATTGCACCTTGCAATGCGGAGAAATTACTGTTTGTGCATTCACATTATTCATTGATTTTTGCCATTGAAAAACATCATGTTATTCATATACCAGAAATGTTTGAAGCTACTGACTGAATGAAAGGAGCTGGCATCTCACTCTCTTTGAATCTTCTTTATCATGCTAAGAGGAGCAGGAAAAAGCAAAAAATTTCAGAATTGCACCTTGCAATGCGGAGTAATTACTGTTTGTGCATTCACATTATTCATTGATTTTTGTCATTGAAAAACATCATGTTATTCATATACCAGAAATGTTTGAAGCTACTGACTGAATGAAAGGAGCTGGCATCTCACTCTCTTTGAATCTTCTTTATCATGCTAAGAGGAGCAGGAAAAAGCAAAAAATTTCAGAATTGCACCTTGCAATGCGGAGAAATTACTGTTTGTGCATTTACAATATTCATTGATTTTTGCCATTGAAAAACGTCCAGAAATGTTTGAAGCTACTGACTGAATGAAAGGAGCTGGCATCTCACTCTCTTTGAATCTTCTTTATCATGCTAAGAGGAGCAGGAAAAAGCAAAAAATTTCAGAATTGCACCTTGCAATGCGGAGAAATTACTGTTTGTGCATTCACATTATTCATTGATTTTTGCCATTGAAAAACATCATGTTATTCATATACCAGAAATGTTTGAAGCTACTGACTGAATGAAAGGAGCTGGCATCTCACTCTCTTTGAATCTTCTTTATCATGCTAAGAGGAGCAGGAAAAAGCAAAAAATTTCAGAATTGCACCTTGCAATGCGGAGAAATTACTGTTTGTGCATTCACATTATTCATTGATTTTTGCCATTGAAAAACATCATGTTATTCATATACCAGAAATGTTTGAAGCTACTGACTGAATGAAAGGAGCTGGCACCTCACTCTCTTTGAATCTTCTTTATCATGCTAAGAGGAGCAGGAAAAAGCAAAAAATTTCAGAATTGCACCTTGCAATGCGGAAAAAATACTGTTTGTGCATACACATTATTCATTGATTTTTCCCATTGAAAAACATCATGTTGTTCATATACCAGAAATGTTTGAAGCTACTGACTGAATGAAAGGAGCTGGCATCTCACTCTCTTTGAATCTTCTTTATCATGCTAAGAGGAGCAGGAAAAAGCAAAAAATTTCAGAATTGCACCTTGCAATGCGGAGAAATTACTGTTTGTGCATTCACAATATTCATTGATTTTTGCCATTGAAAAACGTCCAGATATGTTTGAAGCTACTGACTGAATGAAAAGAGCTGGCATCTCACTCTCTTTGAATCTTCTTTGTCATGCTAAGAGGAGCAGGAAAAAGCAAAAATTTCAGAATTGCACCTTGCAATGGGGAGAAATTACTGCTTGTGCATTTACAATATTCATAGATTTTTGCCATTGAAAAACGTCCAGAAATGTTTGAAGCTACTGACTGAATGAAAGGAGCTGGCATCTCACTCTCTTTGAATCTTCTTTATCATGCTAAGAGGAGCAGGAAAAAGCAAAAAATTTCAGAATTGCACCTTGCAATGCTGAGAAATTACTGTTTGTGCATTCACATTATTCATTGATTTTTGTCATTGAAAAACATCATGTTATTCATATACCAGAAATGTTTGAAGCTACTGACTGAATGACAGGAGCTGGCATCTCACTCTCTTTGAATCTTCTTTATCATGCTAAGAGAAGCAGGAAAAAGCAAAAATGTCAGAATTGCACCTTGCAATGGGGAGAAATTACTGTTTGTGCATTTACAATATTCATTGATTTTTGCCATTGAAAAACGTCCAGAAATGTTTGAAGCTACTGACTGAATGAAAGGAGCTGGCATCTCACTCTCTTTGAATCTTCTTTATCATGCTAAGAGGAGCAGGAAAAAGCAACAAATTTCAGAATTGCACCTTGCAATGCGGAGAAATTACTGTTTGTGCATTCACATTATTCATTGATTTTTGCCATTGAAAAACATCATGTTATTCATATACCAGAAATGTTTGAAGCTACTGACTGAATGAAAGGAGCTGGCATCTCACTCTCTTTGAATCTTCTTTATCATGCTAAGAGGAGCAGGAAAAAGCAAAAAATTTCTGAATTGCACCTTGCAATGCGGAGAAATTACTGTTTGTGCATTCACATTATTCATTGATTTTTGTCATTGAAAAACATCATGTTATTCATATACCAGAAATGTTTGAAGCTACTGACTGAATGAAAGGAGCTGGCATCTCACTCTCTTTGAATCTTCTTTATCATGCTAAGAGGAGCAGGAAAAAGCAAAAAATTTCAGAATTGCACCTTGCAATGCGGAGAAATTACTGTTTGTGCATTTACAATATTCATTGATTTTTGCCATTGAAAAACGTCCAGAAATGTTTGAAGCTACTGACTGAATGAAAGGAGCTGGCATCTCACTCTCTTTGAACCTTCTTTATCATGCTAAGAGGAGCAGGAAAAAGCAAAAAATTTCAGAATTGCACATTGCAATGCGGAGAAATTACTGTTTGTGCATTCACATTATTCATTGATTTTTGCCATTGAAAAATATCATGTTATTCATATACCAGAAATGTTTGAAGCTACTGACTGAATGAAAGGAGCTGGCATCTCACTCTCTTTGAATCTTCTTTATCATGCTAAGAGGAGCAGGAAAAAGCAAAAAATTTCAGAATTGCACCTTGCAATGCGGAAAAATTACTGTTTGTGCATTTACAATATTCATTGATTTTTGCCATTGAAAAACGTCCAGAAATGTTTGAAGCTACTGACTGAATGAAAAGAGCTGGCATCTCACTCTCTTTGAATCTTCTTTGTCATGCTAAGAGGAGCAGGAAAAAGCAAAAATTTCAGAATTGCACCTTGCAATGGGGAGAAATTACTGCTTGTGCATTTACAATATTCATAGATTTTTGCCATTGAAAAACGTCCAGAAATGTTTGAAGCTACTGACTGAATGAAAGGAGCTGGCATCTCACTCTCTTTGAATCTTCTTTATCATGCTAAGAGGAGCAGGAAAAAGCAAAAAATTTCAGAATTGCACCTTGCAATGCGGAGAAATTACTGTTTGTGCATTCACATTATTCATTGATTTTTGCCATTGAAAAACATCATGTTATTCATATACCAGAAATGTTTGAAGCTACTGACTGAATGAAAGGAGCTGGCATCTCACTCTCTTTGAATCTTCTTTATCATGCTAAGAGGAGCAGGAAAAAGCAAAAAATTTCAGAATTGCACCTTGCAATGCTGAGAAATTACTGTTTGTGCATTCACATTATTCATTGATTTTTGTCATTGAAAAACATCATGTTATTCATATACCAGAAATGTTTGAAGCTACTGACTGAATGAAAGGAGCTGGCATCTCACTCTCTTTGAATCTTCTTTATCATGCTAAGAGGAGCAGGAAAAAGCAAAAAATTTCAGAATTGCACCTTGCAATGCGGAGAAATTACTGTTTGTGCATTTACAATATTCATTGATTTTTGCCATTGAAAAACGTCCAGAAATGTTTGAAGCTACTGACTGAATGAAAGGAGCTGGCATCTCACTCTCTTTGAATCTTCTTTATCATGCTAAGAGGAGCAGGAAAAAGCAAAAAATTTCAGAATTGCACCTTGCAATGCGGAGAAATTACTGTTTGTGCATTCACATTATTCATTGATTTTTGCCTTTGAAAAACATCATGTTATTCATATACCAGAAATGTTTGAAGCTACTGACTGAATGAAAGGAGCTGGCATCTCACTCTCTTTGAATCTTTTTTATCATGCTAAGAGGAGCAGGAAAAAGCAAAAAATTTCAGAATTGCACCTTGCAATGCGGAGAAATTACTGTTTGTGCATTCACATTATTCATTGATTTTTGCCATTGAAAAACATCATGTTATTCATATACCAGAAATGTTTGAAGCTACTGACTGAATGAAAAGAGCTAACATCTCACTCTCTTTGAATCTTCTTTATCATGCTAAGAGGAGCAGGAAAAAGCAAAAAATTTCAGAATTGCACCTTGCAATGCGGAGAAATTACTGTTTGTGCTTTTACAATATTCATTGATTTTTGCCATTGAAAAACGTCCAGAAATGTTTGAAGCTACTGACTGAATGAAAGGAGCTGGCATCTCACTCTCTTTGAATCTTCTTTATCATGCTAAGAGGAGCAGGAAAAAGCAAAAATTTCAGAATTGCACCTTGCAATGGGGAGAAATTACTGTTTGTGCATTTACAATATTCATTGATTTTTGCCATTGAAAAACGTCCAGAAATGTTTGAAGCTACTGACTGAATGAAAGGAGCTGGCATCTCACTCTCTTTAAATCTTCTTTATCATGCTAAGAGGAGCAGGAAAAAGCAAAAAATTTCAGAATTGCACCTTGCAATGCGGAGAAAAAATTGTTTGTGCATTCACATTATTCATTGATTTTTGCCATTGAAAAACATCATGTTATTCATATACCAGAAATGTTTGAAGCTACTGACTGAATGAAAGGAGCTGGCATCTCACTCTCTTTGAATCTTCTTTATCATGCTAAGAGGAGCAGGAAAAAGCAAAAAAAATCAGAATTGCACCCTGCAATGCAGAGAAATTACTGTTTGTGCATTCACATTATTCATTGATTTTTGTCATTGAAAAACATCATGTTATTCATATACCAGAAATGTTTGAAGCTACTGACTGAATGAAAGGAGCTGGCATCTCACTCTCTTTGAATCTTCTTTATCATGCTAAGAGGAGCAGGAAAAAGCAAAAAATTTCAGAATTGCACCTTGCAATGCGGAAAAATTACTGTTTGTGCATTTACAATATTCATTGATTTTTGCCATTGAAAAACGTCCAGAAATGTTTGAAGCTACTGACTGAATGAAAGGAGCTGGCATCTCACTCTCTTTGAATCTTCTTTATCATGCTAAGAGGAGCAGGAAAAAGCAGCAAATTTCAGAATTGCACCTTGCAATGCGGAGAAATTACTGTTTGTGCATTCACATTATTCATTGATTTTTGCCATTGAAAAACATCATGTTATTCATATACCAGAAATGTTTGAAGCTACTGACTGAATGAAAGGAGCTGGCATCTCACTCTCTTTGAATCTTCTTTATCATGCTAAGAGGAGCAGGAAAAAGCAAAAAATTTCTGAATTGCACCTTGCAATGCGGAGAAATTACTGTTTGTGCATTCACATTATTCATTGATTTTTGTCATTGAAAAACATCATGTTATTCATATACCAGAAATGTTTGAAGCTACTGAATGAATGAAAGGAGCTGGCATCTCACTCTCTTTGAATCTTCTTTATCATGCTAAGAGGAGCAGGAAAAAGCAAAAAATTTCAGAATTGCACCTTGCAATGCGGAGAAATTACTGTTTGTGCATTTACAATATTCATTGATTTTTGCCATTGAAAAACGTCCAGAAATGTTTGAAGCTACTGACTGAATGAAAGGAGCTGGCATCTCACTCTCTTTGAACCTTCTTTATCATGCTAAGAGGAGCAGGAAAAAGCAAAAAATTTCAGAATTGCACATTGCAATGCGGAGAAATTACTGTTTGTGCATTCACATTATTCATTGATTTTTGCCATTGAAAAACATCATGTTATTCATATACCAGAAATGTTTGAAGCTACTGACTGAATGAAAGGAGCTGGCATCTCACTCTCTTTGAATCTTCTTTATCATGCTAAGAGGAGCAGGAAAAAGCAAAAAATTTCAGAATTGCACCTTGCAATGCGGAAAAATTACTGTTTGTGCATTTACAATATTCATTGATTTTTGCCATTGAAAAACGTCCAGAAATGTTTGAAGCTACTGACTGAATGAAAAGAGCTGGCATCTCACTCTCTTTGAATCTTCTTTGTCATGCTAAGAGGAGCAGGAAAAAGCAAAAATTTCAGAATTGCACCTTGCAATGGGGAGAAATTACTGCTTGTGCATTTACAATATTCATAGATTTTTGCCATTGAAAAACGTCCAGAAATGTTTGAAGCTACTGACTGAATGAAAGGAGCTGGCATCTCACTCTCTTTGAATCTTCTTTATCATGCTAAGAGGAGCAGGAAAAAGCAAAAAATTTCAGAATTGCACCTTGCAATGCGGAGAAATTACTGTTTGTGCATTCACATTATTCATTGATTTTTGCCATTGAAAAACATCATGTTATTCATATACCAGAAATGTTTGAAGCTACTGACTGAATGAAAGGAGCTGGCATCTCACTCTCTTTGAATCTTCTTTATCATGCTAAGAGGAGCAGGAAAAAGCAAAAAATTTCAGAATTGCACCTTGCAATGCTGAGAAATTACTGTTTGTGCATTCACATTATTCATTGATTTTTGTCATTGAAAAACATCATGTTATTCATATACCAGAAATGTTTGAAGCTACTGACTGAATGAAAGGAGCTGGCATCTCACTCTCTTTGAATCTTCTTTATCATGCTAAGAGGAGCAGGAAAAAGCAAAAAATTTCAGAATTGCACCTTGCAATGCGGAGAAATTACTGTTTGTGCATTTACAATATTCATTGATTTTTGCCATTGAAAAACGTCCAGAAATGTTTGAAGCTACTGACTGAATGAAAGGAGCTGGCATCTCACTCTCTTTGAATCTTCTTTATCATGCTAAGAGGAGCAGGAAAAAGCAAAAAATTTCAGAATTGCACCTTGCAATGCGGAGAAATTACTGTTTGTGCATTCACATTATTCATTGATTTTTCCCTTTGAAAAACATCATGTTATTCATATACCAGAAATGTTTGAAGCTACTGACTGAATGAAAGGAGCTGGCATCTCACTCTCTTTGAATCTTTTTTATCATGCTAAGAGGAGCAGGAAAAAGCAAAAAATTTCAGAATTGCACCTTGCAATGCGGAGAAATTACTGTTTGTGCATTCACATTATTCATTGATTTTTGCCATTGAAAAACATCATGTTATTCATATACCAGAAATGTTTGAAGCTACTGACTGAATGAAAAGAGCTAACATCTCACTCTCTTTGAATCTTCTTTATCATGCTAAGAGGAGCAGGAAAAAGCAAAAAATTTCAGAATTGCACCTTGCAATGCGGAGAAATTACTGTTTGTGCTTTTACAATATTCATTGATTTTTGCCATTGAAAAACGTCCAGAAATGTTTGAAGCTACTGACTGAATGAAAGGAGCTGGCATCTCACTCTCTTTGAATCTTCTTTATCATGCTAAGAGGAGCAGGAAAAGGCAAAAATTTCAGAATTGCACCTTGCAATGGGGAGAAATTACTGTTTGTGCATTTACAATATTCATTGATTTTTGCCATTGAAAAACGTCCAGAAATGTTTGAAGCTACTGACTGAATGAAAGGAGCTGGCATCTCACTCTCTTTAAATCTTCTTTATCATGCTAAGAGGAGCAGGAAAAAGCAAAAAATTTCAGAATTGCACCTTGCAATGCGGAGAAAAAATTGTTTGTGCATTCACATTATTCATTGATTTTTGCCATTGAAAAACATCATGTTATTCATATACCAGAAATGTTTGAAGCTACTGACTGAATGAAAGGAGCTGGCATCTCACTCTCTTTGAATCTTCTTTATCATGCTAAGAGGAGCAGGAAAAAGCAAAAAAAATCAGAATTGCACCCTGCAATGCAGAGAAATTACTGTTTGTGCATTCACATTATTCATTGATTTTTGTCATTGAAAAACATCATGTTATTCATATACCAGAAATGTTTGAAGCTACTGACTGAATGAAAGGAGCTGGCATCTCACTCTCTTTGAATCTTCTTTATCATGCTAAGAGGAGCAGGAAAAAGCAAAAAATTTCAGAATTGCACCTTGCAATGCGGAGAAATTACTGTTTGTGCATTCACATTATTCATTGATTTTTCCCATTGAAAAACATCATGTTGTTCATATACCAGAAATGTTTGAAGCTACTGACTGAATGAAAGGAGCTGGCATCTCAATCTCTTTGAATCTTCTTTATCAGGCTAAGAGGAGCATGAAAAAGCAAAAAATTTCAGAATTGCACCTTGCAATGCGGAGAAATTACTGTTTGTGCATTTACAATATTCATTGATTTTTGTCATTGAAAAACGTCCAGAAATGTTTGAAGCTACTGACTGAATGAAAAGAGCTGGCATCTCACTCTCTTTGAATCTTCTTTGTCATGCTAAGAGGAGCAGGAAAAAGCAAAAATTTCAGAATTGCACTTTGCAATGGGGAGAAATTACTGCTTGTGCATTTACAATATTCATAGATTTTTGCCATTGAAAAACGTCCAGAAATGTTTGAAGCTACTGACTGAATGAAAGGAGCTGGCATCTCACTCTCTTTGAATCTTCTTTATCATGCTAAGAGGAGCAGGAAAAAGCAAAAAATTTCAGAATTGCACCTTGCAATGCGGAGAAATTACTGTTTGTGCATTCACATTATTCATTGATTTTTGAAATTGAAAAACATCATGTTATTCATATACCAGAAATGTTTGAAGCTACTGACTGAATGAAAGGAGCTGGCATCTCACTCTCTTTGAATCTTCTTTATCATGCTAAGAGGAGCAGGAAAAAGCAAAAAATTTCAGAATTGCACCTTGCAATGCGGAGAAATTACTGTTTGTGCATTCACATTATTCATTGATTTTTGCCATTGAAAAACATCATGTTATTCATATACCAGAAATGTTTGAAGCTACTGACTGAATGAAAGGAGCTGGCATCTCACTCTCTTTGCATCTTCTTTATCATGCTAAGAGGAGCAGGAAAAAGCAAAAAATTTCAGAATTGCACCTTGCAATGCGGAGAAATTACTGTTTGTGCATTCACATTATTCATTGATTTTTCCCATTGAAAAACATCATGTTGTTCATATACCAGAAATGTTTGAAGCTACTGACTGAATGAAAGGAGCTGGCATCTCACTCTCTTTGAATCTTCTTTATCATGCTAAGAGGAGCAGGAAAAAGCAAAAAATTTCAGAATTGCACCTTGCAATGCGGAGAAATTACTGTTTGTGCATTTACAATATTCATTGATTTTTGCCATTGAAAAACGTCCAGAAATGTTTGAAGCTACTGACTGAATGAAAAGAGCTGGCATCTCACTCTCTTTGAATCTTCTTTGTCATGCTAAGAGGAGCAGGAAAAAGCAAAAATTTCAGAATTGCACCTTGCAATGGGGAGAAATTACTGCTTGTGCATTTACAATATTCATAGATTTTTGCCATTGAAAAACATCCAGAAATGTTTGAAGCTACTGACTGAATGAAAGGAGCTGGCATCTCACTCTCTTTGAATCTTCTTTATCATGCTAAGAGGAGCAGGAAAAAGCAAAAAATTTCAGAATTGCACCTTGCAATGCGAAGAAATTACTGTTTGTGCATTCACATTATTCATTGATTTTTGTCATTGAAAAACATCATGTTATTCATATACCAGAAATGTTTGAAGCTACTGACTGAATGAAAGGAGCTGGCATCTCACTCTCTTTGAATCTTCTTTATCATGCTAAGAGGAGCAGGAAAAAGCAAAAAATTTCAGAATTGCACCTTGCAATGCGGAGAAATTACTGTTTGTGCATTTACAATATTCATTGATTTTTGCCATTGAAAAACGTCCAGAAATGTTTGAAGCTACTGACTGAATGAAAGGAGCTGGCATCTCACTCTCTTTGAATCTTCTTTATCATGCTAAGAGGAGCAGGAAAAAGCAAAAAATTTCAGAATTGCACCTTGCAATGCGGAGAAATTACTGTTTGTGCATTCACATTATTCATTGATTTTTGCCATTGAAAAACATCATGTTATTCATATACCAGAAATGTTTGAAGCTACTGACTGAATGAAAGGAGCTGGCATCTCACTCTCTTTGAATCTTTTTTATCATGCTAAGCGGAGCAGGAAAAAGCAAAAAATTTCAGAATTGCACCTTGCAATGCGGAGAAATTACTCTTTGTGCATTCACATTATTCATTGATTTTTGCCATTGAAAAACATCATGTTATTCATATACCAGAAATGTTTGAAGCTACTGACTGAATGAAAGGAGCTAACATCTCACTCTCTTTGAATCTTCTTTATCATGCTAAGAGGAGCAGGAAAAAGCAAAAAATTTCAGAATTGCACCTTGCAATGCGGAGAAATTACTGTTTGTGCTTTTACAATATTCATTGATTTTTGCCATTGAAAAATGTAGAGAAATGTTTGAAGCTACTGACTGAATGAAAGGAGCTGGCATCTCACTCTCTTTGAATCTTCTTTATCATGCTAAGAGGAGCAGGAAAAAGCAAAAATTTCAGAATTGCACCTTGCAATGGGGAGAAATTACTGTTTGTGCATTTACAATATTCATTGATTTTTGCCATTGAAAAACGTCCAGAAATGTTTGAAGCTACTGACTGAATGAAAGGAGCTGGCATCTCACTCTCTTTGAATCTTCTTTATCATGCTAAGAGGAGCAGGAAAAAGCAAAAAATTTCAGAATTGCACCTTGCAATGCGGAGAAAAAACTGTTTGTGCATTCACATTATTCATTGATTTTTGCCATTGAAAAACATCATGTTATTCATATACCAGAAATGTTTGAAGCTACTGACTGAATGAAAGGAGCTGGCATCTCACTCTCTTTGAATCTTCTTTATCATGCTAAGAGGAGCAGGAAAAAGCAAAAAAATTCAGAATTGCACCCTGCAATGCAGAGAAATTACTGTTTGTGCATTCACATTATTCATTGATTTTTGTCATTGAAAAACATCATGTTATTCATATACCAGAAATGTTTGAAGCTACTGACTGAATGAAAGGAGCTGGCATCTCACTCTCTTTGAATCTTCTTTATCATGCTAAGAGGAGCAGGAAAAAGCAAAAAATTTCAGAATTGCACCTTGCAATGCGGAGAAATTACTGTTTGTGCATTCACATTATTCATTGATTTTTCCCATTGAAAAACATCATGTTGTTCATATACCAGAAATGTTTGAAGCTACTGACTGAATGAAAGGAGCTGGCATCTCACTCTCTTTGAATCTTCTTTATCATGCTAAGAGGAGCAGGAAAAAGCAAAAAATTTCAGAATTGCACCTTGCAATGCGGAGAAATTACTGTTTGTGCATTTACAATATTCATTGATTTTTGCCATTGAAAAACGTCCAGAAATGTTTGAAGCTACTGACTGAATGAAAAGAGCTGGCATCTCACTCTCTTTGAATCTTCTTTGTCATGCTAAGAGGAGCAGGAAAAAGCAAAAATTTCAGAATTGCTCCTTGCAATGTGGAGAAATTACTGCTTGTGCATTTACAATATTCATAGATTTTTGCAATTGGAAAACGTCCAGAAATGTTTGAAGCTACTGACTGAATGAAAGGAGCTGGCATCTCACTCTCTTTGAATCTTCTTTATCATGCTAAGAGGAGCAGGAAAAAGCAAAAAATTTCAGAATTGCACCTTGCAATACGGAGAAATTACTGTTTGTGCATTCACATTATTCATTGATTTTTCCCATTGAAAAACATCATGTAAATCATATACCAGAAATGTTTGAATCTACTGACTGAATGAAAGGAGCTGGCATCTCACTCTCTTTGAATCTTCTTTATCATGCTAAGAGGAGCATGAAAAAGCAAAAAATTTCAGAATTGCACCTTGCAATGCGGAGAAATTACTGTTTGTGCATTCACATTATTCATTGATTTTTCCCATTGAAAAACATCATGTTGTTCATATACCAGAAATGTTTGAAGCTACTGACTGAATGAAAGGAGCTGGCATCTCACTCTCTTTGAATCTTCTTTATCATGCTAAGAGGAGCAGGAAAAAGCAAAAAATTTCAGAATTGCACCTTGCAATGCGGAGAAATTACTGTTTGTGCATTTACAATATTCATTGATTTTTGCCATTGAAAAACGTCCAGAAATGTTTGAAGCTACAGACTGAATGAAAAGAGCTGGCATCTCACTCTCTTTGAATCTTCTTTGTCATGCTAAGAGGAGCAGGAAAAGGCAAAAATTTCAGAATTGCACCTTGCAATGGGGAGAAATTACTGCTTGTGCATTTACAATATTCATAGATTTTTGCCATTGAAAAACGTCCAGAAATGTTTGAAGCTACTGACTGAATGAAAGGAGCTGGCATCTCACTCTCTTTGAATCTTCTTTATCATTCTAAGAGGAGCAGGAAAAAGCAAAAAATTTCAGAATTGCTCCTTGCAATGCGGAGAAATTACTGTTTGTGCATTCACATTATTCATTGATTTTTGCCATTGAAAAACATCATGTTATTCATATACCAGAAATGTTTGAAGCTACTGACTGAATGAAAGGAGCTGGCATCTCACTCTCTTTGAATCTTCTTTATCATGCTAAGAGGAGCAGGAAAAAGCAAAAAATTTCAGAATTGCACCTTGCAATGCGGAGAAATTACTGTTTGTGCATTCACATTATTCATTGATTTTTGTCATCGAAAAACATCATGTTATTCATATACCAGAAATGTTTGAAGCTACTGACTGAATGAAAGGAGCTGGCATCTCACTCTCTTTGAATCTTCTTTATCATGCTAAGAGGAGCAGGAAAAAGCAAAAAATTTCAGAATTGCACCTTGCAATGCGGAGAAATTACTGTTTGTGCATTTACAATATTCATTGATTTTTGCCATTGAAAAACGTCCAGAAATGTTTGAAGCTACTGACTGAATGAAAGGAGCTGGCATCTCACTCTCTTTGAATCTTCTTTATCATGCTAAGAGGAGCAGGAAAAAGCAAAAAATTTCAGAATTGCACCTTGCAATGCGGAGAATTTACTGTTTGTGCATTCACATTATTCATTGATTTTTGCCATTGAAAAACATCATGTTATTCATATACCAGAAATGTTTGAAGCTACTGACTGAATGAAAAGAGCTAACATCTCACTCTCTTTGAATCTTCTTTATCATGCTAAGAGGAGCAGGAAAAAGCAAAAAATTTCAGAATTGCACCTTGCAATGCGGAGAAATTACTGTTTGTGCTTTTACAATATTCATTGATTTTTGCCATTGAAAAATGTCCAGAAATGTTTGAAGCTACTGACTGAATGAAAGGAGCTGGCATCTCACTCTCTTTGAATCTTCTTTATCATGCTAAGAGGAGCAGGAAAAAGCAAAAATTTCAGAATTGCACCTTGCAATGGGGAGAAATTACTGTTTGTGCATTTACAATATTCATTGATTTTTGCCATTGAAAAACGTCCAGAAATGTTTGAAGCTACTGACTGAATGAAAGGAGCTGGCATCTCACTCTCTTTGAATCTTCTTTATCATGCTAAGAGGAGCAGGAAAAAGCAAAAAATTTCAGAATTGCACCTTGCAATGCGGAGAAAAAACTGTTTGTGCATTCACATTATTCATTGATTTTTGCCATTGAAAAACATCATGTTATTCATATACCAGAAATGTTTGAAGCTACTGACTGAATGAAAGGAGCTGGCATCTCACTCTCTTTGAATCTTCTTTATCATGCTAAGAGGAGCAGGAAAAAGCAAAAAAATTCAGAATTGCACCCTGCAATGCAGAGAAATTACTGTTTGTGCATTCACATTATTCATTGATTTTTGTCATTGAAAAACATCATGTTATTCATATACCAGAAATGTTTGAAGCTACTGACTGAATGAAAGGAGCTGGCATCTCACTCTCTTTGAATCTTCTTTATCATGCTAAGAGGAGCAGGAAAAAGCAAAAAATTTCAGAATTGCACCTTGCAATGCGGAGAAATTACTGTTTGTGCATTCACATTATTCATTGATTTTTCCCATTGAAAAACATCATGTTGTTCATATACCAGAAATGTTTGAATCTACTGACTGAATGAAAGTAGCTGGCATCTCACTCTCTTTGATTCTTCTTTATCATGCTAAGAGGAGCAGGAAAAAGCAAAAAATTTCAGAATTGCACCTTGCAATGCGGAGAAATTACTGTTTGTGCATTTACAATATTCATTGATTTTTGCCATTGAAAAACGTCCAGAAATGTTTGAAGCTACTGACTGAATGAAAAGAGCTGGCATCTCACTCTCTTTGAATCTTCTTTGTCATGCTAAGAGGAGCAGGAAAAAGCAAAAATTTCAGAATTGCACCTTGCAATGGGGAGAAATTACTGCTTGTGCATTTACAATATTCATAGATTTTTGCCAATGAAAAACGTCCAGAAATGTTTGAAGCTACTGACTGAATGAAAGGAGCTGGCATCTCACTCTCTTTGAATCTTCTTTATCATGCTAAGAGGAGCAGGAAAAAGCAAAAAATTTCAGAATTGCACCTTGCAATACGGAGAAATTACTGTTTGTTCATTCACCTTATTCATTGATTTTTGCCATTGAAAAACATCATGTAAATCATATACAAGAAATGTTTGAAGCTACTGACTGAATGAAAGGAGCTGGCATCTCACTCTCTTTGAATCTTCTTTATCATGCTAAGAGGAGCAGGAAAAAGCAAAAAATTTCAGAATTGCACCTTGCAATGCGGAGAAATTACTGTTTGTGCATTCACATTATTCATTGATTTTTGTCATTGAAAAACATCATGTTATTCATATACCAGAAATGTTTGAAGCTACTGACTGAATGAAAGGAGCTGGCATCTCACTCTCTTTGAATCTTCTTTATCATGCTAAGAGGAGCAGGAAAAAGCAAAAAATTTCAGAATTGCACCTTGCAATGCGGAGAAATTACTGTTTGTGCATTTACAATATTCATTGATTTTTGCCATTGAAAAACGTCCAGAAATGATTGAAGCTACTGACTGAATGAAAGGAGCTGGCATCTCACTCTCTTTGAATCTTCTTTATCATGCTAAGAGGAGCAGGAAAAAGCAAAAAATTTCAGAATTGCACCTTGCAATGCGGAGAAATTACTGTTTGTGCATTCACATTATTCATTGATTTTTCCCATTGAAAAACATCATGTTGTTCATATACCAGAAATGTTTGAAGCGACTGACTGAATGAAAAGAGCTGGCATCTCACTCTCTTTGAATCTTCTTTGTCATGCTAAGAGGAGCAGGAAAAAGCAAAAATTTCATAATTGCACCTTGCAATGGGGAGAAATTACTGCTTGTGCATTTACAATATTCATAGATTTTTGCCATTGAAAAATGTCCAGAAATGTTTGAAGCTACTGACTGAATGAAAGGAGCTGGCATCTCACTCTCTTTGAATCTTCTTTATCATGCTAAGAGGAGCAGGAAAAAGCAAAAAATTTCAGAATTGCACCTTGCAATGCGGAGAAATTACTGTTTGTGTATCCACATTATTCATTGATTTTTGCCATTGAAAAACATCATGTAATTCATATACGAGAAATGTTTGAAGCTACTGACTGAATGAAAGGAGCTGGCATCTCACTCTCTTTGAATCTTCTTTATCATGCTAAGAGGAGCAGGAAAAAGCAAAAAATTTCAGAATTGCACCTTGCAATGCGGAGAAATTACTGTTTGTGCATTCACATTATTCATTGATTTTTGTCATTGAAAAACATCATGTTATTCATATACCAGAAATGTTTGAAGCTACTGACTGAATGAAAGGAGCTGGCATCTCACTCTCTTTGAATCTTCTTTATCATGCTAAGAGGAGCAGGAAAAAGCAAAAAATTTCAGAATTGCACCTTGCAATGCGGAGAAATTACCGTTTGTGCATTTACAATATTCATTGATTTTTGCCATTGAAAAATGTCCAGAAATGTTTGAAGCTACTGACTGAATGAAAGGAGCTGGCATCTCACTCTCTTTGAATGTTCTTTATCATGCTAAGAGGAGCAGGAAAAAGCAAAAAAATTCAGAATTGCACCTTGCAATGCGGAGAAATTACTGTTTGTGCATTCACATTATTCATTGATTTTTGCCATTGAAAAACATCATGTTATTCATATACCAGAAATGTTTGAAGCTACTGACTGAATGAAAGGAGCTGGCATCTCACTCTCTTTGAATCTTCTTTATCATGCTAAGAGGAGCAGGAAAAAGCAAAAAATTTCAGAATTGCAACTTGCAATGCGGAGAAATTACTGTTTGTGCTTTTACAATATTCATTGATTTTTGCCATTGAAAAACGTCCAGAAATGTTTGAAGCTACTGACTGAATGAAAGGAGCTGGCATCTCACTCTCTTTGAATCTTCTTTATCATGCTAAGAGGAGCAGGAAATAGCAAAAATTTCAGAATTGCACCTTGCAATGGGGAGAAATTACTGTTTGTGCATTTACAATATTCATTGATTTTTGCCATTGAAAAACGTCCAGAAATGTTTGAAGCTACTGACTGAATGAAAGGAGCTGGCATCTCACTCTCTTTGAATCTTCTTTATCATGCTAAGAGGAGCAGGAAAAAGCAAAAAATTTCAGAATTGCATCTTGCAATGCGGAGAAATTACTGTTTGTGCATTCACATTATTCATTGATTTTTGCCATTGAAAAACATCATGTTATTCATATACCAGAAATGTTTGAAGCTACTGACTGAATGAAAGGAGCTGGCATCTCACTCTCTTTGAATCTTCTTTATCATGCTAAGAGGAGCAGGAAAAAGCAAAAAATTTCAGAATTGCACCTTGCAATGCAGAGAAATTACTGTTTGCGCATTCACATTATTCATTGATTTTTGTCATTGAAAAACATCGTGTTATTCATATACCAGAAATGTTTGAAGCTACTGACTGAATGAAAGGAGCTGGCATCTCACTCTCTTTGAATCTTCTTTATCATGCTAAGAGGAGCAGGAAAAAGCAAAAAATTTCAGAATTGCACCTTGCAATGCGGAGAAATTACTGTTTGTGTATTCACATTATTCATTGATTTTTGCCATTGAAAAACATCATGTAATTCATATACGAGAAATGTTTGAAGCTACTGACTGAATGAAAGGAGCTGGCATCTCACTCTCTTTGAATCTTCTTTATCATGCTAAGAGGAGCAGGAAAAAGCAAAAAATTTCAGAATTGCACCTTGCAATGCGGAGAAATTACTGTTTGTGCATTCACATTATTCATTGATTTTTGTCATTGAAAAACATCATGTTATTCATATACCAGAAATGTTTGAAGCTACTGACTGAATGAAAGGAGCTGACATCTCACTCTCTTTGAATCTTCTTTATCATGCTAAGAGGAGCAGGAAAAAGCAAAAAATTTCAGAATTGCACCTTGCAATGCGGAGAAATTACTGTTTGTGCATTTACAATATTCATTGATTTTTGCCATTGAAAAATGTCCAGAAATGTTTGAAGCTACTGACTGAATGAAAGGAGCTGGCATCTCACTCTCTTTGAATGTTCTTTATCATGCTAAGAGGAGCAGGAAAAAGCAAAAAAATTCAGAATTGCACCTTGCAATGCGGAGAAATTACTGTTTGTGCATTCACATTATTCATTGATTTTTGCCATTGAAAAACATCATGTTATTCATATACCAGAAATGTTTGAAGCTACTGACTGAATGAAAGGAGCTGGCATCTCACTCTCTTTGAATCTTCTTTATCATGCTAAGAGGAGCAGGAAAAAGCAAAAAATTTCAAAATTGCAACTTGCAATGCGGAGAAATTACTGTTTGTGCTTTTACAATATTCATTGATTTTTGCCATTGAAAAACGTCCAGAAATGTTTGAAGCTACTGACTGAATGAAAGGAGCTGGCATCTCACTCTCTTTGAATCTTCTTTATCCTGCTAAGAGGAGCAGGAAATAGCAAAAATTTCAGAATTGCACCTTGCAATGGGGAGAAATTACTGTTTGTGCATTTACAATATTCATTGATTTTTGCCATTGAAAAACGTCCAGAAATGTTTGAAGCTACTGACTGAATGAAAGGAGCTGGCATCTCACTCTCTTTGAATCTTCTTTATCATGCTAAGAGGAGCAGGAAAAAGCAAAAAATTTCAGAATTGCACCTTGCAATGCGGAGAAATTACTGTTTGTGCATTCACATTATTCATTGATTTTTGCCATTGAAAAACATCATGTTATTCATATACCAGAAATGTTTGAAGCTACTGACTGAATGAAAGGAGCTGGCATCTCACTCTCTTTGAATCTTCTTTATCATGCTAAGAGGAGCAGGAAAAAGCAAAAAATTTCAGAATTGCACCTTGCAATGCAGAGAAATTACTGTTTGCGCATTCACATTATTCATTGATTTTTGTCATTGAAAAACATCGTGTTATTCATATACCAGAAATGTTTGAAGCTACTGACTGAATGAAAGGAGCTGGCATCTCACTCTCTTTGAATCTTCTTTATCATGCTAAGAGGAGCAGGAAAAAGCAAAAAATTTCAGAATTGCACCTTGCAATGCGGAGAAATTACTGTTTGTGCATTCACATTATTCATTGATTTTTGTCATTGAAAAACATCATGTTATTCATATACCAGAAATGTTTGAAGCTACTGACTGAATGAAAAGAGCTGGCATCTCACTCTCTTTGAATCTTCTTTATCATGCTAAGAGGAGCAGGAAAAAGCAAAAAATTTCAGAATTGCACCTTGCAATGCGGAGAAATTACTGTTTGTGCATTCACATTATTCATTGATTTTTGCCATTGAAAAACATCATGTTATTCATATACCAGAAATGTTTGAAGCTACTGACTGAATGAAAGGAGCTGGCATCTCACTCTCTTTGAATCTTCTTTATCATGCTAAGAGGAGCAGGAAAAAGCAAAAAATTTCAGAATTGCACCTTGCAATGCGGAGAAATTACCGTTTGTGCATTTACAATATTCATTGATTTTTGCCATTGAAAAATGTCCAGAAATGTTTGAAGCTACTGACTGAATGAAAGGAGCTGGCATCTCACTCTCTTTGAATGTTCTTTATCATGCTAAGAGGAGCAGGAAAAAGCAAAAAAATTCAGAATTGCACCTTGCAATGCGGAGAAATTACTGTTTGTGCATTCACATTATTCATTGATTTTTGCCATTGAAAAACATCATGTTATTCATATACCAGAAATGTTTGAAGCTACTGACTGAATGAAAGGAGCTGGCATCTCACTCTCTTTGAATCTTCTTTATCATGCTAAGAGGAGCAGGAAAAAGCAAAAAATTTCAGAATTGCAACTTGCAATGCGGAGAAATTACTGTTTGTGCTTTTACAATATTCATTGATTTTTGCCATTGAAAAACGTCCAGAAATGTTTGAAGCTACTGACTGAATGAAAGGAGCTGGCATCTCACTCTCTTTGAATCTTCTTTATCATGCTAAGAGGAGCAGGAAATAGCAAAAATTTCAGAATTGCACCTTGCAATGGGGAGAAATTACTGTTTGTGCATTTACAATATTCATTGATTTTTGCCATTGAAAAACGTCCAGAAATGTTTGAAGCTACTGACTGAATGAAAGGAGCTGGCATCTCACTCTCTTTGAATCTTCTTTATCATGCTAAGAGGAGCAGGAAAAAGCAAAAAATTTCAGAATTGCACCTTGCAATGCGGAGAAATTACTGTTTGTGCATTCACATTATTCATTGATTTTTGCCATTGAAAAACATCATGTTATTCATATACCAGAAATGTTTGAAGCTACTGACTGAATGAAAGGAGCTGGCATCTCACTCTCTTTGAATCTTCTTTATCATGCTAAGAGGAGCAGGAAAAAGCAAAAAATTTCAGAATTGCACCTTGCAATGCAGAGAAATTACTGTTTGCGCATTCACATTATTCATTGATTTTTGTCATTGAAAAACATCGTGTTATTCATATACCAGAAATGTTTGAAGCTACTGACTGAATGAAAGGAGCTGGCATCTCACTCTCTTTGAATCTTCTTTATCATGCTAAGAGGAGCAGGAAAAAGCAAAAAATTTCAGAATTGCACCTTGCAATGCGGAGAAATTACTGTTTGTGTATTCACATTATTCATTGATTTTTGCCATTGAAAAACATCATGTAATTCATATACGAGAAATGTTTGAAGCTACTGACTGAATGAAAGGAGCTGGCATCTCACTCTCTTTGAATCTTCTTTATCATGCTAAGAGGAGCAGGAAAAAGCAAAAAATTTCAGAATTGCACCTTGCAATGCGGAGAAATTACTGTTTGTGCATTCACATTATTCATTGATTTTTGTCATTGAAAAACATCATGTTATTCATATACCAGAAATGTTTGAAGCTACTGACTGAATGAAAGGAGCTGGCATCTCACTCTCTTTGAATCTTCTTTATCATGCTAAGAGGAGCAGGAAAAAGCAAAAAATTTCAGAATTGCACCTTGCAATGCGGAGAAATTACTGTTTGTGCATTTACAATATTCATTGATTTTTGCCATTGAAAAATGTCCAGAAATGTTTGAAGCTACTGACTGAATGAAAGGAGCTGGCATCTCACTCTCTTTGAATCTTCTTTATCATGCTAAGAGGAGCAGGAAAAAGCAAAAAATTTCAGAATTGCACCTTGCAATGCGGAGAAATTACTGTTTGTGCATTCACATTATTCATTGATTTTTGCCATTGAAAAACATCATGTTATTCATATACCAGAAATGTTTGAAGCTACTGACTGAATGAAAGGAGCTGGCATCTAACTCTCTTTGAATCTTCTTTATCATGCTAAGAGGAGCAGGAAAAAGCAAAAAATTTCAGAATTGCACCTTGCAATGCGGAGAAATTACTGTTTGTGCATTCACATTATTCATTGATTTTTGTCATTGAAAAACATCATGTTATTCATATACCAGAAATGTTTGAAGCTACTGACTGAATGAAAGGAGCTGGCATCTCACTCTCTTTGAATCTTCTTTATCATGCTAAGAGGAGCAGGAAAAAGCAAAAATTTCAGAATTGCACCTTGCAATGGGGAGAAATTACTGTTTGTGCATTTACAATATTCATTGATTTTTGCCATTGAAAAACGTCCAGAAATGTTTGAAGCTACTGACTGAATGAAAGGAGCTGGCATCTCACTCTCTTTGAATCTTCTTTATCATGCTAAGAGGAGCAGGAAAAAGCAAAAAATGTCAGAATTGCACCTTGCAATGCGGAGAAATTACTGTTTGTGCATTCACATTATTCATTGATTTTTGCCATTGAAAAACATCATGTTATTCATATAACAGAAATGTTTGAAGCTACTGACTGAATGAAAGGAGCTGGCATCTAACTCTCTTTGAATCTTCTTTATCATGCTAAGAGGAGCAGGAAAAAGCAAAAAATTTCAGAATTGCACCTTGCAATGCGGAGAAATTACTGTTTGTGCATTCACATTATTCATTGATTTTTGTCATTGAAAAACATCATGTTATTCATATACCAGAAATGTTTGAAGCTACTGACTGAATGAAAGGAGCTGGCATCTCACTCTCTTTGAATCTTCTTTATCATGCTAAGAGGAGCAGGAAAAAGCAAAAAATTTCAGAATTGCACCTTGCAATGCGGAGAAATTACTGTTTGTGCATTTACAATATTCATTGATTTTTGCCATTGAAAAACATCCAGAAATGTTTGAAGCTACTGACTGAATGAAAGGAGCTGGCATCTCACTCTCTTTGAATCTTCTTTATCATGCTAAGAGGAGCAGAAAAAAGCAAAAAATTTCAGAATTGCACCTTGCAATGCGGAGAAATTACTGTTTGTGCTTTTACAATATTCATTGATTTTTGCCATTGAAAAACGTCCAGAAATGTTTGAAGCTACTGACTGAATGAAAGGAGCTGGCATCTCACTCTCTTTGAATCTTCTTTATCATGCTAAGAGGAGCAGGAAAAAGCAAAAATTTCAGAATTGCACCTTGCAATGGGGAGAAATTACTGTTTGTGCATTTACAATATTCATTGATTTTTGCCATTGAAAAACGTCCAGAAATGTTTGAAGCTACTGACTGAATGAAAGGAGCTGGCATCTCACTCTCTTTGAATCTTCTTTATCATGCTAAGAGGAGCAGGAAAAAGCAAAAAATTTCAGAATTGCACCTTGCAATGCGGAGAAATTACTGTTTGTGCATTCACATTATTCATTGATTTTTGCCATTGAAAAACATCATGTTATTCATATACCAGAAATGTTTGAAGCTACTGACTGAATGAAAGGAGCTGGCATCTCACTCTCTTTGAATCTTCTTTATCATGCTAAGAGGAGCAGGAAAAAGCAAAAATTTCAGAATTGCACCTTGCAATGGGGAGAAATTACTGTTTGTGCATTTACAATATTCATTGATTTTTGCCATTGAAAAACGTCCAGAAATGTTTGAAGCTACTGACTGAATGAAAGGAGCTGGCATCTCACTCTCTTTGAATCTTCTTTATCATGCTAAGAGGAGCAGGAAAAAGCAAAAAATTTCAGAATTGCACCTTGCAATGCGGAGAAATTACTGTTTGTGCATTCACATTATTCATTGATTTTTGCCATTGAAAAACATCGTGTTATTCATATACCAGAAATGTTTGAAGCTACTGACTGAATGAAAGGAGCTGGCATCTCACTCTCTTTGAATCTTCTTTATCATGCTAAGAGGAGCAGGAAAAAGCAAAAAATTTCAGAATTGCACCTTGCAATGCAGAGAAATTACTGTTTGTGCATTCACATTATTCATTGATTTTTGTCATTGAAAAACATTGTGTTATTCATATACCAGAAATGTTTGAAGCTACTGACTGAATGAAAGGAGCTGGCATCTCACTCTCTTTGAATCTTCTTTATCATGCTAAGAGGAGCAGGAAAAAGCAAAAAATTTCAGAATTGCACCTTGCAATGCGGAGAAATTACTGTTTGTGCATTCACATTATTCATTGATTTTTGTCATTGAAAAACATCATGTTATTCATATACCAGAAATGTTTGAAGCTACTGACTGAATGAAAAGAGCTGGCATCTCACTCTCTTTGAATCTTCTTTATCATGCTAAGAGGAGCAGGAAAAATCAAAAAATTTCAGAATTGCACCTTGCAATGCGGAGAAATTACTGTTTGTGCATTTACAATATTCATTGATTTTTGCCATTGAAAAACATCCAGAAATGTTTGAAGCTACTGACTGAATGAAAGGAGCTGGCATCTCACTCTCTTTGAATCTTCTTTATCATGCTAAGAGGAGCAGGAAAAAGCAAAAAATTTCAGAATTGCACCTTGCAATGCGGAGAAATTACTGTTTGTGCATTCACATTATTCATTGATTTTTGCCATTGAAAAACATCATGTTATTCATATACCAGAAATGTTTGAAGCTACTGACTGAATGAAAAGAGCTGGCATCTCACTCTCTTTGAATCTTCTTTATCATGCTAAGAGGAGCAGGAAAAAGCAAAAAATTTCAGAATTGCACCTTGCAATGCGGAGAAATTACTGTTTGTGCATTTACAATATTCATTGATTTTTGCCATTGAAAAACATCCAGAAATGTTTGAAGCTACTGACTGAATGAAAGGAGCTGGCATCTCACTCTCTTTGAATCTTCTTTATCATGATAAGAGGAGCAGGAAAAAGCAAAAAATTTCAGAATTGCACCTTGCAATGCGGAGAAATTACTGTTTGTGCATTCACATTATTCATTGATTTTTGCCATTGAAAAACATCATGTTATTCATATACCAGAAATGTTTGAAGCTACTGACTGAATGAAAAGAGCTGACATCTCACTCTCTTTGAATCTTCTTTATCATGCTAAGAGGAGCAGGAAAAAGCAAAAAATTTCAGAATTGCACCTTGCAATGCGGAGAAATTACTGTTTGTGCTTTTACAATATTCATTGATTTTTGCCATTGAAAAACGTCCAGAAATGTTTGAAGCTACTGACTGAATGAAAGGAGCTGGCATCTCAGTCTCTTTGAATCTTCTTTATCATGCTAAGAGGAGCAGGAAAAAGCAAAAAATTTCAGAATTGCACCTTGCAATGGGGAGAAATTACTGTTTGTGCATTTACAATATTCATTGATTTTTGCCATTGAAAAACGTCCAGAAATGTTTGAAGCTACTGACTGAATGAAAGGAGCTTGCATCTCACTCTCTTTGAATCTTCTTTATCATGCTAAGAGGAGCAGGAAAAAGCAAAAAATTTCAGAATTGCACCTTGCAATGCGGAGAAATTACTGTTTGTGCATTCACATTGTTCATTGATTTTTGCCATTGAAAAACATCATGTTATTCATATACCAGAAATGTTTAAGCTACTGACTGAATGAAAGGAGCTGGCATCTAACTCTCTTTGAATCTTCTTTATCATGCTAAGAGGAGCAGGAAAAAGCAAAAAATTTCAGAATTGCACCTTGCAATGCGGAGAAATTACTGTTTGTGCATTCACATTATTCATTGATTTTTGTCATTGAAAAACATCATGTTATTCATATACCAGAAATGTTTGAAGCTACTGACTGAATGAAAGGAGCTGGCATCTCACTCTCTTTGAATCTTCTTTATCATGCTAAGAGGAGCAGGAAAAAGCAAAAAATTTCAGAATTGCACCTTGCAATGCGGAGAAATTACTGTTTGTGCATTTACAATATTCATTGATTTTTGCCATTGAAAAACATCCAGAAATGTTTGAAGCTACTGACTGAATGAAAGGAGCTGGCATCTCACTCTCTTTGAATCTTCTTTATCATGCTAAGAGGAGCAGAAAAAAGCAAAAAATTTCAGAATTGCACCTTGCAATGCGGAGAAATTACTGTTTGTGCTTTTACAATATTCATTGATTTTTGCCATTGAAAAACGTCCAGAAATGTTTGAAGCTACTGACTGAATGAAAGGAGCTGGCATCTCACTCTCTTTGAATCTTCTTTATCATGCTAAGAGGAGCAGGAAAAAGCAAAAATTTCAGAATTGCACCTTGCAATGGGGAGAAATTACTGTTTGTGCATTTACAATATTCATTGATTTTTGCCATTGAAAAACGTCCAGAAATGTTTGAAGCTACTGACTGAATGAAAGGAGCTGGCATCTCACTCTCTTTGAATCTTCTTTATCATGCTAAGAGGAGCAGGAAAAAGCAAAAAATTTCAGAATTGCACCTTGCAATGCGGAGAAATTACTGTTTGTGCATTCACATTATTCATTGATTTTTGCCATTGAAAAACATCATGTTATTCATATACCAGAAATGTTTGAAGCTACTGACTGAATGAAAGGAGCTGGCATCTCACTCTCTTTGAATCTTCTTTATCATGCTAAGAGGAGCAGGAAAAAGCAAAAATTTCAGAATTGCACCTTGCAATGGGGAGAAATTACTGTTTGTGCATTTACAATATTCATTGATTTTTGCCATTGAAAAACGTCCAGAAATGTTTGAAGCTACTGACTGAATGAAAGGAGCTGGCATCTCACTCTCTTTGAATCTTCTTTATCATGCTAAGAGGAGCAGGAAAAAGCAAAAAATTTCAGAATTGCACCTTGCAATGCGGAGAAATTACTGTTTGTGCATTCACATTATTCATTGATTTTTGCCATTGAAAAACATCGTGTTATTCATATACCAGAAATGTTTGAAGCTACTGACTGAATGAAAGGAGCTGGCATCTCACTCTCTTTGAATCTTCTTTATCATGCTAAGAGGAGCAGGAAAAAGCAAAAAATTTCAGAATTGCACCTTGCAATGCAGAGAAATTACTGTTTGTGCATTCACATTATTCATTGATTTTTGTCATTGAAAAACATTGTGTTATTCATATACCAGAAATGTTTGAAGCTACTGACTGAATGAAAGGAGCTGGCATCTCACTCTCTTTGAATCTTCTTTATCATGCTAAGAGGAGCAGGAAAAAGCAAAAAATTTCAGAATTGCACCTTGCAATGCGGAGAAATTACTGTTTGTGCATTCACATTATTCATTGATTTTTGTCATTGAAAAACATCATGTTATTCATATACCAGAAATGTTTGAAGCTACTGACTGAATGAAAAGAGCTGGCATCTCACTCTCTTTGAATCTTCTTTATCATGCTAAGAGGAGCAGGAAAAATCAAAAAATTTCAGAATTGCACCTTGCAATGCGGAGAAATTACTGTTTGTGCATTTACAATATTCATTGATTTTTGCCATTGAAAAACATCCAGAAATGTTTGAAGCTACTGACTGAATGAAAGGAGCTGGCATCTCACTCTCTTTGAATCTTCTTTATCATGCTAAGAGGAGCAGGAAAAAGCAAAAAATTTCAGAATTGCACCTTGCAATGCGGAGAAATTACTGTTTGTGCATTCACATTATTCATTGATTTTTGCCATTGAAAAACATCATGTTATTCATATACCAGAAATGTTTGAAGCTACTGACTGAATGAAAAGAGCTGGCATCTCACTCTCTTTGAATCTTCTTTATCATGCTAAGAGGAGCAGGAAAAAGCAAAAAATTTCAGAATTGCACCTTGCAATGCGGAGAAATTACTGTTTGTGCATTTACAATATTCATTGATTTTTGCCATTGAAAAACATCCAGAAATGTTTGAAGCTACTGACTGAATGAAAGGAGCTGGCATCTCACTCTCTTTGAATCTTCTTTATCATGATAAGAGGAGCAGGAAAAAGCAAAAAATTTCAGAATTGCACCTTGCAATGCGGAGAAATTACTGTTTGTGCATTCACATTATTCATTGATTTTTGCCATTGAAAAACATCATGTTATTCATATACCAGAAATGTTTGAAGCTACTGACTGAATGAAAAGAGCTGACATCTCACTCTCTTTGAATCTTCTTTATCATGCTAAGAGGAGCAGGAAAAAGCAAAAAATTTCAGAATTGCACCTTGCAATGCGGAGAAATTACTGTTTGTGCTTTTACAATATTCATTGATTTTTGCCATTGAAAAACGTCCAGAAATGTTTGAAGCTACTGACTGAATGAAAGGAGCTGGCATTTCAGTCTCTTTGAATCTTCTTTATCATGCTAAGAGGAGCAGGAAAAAGCAAAAAATTTCAGAATTGCACCTTGCAATGGGGAGAAATTACTGTTTGTGCATTTACAATATTCATTGATTTTTGCCATTGAAAAACGTCCAGAAATGTTTGAAGCTACTGACTGAATGAAAGGAGCTTGCATCTCACTCTCTTTGAATCTTCTTTATCATGCTAAGAGGAGCAGGAAAAATCAAAAAATTTCAGAATTGCACCTTGCAATGCGGAGAAATTACTGTTTGTGCATTCACATTGTTCATTGATTTTTGCCATTGAAAAACATCATGTTATTCATATACCAGAAATGTTTAAGCTACTGACTGAATGAAAGGAGCTGGCATCTAACTCTCTTTGAATCTTCTTTATCATGCTAAGAGGAGCAGGAAAAAGCAAAAAATTTCAGAATTGCACCTTGCAATGCGGAGAAATTACTGTTTGTGCATTCACATTATTCATTGATTTTTGTCATTGAAAAACATCATGTTATTCATATACCAGAAATGTTTGAAGCTACTGACTGAATGAAAGGAGCTGGCATCTCACTCTCTTTGAATCTTCTTTATCATGCTAAGAGGAGCAGGAAAAAGCAAAAAATTTCAGAATTGCACCTTGCAATGCGGAGAAATTACTGTTTGTGCATTTACAATATTCATTGATTTTTGCCATTGAAAAACATCCAGAAATGTTTGAAGCTACTGACTGAATGAAAGGAGCTGGCATCTCACTCTCTTTGAATCTTCTTTATCATGCTAAGAGGAGCAGAAAAAAGCAAAAAATTTCAGAATTGCACCTTGCAATGCGGAGAAATTACTGTTTGTGCTTTTACAATATTCATTGATTTTTGCCATTGAAAAACGTCCAGAAATGTTTGAAGCTACTGACTGAATGAAAGGAGCTGGCATCTCACTCTCTTTGAATCTTCTTTATCATGCTAAGAGGAGCAGGAAAAAGCAAAAATTTCAGAATTGCACCTTGCAATGGGGAGAAATTACTGTTTGTGCATTTACAATATTCATTGATTTTTGCCATTGAAAAACGTCCAGAAATGTTTGAAGCTACTGACTGAATGAAAGGAGCTGGCATCTCACTCTCTTTGAATCTTCTTTATCATGCTAAGAGGAGCAGGAAAAAGCAAAAAATTTCAGAATTGCACCTTGCAATGCGGAGAAATTACTGTTTGTGCATTCACATTATTCATTGATTTTTGCCATTGAAAAACATCATGTTATTCATATACCAGAAATGTTTGAAGCTACTGACTGAATGAAAGGAGCTGGCATCTCACTCTCTTTGAATCTTCTTTATCATGCTAAGAGGAGCAGGAAAAAGCAAAAATTTCAGAATTGCACCTTGCAATGGGGAGAAATTACTGTTTGTGCATTTACAATATTCATTGATTTTTGCCATTGAAAAACGTCCAGAAATGTTTGAAGCTACTGACTGAATGAAAGGAGCTGGCATCTCACTCTCTTTGAATCTTCTTTATCATGCTAAGAGGAGCAGGAAAAAGCAAAAAATTTCAGAATTGCACCTTGCAATGCGGAGAAATTACTGTTTGTGCATTCACATTATTCATTGATTTTTGCCATTGAAAAACATCATGTTATTCATATACCAGAAATGTTTGAAGCTACTGACTGAATGAAAGGAGCTGGCATCTCACTCTCTTTGAATCTTCTTTATCATGCTAAGAGGAGCAGGAAAAAGCAAAAAATTTCAGAATTGCACCTTGCAATGCAGAGAAATTACTGTTTGTGCATTTACATTATTCATTGATTTTTGTCATTGAAAAACATCGTGTTATTCATATACCAGAAATGTTTGAAGCTACTGACTGAATGAAAGGAGCTGGCATCTCACTCTCTTTGAATCTTCTTTATCATGCTAAGAGGAGCAGGAAAAAGCAAAAAATTTCAGAATTGCACCTTGCAATGCGGAGAAATTACTGTTTGTGCATTCACATTATTCATTGATTTTTGCCATTGAAAAACATCATGTTATTCATATACCAGAAATGTTTGAAGCTACTGACTGAATGAAAAGAGCTGGCATCTCACTCTCTTTGAATCTTCTTTATCATGCTAAGAGGAGCAGGAAAAAGCAAAAAATTTCAGAATTGCACCTTGCAATGCGGAGAAATTACTGTTTGTACATTTACAATATTCATTGATTTTTGCCATTGAAAAACATCCAGAAATGTTTGAAGCTACTGACTGAATGAAAGGAGCTGGCATCTCACTCTCTTTGAATCTTCTTTATCATGCTAAGAGGAGCAGGAAAAAGCAAAAAATTTCAGAATTGCACCTTGCAATGCGGAGAAATTACTGTTTGTGCATTCACATTATTCATTGATTTTTGCCATTGAAAAACATCATGTTATTCATATACCAGAAATGTTTGAAGCTACTGACTGAATGAAAAGAGCTGACATCTCACTCTCTTTGAATCTTCTTTATCATGCTAAGAGGAGCAGGAAAAAGCAAAAAATTTCAGAATTGCACCTTGCAATGCGGAGAAATTACTGTTTGTGCTTTTACAATATTCATTGATTTTTGCCATTGAAAAACGTCCAGAAATGTTTGAAGCTACTGACTGAATGAAAGGAGCTGGCATCTCACTCTCTTTGAATCTTCTTTATCATGCTAAGAGGAGCAGGAAAAAGCAAAAAATTTCAGAATTGCACCTTGCAATGGGGAGAAATTACTGTTTGTGCATTTACAATATTCATTGATTTTTGCCATTGAAAAACGTCCAGAAATGTTTGAAGCTACTGACTGAATGAAAGGAGCTGGCATCTCACTCTCTTTGAATCTTCTTTATCATGCTAAGAGGAGCAGGAAAAAGCAAAAATTTCAGAATTGCACCTTGCAATGGGGAGAAATTACTGTTTGTGCATTTACAATATTCATTGATTTTTGCCATTGAAAAACGTCCAGAAATGTTTGAAGCTACTGATTGAATGAAAGGAGCTGGCATCTCACTCTCTTTGAATCTTCTTTATCATGCTAAGAGGAGCAGGAAAAAGCAAAAAATTTTAGAATTGCACCTTGCAATGCGGAGAAATTACTGTTTGTGCATTCACATTATTCATTGATTTTTGCCATTGAAAAACATCATGTTATTCATATACCAGAAATGTTTGAAGCTACTGACTGAATGAAAGGAGCTGGCATCTCACTCTCTTTGAATCTTCTTTATCATGCTAAGAGGAGCAGGAAAAAGCAAAAAATTTCAGAATTGCACCTTGCAATGCGGAGAAATTACTGTTTGTGCATTCACATTATTCATTGATTTTTGCCATTGAAAAACATCATGTTATTCATATACCAGAAATGTTTGAAGCTACTGACTGAATGAAAGGAGCTGGCATCTCACTCTCTTTGAATCTTCTTTATCATGCTAAGAGGAGCAGGAAAAAGCAAAAATTTCAGAATTGCACCTTGCAATGGGGAGAAATTACTGTTTGTGCATTTACAATATTCATTGATTTTTGCCATTGAAAAACGTCCAGAAATGTTTGAAGCTACTGACTGAATGAAAGGAGCTGGCATCTCACTCTCTTTGAATCTTCTTTATCATGCTAAGAGGAGCAGGAAAAAGCAAAAAATTTCAGAATTGCACCTTGCAATGCGGAGAAATTACTGTTTGTGCATTCACATTATTCATTGATTTTTGCCATTGAAAAACATCATGTTATTCATATACCAGAAATGTTTGAAGCTACTGACTGAATGAAAGGAGCTGGCATCTCACTCTCTTTGAATCTTCTTTATCATGCTAAGAGGAGCAGGAAAAAGCAAAAATTTCAGAATTGCACCTTGCAATGGGGAGAAATTACTGTTTGTGCATTTACAATATTCATTGATTTTTGCCATTGAAAAACGTCCAGAAATGTTTGAAGCTACTGACTGAATGAAAGGAGCTGGCATCTCACTCTCTTTGAATCTTCTTTATCATGCTAAGAGGAGCAGGAAAAAGCAAAAAATTTCAGAATTGCACCTTGCAATGCGGAGAAATTACTGTTTGTGCATTCACATTATTCATTGATTTTTGCCATTGAAAAACATCATGTTATTCATATACCAGAAATGTTTGAAGCTACTGACTGAATGAAAGGAGCTGGCATCTCACTCTCTTTGAATCTTCTTTATCATGCTAAGAGGAGCAGGAAAAAGCAAAAAATTTCAGAATTGCACCTTGCAATGCAGAGAAATTACTGTTTGTGCATTCACATTATTCATTGATTTTTGTCATTGAAAAACATTGTGTTATTCATATACCAGAAATGTTTGAAGCTACTGACTGAATGAAAGGAGCTGGCATCTCACTCTCTTTGAATCTTCTTTATCATGCTAAGAGGAGCAGGAAAAAGCAAAAAATTTCAGAATTGCACTTTGCAATGCGGAGAAATTACTGTTTGTGCATTCACATTATTCATTGATTTTTGTCATTGAAAAACATCATGTTATTCATATACCAGAAATGTTTGAAGCTACTGACTGAATTAAAAGAGCTGGCATCTCACTCTCTTTAAATCTTCTTTATCATGCTAAGAGGAGCAGGAAAAATCAAAAAATTTCAGAATTGCACCTTGCAATGCGGAGAAATTACTGTTTGTGCATTTACAATATTCATTGATTTTTGCCATTGAAAAACATCCAGAAATGTTTGAAGCTACTGACTGAATGAAAGGAGCTGGCATCTCACTCTCTTTGAATCTTCTTTATCATGCTAAGAGGAGCAGGAAAAAGCAAAAAATTTCAGAATTGCACCTTGCAATGCGGAGAAATTACTGTTTGTGCATTCACATTATTCATTGATTTTTGCCATTGAAAAACATCATGTTATTCATATACCAGAAATGTTTGAAGCTACTGACTGAATGAAAAGAGCTGGCATCTCACTCTCTTTGAATCTTCTTTATCATGCTAAGAGGAGCAGGAAAAAGCAAAAAATTTCAGAATTGCACCTTGCAATGCGGAGAAATTACTGTTTGTGCATTTACAATATTCATTGATTTTTGCCATTGAAAAACATCCAGAAATGTTTGAAGCTACTGACTGAATGAAAGGAGCTGGCATCTCACTCTCTTTGAATCTTCTTTATCATGCTAAGAGGAGCAGGAAAAAGCAAAACATTTCAGAATTGCACCTTGCAATGCGGAGAAATTACTGTTTGTGCATTCACATTATTCATTGATTTTTGCCATTGAAAAACATCATGTTATTCATATACCAGAAATGTTTGAAGCTACTGACTGAATGAAAAGAGCTGACATCTCACTCTCTTTGAATCTTCTTTATCATGCTAAGAGGAGCAGGAAAAAGCAAAAAATTTCAGAATTGCACCTTGCAATGCGGAGAAATTACTGTTTGTGCTTTTACAATATTCATTGATTTTTGCCATTGAAAAACGTCCAGAAATGTTTGAAGCTACTGACTGAATGAAAGGAGCTGGCATCTCACTCTCTTTGAATCTTCTTTATCATGCTAAGAGGAGCAGGAAAAAGCAAAAATTTCAGAATTGCACCTTGCAATGGGGAGAAATTACTGTTTGTGCATTTACAATATTCATTGATTTTTGACATTGAAAAACGTCCAGAAATGTTTGAAGCTACTGACTGAATGAAAGGAGCTGGCATCTCACTCTCTTTGAATCTTCTTTATCATGCTAAGAGGAGCAGGAAAAAGCAAAAATTTCAGAATTGCACCTTGCAATGGGGAGAAATTACTGTTTGTGCATTTACAATATTCATTGATTTTTGCCATTGAAAAACGTCCAGAAATGTTTGAAGCTACTGACTGAATGAAAGGAGCTGGCATCTCACTCTCTTTGAATCTTCTTTATCATGCTAAGAGGAGCAGGAAAAAGCAAAAAATTTCAGAATTGCACCTTGCAATGCGGAGAAATTACTGTTTGTGCATTCACATTATTCATTGATTTTTGCCATTGAAAAACATCATGTTATTCATATACCAGAAATGTTTGAAGCTACTGACTGAATGAAAGGAGCTGGCATCTCACTCTCTTTGAATCTTCTTTATCATGCTAAGAGGAGCAGGAAAAAGCAAAAAATTTCAGAATTGCACCTTGCAATGCGGAGAAATTACTGTTTGTGCATTCACATTATTCATTGATTTTTGTCATTGAAAAACATCATGTTATTCATATACCAGAAATGTTTGAAGCTACTGACTGAATGAAAGGAGCTGGCATCTCACTCTCTTTGAATCTTCTTTATCATGCTAAGAGGAGCAGGAAAAAGCAAAAAATTTCAGAATTGCACCTTGCAATCCGGAGAAATTACTGTTTGTGCATTTACAATATTCATTGATTTTTGCCATTGAAAAACATCCAGAAATGTTTGAAGCTACTGACTGAATGAAAGGAGCTGGCATCTCACTCTCTTTGAATCTTCTTTATCATGCTAAGAGGAGCAGAAAAAAGCAAAAAATTTCAGAATTGCACCTTGCAATGCGGAGAAATTACTGTTTGTGCTTTTACAATATTCATTGATTTTTGCCATTGAAAAACGTCCAGAAATGTTTGAAGCTACTGACTGAATGAAAGGAGCTGGCATCTCACTCTCTTTGAATCTTCTTTATCATGCTAAGAGGAGCAGGAAAAAGCAAAAATTTCAGAATTGCACCTTGCAATGCGGAGAAATTACTGTTTGTGCATTTACAATATTCATTGATTTTTGCCATTGAAAAACGTCCAGAAATGTTTGAAGCTACTGACTGAATGAAAGGAGCTGGCATCTCACTCTCTTTGAATCTTCTTTATCATGCTAAGAGGAGCAGGAAAAAGCAAAAAATTTCAGAATTGCACCTTGCAATGCGGAGAAATTACTGTTTGTGCATTCACATTATTCATTGATTTTTGCCATTGAAAAACATCATGTTATTCATATACCAGAAATGTTTGAAGCTACTGACTGAATCAAAGGAGCTGGCATCTCACTCTCTTTGAATCTTCTTTATCATGCTAAGAGGAGCAGGAAAAAGCAAAAAATTTCAGAATTGCACCTGGCAATGCAGAGAAATTACTGTTTGTGCATTCACATTATTCATTGATTTTTGTCATTGAAAAACATCGTGTTATTCATATACCAGAAATGTTTGAAGCTACTGACTGAATGAAAGGAGCTGGCATCTCACTCTCTTTGAATCTTCTTTATCATGCTAAGAGGAGCAGGAAAAAGCAAAAAATTTCAGAATTGCACCTTGCAATGCGGAGAAATTACTGTTTGTGCAATCACATTATTCATTGATTTTTGTCATTGAAAAACATCATGTTATTCATATACCAGAAATGTTTGAAGCTACTGACTGAATGAAAAGAGCTGGCATCTCACTCTCTTTGAATCTTCTTTATCATGCTAAGAGGAGCAGGAAAATTCAAAAAATTTCAGAATTGCACCTTGCAATGCGGAGAAATTACTGTTTGTGCATTTACAATATTCATTGATTTTTGCCATTGAAAAACATCCAGAAATGTTTGAAGCTACTGACTGAATGAAAGGAGCTGGCATCTCACTCTCTTTGAATCTTCTTTATCATGCTAAGAGGAGCAGGAAAAAGCAAAAAATTTCAGAATTGCACCTTGCAATGCGGAGAAATTACTGTTTGTGCATTCACATTATTCATTGATTTTTGCCATTGAAAAACATCATGTTATTCATATACCAGAAATGTTTGAAGCTACTGACTGAATGAAAAGAGCTGGCATCTCACTCTCTTTGAATCTTCTTTATCATGCTAAGAGGAGCAGGAAAAAGCAAAAAATTTCAGAATTGCACCTTGCAATGCGGAGAAATTACTGTTTGTGCATTTACAATATTCATTGATTTTTGCCATTGAAAAACATCCAGAAATGTTTGAAGCTACTGACTGAATGAAAGGAGCTGGCATCTCACTCTCTTTGAATCTTCTTTATCATGCTAAGAGGAGCAGGAAAAAGCAAAAAATTTCAGAATTGCACCTTGCAATGCGGAGAAATTACTGTTTGTGCATTCACATTATTCATTGATTTTTGCCATTGAAAAACATCATGTTATTCATATACCAGAAATGTTTGAAGCTACTGACTGAATGAAAAGAGCTGACATCTCACTCTCTTTGAATCTTCTTTATCATGCTAAGAGGAGCAGGAAAAAGCAAAAAATTTCAGAATTGCACCTTGCAATGCGGAGAAATTACTGTTTGTGCTTTTACAATATTCATTGATTTTTGCCATTGAAAAACGTCCAGAAATGTTTGAAGCTTCTGACTGAATGAAAGGAGCTGGCATCTCACTCTCTTTGAATCTTCTTTATCATGCTAAGAGGAGCAGGAAAAAGCAAAAATTTCAGAATTGCACTTTGCAATGGGGAGAAATTACTGTTTGTGCATTTACAATATTCATTGATTTTTGCCATTGAAAAACGTCCAGAAATGTTTGAAGCTACTGACTGAATGAGAGGAGCTGGCATCTCACTCTCTTTGAATCTTCTTTATCATGCTAAGAGGAGCAGGAAAAAGCAAAAAATTTCAGAATTGCACCTTGCAATGCGGAGAAATTACTGTTTGTGCATTCACATTATTCATTGATTTTTGCCATTGAAAAACATCATGTTATTCATATACCAGAAATGTTTGAAGCTACTGACTGAATGAAAGGAGCTGGCATCTCACTCTCTTTGAATCTTCTTTATCATGCTAAGAGGAGCAGGAAAAAGCAAAAAATTTCAGAATTGCACCTTGCAATGCGGAGAAATTACTGTTTGTGCATTCACATTATTCGTTGATTTTTGTCATTGAAAAACATCATGTTATTCATATACCAGAAATGTTTGAAGCTACTGACTGAATGAAAGGAGCTGGCATCTCACTCTCTTTGAATCTTCTTTATCATGCTAAGAGGAGCAGGAAAAAGCAAAAAATTTCAGAATTGCACCTTGCAATGCGGAGAAATTACTGTTTGTGCATTTACAATATTCATTGATTTTTGCCATTGAAAAACATCCAGAAATGTTTGAAGCTACTGACTGAATGAAAGGAGCTGGCATCTCACTCTCTTTGAATCTTCTTTATCATGCTAAGAGGAGCAGGAAAAAGCAAAAATTTCAGAATTGCACCTTGCAATGGGGAGAAATTACTGTTTGTGCATTTACAATATTCATTGATTTTTGCCATTGAAAAACATCCAGAAATGTTTGAAGCTACTGACTGAATGAAAGGAGCTGGCATCTCACTCTCTTTGAATCTTCTTTATCATGCTAAGAGGAGCAGGAAAAAGCAAAAAATTTCAGAATTGCACCTTGCAATGCGGAGAAATTACTGTTTGTGCATTCACATTATTCATTGATTTTTGCCATTGAAAAACATCATGTTATTCATATACCAGAAATGTTTGAAGCTACTGACTGAATGAAAGGAGCTGGCATCTCACTCTCTTTGAATCTTCTTTATCATGCTAAGAGAAGCAGGAAAAAGCAAAAAATTTCAGAATTGCACCTTGCAATGCGGAGAAATTACTGTTTGTGCATTCACATTATTCATTGATTTTTGTCATTGAAAAACATCATGTTATTCATATACCAGAAATGTTTGAAGCTACTGACTGAATGAAAGGAGCTGGCATCTCACTCTCTTTGAATCTTTTTTATCATGCTAAGAGGAGCAGGAAAAAGCAAAAAATTTCAGAATTGCACCTTGCAATGCGGAGAAATTACTGTTTGTGCATTTACAATATTCATTGATTTTTGCCATTGAAAAACATCAAGAAATGTTTGAAGCTACTGACTGAATGAAAGGAGCTGGCATCTCACTCTCTTTGAATCTTCTTTATCATGCTAAGAGGAGCAGGAAAAAGCAAAAAATTTCAGAATTGCACCTTGCAATGCGGAGAAATTACTGTTTGTGCATTCACATTATTCATTGATTTTTGCCATTGAAAAACATCATGTTATTCATATACCAGAAATGTTTGAAGCTACTGACTGAATGAAAAGAGCTGGCATCTCACTCTCTTTGAATCTTGTTTATCATGCTAAGAGGAGCAGGAAAAAGCAAAAAATTTCAGAATTGCACCTTGCAATGCGGAGAAATTACTGTTTGTGCATTTACAATATTCATTGATTTTTGCCATTGAAAAACATCCAGAAATGTTTGAAGCTACTGACTGAATGAAAGGAGCTGGCATCTCAATCTCTTTGAATCTTCTTTATCATGCTAAGAGGAGCAGGAAAAAGCAAAAAATTTCAGAATTGCACCTTGCAATGCGGAGAAATTACTGTTTGTGCATTCACATTATTCATTGATTTTTGCCATTGAAAAACATCATGTTATTCATATACCAGAAATGTTTGAAGCTACTGACTGAATGAAAAGAGCTGACATCTCACTCTCTTTGAATCTTCTTTATCATGCTAAGAGGAGCAGGAAAAAGCAAAAAATTTCAGAATTGCACCTTGCAATGCGGAGAAATTACTGTTTGTGCTTTTACAATATTCATTGATTTTTGCCATTGAAAAACGTCCAGAAATGTTTGAAGCTACTGACTGAATGAAAGGAGCTGGCATCTCACTCTCTTTGAATCTTCTTTATCATGCTAAGAGGAGCAGGAAAAAGCAAAAATTTCAGAATTGCACCTTGCAATGGGGAGAAATTACTGTTTGTGCATTTACAATATTCATTGATTTTTGCCATTGAAAAACGTCCAGAAATGTTTGAAGCTACTTACTGAATGAAAGGAGCTGGCATCTCACTCTCTTTGAATCTTCTTTATCATGCTAAGAGGAGCAGGAAAAAGCAAAAAATTTCAGAATTGCACCTTGCAATGCGGAGAAATTACTGTTTGTGCATTCACATTATTCATTGATTTTTGCCATTGAAAAACATCATGTTATTCATATACCAGAAATGTTTGAAGCTACTGACTGAATTAAAGGAGCTGGCATCTCACTCTCTTTGAATCTTCTTTATCATGCTAAGAGGAGCAGGAAAAAGCAAAAAATTTCAGAATTGCACCTTGCAATGCGGAGAAATTACTGTTTGTGCACTCACATTATTCGTTGATTTTTGTCATTGAAAAACATCATGTTATTCATATACCAGAAATGTTTGAAGCTACTGACTGAATGAAAGGAGCTGGCATCTCACTCTCTTTGAATCTTCTTTATCATGCTAAGAGGAGCAGGAAAAAGCAAAAAATTTCAGAATTGCACCTTGCAATGCGGAGAAATTACTGTTTGTGCATTTACAATATTCATTGATTTTTGCCATTGAAAAACATCCAGAAATGTTTGAAGCTACTGACTGAATGAAAGGAGCTGGCATCTCACTCTCTTTGAATCTTCTTTATCATGCTAAGAGGAGCAGGAAAAAGCAAAAATTTCAGAATTGCACCTTGCAATGGGGAGAAATTACTGTTTGTGCATTTACAATATTCATTGATTTTTGCCATTGAAAAACATCCAGAAATGTTTGAAGCTACTGACTGAATGAAAGGAGCTGGCATCTCACTCTCTTTGAATCTTCTTTATCATGCTAAGAGGAGCAGGAAAAAGCAAAAAATTTCAGAATTGCACCTTGCAATGCGGAGAAATTACTGTTTGTGCATTCACATTATTCATTGATTTTTGCCATTGAAAAACATCATGTTATTCATATACCAGAAATGTTTGAAGCTACTGACTGAATGAAAGGAGCTGGCATCTCACTCTCTTTGAATCTTCTTTATCATGCTAAGAGAAGCAGGAAAAAGCAAAAAATTTCAGAATTGCACCTTGCAATGCGGAGAAATTACTGTTTGTGCATTCACATTATTCATTGATTTTTGTCATTGAAAAACATCATGTTATTCATATACCAGAAATGTTTGAAGCTACTGACTGAATGAAAGGAGCTGGCATCTCACTCTCTTTGAATCTTTTTTATCATGCTAAGAGGAGCAGGAAAAAGCAAAAAATTTCAGAATTGCACCTTGCAATGCGGAGAAATTACTGTTTGTGCATTTACAATATTCATTGATTTTTGCCATTGAAAAACATCCAGAAATGTTTGAAGCTACTGACTGAATGAAAGGAGCTGGCATCTCACTCTCTTTGAATCTTCTTTATCATGCTAAGAGGAGCAGGAAAAAGCAAAAAATTTCAGAATTGCACCTTGCAATGCGGAGAAATTACTGTTTGTGCATTCACATTATTCATTGATTTTTGCCATTGAAAAACATCATGTTATTCATATACCAGAAATGTTTGAAGCTACTGACTGAATGAAAAGAGCTGACATCTCACTCTCTTTGAATCTTCTTTATCATGCTAAGAGGAGCAGGAAAAAGCAAAAAATTTCAGAATTGCACCTTGCAATGCGGAGAAATTACTGTTTGTGCTTTTACAATATTCATTGATTTTTGCCATTGAAAAACGTCCAGAAATGTTTGAAGCTACTGACTGAATGAAAGGAGCTGGCATCTCACTCTCTTTGAATCTTCTTTATCATGCTAAGAGGAGCAGGAAAAAGCAAAAATTTCAGAATTGCACCTTGCAATGGGGAGAAATTACTGTTTGTGCATTTACAATATTCATTGATTTTTGCCATTGAAAAACGTCCAGAAATGTTTGAAGCTACTTACTGAATGAAAGGAGCTGGCATCTCACTCTCTTTGAATCTTCTTTATCATGCTAAGAGGAGCAGGAAAAAGCAAAAAATTTCAGAATTGCACCTTGCAATGCGGAGAAATTACTGTTTGTGCATTCACATTATTCATTGATTTTTGCCATTGAAAAACATCATGTTATTCATATACCAGAAATGTTTGAAGCTACTGACTGAATTAAAGGAGCTGGCATCTCACTCTCTTTGAATCTTCTTTATCATGCTAAGAGGAGCAGGAAAAAGCAAAAAATTTCAGAATTGCACCTTGCAATGCGGAGAAATTACTGTTTGTGCACTCACATTATTCGTTGATTTTTGTCATTGAAAAACATCATGTTATTCATATACCAGAAATGTTTGAAGCTACTGACTGAATGAAAGGAGCTGGCATCTCACTCTCTTTGAATCTTCTTTATCATGCTAAGAGGAGCAGGAAAAAGCAAAAAATTTCAGAATTGCACCTTGCAATGCGGAGAAATTACTGTTTGTGCATTTACAATATTCATTGATTTTTGCCATTGAAAAACATCCAGAAATGTTTGAAGCTACTGACTGAATGAAAGGAGCTGGCATCTCACTCTCTTTGAATCTTCTTTATCATGCTAAGAGGAGCAGGAAAAAGCAAAAATTTCAGAATTGCACCTTGCAATGGGGAGAAATTACTGTTTGTGCATTTACAATATTCATTGATTTTTGCCATTGAAAAACATCCAGAAATGTTTGAAGCTACTGACTGAATGAAAGGAGCTGGCATCTCACTCTCTTTGAATCTTCTTTATCATGCTAAGAGGAGCAGGAAAAAGCAAAAAATTTCAGAATTGCACCTTGCAATGCGGAGAAATTACTGTTTGTGCATTCACATTATTCATTGATTTTTGCCATTGAAAAACATCATGTTATTCATATACCAGAAATGTTTGAAGCTACTGACTGAATGAAAGGAGCTGGCATCTCACTCTCTTTGAATCTTCTTTATCATGCTAAGAGAAGCAGGAAAAAGCAAAAAATTTCAGAATTGCACCTTGCAATGCGGAGAAATTACTGTTTGTGCATTCACATTATTCATTGATTTTTGTCATTGAAAAACATCATGTTATTCATATACCAGAAATGTTTGAAGCTACTGACTGAATGAAAGGAGCTGGCATCTCACTCTCTTTGAATCTTTTTTATCATGCTAAGAGGAGCAGGAAAAAGCAAAAAATTTCAGAATTGCACCTTGCAATGCGGAGAAATTACTGTTTGTGCATTTACAATATTCATTGATTTTTGCCATTGAAAAACATCCAGAAATGTTTGAAGCTACTGACTGAATGAAAGGAGCTGGCATCTCACTCTCTTTGAATCTTCTTTATCATGCTAAGAGGAGCAGGAAAAAGCAAAAAATTTCAGAATTGCACCTTGCAATGCGGAGAAATTACTGTTTGTGCATTCACATTATTCATTGATTTTTAACATTGAAAAACATCATGTTATTCATATACCAGAAATGTTTGAAGCTACTGACTGAATGAAAAGAGCTGGCATCTCACTCTCTTTGAATCTTCTTTATCATGCTAAGAGGAGCAGGAAAAAGCAAAAAATTTCAGAATTGCACCTTGCAATGCGGAGAAATTACTGTTTGTGCATTTACAATATTCATTGATTTTTGCCATTGAAAAACATCCAGAAATGTTTGAAGCTACTGACTGAATGAAAGGAGCTGGCATCTCAATCTCTTTGAATCTTCTTTATCATGCTAAGAGGAGCAGGAAAAAGCAAAAAATTTCAGAATTGCACCTTGCAATGCGGAGAAATTACTGTTTGTGCATTCACATTATTCATTGATTTTTGCCATTGAAAAACATCATGTTATTCATATACCAGAAATGTTTGAAGCTACTGACTGAATGAAAAGAGCTGACATCTCACTCTCTTTGAATCTTCTTTATCATGCTAAGAGGAGCAGGAAAAAGCAACAAATTTTAGAATTGCACCTTGCAATGCGGAGAAATTACTGTTTGTGCTTTTACAATATTCATTGATTTTTGCCATTGAAAAACATCCAGAAATGTTTGAAGCTACTGACTGAATGAAAGGAGCTGGCATCTCACTCTCTTTGAATCTTCTTTATCATGCTAAGAGGAGCAGGAAAAAGCAAAAATTTCAGAATTGCACCTTGCAATGGGGAGAAATTACTGTTTGTGCATTTACAATATTCATTGATTTTTGCCATTGAAAAACGTCCAGAAATGTTTGAAGCTACTTACTGAATGAAAGGAGCTGGCATCTCACTCTCTTTGAATCTTCTTTATCATGCTAAGAGGAGCAGGAAAAAGCAAAAAATTTCAGAATTGCACCTTGCAATGCGGAGAAATTACTGTTTGTGCATTCACATTATTCATTGATTTTTGCCATTGAAAAACATCATGTTATTCATATACCAGAAATGTTTGAAGCTACTGACTGAATGAAAGGAGCTGGCATCTCACTCTCTTTGAATCTTCTTTATCATGCTAAGAGGAGCAGGAAAAAGCAAAAAATTTCAGAATTGCACCTTGCAATGCGGAGAAATTACTGTTTGTGCATTCACATTATTCATTGATTTTTGCCATTGAAAAACATCATGTTATTCATATACCAGAAATGTTTGAAGCTACTGACTGAATGAAAGGAGCTGGCATCTCACTCTCTTTGAATCTTCTTTATCATGCTAAGAGAAGCAGGAAAAAGCAAAAAATGTCAGAATTGCACCTTGCAATGCGGAGAAATTACTGTTTGTGCATTCACATTATTCATTGATTTTTGTCATTGAAAAACATCATGTTATTCATATACCAGAAATGTTTGAAGCTACTGACTGAATGAAAGGAGCTGGCATCTCACTCTCTTTGAATCTTTTTTATCATGCTAAGAGGAGCAGGAAAAAGCAAAAAATTTCAGAATTGCACCTTGCAATGCGGAGAAATTACTGTTTGTGCATTTACAATATTCATTGATTTTTGCCATTGAAAAACATCCAGAAATGTTTGAAGCTACTGACTGAATGAAAGGAGCTGGCATCTCACTCTCTTTGAATCTTCTTTATCATGCTAAGAGGAGCAGGAAAAAGCAAAAAATTTCAGAATTGCACCTTGCAATGCGGAGAAATTACTGTTTGTGCATTCACATTATTCATTGATTTTTGCCATTGAAAAACATCATGTTATTCATATACCAGAAATGTTTGAAGCTACTGACTGAATGAAAAGAGCTGGCATCTCACTCTCTTTGAATCTTCTTTATCATGCTAAGAGGAGCAGGAAAAAGCAAAAAATTTCAGAATTGCACCTTGCAATGCGGAGAAATTACTGTTTGTGCATTTACAATATTCATTGATTTTTGCCATTGAAAAACATCCAGAAATGTTTGAAGCTACTGACTGAATGAAAGGAGCTGGCATCTCACTCTCTTTGAATCTTCTTTATCATGCTAAGAGGAGCAGGAAAAAGCAAAAATTTCAGAATTGCACCTTGCAATGGGGAGAAATTACTGTTTGTGCATTTACAATATTCATTGATTTTTGCCATTGAAAAACGTCCAGAAATGTTTGAAGCTACTTACTGAATGAAAGGAGCTGGCATCTCACTCTCTTTGAATCTTCTTTATCATGCTAAGAGGAGAAGGAAAAAGCAAAAAATTTCAGAATTGCACCTTGTAATGCGGAGAAATTACTGTTTGTGCATTCACATTATTCATTGATTTTTGCCATTGAAAAACATAATGTTATTCATATACCAGAAAGGTTTGAAGCTACTGACTGAATGAAAGGAGCTGGCATCTCACTCTCTTTGAATCTTCTTTATCATGCTAAGAGGAGCAGGAAAAAGCAAAAAATTTCAGAATTGCACCTTGCAATGCGGAGAAATTACTGTTTGTGCATTCACATTATTCATTGATTTTTGCCATTGAAAAACATCATGTTATTCATATACCAGAAATGTTTGAAGCTACTGACTGAATGAAAAGAGCTGGCATCTCACTCTCTTTGAATCTTCTTTATCATGCTAAGAGGAGCAGGAAAAAGCAAAAAATTTCAGAATTGCACCTTGCAATGCGGAGAAACTACTGTTTGTGCATTTACAATATTCATTGATTTTTGCCATTGAAAAACATCCAGAAATGTTTGAAGCTACTGACTGAATGAAAGGAGCTGGCATCTCACTCTCTTTGAATCTTCTTTGTCATGCTAAGAGGAGCAGGAAAAAGCAAAAAATTTCAGAATTGCACCTTGCAATGCGGAGAAATTACTGTTTGTGCATTCACAATATTCATTGATTTTTGCCATTGAAAAACATCATGTTATTCATATACCAGAAATGTTTGAAGCTACTGACTGAATGAAAAGAGCTGACATCTCACTCTCTTTGAATCTTCTTTATCATGCTAAGAGGAGCAGGAAAAAGCAAAAAATTTCAGAATTGCACCTTGCAATGCGGAGAAATTACTGTTTGTGCTTTTACAATATTCATTGATTTTTGCCATTGAAAAACGTCCAGAAATGTTTGAAGCTACTGACTGAATGAAAGGAGCTGGCATCTCACTCTCTTTGAATCTTCTTTATCATGCTAAGAGGAGCAGGAAAAAGCAAAAATTTCAGAATTGCACCTTGCAATGGGGAGAAATTACTGTTTGTGCATTTACAATATTCATTGATTTTTGCCATTGAAAAACGTCCAGAAATGTTTGAAGCTACTGACTGAATGAAAGGAGCTGGCATCTCACTCTCTTTGAATCTTCTTTATCATGCTAAGAGGAGCAGGAAAAAGCAAAAAATTTCAGAATTGCACCTTGCAATGCGGAGAAATTACTGTTTGTGCATTCACATTATTCATTGATTTTTGCCATTGAAAAACATCATGTTATTCATATACCAGAAATGTTTGAAGCTACTGACTGAATGAAAGGAGCTGGCATCTCACTCTCTTTGAATCTTCTTTATCATGCTAAGAGGAGCAGGAAAAAGCAAAAAATTTCAGAATTGCACCTTGCAATGCGGAGAAATTACTGTTTGTGCATTCACATTATTCATTGATTTTTGTCATTGAAAAACATCATGTTATTCATATACCAGAAATGTTTGAAGCTACTGACTGAATGAAAGGAGCTGGCATCTCACTCTCTTTGAATCTTCTTTATCATGCTAAGAGGAGCAGGAAAAAGCAAAAAATTTCAGAATTGCACCTTGCAATGCGGAGAAATTACTGTTTGTGCATTTACAATATTCATTGATTTTTGCCATTGAAAAACATCCAGAAATGTTTGAAGCTACTGACTGAATGAAAGGAGCTGGCATCTCACTCTCTTTGAATCTTCTTTATCATGCTAAGAGGAGCAGGAAAAAGCAAAACATTTCAGAATTGCACCTTGCAATGCGGAGAAATTACTGTTTGTGCATTCACATTATTCATTGATTTTTGCCATTGAAAAACATCATGTTATTCATATACCAGAAATGTTTGAAGCTACTGACTGAATGAAAGGAGCTGGCATCTCACTCTCTTTGAATCTTCTTTATCATGCTAAGAGGAGCAGGAAAAAGCAAAAAATTTCAGAATTGCACCTTGCAATGCGGAGAAATTACTGTTTGTGCATTCACATTATTCATTGATTTTTGTCATTGAAAAACATCATGTTATTCATATACCAGAAATGTTTGAAGCTACTGACTGAATGAAAGGAGCTGGCATCTCACTCTCTTTGAATCTTCTTTATCATGCTAAGAGGAGCAGGAAAAAGCAAAAAATTTCAGAATTGCACCTTGCAATGCGGAGAAATTACTGTTTGTGCATTTACAATATTCATTGATTTTTGCCATTGAAAAACGTCCAGAAATGTTAGAAGCTACTGACTAAATGAAAGGAGCTGGCATCTCACTCTCTTTGAATCTTCTTTATCATGCTAAGAGGAGAAGGAAAAAGCAAAAAATTTCAGAATTGCACCTTGCAATGCGGAGAAATTACTGTTTGTGCATTCACATTATTCATTGATTTTTGCCATTGAAAAACATAATGTTATTCATGTACCAGAAAGGTTTGAAGCTACTGACTGAATGAAAGGAGCTGGCATCTCACTCTCTTTGAATCTTCTTTATCATGCTAAGAGGAGCAGGAAAAAGCAAAAAATTTCAGAATTGCACCTTGCAATGCGGAGAAATTACTGTTTGTGCATTCACATTATTCATTGATTTTTGCCATTGAAAAACATCATGTTATTCATATACCAGAAATGTTTGAAGCTACTGACTGAATGAAAAGAGCTGGCATCTCACTCTCTTTGAATCTTCTTTATCATGCTAAGAGGAGCAGGAAAAAGCAAAAAATTTCAGAATTGCACCTTGCAATGCGGAGAAACTACTGTTTGTGCATTTACAATATTCATTGATTTTTGCCATTGAAAAACATCCAGAAATGTTTGAAGCTACTGACTGAATGAAAGGAGCTGGCATCTCACTCTCTTTGAATCTTCTTTATCATGCTAAGAGGAGCAGGAAAAAGCAAAAAATTTCAGAATTGCACCTTGCAATGCGGAGAAATTACTGTTTGTGCATTCACATTATTCATTGATTTTTGCCATTGAAAAACATCATGTTATTCATATACCAGAAATGTTTGAAGCTACTGACTGAATGAAAAGAGCTGACATCTCACTCTCTTTGAATCTTCTTTATCATGCTAAGAGGAGCAGGAAAAAGCAAAAAATTTCAGAATTGCACCTTGCAATGCGGAGAAATTACTGTTTGTGCTTTTACAATATTCATTGATTTTTGCCATTGAAAAACGTCCAGAAATGTTTGAAGCTACTGACTGAATGAAAGGAGCTGGCATCTCACTCTCTTTGAATCTTCTTTATCATGCTAAGAGGAGCAGGAAAAAGCAAAAATTTCAGAATTGCACCTTGCAATGGGGAGAAATTACTGTTTGTGCATTTACAATATTCATTGATTTTTGCCATTGAAAAACGTTCAGAAATGTTTGAAGCTACTGACTGAATGAAAGGAGCTGGCATCTCACTCTCTTTGAATCTTCTTTATCATGCTAAGAGGAGCAGGAAAAAGCAAAAAATTTCAGAATTGCACCTTGCAATGCGGAGAAATTACTGTTTGTGCATTCACATTATTCATTGATTTTTGCCATTGAAAAACATCATGTTATTCATATACCAGAAATGTTTGAAGCTACTGACTGAATGAAAGGAGCTGGCATCTCACTCTCTTTGAATCTTCTTTATCATGCTAAGAGGAGCAGGAAAAAGCAAAAAATTTCAGAATTGCACCTTGCAATGCGGAGAAATTACTGTTTGTGCATTCACATTATTCATTGATTTTTGTCATTGAAAAACATCATGTTATTCATATACCAGAAATGTTTGAAGCTACTGACTGAATGAAAGGAGCTGGCATCTCACTCTCTTTGAATCTTCTTTATCATGCTAAGAGGAGCAGGAAAAAGCAAAAAATTTCAGAATTGCACCTTGCAATGCGGAGAAATTACTGTTTGTGCATTTACAATATTCATTGATTTTTGCCATTGAAAAACATCCAGAAATGTTTGAAGCTACTGACTGAATGAAAGGAGCTGGCATCTCACTCTCTTTGAGTCTTCTTTATCATGCTAAGAGGAGCAGGAAAAAGCTAAAATTTCAGAATTGCACCTTGCAATGGGGAGAAATTACTGTTTGTGCATTTACAATATTCATTGATTTTTGCCATTGAAAAACGTCCAGAAATGTTTGAAGCTACTGACTGAATGAAAGGAGCTGGCATCTCACTCTCTTTGAATCTTCTTTATCATGCTAAGAGGAGCAGGAAAAAGCAAAAAATTTCAGAATTGCACCTTGCAATGCGGAGAAATTACTGTTTGTGCATTCACATTATTCATTGATTTTTGCCATTGAAAAACATCATGTTATTCATATACCAGAAATGTTTGAAGCTACTGACTGAATGAAAGGAGCTGGCATCTCACTCTCTTTGAATCTTCTTTATCATGCTAAGAGGAGCAGGATAAAGCAAAAAATTTCAGAATTGCACCTTGCAATGCGGAGAAATTACTCTTTGTGCATTCACATTATTCATTGATTCTTGTCATTGAAAAACATCATGTTATTCATATACCAGAAATGTTTGAAGCTACTGACTGAATGAAAGGAGCTGGCATCTCACTCTCTTTGAATCTTCTTTATCATGCTAAGAGGAGCAGGAAAAAGCAAAAAATTTCAGAATTGCACCTTGCAATGTGGAGAAATTACTGTTTGTGCATTTACAATATTCATTGATTTTTGCCATTGAAAAACATCCAGAAATGTTTGAAGCTACTGACTGAATGAAAGGAGCTGGCATCTCACTCTCTTTGAATCTTCTTTATCATGCTAAGAGGAGCAGGAAAAAGCAAAAATTTCAGAATTGCACCTTGCAATGGGGAGAAATTACTGTTTGTGCATTTACAATATTCATTGATTTTTGCCATTGAAAAACGTCTAGAAATGTTTGAAGCTACTGACTGAATGAAAGGAGCTGGCATCTCACTCTCTTTGAATCTTCTTTATCATGCTAAGAGGAGCAGGAAAAAGCAAAAAATTTCAGAATTGCACCTTGCAATGCGGAGAAATTACTGTTTGTGCATTCACATTATTCATTGATTTTTGTCATTGAAAACATCACGTTATTCATATACCAGAAATGTTTGAAGCTACTGACTGAATGAAAAGAGCTGGCATCTCACTCTCTTTGAATCTTCTTTACCATGCTAAGAGGAGCAGGAAAAAGCAAAAAATTTCAGAATTGCACCTTGCAATGCGAAGACATTACTGTTTGTGCATTTACAATATTCATTGATTTTAGCCATTGAAAAACATCCAGAAATGTTTGAAGCTACTGACTGAATGAAAGGAGCTGGCATCTCACTCTCTTTGAATCTTCTTTATCATGCTAAGAGGAGCAGGAAAAAGCAAAAAATTTCAGAATTGCACCTTGCAATGCACGGAAATTACTGTTTGTGCATTTACAATATTCATTGCTTTTTGCCATTGAAAAACGTCCAGAAATGTTTGAAGCTACTGACTGAATGAAAAGAGCTGGCATCTCACTCTCTTTGAATCTTCTTTATCATGCTAAGAGGAGCAGGAAAAAGCAAAAAATTTCAGAATTGCACCTTGCAATGCGGAGAAATTACTGTTTGTGCATTTACAATATTCATTGATTTTTGCCACTGAAAAACGTCCAGAAATGTTTGAAGCTACTGACTGAATGAAAAAAGCTGGCATCTCACTCTCTTTGAATCTTCTTTATCATGCTAAGAGGAGCAGGAAAAAGCAAAAAATTTCAGAATTGCACCTTGCAATGCGGAGAAATTACTGTTTGTGCATTCACATTATTCATTGATGTTTGCCATTGAAAAACATCATGTTGTTCATATACCAGAAATGTTTGAAGCTACTGACTGAATGAAAGGAGCTGGCATCTCACTCTGTTTGAATCTTCTTTACCATGCTAAGTGGTGCAGGAAAAAGCAAAAAATTTCAGAATTGCACCTTGCAATGCGGAGAAATTACTGTTTGTGCATTCACATTATTCATTGATTTTTGTCATTGAAAAACATCATGTTATTCATATACCAGAAATGTTTGAAGCTACTGACTGAATGAAAGGAGCTGGCATCTCACTCTCTTTGAATCTTCTTTATCATGCTAAGAGGAGTAGGAAAAAGCAAAAAATTTCAGAATTGCACCTTGCAATGCGGAGAAATTACTGTTTGTGCATTTGCAATATTCATTGATTTTTGCCATTGAAAAACGTCCAGAAATGTTTGAAGCTACTGACTGAATGAAAAGAGCTGGCATCTCACTCTCTTTGAATCTTCTTTATCATGCTAAGAGGAGCAGGAAAAAGCAAAAAATTTCAGAATTGCACCTTGCAATGCGGAGAAATTACTGTATGTGCATTTACAATATTCATTGATTTTTGCCCTTGAAAAACGTCCAGAAATGTTTGAAGCTACTGACTGAATGAAAGGAGCTGGCATCTCACTCTCTTTGAATCTTCTTTATCATGCTAAGAGGAGCAGGAAAAAGCAAAAAATTTCAGAATTGCACCTTGCAATGCGGAGAAATTACTGTTTGTGCATTCACATTATTCATTGATTTTTCCCATTGAAAAACATCATGTTGTTCATAAACCAGAAATGTTTGAAGCTACTGACTGAATGAAAGGAGCTGGCATCTCACTCTCTTTGAATCTTCTTTATCATGCTAAGAGGAGCAGGATAAAGCAAAAAATTTCAGAATTGCACCTTGCAATGCGGAGAAATTACTCTTTGTGCATTCACATTATTCATTGATTCTTGTCATTGAAAAACATCATGTTATTCATATACCAGAAATGTTTGAAGCTACTGACTGAATGAAAGGAGCTGGCATCTCACTCTCTTTGAATCTTCTTTATCATGCTAAGAGGAGCAGGAAAAAGCAAAAAATTTCAGAATTGCACCTTGCAATGTGGAGAAATTACTGTTTGTGCATTTACAATATTCATTGATTTTTGCCATTGAAAAACATCCAGAAATGTTTGAAGCTACTGACTGAATGAAAGGAGCTGGCATCTCACTCTCTTTGAATCTTCTTTATCATGCTAAGAGGAACAGGAAAAAGCAAAAATTTCAGAATTGCACCTTGCAATGGGGAGAAATTACTGTTTGTGCATTTACAATATTCATTGATTTTTGCCATTGAAAAACGTCCAGAAATGTTTGAAGCTACTGACTGAATGAAAGGAGCTGGCATCTCACTCTCTTTGAATCTTCTTTATCATGCTAAGAGGAGCAGGAAAAAGCAAAAAATTTCAGAATTGCACCTTGCAATGCGGAGAAATTACTGTTTGTGCATTCACATTATTCATTGATTTTTGTCATTGAAAACATCACGTTATTCATATACCAGAAATGTTTGAAGCTACTGACTGAATGAAAAGAGCTGGCATCTCACTCTCTTTGAATCTTCTTTACCATGCTAAGAGGAGCAGGAAAAAGCAAAAAATTTCAGAATTGCACCTTGCAATGCGAAGACATTACTGTTTGTGCATTTACAATATTCATTGATTTTAGCCATTGAAAAACATCCAGAAATGTTTGAAGCTACTGACTGAATGAAAGGAGCTGGCATCTCACTCTCTTTGAATCTTCTTTATCATGCTAAGAGGAGCAGGAAAAAGCAAAAAATTTCAGAATTGCACCTTGCAATGCACGGAAATTACTGTTTGTGCATTTACAATATTCATTGCTTTTTGCCATTGAAAAACGTCCAGAAATGTTTGAAGCTACTGACTGAATGAAAAGAGCTGGCATCTCACTCTCTTTGAATCTTCTTTATCATGCTAAGAGGAGCAGGAAAAAGCAAAAAATTTCAGAATTGCACCTTGCAATGCGGAGAAATTACTGTTTGTGCATTTACAATATTCATTGATTTTTGCCACTGAAAAACGTCCAGAAATGTTTGAAGCTACTGACTGAATGAAAAAAGCTGGCATCTCACTCTCTTTGAATCTTCTTTATCATGCTAAGAGGAGCAGGAAAAAGCAAAAAATTTCAGAATTGCACCTTGCAATGCGGAGAAATTACTGTTTGTGCATTCACATTATTCATTGATGTTTGCCATTGAAAAACATCATGTTGTTCATATACCAGAAATGTTTGAAGCTACTGACTGAATGAAAGGAGCTGGCATCTCACTCTGTTTGAATCTTCTTTACCATGCTAAGTGGTGCAGGAAAAAGCAAAAAATTTCAGAATTGCACCTTGCAATGCGGAGAAATTACTGTTTGTGCATTCACATTATTCATTGATTTTTGTCATTGAAAAACATCATGTTATTCATATACCAGAAATGTTTGAAGCTACTGACTGAATGAAAGGAGCTGGCATCTCACTCTCTTTGAATCTTCTTTATCATGCTAAGAGGAGTAGGAAAAAGCAAAAAATTTCAGAATTGCACCTTGCAATGCGGAGAAATTACTGTTTGTGCATTTGCAATATTCATTGATTTTTGCCATTGAAAAACGTCCAGAAATGTTTGAAGCTACTGACTGAATGAAAAGAGCTGGCATCTCACTCTCTTTGAATCTTCTTTATCATGCTAAGAGGAGCAGGAAAAAGCAAAAAATTTCAGAATTGCACCTTGCAATGCGGAGAAATTACTGTATGTGCATTTACAATATTCATTGATTTTTGCCCTTGAAAAACGTCCAGAAATGTTTGAAGCTACTGACTGAATGAAAGGAGCTGGCATCTCACTCTCTTTGAATCTTCTTTATCATGCTAAGAGGAGCAGGAAAAAGCAAAAAATTTCAGAATTGCACCTTGCAATGCGGAGAAATTACTGTTTGTGCATTCACATTATTCATTGATTTTTCCCATTGAAAAACATCATGTTGTTCATAAACCAGAAATGTTTGAAGCTACTGACTGAATGAAAGGAGCTGGCATCTCACTCTCTTTGAATCTTCTTTATCATGCTAAGAGGAGCAGGAAAAAGCAAAAAATTTCAGAATTGCACCTTGCAATGCGGAGAAATTACTGTTTGTGCATTTACAATATTCATTGATTTTTGCCATTGAAAAACGTCCAGAAATGTTTGAAGCTACTGACTGAATGAAAAGAGCTGGCATCTCACTCTCTTTGAATCTTCTTTATCATGCTAAGAGGAGCAGGAAAAAGCAAAAATTTCAGAATTGCACCTTGCAATGGGGAGAAATTACTGTTTGTGCATTTACAATATTCATAGATTTTTGCCATTGAAAAACGTCCAGAAATGTTTGAAGCTACTGACTGAATGAAAGGAGCTGGCATCTCACTCTCTTTGAATCTTCTTTATCATGCTAAGAGGAGCAGGAAAAAGCAAAAAATTTCAGAATTGCACCTTGCAATGCGGAGAAATTACTGTTTGTGCATTCACATTATTCATTGATTTTTGCCTTTGAAAAACATCATGTTATTCATATACCAGAAATGTTAGAAGCTACTGACTGAATGAAAGGAGCTGGCATCTCACTCTCTTTGAATCTTCTTTATCATGCTAAGAGGAGCAGGAAAAAGCAAAAAATTTCAGAATTGCACCTTGCAATGCGGAGAAATTACTGTTTGTGCATTCACATTATTCATTGATTTTTGTCATTGAAAAACATCATGTTATTCATATACCAGAAATGTTTGAAGCTACTGACTGAAAGAAAGGAGCTGGCATCTCACTCTCTTTGAATCTTCTTTATCATGCTAAGAGGAGCAGGAAAAAGCAAAAAATTTCAGAATTGCACCTTGCAATGCGGAGAAATTACTGTTTGTGCATTTACAATATTCATTGATTTTTGCCATTGAAAAACGTCCAGAAATGTTTGAAGCTACTGACTGAATGAAAGGAGCTGGCATCTCACTCTCTTTGAATCTTCTTTATCATGCCAAGAGGAGCAGGAAAAAGCAAAAAATTTCAGAATTGCACCTTGTAATGCGGAGAAATTACTGTTTGTGCATTAACATTATTCATTGATTTTTGCCATTGAAAAACATCATGTTATTCATATACCAGAAATGTTTGAAGCTACTGACTGAATGAAATTAGCTGGCATCTCACTCTCTTTGAATCTTCTTTATCATGCTAAGAGGAGCAGGAAAAAGCAAAAAATTTCAGAATTACACCTTGCAATGCGGAGAAATTACTGTTTGTGCATTCACATTATTCATTGATTTTTGCCATTGAAAAACATCATGTTATTCATATACCAGAAATGTTTGAAGCTACTGACTGAATGAAAAGAGCTGGCATCTCACTCTCTTTGAATCTTCTTTATCATGCTAAGAGGAGCAGGGAAAAGCAAAAAATTTCAGAATTGCACCTTGCAATGCGGAGAAATTACTGTTTGTGCTTTTACAATATTCATTGATTTTTGCCATTGAAAAACGTCCAGAAATGTTTGAAGCTACTGACTGAATGAAAGGAGCTGGCATCTCACTCTCTTTGAATCTTCTTTATCATGCTAAGAGGAGCAGGAAAAAGCTAAAAATTTCAGAATTGCACCTTGCAATGCGGAGAAATTACTGTTTGTGCATTTACAATATTCATTGATTTTTGCCACTGAAAAATGTCCAGAAATGTTTGAAGCTACTGATTGAATGAAAGGAGCTGGCATCTCACTCTCTTTGAATCTTCTTTATCATGCTAAGAGGAGCAGAAAAAAGCAAAAAATTTCAGAATTGCACCTTGCAATGCGGAGAAATTACTGTTTGTGCATTCACATTATTCATTGATTTTTGCCATTGAAAAACATCATGTTGTTCATATACCTGAAATGTTTGAAGCTACTGACTGAATGAAAGGAGCCGGCATCTCACTCTCTTTGAATCTTCTTTATCATGCTAAGAGGAGCAGGAAAAAGCAAAAAATTTCAGAATTGCACCTTGCAATGCGGAGAAATTACTGTTTGTGCATTCACATTATTCATTGATTTTTGCCATTGAAAAACCATGTTATTCATATACCAGAAATGTTTGAAGCTACTGACTGAATGAAAGGAGCTGGCATCTCACTCTCTTTGAATCTTCTTTATCATGCTAAGAGGAGCAGGAAAAAGCAAAAAATTTCAGAATTGCACCTTGCAATGCGGAGAAATTACTGTTTGTGCATTTGCAATATTCATTGATTTTTGCCTTTGAAAAACGTCCAGAAATGTTTGAAGCTACTGACTGAATGAAAAGAGCTGGCATCTCACTCTCTTTAAATCTTCTTTATCATGCTAAGAGGAGCAGGAAAAAGCAAAAAATTTCAGAATTGCACCTTGTAATGCGGAGAAATTACTGTATGTGCATTTACAATATTCATTGATTTTTGCCATTGAAAAACGTTCAGAAATGTTTGAAGCTACTGACTGAATGAAAGGAGCTGGCATCTCACTCTCTTTGAATCTTCTTTATCATGCTAAGAGGAGCAGGAAAAAGCAAAAAATTTCAGAATTGCACCTTGCAATGCGGAGAAATTACTGTTTGTGCATTCACATTATTCATTGATTTTTCCCATTGAAAAACATCATGTTGTTCATATACCAGAAATGTTTGAAGCTACTGACTGAATGAAAGGAGCTGGCATCTCACTCTCTTTGAATCTTCTTTATCATGCTAAGAGGAGCAGGAAAAAGCAAAAAATTTCAGAATTGCACCTTGCAATGCGGAGAAATTACTGTTTGTGCATTTACAATATTCATTGATTTTTGCCATTGAAAAACGTCCAGAAATGTTTGAAGCTACTGACTGAATGAAAAGAGCAGGCATCTCACTCTCTTTGAATCTTCTTTATCATGCTAAGAGGAGCAGGAAAAAGCAAAAATTTCAGAATTGCACCTTGCAATGGGGAGAAATTACTGTTTGTGCATTTACAATATTCATAGATTTTTGCCATTGAAAAACGTCCAGAAATGTTTGAAGCTACTGACTGAAAGAAAGGAGCTGGCATCTCACTCTCTTTGAATCTTCTTTATCATGCTAAGAGGAGCAGGAAAAAGCAAAAAATTTCAGAATTGCACCTTGCAATGCGGAGAAATTACTGTTTGTGCATTCACATTATTCATTGATTTTTGCCATTGAAAAACATCATGTTATTCATATACCAGAAATGTTTGAAGCTACTGACTGAATGAAAGGAGCTGGCATCTCACTCTCTTTGAATCTTCTTTATCATGCTAAGAGGAGCAGGAAAAAGCAAAAAATTTCAGAATTGCACCTTGCAAAGCGGAGAAATTACTGTTTGTGCATTTACAATATTCATTGATTTTTCCCATTGAAAAACATCATGTTGTTCATATACCAGAAATGTTTGAAGCTACTGACTGAATGAAAGGAGCTGGCATCTCACTCTCTTTGAGTCTTCTTTATCATGCTAAGAGGAGCAGGAAAAAGCAAAAAATTTCAGAATTGCACCTTGCAATGCGGAGAAATTACTGTTTGTGCATTTACAATATTCATTGATTTTTGCCATTGAAAAACGTCCAGAAATGTTTGAAGCTACTGACTGAATGAAAAGAGCTGGCATCTCACTCTCTTTGAATCTTCTTTATCATGCTAAGAGGAGCAGGAAAAAGCAAAAAATTCAGAATTGCACCTTGCAATGGGGAGAAATTACTGTTTGTGCATTTACAATATTCATAGATTTTTGCCATTGAAAAACGTCCAGAAATGTTTGTAGCTACTGACTGAATGAAAGGAGCTGGCATCTCACTCTCTTTCAATCTTCTTTATCATGCTAAGAGGAGCAGGAAAAAGCAAAAAATTTCAGAATTGCACCTTGCAATGCGGAGAAATTACTGTTTGTGCATTCACATTATTCATTGATTTTTGCCATTGAAAAACATCATGTTATTCATATACCAGAAATGTTTGAAGCTACTGACTGAATGAAAGGAGCTGGCATCTCACTCTCTTTGAATCTTCTTTATCATGCTAAGAGGAGCAGGAAAAAGCAAAAAATTTCAGAATTGCACCTTGCAATGCGGAGAAATTATTGTTTGTGCATTCACATTATTCATTGATTTTTGTCATTGAAAAACATCATGTTATTCATATACCAGAAATGTTTGAAGCTACTGACTGAATGAAAGGAGCTGGCATCTCACTCTCTTTGAATCTTCTTTATCATGCTAAGAGGAGCAGGAAAAAGCAAAAAATTTCAGAATTGCACCTTGCAATGCGGAGAAATTACTGTTTGTGCATTTACAATATTCATTGATTTTTGCCATTGAAAAACGTCCAGAAATGTTTGAAGCTACTGACTGAATGAAAGGAGCTGGCATCTCACTCTCTTTGAATCTTCTTTATCATGCTAAGAAGAGCAGGAAAAAGCAAAAAATTTCAGAATTGCACCTTGCAATACGGAGAAATTACTGTTTGTGCATTCACATTATTCATTGATTTTTGCCATTGAAAAACATCATGTTATTCATATACCAGAAATGTTTGAAGCTACTGACTGAATGAAAAGAGCTGGCATCTCACTCTCTTTGAATCTTCTTTATCATGCTAAGAGGAGCAGGAAAAAGCAAAAAATTTCAGAATTGCACCTTGCAATGCGGAGAAATTACTGTTTGTGCATTTACAATATTCATTGATTTTTGCCTTTGAAAAACGTCCAGAAATGTTTGAAGCTACTGACTGAATGAAAAGAGCTGGCATCTCACTCTCTTTAAATCTTCTTTATCATGCTAAGAGGAGCAGGAAAAAGCAAAAAATTTCAGAATTGCACCTTGTAATGCGGAGAAATTACTGTATGTGCATTTACAATATTCATTGATTTTTGCCATTGAAAAACGTTCAGAAATGTTTGAAGCTACTGACTGAATGAAAGGAGCTGGCATCTCACTCTCTTTGAATCTTCTTTATCATGCTAAGAGGAGCAGGAAAAAGCAAAAAATTTCAGAATTGCACCTTGCAATGCGGAGAAATTACTGTTTGTGCATTCACATTATTCATTGATTTTTCCCATTGAAAAACATCATGTTGTTCATATACCAGAAATGTTTGAAACTACTGACTGAATGAAAGGAGCTGGCATCTCACTCTCTTTGAATCTTCTTTATCATGCTAAGAGGAGCAGGAAAAAGCAAAAAATTTCAGAATTGCACCTTGCAATGCGGAGAAATTACTGTTTGTGCATTTACAATATTCATTGATTTTTGCCATTGAAAAACGTCCAGAAATGTTTGAAGCTACTGACTGAATGAAAAGAGCTGGCATCTCACTCTCTTTGAATCTTCTTTATCATGCTAAGAGGAGCAGGAAAAAGCAAAAATTTCAGAATTGCACCTTGCAATGGGGAGAAATTACTGTTTGTGCATTTACAATATTCATAGATTTTTGCCATTGAAAAACGTCCAGAAATGTTTGAAGCTACTGACTGAAAGAAAGGAGCTGGCATCTCACTCTCTTTGAATCTTCTTTATCATGCTAAGAGGAGCAGGAAAAAGCAAAAAATTTCAGAATTGCACCTTGCAATGCGGAGAAATTACTGTTTGTGCATTCACATTATTCATTGATTTTTGCCATTGAAAAACATCATGTTATTCATATACCAGAAATGTTTGAAGCTACTGACTGAATGAAAGGAGCTGGCATCTCACTCTCTTTGAATCTTCTTTATCATGCTAAGAGGAGCAGGAAAAAGCAAAAAATTTCAGAATTGCACCTTGCAAAGCGGAGAAATTACTGTTTGTGCATTTACAATATTCATTGATTTTTCCCATTGAAAAACATCATGTTGTTCATATACCAGAAATGTTTGAAGCTACTGACTGAATGAAAGGAGCTGGCATCTCACTCTCTTTGAGTCTTCTTTATCATGCTAAGAGGAGCAGGAAAAAGCAAAAAATTTCAGAATTGCACCTTGCAATGCGGAGAAATTACTGTTTGTGCATTTACAATATTCATTGATTTTTGCCATTGAAAAACGTCCAGAAATGTTTGAAGCTACTGACTGAATGAAAAGAGCTGGCATCTCACTCTCTTTGAATCTTCTTTATCATGCTAAGAGGAGCAGGAAAAAGCAAAAAATTCAGAATTGCACCTTGCAATGGGGAGAAATTACTGTTTGTGCATTTACAATATTCATAGATTTTTGCCATTGAAAAACGTCCAGAAATGTTTGTAGCTACTGACTGAATGAAAGGAGCTGGCATCTCACTCTCTTTGAATCTTCTTTATCATGCTAAGAGGAGCAGGAAAAAGCAAAAAATTTCAGAATTGCACCTTGCAATGCGGAGAAATTACTGTTTGTGCATTCACATTATTCATTGATTTTTGTCATTGAAAAACATCATGTTATTCATATACCAGAAATGTTTGAAGCTACTGACTGAAAGAAAGGAGCTGGCATCTCACTCTCTTTGAATCTTCTTTATCATGCTAAGAGGAGCAGGAAAAAGCAAAAAATTTCAGAATTGCACCTTGCAATGCGGAGAAATTACTGTTTGTGCATTTACAATATTCATTGATTTTTGCCATTGAAAAACGTCCAGAAATGTTTGAAGCTACTGACTGAATGAAAGGAGCTGGCATCTCACTCTCTTTGAATCTTCTTTATCATGCCAAGAGGAGCAGGAAAAAGCAAAAAATTTCAGAATTGCACCTTGTAATGCGGAGAAATTACTGTTTGTGCATTAACATTATTCATTGATTTTTGCCATTGAAAAACATCATGTTATTCATATACCAGAAATGTTTGAAGCTACTGACTGAATGAAATTAGCTGGCATCTCACTCTCTTTGAATCTTCTTTATCATGCTAAGAGGAGCAGGAAAAAGCAAAAAATTTCAGAATTACACCTTGCAATGCGGAGAAATTACTGTTTGTGCATTCACATTATTCATTGATTTTTGCCATTGAAAAACATCATGTTATTCATATACCAGAAATGTTTGAAGCTACTGACTGAATGAAAAGAGCTGGCATCTCACTCTCTTTGAATCTTCTTTATCATGCTAAGAGGAGCAGGGAAAAGCAAAAAATTTCAGAATTGCACCTTGCAATGCGGAGAAATTACTGTTTGTGCTTTTACAATATTCATTGATTTTTGCCATTGAAAAACGTCCAGAAATGTTTGAAGCTACTGACTGAATGAAAGGAGCTGGCATCTCACTCTCTTTGAATCTTCTTTATCATGCTAAGAGGAGCAGGAAAAAGCTAAAAATTTCAGAATTGCACCTTGCAATGCGGAGAAATTACTGTTTGTGCATTTACAATATTCATTGATTTTTGCCACTGAAAAATGTCCAGAAATGTTTGAAGCTACTGATTGAATGAAAGGAGCTGGCATCTCACTCTCTTTGAATCTTCTTTATCATGCTAAGAGGAGCAGAAAAAAGCAAAAAATTTCAGAATTGCACCTTGCAATGCGGAGAAATTACTGTTTGTGCATTCACATTATTCATTGATTTTTGCCATTGAAAAACATCATGTTGTTCATATACCTGAAATGTTTGAAGCTACTGACTGAATGAAAGGAGCCGGCATCTCACTCTCTTTGAATCTTCTTTATCATGCTAAGAGGAGCAGGAAAAAGCAAAAAATTTCAGAATTGCACCTTGCAATGCGGAGAAATTACTGTTTGTGCATTCACATTATTCATTGATTTTTGCCATTGAAAAACCATGTTATTCATATACCAGAAATGTTTGAAGCTACTGACTGAATGAAAGGAGCTGGCATCTCACTCTCTTTGAATCTTCTTTATCATGCTAAGAGGAGCAGGAAAAAGCAAAAAATTTCAGAATTGCACCTTGCAATGCGGAGAAATTACTGTTTGTGCATTTGCAATATTCATTGATTTTTGCCTTTGAAAAACGTCCAGAAATGTTTGAAGCTACTGACTGAATGAAAAGAGCTGGCATCTCACTCTCTTTAAATCTTCTTTATCATGCTAAGAGGAGCAGGAAAAAGCAAAAAATTTCAGAATTGCACCTTGTAATGCGGAGAAATTACTGTATGTGCATTTACAATATTCATTGATTTTTGCCATTGAAAAACGTTCAGAAATGTTTGAAGCTACTGACTGAATGAAAGGAGCTGGCATCTCACTCTCTTTGAATCTTCTTTATCATGCTAAGAGGAGCAGGAAAAAGCAAAAAATTTCAGAATTGCACCTTGCAATGCGGAGAAATTACTGTTTGTGCATTCACATTATTCATTGATTTTTCCCATTGAAAAACATCATGTTGTTCATATACCAGAAATGTTTGAAGCTACTGACTGAATGAAAGGAGCTGGCATCTCACTCTCTTTGAATCTTCTTTATCATGCTAAGAGGAGCAGGAAAAAGCAAAAAATTTCAGAATTGCACCTTGCAATGCGGAGAAATTACTGTTTGTGCATTTACAATATTCATTGATTTTTGCCATTGAAAAACGTCCAGAAATGTTTGAAGCTACTGACTGAATGAAAAGAGCAGGCATCTCACTCTCTTTGAATCTTCTTTATCATGCTAAGAGGAGCAGGAAAAAGCAAAAATTTCAGAATTGCACCTTGCAATGGGGAGAAATTACTGTTTGTGCATTTACAATATTCATAGATTTTTGCCATTGAAAAACGTCCAGAAATGTTTGAAGCTACTGACTGAAAGAAAGGAGCTGGCATCTCACTCTCTTTGAATCTTCTTTATCATGCTAAGAGGAGCAGGAAAAAGCAAAAAATTTCAGAATTGCACCTTGCAATGCGGAGAAATTACTGTTTGTGCATTCACATTATTCATTGATTTTTGCCATTGAAAAACATCATGTTATTCATATACCAGAAATGTTTGAAGCTACTGACTGAATGAAAGGAGCTGGCATCTCACTCTCTTTGAATCTTCTTTATCATGCTAAGAGGAGCAGGAAAAAGCAAAAAATTTCAGAATTGCACCTTGCAAAGCGGAGAAATTACTGTTTGTGCATTTACAATATTCATTGATTTTTCCCATTGAAAAACATCATGTTGTTCATATACCAGAAATGTTTGAAGCTACTGACTGAATGAAAGGAGCTGGCATCTCACTCTCTTTGAGTCTTCTTTATCATGCTAAGAGGAGCAGGAAAAAGCAAAAAATTTCAGAATTGCACCTTGCAATGCGGAGAAATTACTGTTTGTGCATTTACAATATTCATTGATTTTTGCCATTGAAAAACGTCCAGAAATGTTTGAAGCTACTGACTGAATGAAAAGAGCTGGCATCTCACTCTCTTTGAATCTTCTTTATCATGCTAAGAGGAGCAGGAAAAAGCAAAAAATTCAGAATTGCACCTTGCAATGGGGAGAAATTACTGTTTGTGCATTTACAATATTCATAGATTTTTGCCATTGAAAAACGTCCAGAAATGTTTGTAGCTACTGACTGAATGAAAGGAGCTGGCATCTCACTCTCTTTCAATCTTCTTTATCATGCTAAGAGGAGCAGGAAAAAGCAAAAAATTTCAGAATTGCACCTTGCAATGCGGAGAAATTACTGTTTGTGCATTCACATTATTCATTGATTTTTGCCATTGAAAAACATCATGTTATTCATATACCAGAAATGTTTGAAGCTACTGACTGAATGAAAGGAGCTGGCATCTCACTCTCTTTGAATCTTCTTTATCATGCTAAGAGGAGCAGGAAAAAGCAAAAAATTTCAGAATTGCACCTTGCAATGCGGAGAAATTATTGTTTGTGCATTCACATTATTCATTGATTTTTGTCATTGAAAAACATCATGTTATTCATATACCAGAAATGTTTGAAGCTACTGACTGAATGAAAGGAGCTGGCATCTCACTCTCTTTGAATCTTCTTTATCATGCTAAGAGGAGCAGGAAAAAGCAAAAAATTTCAGAATTGCACCTTGCAATGCGGAGAAATTACTGTTTGTGCATTTACAATATTCATTGATTTTTGCCATTGAAAAACGTCCAGAAATGTTTGAAGCTACTGACTGAATGAAAGGAGCTGGCATCTCACTCTCTTTGAATCTTCTTTATCATGCTAAGAAGAGCAGGAAAAAGCAAAAAATTTCAGAATTGCACCTTGCAATACGGAGAAATTACTGTTTGTGCATTCACATTATTCATTGATTTTTGCCATTGAAAAACATCATGTTATTCATATACCAGAAATGTTTGAAGCTACTGACTGAATGAAAAGAGCTGGCATCTCACTCTCTTTGAATCTTCTTTATCATGCTAAGAGGAGCAGGAAAAAGCAAAAAATTTCAGAATTGCACCTTGCAATGCGGAGAAATTACTGTTTGTGCATTTACAATATTCATTGATTTTTGCCTTTGAAAAACGTCCAGAAATGTTTGAAGCTACTGACTGAATGAAAAGAGCTGGCATCTCACTCTCTTTAAATCTTCTTTATCATGCTAAGAGGAGCAGGAAAAAGCAAAAAATTTCAGAATTGCACCTTGTAATGCGGAGAAATTACTGTATGTGCATTTACAATATTCATTGATTTTTGCCATTGAAAAACGTTCAGAAATGTTTGAAGCTACTGACTGAATGAAAGGAGCTGGCATCTCACTCTCTTTGAATCTTCTTTATCATGCTAAGAGGAGCAGGAAAAAGCAAAAAATTTCAGAATTGCACCTTGCAATGCGGAGAAATTACTGTTTGTGCATTCACATTATTCATTGATTTTTCCCATTGAAAAACATCATGTTGTTCATATACCAGAAATGTTTGAAACTACTGACTGAATGAAAGGAGCTGGCATCTCACTCTCTTTGAATCTTCTTTATCATGCTAAGAGGAGCAGGAAAAAGCAAAAAATTTCAGAATTGCACCTTGCAATGCGGAGAAATTACTGTTTGTGCATTTACAATATTCATTGATTTTTGCCATTGAAAAACGTCCAGAAATGTTTGAAGCTACTGACTGAATGAAAAGAGCTGGCATCTCACTCTCTTTGAATCTTCTTTATCATGCTAAGAGGAGCAGGAAAAAGCAAAAATTTCAGAATTGCACCTTGCAATGGGGAGAAATTACTGTTTGTGCATTTACAATATTCATAGATTTTTGCCATTGAAAAACGTCCAGAAATGTTTGAAGCTACTGACTGAAAGAAAGGAGCTGGCATCTCACTCTCTTTGAATCTTCTTTATCATGCTAAGAGGAGCAGGAAAAAGCAAAAAATTTCAGAATTGCACCTTGCAATGCGGAGAAATTACTGTTTGTGCATTCACATTATTCATTGATTTTTGCCATTGAAAAACATCATGTTATTCATATACCAGAAATGTTTGAAGCTACTGACTGAATGAAAGGAGCTGGCATCTCACTCTCTTTGAATCTTCTTTATCATGCTAAGAGGAGCAGGAAAAAGCAAAAAATTTCAGAATTGCACCTTGCAAAGCGGAGAAATTACTGTTTGTGCATTTACAATATTCATTGATTTTTCCCATTGAAAAACATCATGTTGTTCATATACCAGAAATGTTTGAAGCTACTGACTGAATGAAAGGAGCTGGCATCTCACTCTCTTTGAGTCTTCTTTATCATGCTAAGAGGAGCAGGAAAAAGCAAAAAATTTCAGAATTGCACCTTGCAATGCGGAGAAATTACTGTTTGTGCATTTACAATATTCATTGATTTTTGCCATTGAAAAACGTCCAGAAATGTTTGAAGCTACTGACTGAATGAAAAGAGCTGGCATCTCACTCTCTTTGAATCTTCTTTATCATGCTAAGAGGAGCAGGAAAAAGCAAAAAATTCAGAATTGCACCTTGCAATGGGGAGAAATTACTGTTTGTGCATTTACAATATTCATAGATTTTTGCCATTGAAAAACGTCCAGAAATGTTTGTAGCTACTGACTGAATGAAAGGAGCTGGCATCTCACTCTCTTTGAATCTTCTTTATCATGCTAAGAGGAGCAGGAAAAAGCAAAAAATTTCAGAATTGCACCTTGCAATGCGGAGAAATTACTGTTTGTGCATTCACATTATTCATTGATTTTTGCCATTGAAAAACATCATGTTATTCATATACCAGAAATGTTTGAAGCTACTGACTGAATGAAAGGAGCTGGCATCTCACTCTCTTTGAATCTTCTTTATCATGCTAAGAGGAGCAGGAAAAAGCAAAAAATTTCAGAATTGCACCTTGCAATGCGGAGAAATTATTGTTTGTGCATTCACATTATTCATTGATTTTTGTCATTGAAAAACATCATGTTATTCATATACCAGAAATGTTTGAAGCTACTGACTGAATGAAAGGAGCTGGCATCTCACTCTCTTTGAATCTTCTTTATCATGCTAAGAGGAGCAGGAAAAAGCAAAAAATTTCAGAATTGCACCTTGCAATGCGGAGAAATTACTGTTTGTGCATTTACAATATTCATTGATTTTTGCCATTGAAAAACGTCCAGAAATGTTTGAAGCTACTGACTGAATGAAAGGAGCTGGCATCTCACTCTCTTTGAATCTTCTTTATCATGCTAAGAAGAGCAGGAAAAAGCAAAAAATTTCAGAATTGCACCTTGCAATACGGAGAAATTACTGTTTGTGCATTCACATTATTCATTGATTTTTGCCATTGAAAAACATCATGTTATTCATATACCAGAAATGTTTGAAGCTACTGACTGAATGAAAAGAGCTGGCATCTCACTCTCTTTGAATCTTCTTTATCATGCTAAGAGGAGCAGGAAAAAGCAAAAAATTTCAGAATTGCACCTTGCAATGCGGAGAAATTACTGTTTGTGCATTTACAATATTCATTGATTTTTGCCATTGAAAAAAGTCCAGAAATGTTTGAAGCTACTGACTGAATGAAAAGAGCTGGCATCTCACTCTCTTTGAATCTTCTTTATCATGCTAAGAGGAGCAGGAAAAAGCAAAAAATTTCAGAATTGCACCTTGCAATGCGGAGAAATTACTGTTTGTGCATTTACAATATTCATTGATTTTTGCCACTGAAAAATGTCCAGAAATGTTTGAAGCTACTGATTGAATGAAAGGAGCTGGCATCTCACTCTCTTTGAATCTTCTTTATCATGCTAAGAGGAGCAGGAAAAAGCAAAAAATTTCAGAATTGCACCTTGCAATGCGGAGAAATTACTGTTTGTGCATTCACATTATTCATTGATTTTTGCCATTGAAAAACATCATGTTGTTCATATACCTGAAATGTTTGAAGCTACTGACTGAATGAAAGGAGCTGGCATCTCACTCTCTTTGAATCTTCTTTATCATGCTAAGGGGAGCAGGAAAAAGCAAAAAATTTCAGAATTGCACCTTGCAATGCGGAGAAATTACTGTTTGTGCATTCACATTATTCATTGATTTTTGCCATTGAAAAACATCATGTTGTTCATATACCTGAAATGTTTGAAGCTACTAACTGAATGAAAGGAGCTGGCATCTCACTCTCTTTGAATCTTCTTTATCATGCTAAGAGGAGCAGGAAAAAGCAAAAAATTTCAGAATTGCACCTTGCAATGCGGAGAAATTACTGTTTGTGCATTCACATTATTCATTGATTTTTGCCATTGAAAAACCATGTTATTCATATACCAGAAATGTTTGAAGCTACTGACTGAATGAAAGGAGCTGGCATCTCACTCTCTTTGAATCTTCTTTATCATGCTAAGAGGAGCAGGAAAAAGCAAAAAATTTCAGAATTGCACCTTGCAATGCGGAGAAATTACTGTTTGTGCATTTGCAATATTCATTGATTTTTGCCTTTGAAAAACGTCCAGAAATGTTTGAAGCTACTGACTGAATGAAAAGAGCTGGCATCTCACTCTCTTTAAATCTTCTTTATCATGCTAAGAGGAGCAGGAAAAAGCAAAAAATTTCAGAATTGCACCTTGCAATGCGGAGAAATTACTGTATGTGCATTTACAATATTCATTGATTTTTGCCATTGAAAAACGTCCAGAAATGTTTGAAGCTACTGACTGAATGAAAAGAGCTGGCATCTCACTCTCTTTGAATCTTCTTTATCATGCTAAGAGGAGCAGGAAAAAGCAAAAATTTCAGAATTGCACCTTGCAATGGGGAGAAATTACTGTTTGTGCATTTACAATATTCATAGATTTTTGCCATTGAAAAACGTCCAGAAATGTTTGAAGCTACTGACTGAAAGAAAGGAGCTGGCATCTCACTCTCTTTGAATCTTCTTTATCATGCTAAGAGGAGCAGGAAAAAGCAAAAAATTTCAGAATTGCACCTTGCAATGCGGAGAAATTACTGTTTGTGCATTCACATTATTCATTGATTTTTGCCATTGAAAAACATCATGTTATTCATATACCAGAAATGTTTGAAGCTACTGACTGAATGAAAGGAGCTGGCATCTCACTCTCTTTGAATCTTCTTTATCATGCTAAGAGGAGCAGGAAAAAGCAAAAAATTTCAGAATTGCACCTTGCAAAGCGGAGAAATTACTGTTTGTGCATTTACAATATTCATTGATTTTTCCCATTGAAAAACATCATGTTGTTCATATACCAGAAATGTTTGAAGCTACTGACTGAATGAAAGGAGCTGGCATCTCACTCTCTTTGAGTCTTCTTTATCATGCTAAGAGGAGCAGGAAAAAGCAAAAAATTTCAGAATTGCACCTTGCAATGCGGAGAAATTACTGTTTGTGCATTTACAATATTCATTGATTTTTGCCATTGAAAAACGTCCAGAAATGTTTGAAGCTACTGACTGAATGAAAAGAGCTGGCATCTCACTCTCTTTGAATCTTCTTTATCATGCTAAGAGGAGCAGGAAAAAGCAAAAAATTCAGAATTGCACCTTGCAATGGGGAGAAATTACTGTTTGTGCATTTACAATATTCATAGATTTTTGCCATTGAAAAACGTCCAGAAATGTTTGTAGCTACTGACTGAATGAAAGGAGCTGGCATCTCACTCTCTTTGAATCTTCTTTATCATGCTAAGAGGAGCAGGAAAAAGCAAAAAATTTCAGAATTGCACCTTGCAATGCGGAGAAATTACTGTTTGTGCATTCACATTATTCATTGATTTTTGCCATTGAAAAACATCATGTTATTCATATACCAGAAATGTTTGAAGCTACTGACTGAATGAAAGGAGCTGGCATCTCACTCTCTTTGAATCTTCTTTATCATGCTAAGAGGAGCAGGAAAAAGCAAAAAATTTCAGAATTGCACCTTGCAATGCGGAGAAATTATTGTTTGTGCATTCACATTATTCATTGATTTTTGTCATTGAAAAACATCATGTTATTCATATACCAGAAATGTTTGAAGCTACTGACTGAATGAAAGGAGCTGGCATCTCACTCTCTTTGAATCTTCTTTATCATGCTAAGAGGAGCAGGAAAAAGCAAAAAATTTCAGAATTGCACCTTGCAATGCGGAGAAATTACTGTTTGTGCATTTACAATATTCATTGATTTTTGCCATTGAAAAACGTCCAGAAATGTTTGAAGCTACTGACTGAATGAAAGGAGCTGGCATCTCACTCTCTTTGAATCTTCTTTATCATGCTAAGAAGAGCAGGAAAAAGCAAAAAATTTCAGAATTGCACCTTGCAATACGGAGAAATTACTGTTTGTGCATTCACATTATTCATTGATTTTTGCCATTGAAAAACATCATGTTATTCATATACCAGAAATGTTTGAAGCTACTGACTGAATGAAAAGAGCTGGCATCTCACTCTCTTTGAATCTTCTTTATCATGCTAAGAGGAGCAGGAAAAAGCAAAAAATTTCAGAATTGCACCTTGCAATGCGGAGAAATTACTGTTTGTGCATTTACAATATTCATTGATTTTTGCCATTGAAAAAAGTCCAGAAATGTTTGAAGCTACTGACTGAATGAAAAGAGCTGGCATCTCACTCTCTTTGAATCTTCTTTATCATGCTAAGAGGAGCAGGAAAAAGCAAAAAATTTCAGAATTGCACCTTGCAATGCGGAGAAATTACTGTTTGTGCATTTACAATATTCATTGATTTTTGCCACTGAAAAATGTCCAGAAATGTTTGAAGCTACTGATTGAATGAAAGGAGCTGGCATCTCACTCTCTTTGAATCTTCTTTATCATGCTAAGAGGAGCAGGAAAAAGCAAAAAATTTCAGAATTGCACCTTGCAATGCGGAGAAATTACTGTTTGTGCATTCACATTATTCATTGATTTTTGCCATTGAAAAACATCATGTTGTTCATATACCTGAAATGTTTGAAGCTACTGACTGAATGAAAGGAGCTGGCATCTCACTCTCTTTGAATCTTCTTTATCATGCTAAGGGGAGCAGGAAAAAGCAAAAAATTTCAGAATTGCACCTTGCAATGCGGAGAAATTACTGTTTGTGCATTCACATTATTCATTGATTTTTGCCATTGAAAAACATCATGTTGTTCATATACCTGAAATGTTTGAAGCTACTAACTGAATGAAAGGAGCTGGCATCTCACTCTCTTTGAATCTTCTTTATCATGCTAAGTGGAGCAGGAAAAAGCAAAAAATTTCAGAATTGCACCTTGCAATGCGGAGAAATTACTGTTTGTGCATTCACATTATTCATTGATTTTTGCCATTGAAAAACCATGTTATTCATATACCAGAAATGTTTGAAGCTACTGACTGAATGAAAGGAGCTGGCATCTCACTCTCTTTGAATCTTCTTTATCATGCTAAGAGGAGCAGGAAAAAGCAAAAAATTTCAGAATTGCACCTTGCAATGCGGAGAAATTACTGTTTGTGCATTTGCAATATTCATTGATTTTTGCCTTTGAAAAACGTCCAGAAATGTTTGAAGCTACTGACTGAATGAAAAGAGCTGGCATCTCACTCTCTTTAAATCTTCTTTATCATGCTAAGAGGAGCAGGAAAAAGCAAAAAATTTCAGAATTGCACCTTGCAATGCGGAGAAATTACTGTATGTGCATTTACAATATTCATTGATTTTTGCCATTGAAAAACGTTCAGAAATGTTTGAAGCTACTGACTGAATGAAAGGAGCTGGCATCTCACTCTCTTTGAATGTTCTTTATCATGCTAAGAGGAGCAGGAAAAAGCAAAAAATTTCAGAATTGCACCTTGCAATGCGGAGAAATTACTGTTTGTGCATTCACTTTATTCATTGATTTTTCCCATTGAAAAACATCATGTTGTTCATATACCAGAAATGTTTGAAGCTACTGACTGAATGAAAGGAGCTGGCATCTCACTCTCTTTGAATCTTCTTTATCATGCTAAGAGGAGCAAGAAAAAGCAAAAAATTTCAGAATTGCACCTTGCAATGCGGAGAAATTACTGTTTGTGCATTTACAATATTCATTGATTTTTGCCATTGAAAAACGTCCAGAAATGTTTGAAGCTACTGACTGAATGAAAAGAGCTGGCATCTCACTCTCTTTGAATCTTCTTTATCATGCTAAGAGGAGCAGGAAAAAGCAAAAATTTCAGAATTGCACCTTGCAATGGGGAGAAATTACTGTTTGTACATTTACAATATTCATAGATTTTTGCCATTGAAAAACGTCCAGAAATGTTTGAAGCTACTGACTGAAAGAAAGGAGCTGGCATCTCACTCTCTTTGAATCTTCTTTATCATGCTAAGAGGAGCAGGAAAAAGCAAAAAATTTCAGAATTGCACCTTGCAATGCGGAGAAATTACTGTTTGTGCATTCACATTATTCATTGATTTTTGCCATTGAAAAACATCATGTTATTCATATACCAGAAATGTTTGAAACTACTGACTGAATGAAAGGAGCTGGCATCTCACTCTCTTTGAATCTTCTTTATCATGCTAAGAGGAGCAGGAAAAAGCAAAAAATTTCAGAATTGCACCTTGCAATGCGGAGAAATTACTGTTTGTGCATTTACAATATTCATTGATTTTTCCCATTGAAAAACATCATGTTGTTCATATACCAGAAATGTTTGAAGCTACTGACTGAATGAAAGGAGCTGGCATCTCACTCTCTTTGAATCTTCTTTATCATGCTAAGAGGAGCAGGAAAAAGCAAAAAATTTCAGAATTGCACCTTGCAATGCGGAGAAATTACTGTTTGTGCATTTACAATATTCATTGATTTTTGCCATTGAAAAACGTCCAGAAATGTTTGAAGCTACTGACTGAATGAAAAGAGCTGGCATCTCACTCTCTTTGAATCTTCTTTATCATGCTAAGAGGAGCAGGAAAAAGCAAAAATTTCAGAATTGCACCTTGCAATGGGGAGAAATTACTGTTTGTGCATTTACAATATTCATAGATTTTTGCCATTGAAAAACGTCCAGAAATGTTTGAAGCTACTGACTGAATGAAAGGAGCTGGCATCTCACTCTCTTTGAATCTTCTTTATCATGCTAAGAGGAGCAGGAAAAAGCAAAAAATTTCAGAATTGCACCTTGCAATGCGGAGAAATTACTGTTTGTGCATTCACATTATTCATTGATTTTTGCCATTGAAAAACATCATGTTATTCATATACCAGAAATGTTTGAAGCTACTGACTGAATGAAAGGAGCTGGCATCTCACTCTCTTTGAATCTTCTTTATCATGCTAAGAGGAGCAGGAAAAAGCAAAAAATTTCAGAATTGCACCTTGCAATGCGGAGAAATTATTGTTTGTGCATTCACATTATTCATTGATTTTTGTCATTGAAAAACATCATGTTATTCATATACCAGAAATGTTTGAAGCTACTGACTGAATGAAAAGAGCTGACATCTCACTCTCTTTTAATCTTCTTTATCATGCTAAGAGGAGCAGGAGAAAGCAAAAAATTTCAGAATTCCACCTTGCAATGCGGAGAAATTACTGTTTGTGCTTTTACAATATTCTTTGATTTTTGCCATTGAAAAACGTCCAGAAATGTTTGAAGCTACTGACTGAATGAAAAGAGCTGACATCTCACTCTCTTTTAATCTTCTTTATCATGCTAAGAGGAGCAGGAGAAAGCAAAAAATTTCAGAATTGCACCTTGCAATGCGGAGAAATTACTGTTTGTGCATTCACATTATTCATTGATTTTTGCCATTGAAAAACATCATGTTATTCATATACCAGAAATGTTTGAAGCTACTGACTGAATGAAAAGAGCTGGCATCTCACTCTCTTTGAATCTTCTTTACCATGCTAAGAGGAGCAGGAAAAAGCAAAAAATTTCAGAATTGCACCTTGCAATGCGGAGAAATTACTGTTTGTGCATTTACAATATTCATTGATTTTTGCCATTGAAAAAAGTCCAGAAATGTTTGAAGCTACTGACTGAATGAAAAGAGCTGGCATCTCACTCTCTTTGAATCTTCTTTATCATGCCAAGAGGAGCAGGAAAAAGCTAAAAATTTCAGAATTGCACCTTGCAATGCGGAGAAATTACTGTTTGTGCATTTACAATATTCATTGATTTTTGCCACTGAAAAATGTCCAGAAATGTTTGAAGCTACTGATTGAATGAAAGGAGCTGGCATCTCACTCTCTTTGAATCTTCTTTATCATGCTAAGAGGAGCAGGAAAAAGCAAAAAATTTCAGAATTGCACCTTGCAATGCGGAGAAATTACTGTTTGTGCATTCACATTATTCATTGATTTTTGCCATTGAAAAACATCATGTTGTTCATATACCTGAAATGTTTGAAGCTACTGACTGAATGAAAGGAGCTGGCATCTCACTCTCTTTGAATCTTCTTTATCATGCTAAGGGGAGCAGGAAAAAGCAAAAAATTTCAGAATTGCACCTTGCAATTCGGAGAAATTACTGTTTGTGCATTCACATTATTCATTGATTTTTGCCATTGAAAAACATCATGTTATTCATATACCAGAAATGTTTGAAGCTACTGACTGAATGAAAAGAGCTGGCATCTCACTCTCTTTGAAGCTTCTTTATCATGCTAAGAGGAGCAGGAAAAAGCAAAAAATTTCAGAATTGCACCTTGCAATGCGGAGAAATTATTGTTTGTGCATTTACAATATTCATTGATTTTTGCCTTTGAAAAAAGTCCAGGAATGTTTGAAGCTACTGACTGAATGAAAAGAGCTGGCATCTCAATCTCTTTGAATCTTCTTTATCATGCTAAGAGGAGCAGGAAAAAGCAAAAAATTTCAGAATTGCACCTTGCAATGCGGAGAAATTACTGTTTGTGCATTCACATTATTCATTGATTTTTGTCATTGAAAAACATCATGTTGTTCATATACCAGAAATGTTTGAAGCTCCTGACTGAATGAAAAGAGCTGGCATCTCACTCTCTTTGAATCTTCTTTATCATCCTAAGAGGAGCAGGAAAAAGCAAAAAATTTCAGAATTGCACCTTGCAATGCGGAGAAATTACTGTTTGTGCATTCACATTATTCATTGATTTTTGCCATTGAAAAACATCATGTTGTTCATATACCAGAAATGTTTGAAGCTACTGACTGAATGAAAGGAGCTGGCATCTCACTCTCTTTGAATCTTCTTTATCATGCTAAGAGGAGCAGGAAAAAGCAAAAAATTTCAGAATTGCACCTTGCAATGCGGAGAAATTACTCTTTGTGCATTTACAGTATTCATTGATTTTTGCCATTGAAAAACGTCCAGAAATGTTTGAAGCTACTGACTGAATGAAAAGAGCTGGCATCTCACTCTCTTTGAATCTTCTTTATCATGCTAAGAGGAGCAGGAAAAAGCAAAAAATTTCAGAATTGCACCTTGCAATGCGGAGAAATTACTGTTTGTGCATTTACAATATTCATTGATTTTTGCCATTGAAAAACGTACAGAAATGTTTGAAGCTACTGACTGAATGAAAGGAGCTGGCATCTCACTCTCTTTGAATCTTCTTTATCATGCTAAGAGGAGAAGGAAAAAGCAAAAAATTTCAGAATTGCACCTTGCAATGCGGAGAAATTACTGTTTGTGCATTCACATTATTCATTGATTTTTGCCATGGAAAAACATCATGTTATTCATATACCAGAAATGTTTGAAGCTACTAACTGAATGAAAGGAGCTGGCATCTCACTCTCTTTGAATCTTCTTTATCATGCTAAGAGGAGCAGGAAAAAGCAAAAAATTTCAGAATTGCACCTTGCAATGCGGAGAAATTACTGTTTGCGCATTTACAATATTCATTGATTTTTGCCATTGAAAAACGTACAGAAATGTTTGAAGCTACTGACTGAATGAAAACAGCTGGCATCTCACTCTCTTTGAATCTCCTTTATCATGCTAAGAGGAGCAGGAAAAAGCAAAAAATTTCAGAATTGCACCTTGCAATGCGGAGAAATTACTGTTTGTGCATTCACATTATTCATTGATTTTTGCCATTGAAAAACGTCCAGAAATGTTTGAAGCTACTGACTGAATGAAAGGAGCTGGCATCTCACTCTCTGTGAATCTTCTTTAACATGCTAAGAGGAGCAGGAAAAAGCAAAAAATTTCAGAATTGCACCTTGCAATGCGGAGAAATTACTGTTTGTGCATTTACAATATTCATTGATTTTTGCCATTGAAAAACGTCCAGAAATGTTTGAAGCTACTGACTGAATGAAAAGAGCTGGCATCTCACTCTCTTTGAATCTTCTTTATCATGCTATGAGGAGCAGGAAAAAGCAAAAAATTTCAAAATTGCACCTTGCAATGCGGAGAAATTACTGTTTGTGCATTTACAATATTCATTGATTTTTGCCATTGAAAAACGTTCAGAAATGTTTGAAGCTACTGACTGAATGAAAAGAGCTGGCATCTCACTCTCTTTGAATCTTCTTTATCATGCTAAGAGGAGCAGGAAAAAGCAAAAAAATTCAGAATTGCACCTTGCAATGCGGAAAAATTACTGTTTGTGCATTTACAATATTCATTGATTTTTGCCATTGAAAAACATCATGTTATTCATATACCAGAAATGTTTGAAGCTACTGACTGAATGAAAGGAGCTGGCATCTCACTCTCTTTGAATCTTCTTTATCATGCTAAGAGGAGCAGGAAAAAGCAAAAAATTTCAGAATTGCACCTTGCAATGCGGAGAAATTACTGTTTGTGCATTCACATTATTCATTGATTTTTGCCATGGAAAAACATCATGTTATTCATATACCAGAAATGTTTGAAGCTACTAACTGAATGAAAGGAGCTGGCATCTCACTCTCTTTGAATCTTCTTTATCATGCTAAGAGGAGCAGGAAAAAGCAAAAAATTTCAGAATTGCACCTTGCAATGCGGAGAAATTACTGTTTGCGCATTTACAATATTCATTGATTTTTGCCATTGAAAAACGTCCAGAAATGTTTGAAGCTACTGACTGAATGAAAACAGCTGGCATCTCACTCTCTTTGAATCTTCTTTATCATGCTAAGAGGAGCAGGAAAAAGCAAAAAATTTCAGAATTGCACCTTGCAATGCGGAGAAATTACTGTTTGTGCATTCACATTATTCATTGATTTTTGCCATTGAAAAACGTCCAGAAATGTTTGAAGCTACTGACTGAATGAAAGGAGCTGGCATCTCACTCTCTTTGAATCTTCTTTATCATGCTAAGAGGAGCAGGAAAAAGCAAAAAATTTCAGAATTGCCCCTTGCAATGCGGAGAAATTACTGTTTGTGCATTTACAATATTCATTGATTTTTGCCATTGAAAAACGTCCAGAAATGTTTGAAGCTACTGACTGAATGAAAAGAGCTGGCATCTCACTCTCTTTGAATCTTCTTTATCATGCTATGAGGAGCAGGAAAAAGCAAAAAATTTCAGAATTGCACCTTGCAATGCGGAGAAATTACTGTTTGTGCATTTACAATATTCATTGATTTTTGCCTTTGAAGAACGTTCAGAAATGTTTGAAGCTACTGACTGAATGAAAAGAGCTGGCATCTCACTCTCTTTGAATCTTCTTTATCATGCTAAGAGGAGCAGGAAAAAGCAAAAAAATTCAGAATTGCACCTTGCAATGCGGAGAAATTACTGTTTGTGCATTTACAATATTCATTGATTTTTGCCATTGAAAAACGTCCAGAAATGTTTGAAGCTACTGACTAAATGAAAGGAGTTGGCATCTCACTTTCTTTGAATCTTCTTTATCATGCTAAGAGGAGCAGGAAAAAGCAAAAAATTTCAGAATTGCACCTTGCAATGCGGAGAAATTACTGTTTGTGCATTCACATTATTCTTTGATTTTTGCCATTGAAAAACATCATGTTATTCATATACCAGAAATGTTTGAAGCTACTGACTGAATGAAAGGAGCTGGCATCTCACTCTCTTTGAATCTTCTTTATCATGCTAAGAGGAGCAGGAAAAAGCAAAAAATTTCAGAATTGCACCTTGCAATGCGGAGAAATTACTGTTTGTGCATTTACAATATTCATTGATTTTTGCCATTGAAAAACGTCCAGAAATGTTTGAAGCTACTGACTGAATGAAAAGAGCTGGCATCTCACTCTCTTGGAATCTTCTTTATCATGCTAAGAGGAGCAGGAAAAAGCAAAAAATTTCAGAATTGCACCTTGCAATGCGGAGAAATTACTGTTTGTGCATTTACAATATTCATTGATTTTTGCCATTGAAAAACGTCCAGAAATGTTTGAAGCTACTGACTGAATGAAAGGAGCTGGCATCTCACTCTCTTTGAATCATCTTTATCATGCTAAGAGGAGCAGGAAAAAGCAAAAAATTTCAGAATTGCACCTTGCAATGCGGAGAAATTACTGTTTGTGCATTCACATTATTCATTGATTTTTGCCATTGAAAAACATCATGTTATTCATATACCAGAAATGTTTGAAGCTACTGACTGAATGAAAGGAGCTGGCATCTCACTCTCTTTGAATCTTCTTTATCATGCTAAGAGGAGCAGGAAAAAGCAAAAAATTTCAGAATTGCACCATGCAATGCGGAGAAATTACTGTTTGTGCATGCACATTATTCATTGATTTTTGCCATTGAAAAACATCATGTTATTCATATACCAGAAATGCTTGAAGCTACTGACTGAATGAAAAGAGCTGACATCTCACTCTCTTTGAATCTTCTTTATCATGCTAAGAGGAGCAGGAAAAAGCAAAAAATTTCAGAATTGCAACTTGCAATGCGGAGAAATTACTGTTTGTGCTTTTACAATATTCATTGATTTTTGCCATTGAAAAACGTCCAGAAATGTTTGAAGCTACTGACCGAATGAAAGGAGTTGGCATCTCACTCTCTTTGAATCTTCTTTATCATGCTAAGAGGAGCAGGAAAAAGCAAAACATTTCAGAATTGCACCTTGCAATGCGGAGAAATTACTGTTTGTGCATTCACATTATTCATTGATTTCTGCCATTGAAAAACATCATGTTGTTCATGTACCAGAAATGTTTGAAGCTACTGACTGAATGAAAGGAGCTGGCATCTCACTCTCTTTGAATCTTCTTTATCATGCTAAGAGGAGCAGGAAAAAGCAAAAAATTTCAGAAGTGCATCTTGCAATGCGGAGAAATTACTGTTTGTGCATTCACATTATTCATTGATTTTTGCCATTGAAAAACATCATATTATTCATATACCAGAAATGTTTGAAGCTACTGACTGAATGAAAAGAGCTGGCATCTCACTCTCTTTGAATCTTCTTTATCATGCTAAGAGGAGCAGCAGAAAGCAAAAAATTTCAAAATTTGCCCCTTGCAATGCAGGGAAATTACTGTTTGTGCATTTACAATATTCATTGATTTTTGCCATTGTAAAACGTCCAGAAATGTTTGAAGCTACTGACTGAATGAAAAGAGCTGGCATCTCACTCTCTTTGAATCTTCTTTATCATGCTAAGAGGAGCAGGAAAAAGCAAAAAAATTCAGAATTGCACCTTGCAATGCGGAGAAATTACTGTTTGTGCATTTACAATATTCATTGATTTTTGCCATTGAAAAACGTCCAGAAATGTTTGAAGCTACTGACTGAATGAAAGGAGCTGGCATCTCACTCTCTTTGAATCTTATTCACCATGCTAAGAGGAGCAGGAAAAAGCAAAAAATTTCAGAATTGCACCTTGCAATGCGGAGAAATTTTTGTTTGTGCATTCACATTATTCATTGATTTTTGCCATTGAAAAACATCATGTTGTTCATATACCAGAAATGTTTGAAGCTACTGACTGAATGAAAGGAGCTGGCATCCCACTCTCTTTGAATCTTCTTTATCATGCTAAGAGGAGCAGGAAAAAGCAAAACATTTCAGAATTGCACCTTGCAATGTGGAGAAATTACTGTTTGTGCATTCACATTATTCATTGATTTTTGTCATTGAAAAACATCATGTTATTCATATACCAGAAATGTTTGAAGCTACTGACTGAATTAAAGGAGCTGGCATCTCCCTCTCTTTGAATCTTCTTTATCATGCTAAGAGGAGCAGGAAAAAGCAAAAAATTTCAGAATTGCACCTTGCAATGCGGAGAAATTACTCTTTGTGCATTTACAGTATTCATTGATTTTTGCCATTGAAAAACGTCCAGAAATGTTTGAAGCTACTGACTGAATGAAAAGAGCTGGCATCTCACTCGCTTTGAATCTTCTTTATCATGCTAAGAGGAGCAGGAAAAAGCAAAAAATTTCAGAATTGCACCTTGCAATGCGGAGAAATTACTGTTTGTGCATTTACAATATTCATTGATTTTTGCCATTGAAAAACGTCCAGAAATGTTTGAAGCTACTGACTGAATGAAAGGAGCTGGCATCTCACTCTCTTTGAATCTTCTTTATCATGCTAAGAGGAGAAGGAAAAAGCAAAAAATTTCAGAATTGCACCTTGCAATGCGGAGAAATTACTGTTTGCGCATTTACAATATTCATTGATTTTTACCATTGAAAAACGTCCAGAAATGTTTGAAGCTACTGACTGAATGAAAGGAGCTGGCATCTCACTCTCTTTGAATCTTCTTCACCATGCTAAGAGGAGCAGGAAAAAGCAAAAAATTTCAGAATTGCACCTTGCAATGCGGAGAAATTACTGTTTGTGCATTCACATTATTCATTGATTTTTGCCATTGAAAAACATCATGTTGTTCATATACCAGAAATGTTTGAAGCTACTGACTGAATGAAAGGAGCTGGCATCCCACTCTCTTTGAATCTTCTTTATCATGCTAAGAGGAGCAGGAAAAAGCAAAACATTTCAGAATTGCACCTTGCAATGTGGAGAAATTACTGTTTGTGCATTCACATTATTCATTGATTTTTGTCATTGAAAAACATCATGTTATTCATATACCAGAAATGTTTGAAGCTACTGACTGAATTAAAGGAGCTGGCATCTCCCTCTCTTTGAATCTTCTTTATCATGCTAAGAGGAGCAGGAAAAAGCAAAAAATTTCAGAATTGCACCTTGCAATGCGGAGAAATTACTCTTTGTGCATTTACAGTATTCATTGATTTTTGCCATTGAAAAACGTCCAGAAATGTTTGAAGCTACTGACTGAATGAAAAGAGCTGGCATCTCACTCTCTTTGAATCTTCTTTATCATGCTAAGAGGAGCAGGAAAAAGCAAAAAATTTCAGATTTGCACCTTGCAATGCGGAGAAATTACTGTTTGTGCATTTACAATATTCATTGATTTTTGCCATTGAAAAACGTCCAGAAATGTTTGAAGCTACTGACTGAATGAAAGGAGCTGGCATCTCACTCTCTTTGATTCTTCTTTATCATGCTAAGAGGAGAAGGAAAAAGCAAAAAATTTCAGAATTGCACCTTGCAATGCGGAGAAATTACTGTTTGTGCATTCACATTATTCATTGATTTTTGCCATGGAAAAACATCATGTTATTCATATACCACAAATGTTTGAAGCTACTAACTGAATGAAAGGAGCTGGCATCTCACTCTCTTTGAATCTTCTTTCTCATGCTAAGAGGAGCAGGAAAAAGCAAAAATTTTCAGAATTGCACCTTGCAATGCGGAGAAATTACTGTTTGCGAATTTACAATATTCATTGATTTTTGCCATTGAAAAACGTCCAGAAATGTTTGAAGCTACTGACTGAATGAAAACAGCTGGCATCTCACTCTCTTTGATTCTTCTTTATCATGCAAAGAGGAGAAGGAAAAAGCAAAAAATTTCAGAATTGCACCTTGCAATGCGGAGAAATTACTGTTTGTGCATTTACAATATTCATTGATTTTTGCCATTGAAAAACGTTCAGAAATGTTTGAAGCTACTGACTGAATGAAAAGAGCTGGCATCTCACTCTCTTTGAATCTTCTTTATCATGCTAAGAGGAGCAGGAAAAAGCAAAAAAATTCAGAATTGCACCTTGCAATGCGGAGAAATTACTGTTTGTGCATTTACAATATTCATTGATTTTTGCCATTGAAAAACGTCCAGAAATGTTTGAAGCTACTGACTAAATGAAAGGAGTTGGCATCTCACTCTCTTTGAATCTTCTTTATCATGCTAAGAGGAGCAGGAAAAAGTAAAAAATTTCAGAATTGCACCTTGCAATGCGGAGAAATTACTGTTTGTGCATTCACATTATTCTTTGATTTTTGCCATTGAAAAACATCATGTTATTCATATACCAGAAATGTTTGAAGCTACTGACTGAATGAAAGGAGCTGGCATCTCACTCTCTTTGAATCTTCTTTATCATGCTAAGCGGAGCAGGAAAAAGCAAAAAATTTCAGAATTGCACCTTGCAATGCGGAGAAATTACTGTTTGTGCATTTACAATATTCATTGATTTTTGCCATTGAAAAACGTCCAGAAATGTTTGAAGCTACTGACTGAATGAAAAGAGCTGGCATCTCACTCTCTTTGAATCTTCTTTATCATGCTAAGAGGAGCAGGAAAAAGCAAAAAATTTCAGAATTGCACCTTGCAATGCGGAGAAATTACTGTTTGTGCATTTACAATATTCATTGATTTTTGCCATTGAAAAACGTCCAGAAATGTTTGAAGCTACTGACTGAATGAAAGGAGCTGGCATCTCACTCTCTTTGAATCATCTTTATCATGCTAAGAGGAGCAGGAAAAAGCAAAAAATTTCAGAATTGCACCTTGCAATGCGGAGAAATTACTGTTTGTGCATTTACAATATTCATTGATTTTTGCCATTGAAAAACGTTCAGAAATGTTTGAAGCTACTGACTGAATGAAAAGAGCTGGCATCTCACTCTCTTTGAATCTTCTTTATCATGCTAAGAGGAGCAGGAAAAAGCAAAAAAATTCAGAATTGCACCTTGCAATGCGGAGAAATTACTGTTTGTGCATTTACAATATTCATTGATTTTTGCCATTGAAAAACGTCCAGAAATGTTTGAAGCTACTGACTAAATGAAAGGAGTTGGCATCTCACTCTCTTTGAATCTTCTTTATCATGCTAAGAGGAGCAGGAAAAAGTAAAAAATTTCAGAATTGCACCTTGCAATGCGGAGAAATTACTGTTTGTGCATTCACATTATTCTTTGATTTTTGCCATTGAAAAACATCATGTTATTCATATACCAGAAATGTTTGAAGCTACTGACTGAATGAAAGGAGCTGGCATCTCACTCTCTTTGAATCTTCTTTATCATGCTAAGCGGAGCAGGAAAAAGCAAAAAATTTCAGAATTGCACCTTGCAATGCGGAGAAATTACTGTTTGTGCATTTACAATATTCATTGATTTTTGCCATTGAAAAACGTCCAGAAATGTTTGAAGCTACTGACTGAATGAAAAGAGCTGGCATCTCACTCTCTTTGAATCTTCTTTATCATGCTAAGAGGAGCAGGAAAAAGCAAAAAATTTCAGAATTGCACCTTGCAATGCGGAGAAATTACTGTTTGTGCATTTACAATATTCATTGATTTTTGCCATTGAAAAACATCCAGAAATGTTTGAAGCTACTGACTGAATGAAAGGAGCTGGCATCTCACTCTCTTTGAATCATCTTTATCATGCTAAGAGGAGCAGGAAAAAGCAAAAAATTTCAGAATTGCACCTTGCAATGCGGAGAAATTACTGTTTGTGCATTTACAATATTCATTGATTTTTGCCATTGAAAAACGTCCAGAAATGTTTGAAGCTACTGACTAAATGAAAGGAGTTGGCATCTCACTCTCTTTGAATCTTCTTTATCATGCTAAGAGGAGCAGGAAAAAGTAAAAAATTTCAGAATTGCACCTTGCAATGCGGAGAAATTACTGTTTGTGCATTCACATTATTCTTTGATTTTTGCCATTGAAAAACATCATGTTATTCATATACCAGAAATGTTTGAAGCTACTGACTGAATGAAAGGAGCTGGCATCTCACTCTCTTTGAATCTTCTTTATCATGCTAAGCGGAGCAGGAAAAAGCAAAAAATTTCAGAATTGCACCTTGCAATGCGGAGAAATTACTGTTTGTGCATTTACAATATTCATTGATTTTTGCCATTGAAAAACGTCCAGAAATGTTTGAAGCTACTGACTGAATGAAAAGAGCTGGCATCTCACTCTCTTTGAATCTTCTTTATCATGCTAAGAGGAGCAGGAAAAAGCAAAAAATTTCAGAATTGCACCTTGCAATGCGGAGAAATTACTGTTTGTGCATTTACAATATTCATTGATTTTTGCCATTGAAAAACGTTCAGAAATGTTTGAAGCTACTGACTGAATGAAAAGAGCTGGCATCTCACTCTCTTTGAATCTTCTTTATCATGCTAAGAGGAGCAGGAAAAAGCAAAAAAATTCAGAATTGCACCTTGCAATGCGGAGAAATTACTGTTTGTGCATTTACAATATTCATTGATTTTTGCCATTGAAAAACGTCCAGAAATGTTTGAAGCTACTGACTAAATGAAAGGAGTTGGCATCTCACTCTCTTTGAATCTTCTTTATCATGCTAAGAGGAGCAGGAAAAAGTAAAAAATTTCAGAATTGCACCTTGCAATGCGGAGAAATTACTGTTTGTGCATTCACATTATTCTTTGATTTTTGCCATTGAAAAACATCATGTTATTCATATACCAGAAATGTTTGAAGCTACTGACTGAATGAAAGGAGCTGGCATCTCACTCTCTTTGAATCTTCTTTATCATGCTAAGCGGAGCAGGAAAAAGCAAAAAATTTCAGAATTGCACCTTGCAATGCGGAGAAATTACTGTTTGTGCATTTACAATATTCATTGATTTTTGCCATTGAAAAACGTCCAGAAATGTTTGAAGCTACTGACTGAATGAAAAGAGCTGGCATCTCACTCTCTTTGAATCTTCTTTATCATGCTAAGAGGAGCAGGAAAAAGCAAAAAATTTCAGAATTGCACCTTGCAATGCGGAGAAATTACTGTTTGTGCATTCACATTATTCATTGATTTTTGCCATTGAAAAACATCATGTTATTCATATACCAGAAATGTTTGAAGCTACTGACTGCATGAAAGGAGCTGGCATCTCACTCTCTTTGAATCTTCTTTATCATGCTAAGAGGAGCAGAAAAAAGCAAAAAATTTCAGAATTGCACCATGCAATGCGGAGAAATTACTGTTTGTGCATGCACATTATTCATTGATTTTTGCCATTGAAAAACATCATGTTATTCATATACCAGAAATGCTTGAAGCTACTGACTGAATGAAAAGAGCTGACATCTCACTCTCTTTGAATCTTCTTTATCATGCTAAGAGGAGCAGGAAAAAGCAAAAAATTTCAGAATTGCAACTTGTAATGCGGAGAAATTACTGTTTGTGCTTTTACAATATTCATTGATTTTTGCCATTGAAAAACGTCCAGAAATGTTTGAAGCTACTGACCGAATGAAAGGAGTTGGCATCTCACTCTCTTTGAATCTTCTTTATCACGCTAAGAGGAGCAGGAAAAAGCAAAAAATTTCAGAATTGCACCTTGCAATGCGTAGAAATTACTGTTTGTGCATTCACATTATTCATTGATTTTTGCCATTGAAAAACATCATGTTATTCATATACCAGAAATGTTTGAAGCTACTGACTGAATGAAAAGAGCTCTCATCTCACTCTCTTTGAATCTTCTTTATCATGCTAAGAGGAGCAGGAAAAAGCAAAAAATTTCAGAATTGCACCTTGCAATGCGGAGAAATTACTGTTTGTGCATTTACAATATTCATTGATTTTTGCCATTGAAAAACGTCCAGAAATGTTTGAAGCTACTGACTGAATGAAAAGAGCTGGCATCTCACTCTCTTTGAATCTTCTTTATCATGCTAAGAGGAGCAGGAAAAAGCAAAACATTTCAGAATTGCAACTTGCAATGCGGAGAAATTACTGTTTGTGCATTCACATTATTCATTGATTTTTGCCATTGAAAAACATCATGTTGTTCATGTACCAGAAATGTTTGAAGCTACTGACTGAATGAAAGGAGCTGGCATCTCACTCTCTTTGAATCTTCTTTATCATGCTAAGAGGAGCAGGAAAAAGCAAAAAATTTCAGAAGTGCATCTTGCAATGCGGAGAAATTACTGTTTGTGCATTCACATTATTCATTGATTTTTGCCATTGAAAAACATCATGTTATTCATATACCAGAAATGTTTGAAGCTACTGACTGAATGAAAAGAGCTGGCATCTCACTCTCTTTGAATCTTCTTTATCATGCTAAGAGGAGCAGCAGAAAGCAAAAAATTTCAAAATTTGCCCCTTGCAATGCAGGGAAATTACTGTTTGTGCATTTACAATATTCATTGATTTTTGCCATTGTAAAACGTCCAGAAATGTTTGAAGCTACTGACTGAATGAAAAGAGCTGGCATCTCACTCTCTTTGAATCTTCTTTATCATGCTAAGAGGAGCAGGAAAAAGCAAAAAATTTCAGAATTGCACCTTGCAATGCGGAGAAATTACTGTTTGTGCATTTACAATATTCATTGATTTTTGCCATTGAAAAACGTCCAGAAATGTTTGAAGCTACTGACTGAATGAAAGGAGCTGGCATCTCACTTTCTTTGAATCTTATTCACCATGCTAAGAGGAGCAGGAAAAAGCAAAAAATTTCAGAATTGCACCTTGCAATGCGGAGAAATTTTTGTTTGTGCATTCACATTATTCATTGATTTTTGCCATTGAAAAACATCATGTTGTTCATATACCAGAAATGTTTGAGGCTACTGACTGAATGAAAGGAGCTGGCATCCCACTCTCTTTGAATCTTCTTTATCATGCTAAGAGGAGCAGGAAAAAGCAAAACATTTCAGAATTGCACCTTGCAATGTGGAGAAATTACTGTTTGTGCATTCACATTATTCATTGATTTTTGTCATTGAAAAACATCATGTTATTCATATACCAGAAATGTTTGAAGCTACTGACTGAATTAAAGGAGCTGGCATCTCCCTCTCTTTGAATCTTCTTTATCATGCTAAGAGGAGCAGGAAAAAGCAAAAAATTTCAGAATTGCACCTTGCAATGCGGAGAAATTACTCTTTGTGCATTTACAGTATTCATTGATTTTTGCCATTGAAAAACGTCCAGAAATGTTTGAAGCTACTGACTGAATGAAAAGAGCTGGCATCTCACTCTCTTTGAATCTTCTTTATCATGCTAAGAGGAGCAGGAAAAAGCAAAAAATTTCAGAATTGCACCTTGCAATGCGGAGAAATTACTGTTTGTGCATTTACAATATTCATTGATTTTTGCCATTGAAAAACGTCCAGAAATGTTTGAAGCTACTGACTGAATGAAAGGAGCTGGCATCTCACTCTCTTTGAATCTTCTTTATCATGCTAAGAGGAGAAGGAAAAAGCAAAAAATTTCAGAATTGCACCTTGCAATGCGGAGAAATTACTGTTTGTGCATTTACAATATTCATTGATTTTTGCCATTGAAAAACGTCCAGAAATGTTTGAAGCTACTGACTGAATGAAAGGAGCTGGCATCTCACTCTCTTTGAATCTTCTTCACCATGCTAAGAGGAGCAGGAAAAAGCAAAAAATTTCAGAATTGCACCTTGCAATGCGGAGAAATTACTGTTTGTGCATTCACATTATTCATTGATTTTTGCCATTGAAAAACATCATGTTGTTCATATACCAGAAATGTTTGAAGCTACTGACTGAATGAAAGGAGCTGGCATCCCACTCTCTTTGAATCTTCTTTATCATGCTAAGAGGAGCAGGAAAAAGCAAAACATTTCAGAATTGCACCTTGCAATGTGGAGAAATTACTGTTTGTGCATTCACATTATTCATTGATTTTTGTCATTGAAAAACATCATGTTATTCATATACCAGAAATGTTTGAAGCTACTGACTGAATTAAAGGAGCTGGCATCTCCCTCTCTTTGAATCTTCTTTATCATGCTAAGAGGAGCAGGAAAAAGCAAAAAATTTCAGAATTGCACCTTGCAATGCGGAGAAATTACTCTTTGTGCATTTACAGTATTCATTGATTTTTGCCATTGAAAAACGTCCAGAAATGTTTGAAGCTACTGACTGAATGAAAAGAGCTGGCATCTCACTCTCTTTGAATCTTCTTTATCATGCTAAGAGGAGCAGGAAAAAGCAAAAAATTTCAGAATTGCACCTTGCAATGCGGAGAAATTACTGTTTGTGCATTCACATTATTCTTTGATTTTTGCCATTGAAAAACATCATGTTATTCATATACCAGAAATGTTTGAAGCTACTGACTGAATGAAAGGAGCTGGCATCTCACTCTCTTTGAATCTTCTTTATCATGCTAAGCGGAGCAGGAAAAAGCAAAAAATTTCAGAATTGCACCTTGCAATGCGGAGAAATTACTGTTTGTGCATTTACAATATTCATTGATTTTTGCCATTGAAAAACGTCCAGAAATGTTTGAAGCTACTGACTGAATGAAAAGAGCTGGCATCTCACTCTCTTTGAATCTTCTTTATCATGCTAAGAGGAGCAGGAAAAAGCAAAAAATTTCAGAATTGCACCTTGCAATGCGGAGAAATTACTGTTTGTGCATTTACAATATTCATTGATTTTTGCCATTGAAAAACGTTCAGAAATGTTTGAAGCTACTGACTGAATGAAAAGAGCTGGCATCTCACTCTCTTTGAATCTTCTTTATCATGCTAAGAGGAGCAGGAAAAAGCAAAAAAATTCAGAATTGCACCTTGCAATGCGGAGAAATTACTGTTTGTGCATTTACAATATTCATTGATTTTTGCCATTGAAAAACGTCCAGAAATGTTTGAAGCTACTGACTAAATGAAAGGAGTTGGCATCTCACTCTCTTTGAATCTTCTTTATCATGCTAAGAGGAGCAGGAAAAAGTAAAAAATTTCAGAATTGCACCTTGCAATGCGGAGAAATTACTGTTTGTGCATTCACATTATTCTTTGATTTTTGCCATTGAAAAACATCATGTTATTCATATACCAGAAATGTTTGAAGCTACTGACTGAATGAAAGGAGCTGGCATCTCACTCTCTTTGAATCTTCTTTATCATGCTAAGCGGAGCAGGAAAAAGCAAAAAATTTCAGAATTGCACCTTGCAATGCGGAGAAATTACTGTTTGTGCATTTACAATATTCATTGATTTTTGCCATTGAAAAACGTCCAGAAATGTTTGAAGCTACTGACTGAATGAAAAGAGCTGGCATCTCACTCTCTTTGAATCTTCTTTATCATGCTAAGAGGAGCAGGAAAAAGCAAAAAATTTCAGAATTGCACCTTGCAATGCGGAGAAATTACTGTTTGTGCATTCACATTATTCATTGATTTTTGCCATTGAAAAACATCATGTTATTCATATACCAGAAATGTTTGAAGCTACTGACTGCATGAAAGGAGCTGGCATCTCACTCTCTTTGAATCTTCTTTATCATGCTAAGAGGAGCAGAAAAAAGCAAAAAATTTCAGAATTGCACCATGCAATGCGGAGAAATTACTGTTTGTGCATGCACATTATTCATTGATTTTTGCCATTGAAAAACATCATGTTATTCATATACCAGAAATGCTTGAAGCTACTGACTGAATGAAAAGAGCTGACATCTCACTCTCTTTGAATCTTCTTTATCATGCTAAGAGGAGCAGGAAAAAGCAAAAAATTTCAGAATTGCAACTTGTAATGCGGAGAAATTACTGTTTGTGCTTTTACAATATTCATTGATTTTTGCCATTGAAAAACGTCCAGAAATGTTTGAAGCTACTGACCGAATGAAAGGAGTTGGCATCTCACTCTCTTTGAATCTTCTTTATCACGCTAAGAGGAGCAGGAAAAAGCAAAAAATTTCAGAATTGCACCTTGCAATGCGTAGAAATTACTGTTTGTGCATTCACATTATTCATTGATTTTTGCCATTGAAAAACATCATGTTATTCATATACCAGAAATGTTTGAAGCTACTGACTGAATGAAAAGAGCTCTCATCTCACTCTCTTTGAATCTTCTTTATCATGCTAAGAGGAGCAGGAAAAAGCAAAAAATTTCAGAATTGCACCTTGCAATGCGGAGAAATTACTGTTTGTGCATTTACAATATTCATTGATTTTTGCCATTGAAAAACGTCCAGAAATGTTTGAAGCTACTGACTGAATGAAAAGAGCTGGCATCTCACTCTCTTTGAATCTTCTTTATCATGCTAAGAGGAGCAGGAAAAAGCAAAACATTTCAGAATTGCAACTTGCAATGCGGAGAAATTACTGTTTGTGCATTCACATTATTCATTGATTTTTGCCATTGAAAAACATCATGTTGTTCATGTACCAGAAATGTTTGAAGCTACTGACTGAATGAAAGGAGCTGGCATCTCACTCTCTTTGAATCTTCTTTATCATGCTAAGAGGAGCAGGAAAAAGCAAAAAATTTCAGAAGTGCATCTTGCAATGCGGAGAAATTACTGTTTGTGCATTCACATTATTCATTGATTTTTGCCATTGAAAAACATCATGTTATTCATATACCAGAAATGTTTGAAGCTACTGACTGAATGAAAAGAGCTGGCATCTCACTCTCTTTGAATCTTCTTTATCATGCTAAGAGGAGCAGCAGAAAGCAAAAAATTTCAAAATTTGCCCCTTGCAATGCAGGGAAATTACTGTTTGTGCATTTACAATATTCATTGATTTTTGCCATTGTAAAACGTCCAGAAATGTTTGAAGCTACTGACTGAATGAAAAGAGCTGGCATCTCACTCTCTTTGAATCTTCTTTATCATGCTAAGAGGAGCAGGAAAAAGCAAAAAATTTCAGAATTGCACCTTGCAATGCGGAGAAATTACTGTTTGTGCATTTACAATATTCATTGATTTTTGCCATTGAAAAACGTCCAGAAATGTTTGAAGCTACTGACTGAATGAAAGGAGCTGGCATCTCACTTTCTTTGAATCTTATTCACCATGCTAAGAGGAGCAGGAAAAAGCAAAAAATTTCAGAATTGCACCTTGCAATGCGGAGAAATTTTTGTTTGTGCATTCACATTATTCATTGATTTTTGCCATTGAAAAACATCATGTTGTTCATATACCAGAAATGTTTGAAGCTACTGACTGAATGAAAGGAGCTGGCATCCCACTCTCTTTGAATCTTCTTTATCATGCTAAGAGGAGCAGGAAAAAGCAAAACATTTCAGAATTGCACCTTGCAATGTGGAGAAATTACTGTTTGTGCATTCACATTATTCATTGATTTTTGTCATTGAAAAACATCATGTTATTCATATACCAGAAATGTTTGAAGCTACTGACTGAATTAAAGGAGCTGGCATCTCCCTCTCTTTGAATCTTCTTTATCATGCTAAGAGGAGCAGGAAAAAGCAAAAAATTTCAGAATTGCACCTTGCAATGCGGAGAAATTACTCTTTGTGCATTTACAGTATTCATTGATTTTTGCCATTGAAAAACGTCCAGAAATGTTTGAAGCTACTGACTGAATGAAAGGAGCTGGCATCTCACTTTCTTTGAATCTTATTCACCATGCTAAGAGGAGCAGGAAAAAGCAAAAAATTTCAGAATTGCACCTTGCAATGCGGAGAAATTTTTGTTTGTGCATTCACATTATTCATTGATTTTTGCCATTGAAAAACATCATGTTGTTCATATACCAGAAATGTTTGAAGCTACTGACTGAATGAAAGGAGCTGGCATCCCACTCTCTTTGAATCTTCTTTATCATGCTAAGAGGAGCAGGAAAAAGCAAAACATTTCAGAATTGCACCTTGCAATGTGGAGAAATTACTGTTTGTGCATTCACATTATTCATTGATTTTTGTCATTGAAAAACATCATGTTATTCATATACCAGAAATGTTTGAAGCTACTGACTGAATTAAAGGAGCTGGCATCTCCCTCTCTTTGAATCTTCTTTATCATGCTAAGAGGAGCAGGAAAAAGCAAAAAATTTCAGAATTGCACCTTGCAATGCGGAGAAATTACTCTTTGTGCATTTACAGTATTCATTGATTTTTGCCATTGAAAAACGTCCAGAAATGTTTGAAGCTACTGACTGAATGAAAAGAGCTGGCATCTCACTCTCTTTGAATCTTCTTTATCATGCTAAGAGGAGCAGGAAAAAGCAAAAAATTTCAGAATTGCACCTTGCAATGCGGAGAAATTACTGTTTGTGCATTTACAATATTCATTGATTTTTGCCATTGAAAAACGTCCAGAAATGTTTGAAGCTACTGACTGAATGAAAGGAGCTGGCATCTCACTCTCTTTGAATCTTCTTTATCATGCTAAGAGGAGAAGGAAAAAGCAAAAAATTTCAGAATTGCACCTTGCAATGCGGAGAAATTACTGTTTGTGCATTTACAATATTCATTGATTTTTGCCATTGAAAAACGTCCAGAAATGTTTGAAGCTACTGACTGAATGAAAGGAGCTGGCATCTCACTCTCTTTGAATCTTCTTCACCATGCTAAGAGGAGCAGGAAAAAGCAAAAAATTTCAGAATTGCACCTTGCAATGCGGAGAAATTACTGTTTGTGCATTCACATTATTCATTGATTTTTGCCATTGAAAAACATCATGTTGTTCATATACCAGAAATGTTTGAAGCTACTGACTGAATGAAAGGAGCTGGCATCCCACTCTCTTTGAATCTTCTTTATCATGCTAAGAGGAGCAGGAAAAAGCAAAACATTTCAGAATTGCACCTTGCAATGTGGAGAAATTACTGTTTGTGCATTCACATTATTCATTGATTTTTGTCATTGAAAAACATCATGTTATTCATATACCAGAAATGTTTGAAGCTACTGACTGAATTAAAGGAGCTGGCATCTCCCTCTCTTTGAATCTTCTTTATCATGCTAAGAGGAGCAGGAAAAAGCAAAAAATTTCAGAATTGCACCTTGCAATGCGGAGAAATTACTCTTTGTGCATTTACAGTATTCATTGATTTTTGCCATTGAAAAACGTCCAGAAATGTTTGAAGCTACTGACTGAATGAAAAGAGCTGGCATCTCACTCTCTTTGAATCTTCTTTATCATGCTAAGAGGAGCAGGAAAAAGCAAAAAATTTCAGAATTGCACCTTGCAATGCGGAGAAATTACTGTTTGTGCATTTACAATATTCATTGATTTTTGCCATTGAAAAACATCCAGAAATGTTTGAAGCTACTGACTGAATGAAAGGAGCTGGCATCTCACTCTCTTTGATTCTTCTTTATCATGCTAAGAGGAGAAGGAAAAAGCAAAAAATTTCAGAATTGCACCTTGCAATGCGGAGAAATTACTATTTGTGCATTCACATTATTCATTGATTTTTGCCATGGAAAAACATCATGTTATTCATATACCACAAATGTTTGAAGCTACTAACTGAATGGATGGAGCTGGCATCTCACTCTCTTTGAATCTTCTTTCTCATGCTAAGAGGAGCAGGAAAAAGCAAAAAATTTCAGAATTGCACCTTGCAATGCGGAGAAATTACTGTTTGCGCATTTACAATATTCATTGATTTTTGCCATTGAAAAACGTCCAGAAATGTTTGAAGCTACTGACTGAATGAAAACAGCTGGCATCTCACTCTCTTTGAAGCTTCTTTATCATGCTAAGAGGAGCAGGAAAAAGCAAAAAATTTCAGAATTGCACCTTGCAATGCGGAGAAATTACTGTTTGTGCATTCACATTATTCATTGATTTTTGCCATTGAAAAACGTCCAGAAATGTTTGAAGCTACTGACTGAATGAAAGGAGCTGGCATCTCACTCTATTTGAATCTTCTTTATCATGCTAAGAGGAGCAGGAAAAAGCAAAAAATTTCAGAATTGCACCTTGCAATGCGGAGAAATTACTGTTTGTGCATTTACAATATTCATTGATTTTTGCCATTCAAAAACGTCCAGAAATGTTTGAAGCTACTGACTGAAGGAAAAGAGCTGGCATCTCACTCTCTTTGAATCTTCTTTATCATGCTATGAGGAGCAGGAAAAAGCAAAAAATTTCAGAATTGCACCTTGCAATGCGGAGAAATTACTGTTTGTGCATTTACAATATTCATTGATTTTTGCCATTGAAAAACGTCCAGAAATGTTTGAAGCTACTGACTGAATGAAAGGAGCTGGCATCTCACTCTCTTTGAATCTTCTTCACCATGCTAAGAGGAGCAGGAAAAAGCAAAAAATTTCAGAATTGCACCTTGCAATGCGGAGAAATTACTGTTTGTGCATTCACATTATTCATTGATTTTTGCCATTGAAAAACATCATGTTGTTCATATACCAGAAATGTTTGAAGCTACTGACTGAATGAAAGGAGCTGGCATCCCACTCTCTTTGAATCTTCTTTATCATGCTAAGAGGAGCAGGAAAAAGCAAAACATTTCAGAATTGCACCTTGCAATGTGGAGAAATTACTGTTTGTGCATTCACATTATTCATTGATTTTTGTCATTGAAAAACATCATGTTATTCATATACCAGAAATGTTTGAAGCTACTGACTGAATTAAAGGAGCTGGCATCTCCCTCTCTTTGAATCTTCTTTATCATGCTAAGAGGAGCAGGAAAAAGCAAAAAATTTCAGAATTGCACCTTGCAATGCGGAGAAATTACTCTTTGTGCATTTACAGTATTCATTGATTTTTGCCATTGAAAAACGTCCAGAAATGTTTGAAGCTACTGACTGAATGAAAAGAGCTGGCATCTCACTCTCTTTGAATCTTCTTTATCATGCTAAGAGGAGCAGGAAAAAGCAAAAAATTTCAGAATTGCACCTTGCAATGCGGAGAAATTACTGTTTGTGCATTTACAATATTCATTGATTTTTGCCATTGAAAAACATCCAGAAATGTTTGAAGCTACTGACTGAATGAAAGGAGCTGGCATCTCACTCTCTTTGATTCTTCTTTATCATGCTAAGAGGAGAAGGAAAAAGCAAAAAATTTCAGAATTGCACCTTGCAATGCGGAGAAATTACTGTTTGTGCATTCACATTATTCATTGATTTTTGCCATGGAAAAACATCATGTTATTCATATACCACAAATGTTTGAAGCTACTAACTGAATGGATGGAGCTGGCATCTCACTCTCTTTGAATCTTCTTTCTCATGCTAAGAGGAGCAGGAAAAAGCAAAAAATTTCAGAATTGCACCTTGCAATGCGGAGAAATTACTGTTTGCGCATTTACAATATTCATTGATTTTTGCCATTGAAAAACGTCCAGAAATGTTTGAAGCTACTGACTGAATGAAAACAGCTGGCATCTCATTCTCTTTGAATCTTCTTTATCATGCTAAGAGGAGCAGGAAAAAGCAAAAAATTTGAGAATTGCACCTTGCAATGCGGAGAAATTACTGTTTGTGCATTCACATTATTCATTGATTTTTGCCATTGAAAAACGTCCAGAAATGTTTGAAGCTACTGACTGAATGAAAGGAGCTGGCATCTCACTCTCTTTGAATCTTCTTTATCATGCTAAGAGGAGCAGGAAAAAGCAAAAAATTTCAGAATTGCACCTTGCAATGCGGAGAAATTACTGTTTGTGCATTTACAATATTCATTGATTTTTGCCATTCAAAAACGTCCAGAAATGTTTGAAGCTACTGACTGAAGGAAAAGAGCTGGCATCTCACTCTCTTTGAATCTTCTTTATCATGCTATGAGGAGCAGGAAAAAGCAAAAAATTTCAGAATTGCACCTTGCAATGCGGAGAAATTACTGTTTGCGCATTTACAATATTCATTGATTTTTGCCATTGAAAAACGTCCAGAAATGTTTGAAGCTACTGACTGAATGAAAACAGCTGGCATCTCACTCTCTTTGAATCTTCTTTATCATGCTAAGAGGAGCAGGAAAAAGCAAAAAATTTCAGAATTGCACCTTGCAATGCGGAGAAATTACTGTTTGTGCATTCACATTATTCATTGATTTTTGCCATTGAAAAACGTCCAGAAATGTTTGGAGCTACTGACTGAATGAAAGGAGCTGGCATCTCACTCTCTTTGAATCTTCTTTATCATGCTAAGAGGAGCAGAAAAAAGCAAAAAAATTCAGAATTGCACCTTGCAATGCGGAGAAATTACTGTTTGTGCATTTACAATATTCATTGATTTTTGCCATTGAAAAACGTCCAGAAATGTTTGAAGCTACTGACTGAAGGAAAAGAGCTGGCATCTCACTCTCTTTGAATCTTCTTTATCATGCTATGAGGAGCAGGAAAAAGCAAAAAATTTCAGAATTGCACCTTACAATGCGGAGAAATTACTGTTTGTGCATTTACAATATTCATTGATTTTTGCCATTGAAAAACGTCCAGAAATGTTTGAAGCTACTGACTGAATGAAAGGAGCTGGCATCTCACTCTCTTTGAATCTTCTTCACCATGCTAAGAGGAGCAGGAAAAAGCAAAAAATTTCAGAATTGCACCTTGCAATGCGGAGAAATTACTGTTTGTGCATTCACATTATTCATTGATTTTTGCCATTGAAAAACATCATGTTGTTCATATACCAGAAATGTTTGAAGCTACTGACTGAATGAAAGGAGCTGGCATCCCACTCTCTTTGAATCTTCTTTATCATGCTAAGAGGAGCAGGAAAAAGCAAAACATTTCAGAATTGCACCTTGCAATGTGGAGAAATTACTGTTTGTGCATTCACATTATTCATTGATTTTTGTCATTGAAAAACATCATGTTATTCATATACCAGAAATGTTTGAAGCTACTGACTGAATTAAAGGAGCTGGCATCTCCCTCTCTTTGAATCTTCTTTATCATGCTAAGAGGAGCAGGAAAAAGCAAAAAATTTCAGAATTGCACCTTGCAATGCGGAGAAATTACTCTTTGTGCATTTACAGTATTCATTGATTTTTGCCATTGAAAAACGTCCAGAAATGTTTGAAGCTACTGACTGAATGAAAAGAGCTGGCATCTCACTCTCTTTGAATCTTCTTTATCATGCTAAGAGGAGCAGGAAAAAGCAAAAAATTTCAGAATTGCACCTTGCAATGCGGAGAAATTATTGTTTGTGCATTTACAATATTCATTGATTTTTGCCATTGAAAAACATCCAGAAATGTTTGAAGCTACTGACTGAATGAAAGGAGCTGGCATCTCACTCTCTTTGATTCTTCTTTATCATGCAAAGAGGAGAAGGAAAAAGCAAAAAATTTCAGAATTGCACCTTGCAATGCGGAGAAATTACTGTTTGTGCATTCACATTATTCATTGATTTTTGCCATTGAAAAACGTCCAGAAATGTTTGAAGCTACTGACTGAATGAAAGGAGCTGGCATCTCACTCTCTTTGAATCTTCTTTATCATGCTAAGAGGAGCAGGAAAAAGCAAAAAATTTCAGAATTGCCCCTTGCAATGCGGAGAAATTACTGTTTGTGCATTTACAATATTCATTGATTTTTGCCATTGAAAAACGTCCAGAAATGTTTGAAGCTACTGACTGAATGAAAAGAGCTGGCATCTCACTCTCTTTGAATCTTCTTTATCATGCTATGAGGAGCAGGAAAAAGCAAAAAATTTCAGAATTGCACCTTGCAATGCGGAGAAATTACTGTTTGTGCATTTACAATATTCATTGATTTTTGCCATTGAAAAACGTTCAGAAATGTTTGAAGCTACTGACTGAATGAAAAGAGCTGGCATCTCACTCTCTTTGAATCTTCTTTATCATGCTAAGAGGAGCAGGAAAAAGCAAAAAAATTCAGAATTGCACCTTGCAATGCGGAGAAATTACTGTTTGTGCATTTACAATATTCATTGATTTTTGCCATTGAAAAACGTCCAGAAATGTTTGAAGCTACTGACTAAATGAAAGGAGTTGGCATCTCACTCTCTTTGAATCTTCTTTATCATGCTAAGAGGAGCAGGAAAAAGCAAAAAATTTCAGAATTGCACCTTGCAATGCGGAGAAATTACTGTTTGTGCATTCACATTATTCTTTGATTTTTGCCATTGAAAAACATCATGTTATTCATATACCAGAAATGTTTGAAGCTACTGACTGAATGAAAGGAGCTGGCATCTCACTCTCTTTGAATCTTCTTTATCATTCTAAGAGGAGCAGGAAAAAGCAAAAAATTTCAGAATTGCACCTTGCAATGCGGAGAAATTACTGTTTGTGCATTTACAATATTCATTGATTTTTGCCATTGAAAAACGTCCAGAAATGTTTGAAGCTACTGACTGAATGAAAAGAGCTGGCATCTCACTCTCTTTGAATCTTCTTTATCATGCTAAGAGGAGCAGGAAAAAGCAAAAAATTTCAGAATTGCACCTTGCAATGTGGAGAAATTACTGTTTGTGCATTTACAATATTCATTGATTTTTGCCATTGAAAAACGTCCAGAAATGTTTGAAGCTACTGACTGAATGAAAGGAGCTGGCATCTCACTCTCTTTGAATCATCTTTATCATGCTAAGAGGAGCAGGAAAAAGCAAAAAATTTCAGAATTGCACCTTGCAATGCGGAGAAATTACTGTTTGTGCATTCACATTATTCATTGATTTTTGCCATTGAAAAACATCATGTTATTCATATACCAGAAATGTTTGAAGCTACTGACTGAATGAAAGGAGCTGGCATCTCACTCTCTTTGAATCTTCTTTATCATGCTAAGAGGAGCAGGAAAAAGCAAAAAATTTCAGAATTGCACCATGCAATGCGGAGAAATTACTGTTTGTGCATGCACATTATTCATTGATTTTTGCCATTGAAAAACATCATGTTATTCATATACCAGAAATGCTTGAAGCTACTGACTGAATGAAAAGAGCTGACATCTCACTCTCTTTGAATCTTCTTTATCATGCTAAGAGGAGCAGGAAAAAGCAAAAAATTTCAGAATTGCAACTTGCAATGCGGAGAAATTACTGTTTGTGCTTTTACAATATTCATTGATTTTTGCCATTGAAAAACGTCCAGAAATGTTTGAAGCTACTGACCGAATGAAAGGAGTTGGCATCTCACTCTCTTTGAATCTTCTTTATCACGCTAAGAGGAGCAGGAAAAAGCAAAAAATTTCAGAATTGCACCTTGCAATGCGGAGAAATTACTGTTTGTGCATTCACATTATTCATTGATTTTTGCCATTGAAAAACATCATGTTATTCATATACCAGAAATGTTTGAAGCTACTGACTGAATGAAAAGAGCTCTCATCTCACTCTCTTTGAATCTTCTTTATCATGCTAAGAGGAGCAGGAAAAAGCAAAAAATTTCAGAATTGCACCTTGCAATGCGGAGAAATTACTGTTTGTGCATTTATAATATTCATTGATTTTTGCCATTGAAAAACGTCCAGAAATGTTTGAAGCTACTGACTGAATGAAAAGAGCTGGCATCTCACTCTCTTTGAATCTTCTTTATCATGCTAAGAGGAGCAGGAAAAAGCAAAAAATTTCAGAAGTGCATCTTGCAATGCGGAGAAATTACTGTTTGTGCATTCACATTATTCATTGATTTTTGCCATTGAAAAACATCATGTTATTCATATACCAGAAATGTTTGAAGCTACTGACTGAATGAAAAGAGCTGGCATCTCACTCTCTTTGAATCTTCTTTATCATGCTAAGAGGAGCAGCAGAAAGCAAAAAATTTCAAAATTTGCCCCTTGGAATGCAGGGAAATTACTTTTTGTGCATTTACAATATTCATTGATTTTTGCCATTGTAAAACGTCCAGAAATGTTTGAAGCTACTGACTGAATGAAAAGAGCTGGCATCTCACTCTCTTTGAATCTTCTTTATCATGCTAAGAGGAGCAGGAAAAATCAAAAAATTTCAGAATTGCACCTTGCAATGCGGAGAAATTACTGTTTGTGCATTTACAATATTCATTGATTTTTGCCATTGAAAAACGTCCAGAAATGTTTGAAGCTACTGACTGAATGAAAGGAGCTGGCATCTCACTCTCTTTGAATCTTATTCACCATGCTAAGAGGAGCAGGAAAAAGCAAAAAATTTCAGAATTGCACCTTGCAATGCGGAGAAATTTTTGTTTGTGCATTCACATTATTCATTGATTTTTGCCATTGAAAAACATCATGTTGTTCATATACCAGAAATGTTTGAAGCTACTGACTGAATGAAAGGAGCTGGCATCCCACTCTCTTTGAATCTTCTTTATCATGCTAAGAGGAGCAGGAAAAAGCAAAACATTTCAGAATTGCACCTTGCAATGTGGAGAAATTACTGTTTGTGCATTCACATTATTCATTGATTTTTGTCATTGAAAAACATCATGTTATTCATATACCAGAAATGTTTGAAGCTACTGACTGAATTAAAGGAGCTGGCATCTCCCTCTCTTTGAATCTTCTTTATCATGCTAAGAGGAGCAGGAAAAAGCAAAAAATTTCAGAATTGCACCTTGCAATGCGGAGAAATTACTCTTTGTGCATTTACAGTATTCATTGATTTTTGCCATTGAAAAACGTCCAGAAATGTTTGAAGCTACTGACTGAATGAAAAGAGCTGGCATCTCACTCTCTTTGAATCTTCTTTATCATGCTAAGAGGAGCAGGAAAAAGCAAAAAATTTCAGAATTGCACCTTGCAATGCGGAGAAATTACTGTTTGTGCATTTACAATATTCATTGATTTTTGCCATTGAAAAACGTCCAGAAATGTTTGAAGCTACTGACTGAATGAAAGGAGCTGGCATCTCACTCTCTTTGAATCTTCTTTATCATGCTAAGAGGAGAAGGAAAAAGCAAAAAATTTCAGAATTGCACCTTGCAATGCGGAGAAATTACTGTTTGTGCATTTACAATATTCATTGATTTTTGCCATTGAAAAACGTCCAGAAATGTTTGAAGCTACTGACTGAATGAAAGGAGCTGGCATCTCACTCTCTTTGAATCTTCTTCACCATGCTAAGAGGAGCAGGAAAAAGCAAAAAATTTCAGAATTTCACCTTGCAATGCGGAGAAATTACTGTTTGTGCATTCACATTATTCATTGATTTTTGCCATTGAAAAACATCATGTTGTTCATATACCAGAAATGTTTGAAGCTACTGACTGAATGAAAGGAGCTGGCATCCCACACTCTTTGAATCTTCTTTATCATGCTAAGAGGAGCAGGAAAAAGCAAAACATTTCAGAATTGCACCTTGCAATGTGGAGAAATTACTGTTTGTGCATTCACATTATTCATTGATTTTTGTCATTGAAAAACATCATGTTATTCATATACCAGAAATGTTTGAAGCTACTGACTGAATTAAAGGAGCTGGCATCTCCCTCTCTTTGAATCTTCTTTATCATGCTAAGAGGAGCAGGAAAAAGCAAAAATTTTCAGAATTGCACCTTGCAATGCGGAGAAATTACTCTTTGTGCATTTACAGTATTCATTGATTTTTGCCATTGAAAAACGTCCAGAAATGTTTGAAGCTACTGACTGAATGAAAAGAGCTGGCATCTCACTCTCTTTGAATCTTCTTTATCATGCTAAGAGGAGCAGGAAAAAGCAAAAAATTTCAGAATTGCACCTTGCAATGCGGAGAAATTACTGTTTGTGCATTTACAATATTCATTGATTTTTGCCATTGAAAAACATCCAGAAATGTTTGAAGCTACTGACTGAATGAAAGGAGCTGGCATCTCACTCTCTTTGATTCTTCTTTATCATGCTAAGAGGAGAAGGAAAAAGCAAAAAATTTCAGAATTGCACCTTGCAATGCGGAGAAATTACTGTTTGTGCATTCACATTATTCATTGATTTTTGCCATGGAAAAACATCATGTTATTCATATACCACAAATGTTTGAAGCTACTAACTGAATGGATGGAGCTGGCATCTCACTCTCTTTGAATCTTCTTTCTCATGCTAAGAGGAGCAGGAAAAAGCAAAAAATTTCAGAATTGCACCTTGCAATGCGGAGAAATTACTGTTTGCGCATTTACAATATTCATTGATTTTTGCCATTGAAAAACGTCCAGAAATGTTTGAAGCTACTGACTGAATGAAAACAGCTGGCATCTCACTCTCTTTGAATCTTCTTTATCATGCTAAGAGGAGCAGGAAAAAGCAAAAAATTTCAGAATTGCACCTTGCAATGCGGAGAAATTACTGTTTGTGCATTCACATTATTCATTGATTTTTGCCATTGAAAAACGTCCAGAAATGTTTGAAGCTACTGACTGAATGAAAGGAGCTGGCATCTCACTCTCTTTGAATCTTCTTTATCATGCTAAGAGGAGCAGGAAAAAGCAAAAAATTTCAGAATTGCACCTTGCAATGCGGAGAAATTACTGTTTGTGCATTTACAATATTCATTGATTTTTGCCATTGAAAAACGTCCAGAAATGTTTGAAGCTACTGACTGAAGGAAAAGAGCTGGCATCTCACTCTCTTTGAATCTTCTTTATCATGCTATGAGGAGCAGGAAAAAGCAAAAAATTTCAGAATTGCACCTTGCAATGCGGAGAAATTACTGTTTGTGCATTTACAATATTCATTGATTTTTGCCATTGAAAAACGTCCAGAAATGTTTGAAGCTACTGACTGAATGAAAGGAGCTGGCATCTCACTCTCTTTGAATCTTCTTCACCATGCTAAGAGGAGCAGGAAAAAGCAAAAAATTTCAGAATTGCACCTTGCAATGCGGAGAAATTACTGTTTGTGCATTCACATTATTCATTGATTTTTGCCATTGAAAAACATCATGTTATTCATATACCAGAAATGTTTGAAGCTACTGACTGAATTAAAGGAGCTGGCATCTCCCTCTCTTTGAATCTTCTTTATCATGCTAAGAGGAGCAGGAAAAAGCAAAAAATTTCAGAATTGCACCTTGCAATGCGGAGAAATTACTCTTTGTGCATTTACAGTATTCATTGATTTTTGCCATTGAAAAACGTCCTGAAATGTTTGAAGCTACTGACTGAATGAAAAGAGCTGGCATCTCACTCTCTTTGAATCTTCTTTATCATGCTAAGAGGAGCAGGAAAAAGCAAAAAATTTCAGAATTGCACCTTGCAATGCGGAGAAATTACTGTTTGTGCATTTACAATATTCATTGATTTTTGCCATTGAAAAACGTCCAGAAATGTTTGAAGCTACTGACTGAATGAAAGGAGCTGGCATCTCACTCTCTTTGATTCTTCTTTATCATGCTAAGAGGAGAAGGAAAAAGCAAAAAATTTCAGAATTGCACCATGCAATGCGGAGAAATTACTGTTTGTGCATTCACATTATTCATTGATTTTTGCCATGGAAAAACATCATGTTATTCATATACCACAAATGTTTGAAGCTACTAACTGAATGAAAGGAGCTGGCATCTCACTCTCTTTGAATCTTCTTTATCATGCTAAGAGGAGCAGGAAAATGCAAAAAATTTCAGAATTGCACCTTGCAATGCGGAGAAATTACTGTTTGCGCATTTACAATATTCATTGATTTTTGCCATTGAAAAACGTCCAGAAATGTTTGAAGCTACAGACTGAATGAAAACAGCTGGCATCTCACTCTCTTTGAATCTTCTTTATCATGCTAAGAGGAGCAGGAAAAAGCAAAAAATTTCAGAATTGCACCTTGCAATGCGGAGAAATTACTGTTTGTGCATTCACATTATTCATTGATTTTTGCCATTGAAAAACGTCCAGAAATGTTTGAAGCTACTGACTGAATGAAAGGAGCTGGCATCTCACTCTCTTTGAATCTTCTTTATCACGCTATGAGGAGCAGGAAAAAGCAAAAAATTTCAGAATTGCACCTTGCAATGCGGAGAAATTACTGTTTGTGCATTTACAATATTCATTGATTTTTGCCATTGAAAAACGTCCAGAAATGTTTGAAGCTACTGACTGAATGAAAGGAGCTGGCATCTCACTCTCTTTGAATCTTCTTCACCATGCTAAGAGGAGCAGGAAAAAGCAAAAAATTTCAGAATTGCACCTTGCAATGCGGAGAAATTACTGTTTGTGCATTCACATTATTCATTGATTTTTGCCATTGAAAAACATCATGTTGTTCATATACCAGAAATGTTTGAAGCTACTGACTGAATGAAAGGAGCTGGCATCCCACTCTCTTTGAATCTTCTTTATCATGCTAAGAGGAGCAGGAAAAAGCAAAACATTTCAGAATTGCACCTTGCAATGTGGAGAAATTACTGTTTGTGCATTCACATTATTCATTGATTTTTGTCATTGAAAAACATCATGTTATTCATATACCAGAAATGTTTGAAGCTACTGACTGAATTAAAGGAGCTGGCATCTCCCTCTCTTTGAATCTTCTTTATCATGCTAAGAGGAGCAGGAAAAAGCAAAAAATTTCAGAATTGCACCTTGCAATGCGGAGAAATTACTCTTTGTGCATTTACAGTATTCATTGATTTTTGCCATTGAAAAACGTCCTGAAATGTTTGAAGCTACTGACTGAATGAAAAGAGCTGGCATCTCACTCTCTTTGAATCTTCTTTATCATGCTAAGAGGAGCAGGAAAAAGCAAAAAATTTCAGAATTGCACCTTGCAATGCGGAGAAATTACTGTTTGCGCATTTACAATATTCATTGATTTTTGCCATTGAAAAACGTCCAGAAATGTTTGAAGCTACTGACTGAATGAAAGGAGCTGGCATCTCACTCTCTTTGAATCTTCTTTATCATGCTAAGAGGAGCAGGAAAAAGCAAAAAATTTCAGAATTGCACCTTGCAATGCGGAGAAATTACTGTTTGTGCATTTACAATATTCATTGATTTTTGCCATTGAAAAACGTCCAGAAATGTTTGAAGCTACTGACTGAAGGAAAAGAGCTGGCATCTCACTCTCTTTGAATCTTCTTTATCATGCTATGAGGAGCAGGAAAAAGCAAAAAATTTCAGAATTGCACCTTGCAATGCGGAGAAATTACTGTTTGTGCATTTACAATATTCATTGATTTTTGCCATTGAAAAACTTTAAGAAATGTTTGAAGCTACTGACTGAATGAAAAGAGCTGGCATCTCACTCTCTTTGAATCTTCTTTATCATGCTAAGAGGAGCAGGAAAAAGCAAAAAAATTCAGAATTGCACCTTGCAATGCGGAGAAATTACTGTTTGTGCATTTACAATATTCATTGATTTTTGCCATTGAAAAACATCATGTTATTCATATACCAGAAATGTTTGAAGCTACTGACTGAATGAAAGGAGCTGGCATCTCACTCTCTTTGAATCTTCTTTATCATGCTAAGAGGAGCAGGAAAAAGCAAAAAATTTCAGAATTGCACCTTGCAATGCGGAGAAACTACTGTTTGTGCATGCACATTATTCATTGATTTTTGCCATTGAAAAACATCATGTTATTCATATACCAGAAATGCTTGAAGCTACTTACTGAATGAAAAGAGCTGACATCTCACTCTCTTTGAATCTTCTTTATCATGCTAGGAGGAGCAGGAAAAAGCAAAAAATTTCAGAATTGCAACTTGCAATGCGGAGAAATTACTGTTTGTGCTTTTACAATATTCATTGATTTTTGCCATTGAAAAACGTCCAGAAATGTTTGAAGCTACTGACCGAATGAAAGGAGTTGGCATCTCACTCTCTTTGAATCTTCTTTATCATGCTAGGAGGAGCAGGAAAAAGCAAAAAATTTCAGAATTGCACCTTGCAATGCGGAGAAATTACTGTTTGTGCATTAACATTATTCATTGATTTTTGCCATTGAAAAACATCATGTTATTCATATACCAGAAATGTTTGAAGCTACTGACTGAATGAAAAGAGCTGGCATCTCACTCTCTTTGAATCTTCTTTATCATGCTAAGAGGAGCAGGAAAAAGCAAAAAATTTCAGAATTGCACCTTGCAATGCGGAGAAATTACTGTTTGTGCATTTACAATATTCATTGATTTTTGCCATTGAAAAACGTCCAGAAATGTTTGAAGCTACTGACTGAATGAAAAGAGCTGGCATCTCACTCTCTTTGAATCTTCTTTATCATGCTAAGAGGAGCAGGAAAAAGCAAAACATTTCAGAATTGCAACTTGCAATGCGGAGAAATTACTGTTTGTGCATTCACATTATTCATTGATTTTTGCCATTGAAAAACATCATGTTGTTCATGTGCCAGAAATGTTTGAAGCTACTGACTGAATGAAAGGAGCTGGCATCTCACTCTCTTTGAATCTTCTTTATCATGCTAAGAAGAGCAGGAAAAAGCAAAAAATTTCAGAAGTGCATCTTGCAATGCGGAGAAATTACTGTTTGTGCATTCACATTATTCATTGATTTTTGCCATTGAAAAACATCATGTTATTCATATACCAGAAATGTTTGAAGCTACTGACTGAATGAAAAGAGCTGGCATCTCACTCTCTTTGAATCTTCTTTATCATGCTAAGAGGAGCAGGAAAAAGCAAAAAATTTCAAAATTTGCCCCTTGCAATGCAGGGAAATTACTGTTTGTGCATTTACAATATTCATTGATTTTTGCCATTGTAAAACGTCCAGAAATGTTTGAAGCTACTGACTGAATGAAAAGAGCTGGCATCTCACTCTCTTTGAATCTTCTTTATCATGCTAAGAGGAGCAGGAAAAAGCAAAAAATTTCAGAATTGCACCTTGCAATGCGGAGAAATTACTGTTTGTGCATTTACAATATTCATTGATTTTTGCCATTGAAAAACGTCCAGAAATGTTTGAAGCTACTGACTGAATGAAAGGAGCTGGCATCTCACTCTCTTTGAATCTTCTTCACCATGCTAAGAGGAGCAGGAAAAAGCAAAAAATTTCAGAATTGCACCTTGCAATGCGGAGAAATTACTGTTTGTGCATTCACATTATTCATTGATTTTTGCCATTGAAAAACATCATGTTGTTCATATACCAGAAATGTTTGAAGCTACTGACTGAATGAAAGGAGCTGGCATCCCACTCTCTTTGAATCTTCTTTATCATGCTAAGAGGAGCAGGAAAAAGCAAAACATTTCAGAATTGCACCTTGCAATGTCGAGAAATTACTGTTTGTGCATTCACATTATTCATTGATTTTTGTCATTGAAAAACATCATGTTATTCATATACCAGAAATGTTTGAAGCTACTGACTGAATTAAAGGAGCTGGCATCTCCCTCTCTTTGAATCTTCTTTATCATGCTAAGAGGAGCAGGAAAAAGCAAAAAATTTCAGAATTGCACCTTGCAATGCGGTGAAATTACTCTTTGTGCATTTACAGTATTCATTGATTTTTGCCATTGAAAAACGTCCAGAAATGTTTGAAGCTACTAACTGAATGAAAGGAGCTGGCATCTCACTCTCTTTGAATCTTCTTTATCATGCTAAGAGGAGCAGGAAAAAGCAAAAAATTTCAGAATTGCACCTTGCAATGCGGAGAAATTACTGTTTGCGCATTTACAATATTCATTGATTTTTGCCATTGAAAAACGTCCAGAAATGTTTGAAGCTACTGACTGAATGAAAACAGCTGGCATCTCACTCTCTTTGAATCTTCTTTATTATTCTAAGAGGAGCAGGAAAAAGCAAAAAATTTCAGAATTGCACCTTGCAATGCGGAGAAATTACTGTTTGTGCATTCACATTATTCATTGATTTTTGCCATTGAAAAACGTCCAGAAATGTTTGAAGCTACTGACTGAATGAAAGGAGCTGGCATCTCACTCTCTTTGAATCTTCTTTATCATGCTAAGAGGAGCAGGAAAAAGCAAAAAATTTCAGAATTGCACCTTGCAATGCGGAGAAATTACTGTTTGTGCATTTACAATATTCATTGATTTTTGCCATTGAAAAAAGTCCAGAAATGTTTGAAGCTACTGACTGAATGAAAAGAGCTGGCATCTCACTCTCTTTGAATCTTCTTTATCATGCTATGAGGAGCAGGAAAAAGCAAAAAATTTCAGAATTGCACCTTGCAATGCGGACAAATTACTGTTTGTGCATTTACAATATTCATTGATTTTTGCCATTGAAAAACGTTCAGAAACGTTTGAAGCTACTGACTGAATGAAAAGAGCTGGCATCTGACTCTCTTTGAATCTTCTTTATCATGCTAAGAGGAGCAGGAAAAAGCAAAAAAATTCAGAATTGCACCTTGCAATGCAGAGAAATTACTGTTTGTGCATTTACAATATTCATTGATTTTTGCCATTGAAAAATATCATGTTATTCATATACCAGAAATGTTTGAAGCTACTGACTGAATGAAAGGAGCTGGCATCTCACTCTCTTTGAATCTTCTTTATCATGCTAAGAGGAGCAGGAAAAAGGAAAACATTTCAGAATTGCACCTTGCAATGTGGAGAAATTACTGTTTGTGCATTCACATTATTCATTGATTTTTGTCATTGAAAAACATCATGTTATTCATATACCAGAAATGTTTGAAGCTACTGACTGAATGAAAGGAGCTGGCATCTCACTCGCTTTGAATCTTCTTTATCATGCTAAGAGGTGCAGGAAAAAGCAAAAAATTTCAGAATTGCACCTTGCAATTTGGAGAAATTACTGTTTGTGCATTTACAATGTTCATTGATTTTTGCCATTGAAAAACGTCCAGAAATGTTTGAAGCTACTGACTGAATGAAAAGAGCTGGCATCTCACTCTCTTTGAATCTTCTTTTTCATGCTAAGAGAAGCAGGAAAAAGCAAAAAATTTCAGAATTGCACCTTGCAATGCGGAGAAATTACTGTTTGTGCATTTACAATATTCATTGATTTTTGCCATTGAAAAACGTCCAGAAATGTTTGAAGCTACTGACTGAATGAAAGGAGCTGGCATCTCACTCTCTTTGAATCTTCTTTATCATGCTTAGAGGAGAAGGAAAAAGCAAAAAATTTCAGAATTGCACCTTGCAATGCGGAGAAATTACTGTTTGTGCATTCACATTATTCATTGATTTTTGACATGGAAAAACATCATGTTATTCATATACCAGAAATGTTTGAAGCTACTGACTGAATGAAAGGAGCTGGCATCTCACTCTCTTTGAATCTTCTTTATCATGCTAAGAGGAGCAGGAAAAAGCAAAAAATTTCAGAATTGCACCTTGCAATGCGGAGAAATTACTGTTTGCGCATTTACAATATTCATTGATTTTTGCCATTGAAAAACGTCCAGAAATGTTTGAAGCTATTGACTGAATGAAAACAGCTGGCATCTCACTCTCTTTGAATCTTCTTTATCATGCTAAGAGGAGCAGGAAAAAGCAAAACATTTCAGAATTGCACCTTGCAATGTGGAGAAATTACTGTTTGTGCATTCACATTATTCATTGATTTTTGTCATTGAAAAACATCATGTTATTCATATACCAGAAATGTTTGAAGCTACTGACTGAATGAAAGGAGCTGGCATCTCACTCTCTTTGAATCTTCTTTATCATGCTAAGAGGAGCAGGAAAAAGCAAAAAATTTCAGAATTGCACCTTGCAATGCGGAGAAATTACTGTTTGTGCATGCACATTATTCATTGATTTTTGCCATTGAAAAACATCATGTTATTCATATACCAGAAATGTTTGAAGCTACTGACTGAATGAAAAGAGCTGACATCTCACTCTCTTTGAATCTTCTTTATCATGCTAAGAGGAGCAGGAAAAAGCAAAAAATTTCAGAATTGCACCTTGCAATGCGGAGAAATTACTGTTTGTGCTTTTACAATATTCATTGATGTTTGCCATTGAAAAACGTCCAGAAATGTTTGAAGCTACTGACTGAATGAAAGGAGCTGGCATCTCACTCTCTTTGAATCTTCTTTATCATGCTAAGAGGAGCAGGAAAAAGCAAAAAATTTCAGAATTGCACCTTGCAATGCGGAGAAATTACTGTTTGTGCATTCACATTATTCATTGATTTTTGCCATTGAAAAACATCATGTTATTCATATACCAGAAATGTTTGAAGCTACTGACTGAATGAAAAGAGCTGGCATCTCACTCTCTTTGAATCTTCTTTATCATGCTAAGAGGAGCAGGAAAAAGCAAAAAATGTCAGAATTGCACCTTGCAATGCGGAGAAATTACTGTTTGTGCTTTTACAATATTCATTGATTTTTGCCATTGAAAAACGTCCAGAAATGTTTGAAGCTACTGACCGAATGAAAGGAGTTGGCATCTCACTCTCTTTGAATCTTCTTTATCACGCTAAGAGGAGCAGGAAAAAGCAAAAAATTTCAGAATTGCACCTTGCAATGCGGAGAAATTACTGTTTGTGCATTCACATTATTCATTGATTTTTGCCATTGAAAAACATCATGTTATTCATATACCAGAAATGTTTGAAGCTACTGACTGAATGAAAAGAGCTGGCATCTCACTCTCTTTGAATCTTCTTTATCATGCTAAGAGGAGCAGGAAAAAGCAAAAAATTTCAGAATTGCACCTTGCGATGCGGAGAAATTACTGTTTGTGCATTTACAATATTCATTGATTTTTCCCATTGAAAAACGTCCAGAAATGTTTGAAGCTACTGACTGAATGTAAAGAGCTGGCAACTCACTATCTTTGAATCTTCTTTATCATGCTAAGAGGAGCAGGAAAAGGGAAAACATTTCAGAATTGCAACTTGCAATGCGGAGAAATTACTGTTTGTGTATTCACATTATTCATTGATTTTTGCCATTGAAAAACATCATGTTGTTCATGTACCAGAAATGTTTGAAGCTACTGACTGAATGAAAGGAGCTGGCATCTCACTCTCTTTGAATCTTCTTTATCATGCTAAGAGGAGCAGGAAAAAGCAAAAAATTTCAGAAGTGCATCTTGCAATGCGGAGAAATTACTGTTTGTGCATTCACATTATTCATTGATTTTTGCCATTGAAAAACATCATGTTATTCATATACCAGAAATGTTTGAAGCTACTGACTGAATGAAAAGAGCTGGCATCTCATTCTCTTTGAATCTTCTTTATCATGCTAAGAGGAGCAGGAAAAAGCAAAAAATTGAAAAATTTGCCCCTTGCAATGCAGGGAAATTACTGTTTGTGCATTTACAATATTCATTGATTTTTGCCATTGTAAAACGTCCAGAAATGTTTGAAGCTACTGACTGAATGAAAAGAGCTGGCATCTCACTCTCTTTGTATCTTCTTTATCATGCTAAGAGGAGCAGGAAAAAGCAAAAAATTTCAGAATTGCACCTTGCAATGCGGAGAAATTACTGTTTGTGCATTTACAATATTCATTGATTTTTGCCATTGAAAAACGTCCAGAAATGTTTGAAGCTACTGACTGAATGAAAGGAGCTGGCATCTCACTCTCTTTGAATCTTCTTTACCATGCTAAGAGGAGCAGGAAAAGGGAAAACATTTCAGAATTGCAACTTGCAATGCGGAGAAATTACTGTTTGTGTATTCACATTATTCATTGATTTTTGCCATTGAAAAACATCATGTTGTTCATGTACCAGAAATGTTTGAAGCTACTGACTGAATGAAAGGAGCTGGCATCTCACTCTCTTTGAATCTTCTTTATCATGCTAAGAGGAGCAGGAAAAAGCAAAAAATTTCAGAAGTGCATCTTGCAATGCGGAGAAATTACTGTTTGTGCATTCACATTATTCATTGATTTTTGCCATTGAAAAACATCATGTTATTCATATACCAGAAATGTTTGAAGCTACTGACTGAATGAAAAGAGCTGGCATCTCATTCTCTTTTAATCTTCTTTATCATGCTAAGAGGAGCAGGAAAAAGCAAAAAATTGAAAAATTTGCCCCTTGCAATGCAGGGAAATTACTGTTTGTGCATTTACAATATTCATTGATTTTTGCCATTGTAAAACGTCCAGAAATGTTTGAAGCTACTGACTGAATGAAAAGAGCTGGCATCTCACTCTCTTTGTATCTTCTTTATCATGCTAAGAGGAGCAGGAAAAAGCAAAAAATTTCAGAATTGCACCTTGCAATGCGGAGAAATTACTGTTTGTGCATTTACAATATTCATTGATTTTTGCCATTGAAAAACGTCCAGAAATGTTTGAAGCTACTGACTGAATGAAAGGAGCTGGCATCTCACTCTCTTTGAATCTTCTTTACCATGCTAAGAGGAGCAGGAAAAAGCAAAAAATTTCAGAATTGCACCTTGCAATGCGGAGAAATTACTGTTTGTGCATTCACATTATTCATTGATTTTTGCCATTGAAAAACATCATGTTGTTCATATACCAGAAATGTTTGAAGCTACTGACTGAATGAAAGGAGCTGGCATCCCACTCTCTTTGAATCTTCTTTATCATGCTAAGAGGAGCAGGAAAAAGCAAAACATTTCAGAATTGCACCTTGCAATGTGGAGAAATTACTGTTTGTGCATTCACATTATTCATTGATTTTTGTCATTGAAAAACATCATGTTATTCATATACCAGAAATGTTTGAAGCTACTGACTGAATGAAAGGAGCTGGCATCTCACTCGCTTTGAATCTTCTTTATCATGCTAAGAGGTGCAGGAAAAAGCAAAAAATTTCAGAATTGCACCTTGCAATTTGGAGAAATTACTGTTTGTGCATTTACAATGTTCATTGATTTTTGCCATTGAAAAACGTCCAGAAATGTTTGAAGCTACTGACTGAATGAAAAGAGCTGGCATCTCACTCTCTTTGAATCTTCTTTATCATGCTAAGAGAAGCAGGAAAAAGCAAAAAATTTCAGAATTGCACCTTGCAATGCGGAGAAATTACTGTTTGTGCATTTACAATATTCATTGATTTTTGCAATTGAAAAACGTCCAGAAATGTTTGAAGCTACTGACTGAATGAAAGGAGCTGGCATCTCACTCTCTTTGAATCTTCTTTATCATGCTTAGAGGAGAAGGAAAAAGCAAAAAATGTCAGAATTGCACCTTGCAATGTGGAGAAATTACTGTTTGTGCATTCACATTATTCATTGATTTTTGCCATGGAAAAACATCATGTTATTCATATACCAGAAATGTTTGAAGCTACTGACTGAATGAAAGGAGCTGGCATCTCACTCTCTTTGAATCTTCTTTATCATGCTAAGAGGAGCAGGAAAAAGCAAAAAATTTCAGAATTGCACCTTGCAATGCGGAGAAATTACTGATTGCGCATTTACAATATTCATTGATTTTTGCCATTGAAAAACGTCCAGAAATGTTTGAAGCTATTGACTGAATGAAAACAGCTGGCATCTCACTCTCTTTGAATCTTCTTTATCATGCTAAGAGGAGCAGGAAAAAGCAAAACATTTCAGAATTGCACCTTGCAATGTGGAGAAATTACTGTTTGTGCATTCACATTATTCATTGATTTTTGTCATTGAAAAACATCATGTTATTCATATACCAGAAATGTTTGAAGCTACTGACTGAATGAAAGGAGCTGGCATCTCACTCTCTTTGAATCTTCTTTATCATGCTAAGAGGAGCAGGAAAAAGCAAAAAATTTCAAAATTTGCCCCTTGCAATGCAGGGAAATTACTGTTTGTGGATTTACAATTTTCATTGATTTTTGCCATTGTAAAACGTCCAGAAATGTTTGAAGCTACTGACTGAATGAAAAGAGCTGGCATCTCACTCTCTTTGAATCTTCTTTATCATGCTAAGAGGAGCAGGAAAAAGCAAAAAATTTTAGAATTGCACCTTGCAATGCGGAGAAATTACTGTTTGTGCATTTACAATATTCATTGATTTTTGCCATTGAAAAACGTCCAGAAATGTTTGAAGCTACTGACTGAATGAAAGGAGCTGGCATCTCACTCTCTTTGAATCTTCTTTACCATGCTAAGAGGAGCAGGAAAAAGCAAAAAATTTCAGAATTGCACCTTGCAATGCGGAGAAATTACTGTTTGTGCATTCACATTATTCATTGATTTTTGCCATTGAAAAACATCATGTTGTTCATATACCAGAAATGTTTGAAGGTACTGACTGAATGAAAGGAGCTGGCATCCCACTCTCTTTGAATCTTCTTTATCATGCTAAGAGGAGCAGGAAAAAGCAAAACATTTCAGAATTGCACCTTGCAATGTGGAGAAATTACTGTTTGTGCATTCACATTATTCATTGATTTTTGTCATTGAAAAACATCATGTTATTCATATACCAGAAATGTTTGAAGCTACTGACTGAATGAAAGGAGCTGGCATCACACTCTCTTTGAATCTTTTTTATCATGCTAAGAGGTGCAGGAAAAAGCAAAAAATTTCAGAATTGCACCTTGCAATGCGGAGAAATTACTGTTTGTGCATTTACAATGTTCATTGATTTTTGCCATTGAAAAACGTCCAGAAATGTTTGAAGCTACTGACTGAATGAAAAGAGCTGGCATCTCACTCTCTTTGAATCTTCTTTATGATGCTAAGAGAAGCAGGAAAAAGCAAAAAATTTCAGAATTGCACCTTGCAATGCGGAAAAATTACTGTTTGTGCATTTACAATATTCATTGATTTTTGCCATTGAAAAACGTCCAGAAATGTTTGAAGCTACTGACTGAATGAAAGGAGCTGGCATCTCACTCTCTTTGAATCTTCTTTATCATGCTAAGTGGAGAAGGAAAAAGCAAAAAATTTCAGAATTGCACCTTGCAATGCGGAGAAATTACTGTTTGTGCATTCACATTATTCATTGATTTTTGCCATGGAAAAACATCATTTTATTCAAATACCAGAAATGTTTGAAGCTACTGACTGAATGAAAGGAGCTGGCATCTCACTCTCTTTAAATCTTCTTTATCATGCTAAGAGGAGCAGGATAAAGCAAAAAATTTCAGAATTGCACCTTGCAATGCGGAGAAATTACTGTTTGCGCATTTACAATATTCATTGATTTTTGCCATTGAAAAACGTCCAGAAATGTTTGAAGCTATTGACTGAATGAAAACAGCTGGCATCTCACTCTCTTTGAATCTTCTTTATCATGCTAAGAGGAGCAGGAAAAAGCAAAACATTTAAGAATTGCACCTTGCAATGTGGAGAAATTACTGTTTGTGCATTCACATTATTCATTGATTTTTGTCATTGAAAAACATCATGTTATTCATATACCAGAAATGTTTGAAGCTACTGACTGAATGAAAGGAGCTGGCATCTCACTCTCTTTGAATCTTCTTTATCATGCTAAGAGGAGCAGGAAAAAGCAAAAAATTTCAAAATTTGCCCCTTGCAATGCAGGGAAATTACTGTTTGTGGATTTACAATTTTCATTGATTTTTGCCATTGAAAAACGTCCAGAAATGTTTGAAGCTACTGACTGAATGAAAGGAGCTGGCATCTCACTCTCTTTGAATCTTCTTTACCATGCTAAGAGGAGCAGGAAAAAGCAAAAAATTTCAGAATTGCACCTTGCAATGCGGAGAAATTACTGTTTGTGCATTCACATTATTCATTGATTTTTGCCATTGAAAAACATCATGTTGTTCATATACCAGAAATGTTTGAAGGTACTGACTGAATGAAAGGAGCTGGCATCCCACTCTCTTTGAATCTTCTTTATCATGCTAAGAGGAGCAGGAAAAAGCAAAACATTTCAGAATTGCACCTTGCAATGTGGAGAAATTACTGTTTGTGCATTCACATTATTCATTGATTTTTGTCATTGAAAAACATCATGTTATTCATATACCAGAAATGTTTGAAGCTACTGACTGAATGAAAGGAGCTGGCATCACACTCTCTTTGAATCTTCTTTATCATGCTAAGAGGAGCAGGAAAAAGCAAAAAATTTTAGAATTGCACCTTGCAATGCGGAGAAATTACTGTTTGTGCATTTACAATATTCATTGATTTTTGCCATTGAAAAACGTCCAGAAATGTTTGAAGCTACTGACTGAATGAAAGGAGCTGGCATCTCACTCTCTTTGAATCTTCTTTACCATGCTAAGAGGAGCAGGAAAAAGCAAAAAATTTCAGAATTGCACCTTGCAATGCGGAGAAATTACTGTTTGTGCATTCACATTATTCATTGATTTTTGCCATTGAAAAACATCATGTTGTTCATATACCAGAAATGTTTGAAGGTACTGACTGAATGAAAGGAGCTGGCATCCCACTCTCTTTGAATCTTCTTTATCATGCTAAGAGGAGCAGGAAAAAGCAAAACATTTCAGAATTGCACCTTGCAATGTGGAGAAATTACTGTTTGTGCATTCACATTGTTCATTGATTTTTGTCATTGAAAAACATCATGTTATTCATATACCAGAAATGTTTGAAGCTACTGACTGAATGAAAGGAGCTGGCATCACACTCTCTTTGAATCTTCTTTATCATGCTAAGAGGAGCAGGAAAAAGCAAAAAATTTCAGAATTGCACCTTGCAATGCGGAGAAATTACTGTTTGTGCATTTACAATATTCATTGATTTTTGCCATTGAAAAACGTCCAGAAATGTTTGAAGCTACTGACTGAATGAAAAGATCTGGCATCTCACTCTCTTTGAATCTTCTTTATCATGCTAAGAGGAGCAGGAAAAAGCAAAAAATTTCAGAATTGCACCTTGCAATGCGGAGAAATTACTGTTTGTGCATTTACAATATTCATTGATTTTTGCCATTGAAAAACGTCCAGAAATGTTTGAAGCTACTGACTGAATGAAAGGAGCTGGCATCTCACTCTCTTTGAATCTTCTTTATCATGCTAAGAGGAGAAGGAAAAAGCAAAAAATTTCAGAATTGCACCTTGCAATGCGGAGAAATTACTGTTTGTGCATTCACATTATTCATTGATTTTTGCCATGGAAAAACATCATGTTATTCATATACCAGAAATGTTTGAAGCTACTGACTGAATGAAAGGAGCTGGCATCTCACTCTCTTTGAATCTTCTTTATCATGCTAAGAGGAGCAGGAAAAAGCAAAAAATTTCAGAATTGCACCTTGCAATGCGGAGAAATTACTGTTTGCGCATTTACAATATTCATTGATTTTTGCCATTGAAAAACGTCCAGAAATGTTTGAAGCTACTGACTGAATGAAAACAGCTGGCATCTCACTCTCTTTGAATCTTCTTTATCATGCTAAGAGGAGCAGGAAAAAGCAAAAAATTTCAGAATTGCACCTTGCAATGCGGAGAAATTACTGTTTGTGCATTCACAATATTCATTGATTTTTGCCATTGAAAAACGTCCAGAAATGTTTGAAGCTACTGACTGAATGAAAAGATCTGGCATCTCACTCTCTTTGAATCTTCTTTATCATGCTAAGAGGAGCAGGAAAAAGCAAAAAATTTCAGAATTGCACCTTGCAATGCGGAGAAATTACTGTTTGTGCATTTACAATATTCATTGATTTTTGCCATTGAAAAACGTCCAGAAATGTTTGAAGCTACTGACTGAATGAAAGGAGCTGGCATCTCACTCTCTTTGAATCTTCTTTATCATGCTAAGAGGAGAAGGAAAAAGCAAAAAATTTCAGAATTGCACCTTGCAATGCGGAGAAATTACTGTTTGTGCATTCACATTATTCATTGATTTTTGCCATGGAAAAACATCATGTTATTCATATACCAGAAATGTTTGAAGCTACTGACTGAATGAAAGGAGCTGGCATCTCACTCTCTTTGAATCTTCTTTATCATGCTAAGAGGAGCAGGAAAAAGCAAAAAATTTCAGAATTGCACCTTGCAATGCGGAGAAATTACTGTTTGCGCATTTACAATATTCATTGATTTTTGCCATTGAAAAACGTCCAGAAATGTTTGAAGCTACTGACTGAATGAAAACAGCTGGCATCTCACTCTCTTTGAATCTTCTTTATCATGCTAAGAGGAGCAGGAAAAAGCAAAAAATTTCAGAATTGCACCTTGCAATGCGGAGAAATTACTGTTTGTGCATTCACATTATTCATTGATTTTTGCCATTGAAAAACGTCCAGAAATGTTTGAAGCTACTGACTGAATGAAAGGAGCTGGCATCTCACTCTCTTTGAATCTTCTTTATCATGCTAAGAGGAGCAGGAAAAAGCAAAACATTTCAGAATTGCACCTTGCTATGCGGAGAAATTACTGTTTGTGCATTTACAATATTCATTGATTTTTGCCATTGAAAAACGTCCAGAAATGTTTGAAGCTACTGACTGAATGAAAAGAGCTGGCATCTCACTCTCTTTGAATCTTCTTTATCATGCTAAAAGGAGCAGGAAAAAGCAAAAAATTTCAGAATTGCACCTTGCAATGCGGAGAAATTACTGTTTGTGCATTTACAATATTCATTGATTTTTGCCATTGAAAAAAGTCCAGAAATGTTTGACGCTACTGACTGAATGAAAGGAGCTGGCATCTCACTCTCTTTGAATCTTCTTTATCATGCTAAGAGGAGCAGGAAATAGCAAAAAAAATCAGAATTGCACCTTGCAATGCGAAGAAATTACTGTTTGTGCATTCACATTATTCATTGATTTTTGCCAGTGAAAAACGTCCAGAAATGTTTGAAGCTACTGACTGAATGAAAGGAGCTGGCATCTCACTCTCTTTGAATCTTCTTTACCATGCTAAGAGGAGCAGGAAAAAGCAAAAAATTTCAGAATTGCACCTTGCAATGCGGAGAAATTACTGTTTGTGCATTCACATTATTCATTGATTTTTGCCATTGAAAAACATCATGTTGTTCATATACCAGAAATGTTTGAAGGTACTGACTGAATGAAAGGAGCTGGCATCCCACTCTCTTTGAATCTTCTTTATCATGCTAAGAGGAGCAGGAAAAAGCAAAACATTTCAGAATTGCACCTTGCAATGTGGAGAAATTACTGTTTGTGCATTCACATTATTCATTGATTTTTGTCATTGAAAAACATCATGTTATTCATATACCAGAAATGTTTGAAGCTACTGACTGAATGAAAGGAGCTGGCATCACACTCTCTTTGAATCTTCTTTATCATGCTAAGAGGAGCAGGAAAAAGCAAAAAATTTCAGAATTGCACCTTGCAATGCGGAGAAATTACTGTTTGTGCATTTACAATATTCATTGATTTTTGCCATTGAAAAACGTCCAGAAATGTTTGAAGCTACTGACTGAATGAAAAGAGCTGGCATCTCACTCTCTTTGAATCTTCTTTATCATGCTAAGAGGAGCAGGAAAAAGCAAAAAATTTCAGAATTGCACCTTGCAATGCGGAGAAATTACTGTTTGTGCATTTACAATATTCATTGATTTTTGCCATTGAAAAACGTCCAGAAATGTTTGAAGCTACTGACTGAATGAAAGGAGCTGGCATCTCACTCTCTTTGAATCTTCTTTATCATGCTAAGAGGAGAAGGAAAAAGCAAAAAATTTCAGAATTGCACCTTGCAATGCGGAGAAATTACTGTTTGTGCATTCACATTATTCATTGATTTTTGCCATGGAAAAACATCATGTTATTCATATACCAGAAATGTTTGAAGCTACTGACTGAATGAAAGGAGCTGGCATCTCACTCTCTTTGAATCTTCTTTATCATGCTAAGAGGAGCAGGAAAAAGCAAAAAATTTCAGAATTGCACCTTGCAATGCGGAGAAATTACTGTTTGCGCATTTACAATATTCATTGATTTTTGCCATTGAAAAACGTCCAGAAATGTTTGAAGCTACTGACTGAATGAAAACAGCTGGCATCTCACTCTCTTTGAATCTTCTTTATCATGCTAAGAGGAGCAGGAAAAAGCAAAAAATTTCAGAATTGCACCTTGCAATGCGGAGAAATTACTGTTTGTGCATTCACATTATTCATTGATTTTTGCCATTGAAAAACGTCCAGAAATGTTTGAAGCTACTGACTGAATGAAAGGAGCTGGCATCTCACTCTCTTTGAATCTTCTTTATCATGCTAAGAGGAGCAGGAAAAAGCAAAACATTTCAGAATTGCACCTTGCTATGTGGAGAAATTACTGTTTGTGCATTTACAATATTCATTGATTTTTGCCACTGAAAAAAGTCCAGAAATGTTTGACGCTACTGACTGAATGAAAGGAGCTGGCATCTCACTCTCTTTGAATCTTCTTTATCATGCTAAGAGGAGCAGGAAAAAGCAAAAAAATTCAGAATTGCACCTTGCAATGCGGAGAAATTACTGTTTGTGCATTCACATTATTCATTGATTTTTGCCATTGAAAAACATCATGTTATTCATATACCAGAAATGTTTGAAGCTACTGACTGAATGAAAAGAGCTGGCATCTCACTCTCTTTGAATCTTCTTTATCATGCTAAGAGGAGCAGGAAAAAGCAAAAAATTTCAGAATTGCACCTTGCAATGCGGAGAAATTACTGTTTGTGCATTTACAATATTCATTGATTTTTGCCAGTGAAAAACGTCCAGAAATGTTTGAAGCTACTGACTGAATGAAAAGAGCTGGCATCTCACTCTCTTTGAATCTTCTTTATGATGCTAAGAGAAGCAGGAAAAAGCAAAAAATTTCAGAATTGCACCTTGCAATGCGGAAAAATTACTGTTTGTGCATTTACAATATTCATTGATTTTTGCCATTGAAAAACGTCCAGAAATGTTTGAAGCTACTGACTGAATGAAAGGAGCTGGCATCTCACTCTCTTTGAATCTTCTTTATCATGCTAAGTGGAGAAGGAAAAAGCAAAACATTTCAGAATTGCACCTTGCAATGCGGAGAAATTACTGTTTGTGCATTCACATTATTCATTGATTTTTGCCATGGATAAACATCATGTTATTCATATACCAGAAATGTTTGAAGCTACTGACTAAATGAAAGGAGCTGGCATCTCACTCTCTTTGAATCTTCTTTATCATGCTAAGAGGAGCAGGAAAAAGCAAAAAATTTCAGAATTGCACCTTGCAATGCGGAGAAATTACTGTTTGTGCATTTACAATATTCATTGATTTTTGCCATTGAAAAACGTCCAGAAATGTTTGAAGCTATTGACTGAATGAAAACAGCTGGCATCTCACTCTCTTTGAATCTTCTTTATCATGCTAAGAGGAGCAGGAAAAAGCAAAACATTTCAGAATTGCACCTTTCAATGTGGAGAAATTACTGTTTGTGCATTCACATTATTCATTGATTTTTGTCATTGAAAAACATCATGTTATTCATATACCAGAAATGTTTGAAGCTACTGACTGAATGAAAGGAGCTGGCATCTCACTCTCTTTGAATCTTCTTTATCATGCTAAGAGGAGCAGGAAAAAGCAAAAAATTTCAAAATTTGCCCCTTGCAATGCAGGGAAATTACTGTTTGTGGATTTACAATTTTCATTGATTTTTGCCATTGTAAAACGTCCAGAAATGTTTGAAGCTACTGACTGAATGAAAAGTGCTGGCATCTCACTCTGTTTGAATCTTCTTTATCATGCTAAGAGGAGCAGGAAAAAGCAAAAAATTTTAGAATTGCACCTTGCAATGCGGAGAAATTACTGTTTGTGCATTTACAATATTCATTGATTTTTGCCATTGAAAAACGTCCAGAAATGTTTGAAGCTACTGACTGAATGAAAGGAGCTGGCATCTCACTCTCTTTGAATCTTCTTTACCATGCTAAGAGGAGCAGGAAAAAGCAAAAAATTTCAGAATTGCACCTTGCAATGCGGAGAAATTACTGTTTGTGCATTCACATTATTCATTGATTTTTGCCATTGAAAAACATCATGTTGTTCATATACCAGAAATGTTTGAAGGTACTGACTGAATGAAAGGAGCTGGCATCCCACTCTCTTTGAATCTTCTTTATCATGCTAAGAGGAGCAGGAAAAAGCAAAACATTTCAGAATTGCACCTTGCAATGTGGAGAAATTACTGTTTGTGCATTCACATTATTCATTGATTTTTGTCATTGAAAAACATCATGTTATTCATATACCAGAAATGTTTGAAGCTACTGACTGAATGAAAGGAGCTGGCATCACACTCTCTTTGAATCTTCTTTATCATGCTAAGAGGTGCAGGAAAAAGCAAAAAATTTCAGAATTGCACCTTGCAATGCGGAGAAATTACTGTTTGTGCATTTACAATATTCATTGATTTTTGCCATTGAAAAACGTCCAGAAATGTTTGAAGCTACTGACTGAATGAAAAGAGCTGGCATCTCACTCTCTTTGAATCTTCTTTATCATGCTAAGAGGAGAAGGAAAAAGCAAAAAATTTCAGAATTGCACCTTGCAATGCGGAGAAATTACTGTTTGTGCATTCACATTATTCATTGATTTTTGCCATGGAAAAACATCATGTTATTCATATACCAGAAATGTTTGAAGCTACTGACTGAATGAAAGGAGCTGGCATCTCACTCTCTTTGAATCTTCTTTATCATGCTAAGAGGAGCAGGAAAAAGCAAAAAATTTCAGAATTGCACCTTGCAATGCGGAGAAATTACTGTTTGCGCATTTACAATATTCATTGATTTTTGCCATTGAAAAACGTCCAGAAATGTTTGAAGCTACTGACTGAATGAAAACAGCTGGCATCTCACTCTCTTTGAATCTTCTTTATCATGCTAAGAGGAGCAGGAAAAAGCAAAAAATTTCAGAATTGCACCTTGCAATGCGGAGAAATTACTGTTTGTGCATTCACATTATTCATTGATTTTTGCCATTGAAAAACGTCCAGAAATGTTTGAAGCTACTGACTGAATGAAAGGAGCTGGCATCTCACTCTCTTTGAATCTTCTTTATCATGCTAAGAGGAGCAGGAAAAAGCAAAACATTTCAGAATTGCACCTTGCTATGCGGAGAAATTACTGTTTGTGCATTTACAATATTCATTGATTTTTGCCATTGAAAAACGTCCAGAAATGTTTGAAGCTACTGACTGAATGAAAAGAGCTGGCATCTCACTCTCTTTGCATCTTCTTTATCATGCTAAAAGGAGCAGGAAAAAGCAAAAAATTTCAGAATTGCACCTTGCAATGCAGAGAAATTACTGTTTGTGCATTTACAATATTCATTGATTTTTGCCATTGAAAAAAGTCCAGAAATGTTTGACGCTACTGACTGAATGAAAGGAGCTGGCATCTCACTCTCTTTGAATCTTCTTTATCATGCTAAGAGGAGCAGGAAAAAGCAAAAAAATTCAGAATTGCACCTTGCAATGCGGAGAAATTACTGTTTGTGCATTCACATTATTCATTGATTTTTGCCATTGAAAAACATCATGTTATTCATATACCAGAAATGTTTGAAGCTACTGAATGAATGAAAAGAGCTGGCATCTCACTCTCTTTGAATCTTCTTTATCATGCTAAGAGGAGCAGGAAAAAGCAAAAAATTTCAGAATTGCACCTTGCAATGCGGAGAAATTACTGTTTGTGCATTTACAATATTCATTGATTTTTGCCATTGAAAAACGTCCAGAAATGTTTGAAGCTACTGACTGAATGAAATGAGCTGGCATCTCACTCTCTTTGGATCTTCTTTATCATGCTAAGAGGAGGAGGAAAAGGCAAAAAATTTCAGAATTGCACCTTGCAATGCGGAGAAATTACTGTTTGGGCATTTACAATATTCATTGATTTTTGCCATTGAAAAACGTCCAGAAATGTTTGAAGCTACTGACTGAATGAAAGGAGCTGGCATCTCACTCTCTTTGAATCTTCTTTATCATGCTAAGAGGAGCAGGAAAAAGCAAAATATTTCAGAATTGCACCTTGCAATGCGGAGAAATTACTGTTTGTGCATTTACAATATTCATTGATTTTTGCCATTGAAAAACGTCCAGAAATGTTTGAAGCTACTGACTGAATGAAAGGAGCTGGCATCTCACTCTCTTTGAATCTTCTTTATCATGCTAAGAGGAGAAGGAAAAAGCAAAAAATTTCAGAATTGCACCTTGCAATGCGGAGAAATTACTGTTTGTGCATTCACATTATTCATTGATTTTTGCCATGGAAAAACATCATGTTATTCATATACCAGAAATGTTTGAAGCTACTGACTGAATGAAAGGAGCTGGCATCTCACTCTCTTTGAATCTTCTTTATCATGCTAAGAGGAGCAGGAAAAAGCAAAAAATTTCAGAATTGCACCTTGCAATGCGGAGAAATTACTGTTTGCGCATTTACAATATTCATTGATTTTTGCCATTGAAAAACGTCCAGAAATGTTTGAAGCTACTGACTGAATGAAAACAGCTGGCATCTCACTCTCTTTGAATCTTCTTTATCATGCTAAGAGGAGCAGGAAAAAGCAAAAAATTTCAGAATTGCACCTTGCAATGCGGAGAAATTACTGTTTGTGCATTCACATTTTTCATTGATTTTTGCCATTGAAAAACGTCCAGAAATGTTTGAAGCTACTGACTGAATGAAAGGAGCTGGCATCTCACTCTCTTTGAATCTTCTTTATCATGCTAAGAGGAGCAGGAAAAAGCAAAACATTTCAGAATTGCACCTTGCTATGCGGAGAAATTACTGTTTGTGCATTTACAATATTCATTGATTTTTGCCATTGAAAAACGTCCAGAAATGTTTGAAGCTACTGACTGAATGAAAAGAGCTGGCATCTCACTCTCTTTGAATCTTCTTTATCATGCTAAAAGGAGCAGGAAAAAGCAAAAAATTTCAGAATTGCACCTTGCAATGCGGAGAAATTACTGTTTGTGCATTTACAATATTCATTGATTTTTGCCATTGAAAAAAGTCCAGAAATGTTTGACGCTACTGACTGAATGAAAGGAGCTGGCATCTCACTCTCTTTGAATCTTCTTTATCATGCTAAGAGGAGCAGGAAAAAGCAAAAAAATTCAGAATTGCACCTTGCAATGCAGAGAAATTACTGTTTGTGCATTCACATTATTCATTGATTTTTGCCATTGAAAAACATCATGTTATTCATATACCAGAAATGTTTGAAGCTACTGACTGAGTGAAAAGAGCTGGCATCTCACTCTCTTTGAATCTTCTTTATCATGCTAAGAGGAGCAGGAAAAAGCAAAAAATTTCAGAATTGCACCTTGCAATGCGGAGAAATTACTGTTTGTGCATTTACAATATTCATTGATTTTTGCCATTGAAAAACGTCCAGAAATGTTTGAAGCTACTGACTGAATGAAATGAGCTGGCATCTCACTCTCTTTGGATCTTCTTTATCATGCTAAGAGGAGGAGGAAAAGGCAAAAAATTTCAGAATTGCACCTTGCAATGCGGAGAAATTACTGTTTGGGCATTTACAATATTCATTGATTTTTGCCATTGAAAAACGTCCAGAAATGTTTGAAGCTACTGACTGAATGAAAGGAGCTGGCATCTCACTCTCTTTGAATTTTCTTTATCATGCTAAGAGGAGCAGGAAAAAGCAAAAAATTTCAGAATTGCACCTTGCAATGCGGAGAAATTACTGTTTGCGCATTTACAATATTCATTGATTTTTGCCATTGAAAAACGTCCAGAAATGTTTGAAGCTACTGACTGAATGAAAACAGCTGGCATCTCACTCTCTTTGAATCTTCTTTATCATGCTAAGAGGAGCAGGAAAAAGCAAAAAATTTCAGAATTGCACCTTGCAATGCGGAGAAATTACTGTTTGTGCATTCACATTATTCATTGATTTTTGCCATTGAAAAACATCATGTTATTCATATACCAGAAATGTTTGAAGCTACTGACTGAATGAAAAGAGCTGGCATCTCACTCTCTTTGAATCTTCTTTATCATGCTAAGAGGAGCAGGAAAAAGCAAAAAATTTCAGAATTGCACCTTGCAATGCGGAGAAATTACTGTTTGTGCATTTACAATATTCATTGATTTTTGCCATTGAAAAACGTCCAGAAATGTTTGAAGCTACTGACTGAATGAAATGAGCTGGCATCTCACTCTCTTTGGATCTTCTTTATCATGCTAAGAGGAGGAGGAAAAGGCAAAAAATTTCAGAATTGCACCTTGCAATGCGGAGAAATTACTGTTTGGGCATTTACAATATTCATTGATTTTTGCCATTGAAAAACGTCCAGAAATGTTTGAAGCTACTGACTGAATGAAAGGAGCTGGCATCTCACTCTCTTTGAATCTTCTTTATCATGCTAAGAGGAGCAGGAAAAAGCAAAATATTTCAGAATTGCACCTTGCAATGCGGAGAAATTACTGTTTGTGCATTTACAATATTCATTGATTTTTGCCATTGAAAAATGTCCAGAAATGTTTGAAGCTACTGACTGAATGAAAGGAGCTGGCATCTCACTCTCTTTGAATCTTCTTTATCATGCTAAGAGGAGAAGGAAAAAGCAAAAAATTTCAGAATTGCACCTTGCAATGCGGAGAAATTACTGTTTGTGCATTCACATTATTCATTGATTTTTGCCATGGAAAAACATCATGTTATTCATATACCAGAAATGTTTGAAGCTACTGACTGAATGAAAGGAGCTGGCATCTCAATCTCTTTGAATCTTCTTTATCATGCTAAGAGGAGCAGGAAAAAGCAAAAAATTTCAGAATTGCACCTTGCAATGCGGAGAAATTACTGTTTGCGCATTTACAATATTCATTGATTTTTGCCATTGAAAAACGTCCAGAAATGTTTGAAGCTACTGACTGAATGAAAACAGCTGGCATCTCACTCTCTTTGAATCTTCTTTATCATGCTAAGAGGAGCAGGAAAAAGCAAAAAATTTCAGAATTGCACCTTGCAATGCGGAGAAATTACTGTTTGTGCATTCACATTATTCATTGATTTTTGCCATTGAAAAACGTCCAGAAATGTTTGAAGCTACTGACTGAATGAAAGGAGCTGGCATCTCACTCTCTTTGAATCTTCTTTATCATGCTAAGAGGAGCAGGAAAAAGCAAAAAATTTCAGAATTGCACCTTGCTATGCGGAGAAATTACTGTTTGTGCATTTACAATATTCATTGATTTTTGCCATTGAAAAACGTCCAGAAATGTTTGAAGCTACTGACTGGATGAAAAGAGCTGGCATCTCACTCTCTTTGAATCTTCTTTATCATGCTAAAAGGAGCAGGAAAAAGCAAAAAATTTCAGAATTGCACCTTGCAATGCGGAGAAATTACTGTTTGTGCATTTACAATATTCATTGATTTTTGCCATTGAAAAAGTCCAGAAATGTTTGACGCTACTGACTGAATGAAAGGAGCTGGCATCTCACTCTCTTTGAATCTTCTTTATCATGCTAAGAGGAGCAGGAAAAAGCAAACAAATTCAGAATTGCACCTTGCAATGCGGAGAAATTACTGTTTGTGCATTCACATTATTCATTGATTTTTGCCATTGAAAAACATCATGTTATTCATATACCAGAAATGTTTGAAGCTACTGACTGAATGAAAAGAGCTGGCATCTCACTCTCTTTGAATCTTCTTTATCATGCTAAGAGGAGCAGGAAAAAGCAAAAAATTTCAGAATTGCACCTTGCAATGCGGAGAAATTACTGTTTGTGCATTTACAATATTCATTGATTTTTGCCAGTGAAAAACGTCCAGAAATGTTTGAAGCTACTGACTGAATGAAAAGAGCTGGCATCTCACTCTCTTTGGATCTTCTTTATCATGCTAAGAGGAGGAGGAAAAGGCAAAAAATTTCAGAATTGCACCTTGCAATGCGGAGAAATTACTGTTTGGGCATTTACAATATTCATTGATTTTTGCCATTGAAAAACGTCCAGAAATGTTTGAAGCTACTGACTGAATGAAAGAAGCTGGCATCTCACTCTCTTTGAATCTTCTTTATCATGCTAATAGGAGCAGGAAAAAGCCAAAAATTTCAGAATTGCACCTTGCAATGCGGAGAAATTACTGTTTGCGCATTTACAATATTCATTGATTTTTGCCATTGAAAAACGTCCAGAAATGTTTGAAGCTACTGACTGAATGAAAGGAGCTGGCATCTCACTCTCTTTGAATCTTCTTTATCATGCTAATAGGAGCAGGAAAAAGCCAAAAATTTCAGAATTGCACCTTGCAATGCGGAGAAATTACTGTTTGTGCAATCACATTATTCATTGATTTTTGCCATTGAAAAACATCATGTTATTCATATACCAGAAATGTTTGAAGCTACTGATTGAATGAAAAGAGCTGGCATCTCACTCTCTTTGAATCTTCTTTATCATGCTAAGAGGAGCAGGAAAAAGCAAAACATTTCAGAATTGCAACTTGCAATGCGGAGAAATTACTGTTTGTGCATTCACATTATTCATTGATTTTTGCCGTTGAAAAACATCATGTTGTTCACATACCAGAAATGTTTGAAGCTACTGACTGAATGAAAGGAGCTGGCATCTAACTCTTTTTGAATCTTCTTTATCATGCTAAGAGGAGCAGGAAAAAGCAAAAAATTTCAGAATTGCACCTTGCAATGCAAAGAAATTACTGTTTGTGCATTCACATTATTCATTGATTTTTGTCATTGAAAAACATCATGTTATTCATATACCAGAAATGTTTGAAGCTACTGACTGAATGAAAGGAGCTGGCATCTCACTCTCTTTGAATCTTCTTTATCATGCTAAGAGGAGCAGGAAAAAGCAAAAAATTTCAGAATTGCACCTTGCAATGCGGAGAAATTACTGTTTGCGCATTTACAATATTCATTGATTTTTGCCATTGAAAAACGTCCAGAAATGTTTGAAGCTACTGACTGAATGAAAACAGCTGGCATCTCACTCTCTTTGTATCTTCTTTATCATGCTAAGAGGAGCAGGAAAAAGCAAAAAATTTCAGAATTGCACCTTGCAATGCGGAGAAATTACTGTTTGTGCATTCACATTATTCATTGATTTTTGCCATTGAAAAATGTCCAGAAATGTTTGAAGCTACTGACTGAATGAAAGGAGCTGGCATCTCACTCTCTTTGAATCTTCTTTATCATGCTAAGAGGAGCAGGAAAAAGCAAAAAATTTCAGAATTGCACCTTGCAATGCGGAGAAATTACTGTTTGTGCATTCACATTATTCATTGATTTTTGCCATTGAAAAACATCATGTTGTTCATATACCAGAAATGTTTGAAGCTACTGACTGAATGAAAGGAGCTGGCATCTCACTCTCTTTGAATCTTCTTTATCATGCTAAGAGGAGCAGGAAAAAGCAAAAAATTTCAGAATTGCACCATGCAATGCGGAGAAATTACTGTTTGTGCATTCACATTATTCATTGATTTTTGTCATTGAAAAACATCATGTTATTCATATACCAGAAATGTTTGAAGCTACTGAGTGAATGAAAGGAGCTGGCATCTCACTCTCTTTGAATCTTCTTTATCATGCTAAAAGGAGCAGGAAAAAGCAAAAAAATTCAGAATTGCACCTTGTAATGCGGAGAAATTACTGTTTGCGCATTTACAATATTCATTGATTTTTGCCATTGAAAAACGTCCAGAAATGTTTGAAGCTACTGACTGAATGAAAACAGCTGGCATCTCACTCTCTTTGAATCTTCTTTATCATGCTAAGAGGAGCAGGAAAAAGCAAAAAATTTCAGAATTGCACCTTGCAATGCGGAGAAATTACTGTTTGTGCATTTACAATATTCATTGATTTTTGCCATTGAAAAACGTCCAGAAATGTTTGAAGCTACTGACTGAATGAAAAGAGCTGGCATCTCACTCTCTTTGAATCTTCTTTATCATGCTAAGAGGAGCAGGAAAAAGCAAAGAATTTCAGAATTGCACCTTGCAATGCGGAGAAATTACTGTTTGTGCATTCACATTATTCATTGATTTTTGCCATTGAAAAACAGCATGTTATTCATATACCAGAAATGTTTGAAGCTACTGACTGAATGAAAAGAGCTGGCATCTCACTCTCTTTGAATCTTCTTTATCATGCTAATAGGAGCAGGAAAAAGTAAAAAATTTCAGAATTGCACCTTGCAATGCGGAGAAATTACTGTTTGTGCATTTACAATATTCATTGATTTTTGCCATTGAAAAACGTCCAGAAATGTTTGACGCTACTGACTGAATGAAAGGAGATGGCATCTCACTCTCTTTGAATCTTCTTTATCATACTAAGAGGAGAAGGAAAAAAGCAAAAAAATTCAGAATTGCACCTTGCAATGCGGAGAAATTACTGTTTGTGCATTCACATTATTCATTGATTTTTGCCATTGAAAAACATCATGTTATTCAAATACCAGAAATGTTTGAAGCTACTGACTGAATGAAAAGAGCTGGCATCTCACTCTCTTTGAATCTTCTTTATCATGCTAAGAGGAGCAGGAAAAAGCAAAAAATTTCAGAATTGCACCTTGCAATGCGGAGAAATTACTGTTTGTGCATTTACAATATTCATTGATTTTTGCCATTGAAAAACGTCCAGAAATGTTTGAAGCTACTGACTGAATGAAAAGAGCTGGCATCTCACTCTCTTTGAATCTTCTTTATCATGCTAAGAGGAGCAGGAAAAAGCAAAACATTTCAGAATTGCAACTTGCAATGCGGAGAAATTACTGTTTGTGCATTCACATTATTCATTGATTTTTGCCATTGAAAAACATCATGTTGTTCATATACCAGAAATGTTTGAAGCTTCTGACTGAATGAAAGGAGCTGGCATCTCACTCTCTTTGAATCTTTTTATCATGCTAAGAGGAGCAGGAAAAAGCAAAAAATTTCAGAATTGGACCTTGCAATGCGGAGAAATTACTGTTTGTGCATTTACAATATTCATTGATTTTTGCCATTGAAAAACGTCCAGAAGTGTTTGAAGCTACTGACTGAATGAAAAGAGCTGGCATCTCACTCTCTTTGAATCTTCTTTATCATGCTAAGAGGAGCAGGAAAAAGCAAAAAATTTCAGAATTGCACCTTGCAATGTGGAGAAATTACTGTTTGTGCATTTACAATATTCATTGATTTTTGCCATTGAAAAACGTCCAGAAATGTTTGAAGCTACTGACTGAATGAAAGGAGCTGGCATCTCACTCTCTTTGAATCTTCTTTATCATGCTAAGAGGAGCAGGAAAAAGCAAAAAATTTCAGAATTGCACCTTTCAATGCGGAGAAATTACTGTTTGTGCATTCACATTATTCATTGATTTTTGCCATTGAAAAACGTCCAGAAATGTTTGAAGCTACTGACTGAATGAAAGGAGCTGGCATCTCACTCTCTTTGAATCTTCTTTATCATGCTAAGAGGAGCAGGAAAAAGCAAAAAATTTCAGAATTGCACCTTGCAATGCGGAGAAATTACTGTTTGTGCATTTACAATATTCATTGATTTTTGCCATTGAAAAACGTCCAGAAATGTTTGAAGCTACTGACTGAATGAAAGGAGCTGGCATCTCACTCTCTTTGACTCTTCTTTATCATGCTAAGAGGAGCAGGAAAAAGCAAAAAATTTCAGAATTGCACCTTGCAATGCGGAGAAATTACTGTTTGTGCATTCACATTATTCATTGATTTTTGCCATTGAAAAACATCATGTTGTTCATATACCAGAAATGTTTGAAGCTACTGACTGAATGAAAGGAGCTGGCATCTCACTCTCTCTGAATCTTCTTTATCATGCTAAGAGGAGCAGGGAAAAGCAAAAAATTTCAGAATTGCACCTTGCAATGCGGAGAAATTACTGTTTGTTCATTCACATTATTCATTGATTTTTGCCATTGAAAAACAGCATGTTATTCATATACCAGAAATGTTTGAAGCTACTGACTGAATGAAAAGAGCTGGCATCTCACTCTCTTTGAATCTTCTTTATCATGCTAATAGGAGCAGGAAAAAGCAAAAAATTTCAGAATTGCACCTTGCAATGCAGAGAAATTACTGTTTGTGCATTTACAATATTCATTGATTTTTGCCATTGAAAAATGTCCAGAAATGTTTGAAGCTACTGACTGAATGAAAAGAGCTGGCATCTCATTCTCTTTGAATCTTCTTTATCATGCTAAGAGGAGCAGGAAAAAGCAAAAAATTTCAGAATTGCACCTTGCAATGTGGAGAAATTACTGTTTGTGCATTTACAATATTCATTGATTTTTGCCATTGAAAAACGTCCAGAAATGTTTGAAGCTACTGACTGAACGAAAGGAGCTGGCATCTCACTCTCTTTGAATCTTCTTTATCATGCTAAGAGGAGCAGGAAAAATCAAAAAATTTCAGAATTGCACCTTTCAATGCGGAGAAATTACTGTTTGTGCATTCACATTATTCATTGATTTTTGCCATTGAAAAACATCATGTTATTCATATACCAGAAATGTTTGAAGCTACTGACTGAATGAAAGGAGCTGGCATCTCACTCTCTTTGAATCTTCTTTATCATGCTAAGAGGAGCAGGAAAAAGCAAAAAATTTCAGAATTGCACCTTGCAATGCGGAGAAATTACTGTTTGTGCATTTACAATATTCATTGATTTTTGCCATTGAAAAACGTCCAGAAATGTTTGAAGCTACTGACTGAATGAAAGGAGCTGGCATCTCACTCTCTTTGAATCTTCTTTATCATGCTAAGAGGAGCAGGAAAAAGCAAAAAATTTCAGAATTGCACCTTGCAATGCGGAGGAATTACTGTTTGTGCATTCACATTATTCATTGATTTTTGCCATTGAAAAACATCATGTTGTTCATATACCAGAAATGTTTGAAGCTTCTGACTGAATGAAAGGAGCTGGCATCTCACTCTCTTTGAATCTTTTTATCATGCTAAGAGGAGCAGGAAAAAGCAAAAAATTTCAGAATTGGACCTTGCAATGCGGAGAAATTACTGTTTGTGCATTTACAATATTCATTGATTTTTGCCATTGAAAAACGTCCAGAAATGTTTGAAGCTACTGACTGAATGAAAAGAGCTGGCATCTCACTCTCTTTGAATCTTCTTTATCATGCTAAGAGAAGCAGGAAAAAGCAAAAAATTTCAGAATTGCACCTTGCAATGTGGAGAAATTACTGTTTGTGCATTTACAATATTCATTGATTTTTGCTATTGAAAAACGTCCAGAAATGTTTGAAGCTACTGACTGAATGAAAGGAGCTGGCATCTCACTCTCTTTGAGTCTTCTTTATCATGCTAAGAGGAGCAGGAAAAAGCAAAAAATTTCAGAATTGCACCTTTCAATGCGGAGAAATTACTGTTTGTGCATTCACATTATTCATTGATTTTTGCCATTGAAAAACATCATGTTATTCATATACCAGAAATGTTTGAAGCTACTGACTGAATGAAAGGAGCTGGCATCTCACTCTCTTTGAATCTTCTTTATCATGCTAAGAGGAGCAGGAAAAAGCAAAAAATTTCAGAATTGCACCTTGCAATGCGGAGAAATTACTGTTTGTGCATTTACAATATTCATTGATTTTTGCCATTGAAAAACGTCCAGAAATGTTTGAAGCTACTGACTGAATGAAAGGAGCTGGCATCTCACTCTCTTTGAATCTTCTTTATCATGCTAAGAGGAGCAGGAAAAAGCAAAAAATTTCAGAATTGCACCTTGCAATGCGGAGAAATTACTGTTTGTGCATTCACATTATTCATTGATTTTTGCTATTGAAAAACATCATGTTGTTCATATACCAGAAATGTTTGAAGCTACTGACTGAATGAAAGGAGCTGGCATCTTACTCTCTTTGAATCTTCTTTATCATGCTAAGAGGAGCAGGAAAAAGCAAAAAATTTCAGAATTGCACCTTGCAATGCGGAGAAATTACTGTTTGTGCATTTACAATATTCATTGATTTTTGCCATTGAAAAACGTCCAGAAATGTTTGAAGCTACTGACTGAATGAAAAGAGCTGGCATCTCACTCTCTTTGAATCTTATTTATCATGCTAAAAGGAGCAGGAAAAAGCAAAAAAATTCAGAATTGCACCTTGCAATGCGGAGAAATTACTGTTTGTGCATTTACAATATTCATTGATTTTTGCCATTGAAAAACGTCCAGAAATGTTTGAAGCTACTGACTGAATGAAAGGAGCTGGCATCTCACTCTCTTTGAATCTTCTTTATCATGCTAAGAGGAGCAGGAAAAAGCAAAAAATTTCAGAATTGCACCTTGCAATGCGGAGAAATTACTGTTTGTGCATTCACATTATTCATTGATTTTTGCCATTGAAAAACAGCATGTTATTCATATACCAGAAATGTTTGAAGCTACTGACTGAATGAAAAAAGCTGGCATCTCACTCTCTTTGAATCTTCTTTATCATGCTAATAGGAGCAGGAAAAAGTAAAAAATTTCAGAATTGCACCTTGCAATGCGGAGAAATTACTGTTTGTGCATTTACAATATTCATTGATTTTTGCCATTGAAAAACGTCCAGAAATGTTTGACGCTACTGACTGAATGAAAGGAGATGGCATCTCACTCTCTTTGAATCTTCTTTATCATGCTAAGAGGAGCAGGAAAAAGCAAAAAAATTCAGAATTGCACCTTGCAATGCGGAGAAATTACTGTTTGTGCATTCACATTATTCATTGATTTTTGCCATTGAAAAACATCATGTTATTCATATACCAGAAATGTTTGAAGCTACTGACTGAATGAAAAGAGCTGGCATCTCACTCTCTTTGAATCTTCTTTATCATGCTAAGAGGAGCAGGAAAAGCAAAAAATTTCAGAATTGCACCTTGCAATGCGGAGAAATTACTGTTTGTGCATTTACAATATTCATTGATTTTTGCCATTGAAAAATGTCCAGAAATGTTTGAAGCTACTGACTGAATGAAAAGAGCTGGCATCTCACTCTCTTTGAATCTTCTTTATCATGCTAAGAGGAGCAGGAAAAAGCAAAAAATTTCAGAATTGCACCCTGCAATGCGGAGAAATTACTGTTTGTGCATTTACAATATTCATTGATTTTTGCCATTGAAAAACGTCCAGAAATGTTTGAAGCTACTGACTGAATGAAAAGAGCTGGCATCTCACTCTCTTTGAATCTTCTTTATCATGCTAAGAGGAGCAGGAAAAAGCAAAACATTTCAGAATTGCAACTTGCAATGCGGAGAAATTACTGTTTGTGCATTCACATTATTCATTGATTTTTGCCATTGAAAAACATCATGTTGTTCATATACCAGAAATGTTTGAAGCTTCTGACTGAATGAAAGGAGCTGGCATCTCACTCTCTTTGAATCTTTTTATCATGCTAAGAGGAGCAGGAAAAAGCAAAAAATTTCAGAATTGCACCTTGCAATGCGGAGAAATTACTGTTTGTGCATTTACAATATTCATTGATTTTTGCCATTGAAAAACGTCCAGAAATGTTTGAAGCTACTGACTGAATGAAAAGAGCTGGCATCTCACTCTCTTTGAATCTTCTTTATCATGCTAAAAGGAGCAGGAAAAAGCAAAAAAATTCAGAATTGCACCTTGCAATGCGGAGAAATTACTGTTTGTGCATTTACAATATTCATTGATTTTTGCCATTGAAAAACGTCCAGAAATGTTTGAAGCTACTGACTGAATGAAAGGAGCTGGCATCTCACTCTCTTTGAATCTTCTTTATCATGCTAAGAGGAGCAGGAAAAAGCAAAAAATTTCAGAATTGCACCTTGCAATGCGGAGAAATTACTGTTTGTGCATTCACATTATTCATTGATTTTTGCCATTGAAAAACAGCATGTTATTCATATACCAGAAATGTTTGAAGCTACTGACTGAATGAAAAGAGCTGGCATCTCATTCTCTTTGAATCTTCTTTATCATGCTAAGAGGAGCAGGAAAAAGCAAAAAAATTCAGAATTGCACCTTGCAATGCGGAGAAATTACTGTTTGTGCATTCACATTATTCATTGATTTTTGCCATTGAAAAACATCATGTTATTCATATACCAGAAATGTTTGAAGCTACTGACTGAATGAAAAGAGCTGGCATCTCACTCTCTTTGAATCTTCTTTATCATGCTAAGAGGAGCAGGAAAAAGCAAAAAATTTCAGAATTGCACCTTGCAATGCGGAGAAATTACTGTTTGTGCATTTACAATATTCATTGATTTTTGCCATTGAAAAATGTCCAGAAATGTTTGAAGCTACTGACTGAATGAAAAGAGCTGGCATCTCACTCTCTTTGAATCTTCTTTATCATGCTAAGAGGAGCAGGAAAAAGCAAAAAATTTCAGAATTGCACCTTGCAATGCGGAGAAATTACTGTTTGTGCATTTACAATATTCATTGATTTTTGCCATTGAAAAACGTCCAGAAATGTTTGAAGCTACTGACTGAATGAAAAGAGCTGGCATCTCACTCTCTTTGAATCTTCTTTATCATGCTAAGAGGAGCAGGAAAAAGCAAAACATTTCAGAATTGCAACTTGCAATGCGGAGAAATTACTGTTTGTGCATTCACATTATTCATTGATTTTTGCCATTGAAAAACATCATGTTGTTCATATACCAGAAATGTTTGAAGCTTCTGACTGAATGAAAGGAGCTGGCATCTCACTCTCTTTGAATCTTTTTATCATGCTAAGAGGAGCAGGAAAAAGCAAAAAATTTCAGAATTGGACCTTGCAATGCGGAGAAATTACTGTTTGTGCATTTACAATATACATTGATTTTTGCCATTGAAAAACGTCCAGAAATGTTTGAAGCTACTGACTGAATGAAAAGAGCTGGCATCTCACACTCTTTGAATCTTTTTATCATGCTAAGAGGAGCAGGAAAAAGCAAAAAATTTCAGAATTGGACCTTGCAATGCGGAGAAATTACTGTTTGTGCATTTACAATATACATTGATTTTTGCCACTGAAAAACGTCCAGAAATGTTTGAAGCTACTGACTGAATGAAAAGAGCTGGCATCTCACACTCTTTGAATCTTCTTTATCATGCTAAGAGGAGCAGGAAAAAGCAAAAAAATTCAGAACTGCACCTTGCAATGCGGAGAAATTACTGTTTGTGCATTCACATTATTCATTGATTTTTGCCATTGAAAAACATCATGTTATTCATATACCAGAAATGTTTGAAGCTACTGACTGAATGAAAAGAGCTGGCATCTCACTCTCTTTGAATCTTCTTTATCATGCTAAGAGGAGCAGGAAAAGCAAAAAATTTCAGAATTGCACCTTGCAATGCGGAGAAATTACTGTTTGTGCATTTACAATATTCATTGATTTTTGCCATTGAAAAATGTCCAGAAATGTTTGAAGCAACTGACTGAATGAAAAGAGCTGGCATCTCACTCTCTTTGAATCTTCTTTATCATGCTAAGAGGAGCAGGAAAAAGCAAAAAATTTCAGAATTGCACCTTGCAATGCGGAGAAATTACTGTTTGTGCATTTACAATATTCATTGATTTTTGCCATTGAAAAACGTCCAGAAATGTTTGAAGCTACTGACTGAATGAAAAGAGCTGGCATCTCACTCTCTTTGAATCTTCTTTATCATGCTAAGAGGAGCAGGAAAAAGCAAAACATTTCAGAATTGCAACTTGCAATGCGGAGAAATTACTGTTTGTGCATTCACATTATTCATTGATTTTTGCCATTGAAAAACATCATGTTGTTCATATACCAGAAATGTTTGAAGCTTCTGACTGAATGAAAGGAGCTGGCATCTCACTCTCTTTGAATCTTTTTATCATGCTAAGAGGAGCAGGAAAAAGCAAAAAATTTCAGAATTGCACCTTGCAATGCGGAGAAATTACTGTTTGTGCATTTACAATATTCATTGATTTTTGCCATTGAAAAACGTCCAGAAATGTTTGAAGCTACTGACTGAATGAAAAGAGCTGGCATCTCACTCTCTTTGAATCTTCTTTATCATGCTAAAAGGAGCAGGAAAAAGCAAAAAAATTCAGAAGTGCACCTTGCAATGCGGAGAAATTACTGTTTGTGCATTTACAATATTCATTGATTTTTGCCATTGAAAAACGTCCAGAAATGTTTGAAGCTACTGACTGAATGAAAGGAGCTGGCATCTCACTCTCTTTGAATCTTCTTTATCATGCTAAGAGGAGCAGGAAAAAGCAAAAAATTTCAGAATTGCACCTTGCAATGCGGAGAAATTACTGTTTGTGCATTCACATTATTCATTGATTTTTGCCATTGAAAAACAGCATGTTATTCATATACCAGAAATGTTTGAAGCTACTGACTGAATGAAAAGAGCTGGCATCTCACTCTCTTTGAATCTTCTTTATCATGCTAAGAGGAGCAGGAAAAAGCAAAAAAATTCAGAATTGCACCTTGCAATGCGGAGAAATTACTGTTTGTGCATTCACATTATTCATTGATTTTTGCCATTGAAAAACATCATGTTATTCATATACCAGAAATGTTTGAAGCTACTGACTGAATGAAAAGAGCTGGCATCTCACTCTCTTTGAATATTCTTTATCATGCTAAGAGGAGCAGGAAAAAGCAAAAAATTTCAGAATTGCACCTTGCAATGCGGAGAAATTACTGTTTGTGCATTTACAATATTCATTGATTTTTGCCATTGAAAAACGTCCAGAAATGTTTGAAGCTACTGACTGAATGAAAAGAGCTGGCATCTCACTCTCTTTGAATCTTCTTTATCATGCTAAGAGGAGCAGGAAAAAGCAAAACATTTCAGAATTGCAACTTGCAATGCGGAGAAATTACTGTTTGTGCATTCACATTATTCATTGATTTTTGCCATTGAAAAACATCATGTTGTTCATATACCAGAAATGTTTGAAGCTTCTGACTGAATGAAAGGAGCTGGCATCTCACTCTCTTTGAATCTTTTTATCATGCTAAGAGGAGCAGGAAAAAGCAAAAAATTTCAGAATTGGACCTTGCAATGCGGAGAAATTACTGTTTGTGCATTTACAATATACATTGATTTTTGCCATTGAAAAACGTCCAGAAATGTTTGAAGCTACTGACTGAATGAAAAGAGCTGGCATCTCACACTCTTTGAATCTTCTTTATCATGCTAAGAGGAGCAGGAAAAAGCAAAAAAATTCAGAATTGCACCTTGCAATGTGGAGAAATTACTGTTTGTGCATTTACAATATTCATTGATTTTTGCCATTGAAGAACGTCCAGAAATGTTTGAAGCTAATGACTGAATGAAAGGAGCTGGCATCTCACTCTCTTTGAATCTTCTTTATCATGCTAAGAGGAGCAGGAAAAAGCTAAAAATTTCAGAATTGCACCTTTCAATGCGGAGAAATTACTGTTTGTGCATTCACATTATTCATTGATTTTTGCCATTGAAAAACATCATGTTATTCATATACCAGAAATGTTTGAAGCTACTGACTGAATGAAAGGAGCTGGCATCTCACTCTCTTTGAATCTTCTTTATCATGCTAAGAGGAGCAGGAAAAAGCAAAAAATTTCAGAATTGCACCTTGCAATGCGGAGAAATTACTGTTTGTGCATTTACAATATTCATTGATTTTTGCCATTGAAAAACGTCCAGAAATGTTTGAAGCTACTGACTGAATGAAAACAGCTGGCATCTCACTCTCTTTGAATCTTCTTTATCATGCTAATAGGAGCAGGAAAAAGCAAAAAATTTCAGAATTGCACCTTGCAATGCGGAGAAATTACTGTTTGTGCATTCACATTATTCATTGATTTTTGCCATTGAAAAACGTCCAGAAATGTTTGAAGCTACTGACTGAATGAAAGGAGATGGCATCTCACTCTCTTAGAATCTTCTTTTTCATGCTAAGAGGAGCAGGAAAAAGCAAAAAATTTCAGAATTGCACCTTGCAATGCGGAGAAATTACTTTTTGTGCATTCACATTATTCATTGATTTTTGCCATTGAAAGACATCATGTTCTTCATATACCAGAAATGTTTGAAGCTACTGACTGAATGAAAGGAGCTGGCATCTCACTCTCTTTGAATCTTCTTTATCATGCTAAGAGGAGCAGGAAAAAGCAAAAAATTTCAGAATTGCACCTTGCAATGCGGAGAAATTACTGTTTGTGCATTCACATTATTCATTGATTTTTGTCATTGAAAAACATCATGTTATTCATACACCAGAAATGTTTGAAGCTACTGAGTGAATGAAAGGAGCTGGCATCTCACTCTCTTTGAATCTTCTTTATCATGCTAAGAGGAGCAGGAAAAAGCAAAAAATTTCAGAATTGCACCTTGCAATGCGGAGAAATTACTGTTTGTGCATTTACAATATTCATTGATTTTTGCCATTGAAAAACGTCCAGAAATGTTTGAAGCTACTGACTGAATGAATGAAAAGAGCTGGCATCTCACTCTCTGTGAATCTTCTTTATCATGCTAAAAGGAGCAGGAAAAAGCAAAAAAATTCAGAATTGCACCTTGCAATGCGGAGAAATTACTGTTTGTGCATTTACAATATTCATTGATTTTTGCCATTGAAAAACGTCCAGAAATGTTTGACGCTACTGAAAAAATGAAAGTATCTGGCATCTCACTCTCTTTGAATCTTCTTTATCATGCTAAGAGGAGCAGGAAAAAGCAAAAAAATTCAGAATTGCACCTTGCAATGCGGAGAAATTACTGTTTGTGCATTTACAATATTCATTGATTTTTGCCATTGAAAAACGTCCAGAAATGTTTGAAGCTACTGACTGAATGAAAGGAGCTGGCATCTCACTCTCTTTGAATCTTCTTTATCATGCTAAGAGGAGCAGGAAAAAGCAAAAAATTTCAGAATTGCACCTTGCAATGCGGAGAAATTACTGTTTGTGCATTCACATTATTCATTGATTTTTGCCATTGAAAAACAGCATGTTATTCATATACCAGAAATGTTTGAAGCTACTGACTGAATGAAAAGAGCTGGCATCTCACTCTCTTTGAATCTTCTTTATCATGCTAAGAGGAGCAGGAAAAAGCAAAAAATTTCAGAATTGCACCTTGCAATGCGGAGAAATTACTGTTTGTGCATTTACAATATTCATTGATTTTTGCCATTGAAAAACGTCCAGAAATGTTTGAAGCTACTGACTGAATGAAAAGAGCTGGCATCTCACTCTCTTTGAATCTTCTTTATCATGCTAAGAGGAGCAGGAAAAAGCAAAACATTTCAGAATTGCAACTTGCAATGCGGAGAAATTACTGTTTGTGCATTCACATTATTCATTGATTTTTGCCATTGAAAAACAGCATGTTGTTCATATACCAGAAATGTTTGAAGCTTCTGACTGAATGAAAGGAGCTGGCATCTCACTCTCTTTGAATCTTTTTATCATGCTAAGAGGAGCAGGAAAAAGCAAAAAATTTCAGAATTGGACCTTGCAATGCGGAGAAATTACTGTTTGTGCATTTACAATATACATTGATTTTTGCCATTGAAAAACGTCCAGAAATGTTTGAAGCTACTGACTGAATGAAAAGAGCTGGCATCTCACACTCTTTGAATCTTCTTTATCATGCTAAGAGGAGCAGGAAAAAGCAAAAAATTTCAGAATTGCACCTTGCAATGTGGAGAAATTACTGTTTGTGCATTTACAATATTCATTGATTTTTGCCATTGAAGAACGTCCAGAAATGTTTGAAGCTAATGACTGAATGAAAGGAGCTGGCATCTCACTCTCTTTGAATCTTCTTTATCATGCTAAGAGGAGCAGGAAAAAGCTAAAAATTTCAGAATTGCACCTTTCAATGCGGAGAAATTACTGTTTGTGCATTCACATTATTCATTGATTTTTGCCATTGAAAAACATCATGTTATTCATATACCAGAAATGTTTGAAGCTACTGACTGAATGAAAGGAGCTGGCATCTCACTCTCTTTGAATCTTCTTTATCATGCTAAGAGGAGCAGGAAAAAGCAAAAAATTTCAGAATTGCACCTTGCAATGCGGAGAAATTACTGTTTGTGCATTTACAATATTCATTGATTTTTGCCATTGAAAAACGTCCAGAAATGTTTGAAGCTACTGACTGAATGAAAACAGCTGGCATCTCACTCTCTTTGAATCTTCTTTATCATGCTAATAGGAGCAGGAAAAAGCAAAAAATTTCAGAATTGCACCTTGCAATGCGGAGAAATTACTGTTTGTGCATTCACATTATTCATTGATTTTTGCCATTGAAAAACGTCCAGAAATGTTTGAAGCTACTGACTGAATGAAAGGAGATGGCATCTCACTCTCTTAGAATCTTCTTTTTCATGCTAAGAGGAGCAGGAAAAAGCAAAAAATTTCAGAATTGCACCTTGCAATGCGGAGAAATTACTTTTTGTGCATTCACATTATTCATTGATTTTTGCCATTGAAAGACATCATGTTCTTCATATACCAGAAATGTTTGAAGCTACTGACTGAATGAAAGGAGCTGGCATCTCACTCTCTTTGAATCTTCTTTATCATGCTAAGAGGAGCAGGAAAAAGCAAAAAATTTCAGAATTGCACCTTGCAATGCGGAGAAATTACTGTTTGTGCATTCACATTATTCATTGATTTTTGTCATTGAAAAACATCATGTTATTCATACACCAGAAATGTTTGAAGCTACTGAGTGAATGAAAGGAGCTGGCATCTCACTCTCTTTGAATCTTCTTTATCATGCTAAGAGGAGCAGGAAAAAGCAAAAAATTTCAGAATTGCACCTTGCAATGCGGAGAAATTACTGTTTGTGCATTTACAATATTCATTGATTTTTGCCATTGAAAAACGTCCAGAAATGTTTGAAGCTACTGACTGAATGAATGAAAAGAGCTGGCATCTCACTCTCTTTGAATCTTCTTTATCATGCTAAAAGGAGCAGGAAAAAGCAAAAAAATTCAGAATTGCACCTTGCAATGCGGAGAAATTACTGTTTGTGCATTTACAATATTCATTGATTTTTGCCATTGAAAAACGTCCAGAAATGTTTGACGCTACTGAAAAAATGAAAGTATCTGGCATCTCACTCTCTTTGAATCTTCTTTATCATGCTAAGAGGAGCAGGAAAAAGCAAAAAATTTCAGAATTGCACCTTGCAATGCGGAGAAATTACTGTTTGTGCATTCACATTAATCATTGATTTTTGCCATTGAAAAACATCATGTTATTCATATACCAGAAATGTTTGAGGCTACTGACTGAATGAAAAGAGCTGGCATCTCACTCTCTTTGAATCTTCTTTATAATGCTAAGAGGAGCAGGAAAAAGCAAATAATTTCAGAATTGCACCTTGCAATGCGGAGAAATTACTGTTTGTGCATTTACCATATTCATTGATTTTTGCCATTGAAAAACGTCCAGAAATGTTTGACGCTACTGACTGAATGAAAGGAGATGGCATCTCACTCTCTTTGAATCTCCTTTATCATGCTAAGAGGAGCAGGAAAAAGCAAAAAATTTCAGAATTGCACCTTGCAATGCGGAGAAATTACTGTTTGTGCATTCACATTATTCATTGATTTTTTCCATTGAAAAACATCATGTTTTTCATATACCAGAAATGTTTGAAGCTAATGAATGAATGAAAAGAGCTGGCATCTCACTCTCTTTGACTCTTCTTTATCATGCTAAGAGGAGCGGGAAAAAGCAAAAAATTTCAGAATTGCACCTTGCAATGCGGAGAAATTACTGTTTGTGCATTTACAATATTCATTGATTTTTGCCATTGAAAAACGTCCAGAAATGTTTGAAGCTACTGACTGAATGAAAAGAGCTGGCATCTCACTCTCTTTGAATCTTCTTTATCATGCTAAGAGGAGCAGGAAAAGGCAAAAAATTTCAGAATTGCACCTTGCAATGCGGAGAAATTACTGTTTGTGCATTTACAATATTCATTGACTTTTGCCATTGAAAAACGTCCAGAAATGTTTGAAGCTACAGACTGAATGAAAGGAGCTGGCATCTCACTCTCTTTGAATCTTCTTTATCATGCTAAGAGGAGCAGGAAAAAGCAAAACATTTCAGAATTGCAACTTGCAATGCAGAGAAATTACTGTTTGTGCATTTACAATATTCATTGATTTTTGCCATTGAAAAACGTCCAGAAATGTTTGAAGCTACTGACTGAATGAAAAGAGCTGGCATCTCACTCTCTTTGAATCTTCTTTATCATGCTAAGAGGAGCAGGAAAAAGCAAAACATTTCAGAATTGCAACTTGCAATGCGGAGAAATTACTGTTTGTGCATTCACATTATTCATTGATTTTTGCCATTGAAAAACATCATGTTGTTCATATACCAGAAATGTTTGAAGCTTCTGACTGAATGAAAGGAGCTGGCATCTCACTCTCTTTGAATCTTTTTATCATGCTAAGAGGAGCAGGAAAAAGCAAAAAATTTCAGAATTGCACCTTGCAATGTGGAGAAATTACTGTTTGTGCATTTACAATATTCATTGATTTTTGCCATTGAAAAACGTCAAGAAATGTTTGAAGCTACTGACTGAATGAAAGGAGCTGGCATCTCACTCTCTTTGAATCTTCTTTATCATGCTAAGAGGAGCAGGAAAAAGCAAAAAATTTCAGAATTGCACCTTTCAATGCGGAGAAATTACTGTTTGTGCATTCACATTATTCATTGATTTTTGCCATTGAAAAACATCATGTTATTCATATACCAGAAATGTTTGAAGCTACTGACTGAATGAAAGGAGCTGGCATCTCACTCTCTTTGAATCTTCTTTATCATGCTAGGAGGAGCAGGAAAAAGCAAAAAATTTCAGAATTGCACCTTGCAATGCGGAGGAATTACTGTTTGTGCATTTACAATATTCATTGATTTTTGCAATTGAAAAACATCCAGAAATGTTTGAAGCTACTGACTGAATGAAAACAGCTGGCATCTCACTCTCTTTGAATCTTCTTTATCATGCTAATAGGAGCAGGAAAAAGCAAAAAATTTCAGAATTGCACCTTGCAATGCGGAGAAATTACTGTTTGTGCATTCACATTATTCATTGATTTTTGCCATTGAAAGACATCATGTTCTTCATATACCAGAAATGTTTGAAGCTACTGACTGAATGAAAGGAGCTGGCATCTCACTCTCTTTGAATCTTCTTTATCATGCTAAGAGGATCAGGAAAAAGCAAAAAATTTCAGAATTGCACCTTGCAATGCGGAGAAATTACTGTTTGTGCATTAACATTATTCATTGATTTTTGTCATTGAAAAACATCATGTTATTCATACACCAGAAATGTTTGAAGCTATTGAGTGAATGAAAGGAGCTGGCATCTCACTCTCTTTGAATCTTCTTTATCATGCTAAGGGGAGCAGGAAAAAGCAAAAAATTTCAGAATTGCACCTTGCAATGCGGAGAAATTACTGTTTGTGCATTTACAATATTCATTGATTTTTGCCATTGAAAAACGTCCAGAAATGTTTGAAGCTACTGACTGAATGAAAAGAGCTGGCATCTCACTCTCTTTGAATCTTCTTTATCATGCTAAAAGGAGCAGGAAAAAGCAAAAAAATTCAGAATTGCACCTTGCAATGCGGAGAAATTACTGTTTGTGCATTTACAATATTCATTGATTTTTGCCATTGAAAAACGTCCAGAAATGTTTGACGCTACTGAAAAAATGAAAGTATCTGGCATCTCACTCTCTTTGAATCTTCTTTATCATGCTAAGAGGAGCAGGAAAAAGCAAAAAATTTCAGAATTGCACCTTGCAATGCGGAGAAATTACTGTTTGTGCTTTGACATTATTCATTGATTTTTGCCATTGAAAAACATCATGTTATTCATATACCAGAAATGTTTGAGGCTACTGACTGAATGAAAAGAGCTGGAATCTCACTCTCTTTGAATCTTCTTTATCATGCTAAGAGGAGCAGGAAAAAGTAAAAAATTTGAGAATTGCACCTTGCAATGCGGACAAATTACTGTTTGTGCATTTACAATATTCATTGATTTTTGCCATTGAAAAACGTCCAGAAATGTTTGAAGCTACTGACTGAATGAAAGGAGCTGGCATCTCACTCTCTTTGAATCTTCTTTATCATGCTAAGAGGAGCAGGAAAAAGCAAAAAATTGCAGAATTGCACCTTGCAATGCGGAGAAATTACTGTTTGTGCATTCACATTATTCATTGATTTTTGCCATTGAAAGACATTATGTTCTTCATATACCAGAAATGTTTGAAGCTACTGACTGAATGAAAGGAGCTGGCATCTCACTCTCTTTGAATCTTCTTTATCATGCTAAGAGGAGCAGGAAAAAGCAAAAAATTTCAGAATTGCACCTTGCAATGCGGAGAAATTTCTGTTTGTGCATTTACAATATTCATTGATTTTTGCCATTGAAAAACGTCCAGAAATGTTTGACGCTACTGAAAAAATGAAAGTATCTGGCATCTCACTCTCTTTGAATCTTCTTTATCATGCTAAGAGGAGAAGGAAAAAGCAAAAAATTTCAGAATTGCACCTTGCAATGCGGAGAAATTACTGTTTGTGTATTCACATTAATCATTGATTTTTGCCATTGAAAAACATCATGTTATTCATATACCAGAAATGTTTGAGGCTACTGACTGAATGAAAAGAGCTGGCATCTCACTCTCTTTGAATCTTCTTTATCATGCTAAGAGGAGCAGGAAAAAGCAAAAAATTTCAGAATTGCACCTTGCAGTGCGGAGAAATTACTGTTTGTGCATTTACAATATTCATTGATTTTTGCCATTGAAAAACGTCCAGAAATGTTTGAAGCTACTGACTGAATGAAAAGAGCTGGCATCTCACTCTCTTTGAATCTTCTTTATCATGCTAAGAGGAGCAGGAAAAGGCAAAAAATTTCAGAATTGCACCTTGCAATGCGGAGAAATTACTGTTTGTGCATTTACAATATTCATTGACTTTTGCCATTGAAAAACGTCCAGAAATGTTTGAAGCTACAGACTGAATTAAAGGAGCTGGCATCTCACTCTCTTTGAATCTTCTTTATCATGCTAAGAGGAGCAGGAAAAAGCAAAACATTTCAGAATTGCAACTTGCAATGCAGAGAAATTTCTGTTTGTGCATTCACATTATTCATTGATTTTTGCCATTGAAAAACATCATGTTGTTCATATACCAGAAATGTTTGAAGCTACTGACTGAATGAAAGGAGCTGGCATCTCACTCTCTTTGAATCTTCTTTATCATGCTAAGAGGAGCAGGAAAAAGCAAAAAATTTCAGAATTGCACCTTGCAATGCAGAGAAATTACTGTTTGTGCATTCACATTATTCATTGATTTTTGTCATTGAAAAACATCATGTTATTCATACACCAGAAATGTTTGAAGCTACTGAGTGAATGAAAGGAGCTGGCATCTCACTCTCTTTGAATCTTCTTTATCATGCTAAGAGGAGCAGGAAAAAGCAAAAAATTTCAGAATTGCACCTTGCAGTGCGGAGAAATTACTGTTTGTGCATTTACAATATTCATTGATTTTTGCCATTGAAAAACGTCCAGAAATGCTTGAAGCTACTGACTGAATGAAAAGAGCTGGCATCTCACTCTCTTTGAATCTTCTTTATCATGCTAAAAGGAGCAGGAAAAAGCAAAAAAATTCAAAATTGCACCTTGCAATGCGGAGAAATTACTGTTTGTGCATTTACAATATTCATTGATTTTTGCCATTGAAAAACGTCCAGAAATGTTTGAAGCTACTGACTGAATGAAAGGAGCTGGCATCTCACTCTCTTTGAATATTCTTTATCATGCTAATAGGAGCAGGAAAAAGCAAAAAATTTCAGAATTGCACCTTGCAATGCGGAGAAATTACTGTTTGTGCATTCACATTATTCATTGATTTTTGCCATTGAAAAACATCATGTTATTCATATACCAGAAATGTTTGAAGCTACTGACTGAATGAAAAGAGCTGGCATCTCACTCTCTTTGAATCTTCTTTATCATGCTATGAGGAGAAGGAAAAAGTAAAAAATTTCAGAATTGCACCTTGCAATGCGGAGAAATTACTGTTTGTGCATTTACAATATTCATTGATTTTTGCCATTGAAAAACGTCCAGAAATGTTTGAAGCTACTGACTGAATGAAAACAGCTGGCATCTCACTCTCTTTGAATCTTCTTTATCATGCTAATAGGAGCAGGAAAAAGCAAAAAATTTCAGAATTGCACCTTGCAATGCGGAGAAATTACTGTTTGTGCATTCACATTATTCATTGATTTTTGCCATTGAAAAACGTCCAGAAATGTTTGAAGCTACTGACTGAATGAAAGGAGCTGGCATCTCACTCTCTTAGAATCTTCTTTTTCATGCTAAGAGGAGCAGGAAAAAGCAAAAAAATTCAGAATTGCACCTTGCAATGCGGAGAAATTACTTTTTGTGCATTCACATTATTCATTGATTTTTGCCATTGAAAGACATCATGTTCTTCATATACCAGAAATGTTTGAAGTTACTGACTGAATGAAAGGAGCTGGCATCTCACTCTCTTTGAATCTTCTTTATCATGCTAAGAGGAGCAGGAAAAAGCAAAAAATTTCAGAATTGCACCTTGCAATGCGGAGAAATTACTGTTTGTGCATTCACATTATTCATTGATTTTTGTCATTGAAAAACATCATGTTATTCATACACCAGAAATGTTTGAAGCTACTGAGTGAATGAAAGGAGCTGGCATCTCACTCTCTTTGAATCTTCTTTATCATGCTAAGAGGAGCAGGAAAAAGCAAAAAATTTCAGAATTGCACCTTGCAATGCGGAGAAATTACTGTTTGTGCATTTACAATATTCATTGATTTTTGACATTGAAAAACGTCCAGAAATGTTTGAAGCTACTGACTGAATGAATGAAAAGATCTGGCATCTCACTCTCTTTGAATCTTCTTTATCATGCTAAAAGGAGCAGGAAAAAGCAAAAAAATTCAGAATTGCACCTTGCAATGCGGAGAAATTACTGTTTGTGCATTTACAATATTCATTGATTTTTGCCATTGAAAAACGTCCAGAAATGTTTGACGCTACTGAAAAAATGAAAGTATCTGGCATCTCACTCTCTTTGAATCTTCTTTATCATGCTAAGAGGAGCAGGAAAAAGCAAAAAATTTCAGAATTGCACCTTGCAATGCGGAGAAATTACTGTTTGTGCATTCACATTATTCATTGATTTTTTCCATTGAAAAACATCATGTTATTCATATACCAGAAATGTTTGAAGCTAATGACTGAATGAAAAGAGCTGGCATCTCACTCTCTTTGAATCTTCTTTATCATGCTAAGAGGAGCAGGAAAAAGCAAAAAATTTCAGAATTGCACCTTGCAATGCGGAGAAATTACTGTTTGTGCATTTACAATATTCATTGATTTTTGCCATTGAAAAACGTCCAGAAATGTTTGAAGCTACTGACTGAATGAAAAGAGCTGGCATCTCACTCTCTTTGAATCTTCTTTATCATGCTAAGAGGAGCAGGAAAAGGCAAAAAATTTCAGAATTGCACCTTGCAATGCGGAGAAATTACTGTTTGTGCATTTACAATATTCATTGACTTTTGCCATTGAAAAACGTCCAGAAATGTTTGAAGCTACAGACTGAATGAAAGGAGCTGGCATCTCACTCTCTTTGAATCTTCTTTATCATGCTAAGAGGAGCAGGAAAAAGCAAAACATTTCAGAATTGCAACTTGCAATGCAGAGAAATTACTGTTTGTGCATTTACAATATTCATTGATTTTTGCCATTGAAAAACGTCCAGAAATGTTTGAAGCTACTGACTGAATGAAAAGAGCTGGCATCTCACTCTCTTTGAATCTTCTTTATCATGCTAAGAGGAGCAGGAAAAAGCAAAACATTTCAGAATTGCAACTTGCAATGCGGAGAAATTACTGTTTGTGCATTCACATTATTCATTGATTTTTGCCATTGAAAAACATCATGTTGTTCACATACCAGAAATGTTTGAAGCTTCTGACTGAATGAAAGGAGCTGGCATCTCACTCTCTTTGAATCTTTTTATCATGCTAAGAGGAGCAGGAAAAAGCAAAAAATTTCAGAATTGCACCTTGCAATGCGGAGAAATTACTGTTTGTGCACTTACAATATTCATTGATTTTTGCCATTGAAAAACGTCCAGAAATGTTTGAAGCTACTGACTGAATGAAAAGAGCTGGCATCTCACTCTCTTTGAATCTTCTTTATCATGCTAAGAGGAGCAGGAAAAAGCAAAAAATTTCAGAATTGCACCTTGCAATGTGGAGAAATTACTGTTTGTGCATTTACAATATTCATTGATTTTTGCCATTGAAAAACGTCAAGAAATGTTTGAAGCTACTGACTGAATGAAAGGAGCTGGCATCTCACTCTCCTTGAATCTTCTTTATCATGCTAAGAGGAGCAGGAAAAAGCAAAAAATTTCAGAATTGCACCTTTCAATGCGGAGAAATTACTGTTTGTGCATTCACATTATTCATTGATTTTTGCCATTGAAAAACATCATGTTATTCATATAACAGAAATGTTTGAAGCTACTGACTGAATGAAAGGAGCTGGCATCTCACTCTCTTTGAATCTTCTTTATCATGCTAAGAGGAGCAGGAAAAAGTAAAAAATTTGAGAATTGCACCTTGCAATGCGGACAAATTACTGTTTGTGCATTTACAATATTCATTGATTTTTGCCATTGAAAAACGTCCAGAAATGTTTGAAGCTACTGACTGAATGAAAGGAGCTGGCATCTCACTCTCTTTGAATCTTCTTTATCATGCTAAGAGGAGCAGGAAAAAGCAAAAAATTGCAGAATTGCACCTTGCAATGCGGAGAAATTACTGTTTGTGCATTCACATTATTCATTGATTTTTGCCATTGAAAGACATTATGTTCTTCATATACCAGAAATGTTTGAAGCTACTGACTGAATGAAAGGAGCTGGCATCTCACTCTCTTTGAATCTTCTTTATCATGCTAAGAGGAGCAGGAAAAAGCAAAAAATTTCAGAATTGCACCTTGCAATGCGGAGAAATTTCTGTTTGTGCATTTACAATATTCATTGATTTTTGCCATTGAAAAACGTCCAGAAATGTTTGAAGCTACTGACTGAATGAAAAGAGCTGGCATCTCACTCTCTTTGAATCTTCTTTATCATGCTAAAAGGAGCAGGAAAAAGCAAAAAAATTCAGAATTGCACCTTGCAATGCGGAGAAATTACTGTTTGTGCATTTACAATATTCATTGATTTTTGCCATTGAAAAACGTCCAGAAATGTTTGACGCTACTGAAAAAATGAAAGTATCTGGCATCTCACTCTCTTTGAATCTTCTTTATCATGCTAAGAGGAGAAGGAAAAAGCAAAAAATTTCAGAATTGCACCTTGCAATGCGGAGAAATTACTGTTTGTGTATTCACATTAATCATTGATTTTTGCCATTGAAAAACATCATGTTATTCATATACCAGAAATGTTTGAGGCTACTGACTGAATGAAAAGAGCTGGCATCTCACTCTCTTTGAATCTTCTTTATCATGCTAAGAGGAGCAGGAAAAAGCAAAAAATTTCAGAATTGCACCTTGCAGTGCGGAGAAATTACTGTTTGTGCATTTACAATATTCATTGATTTTTGCCATTGAAAAACGTCCAGAAATGTTTGAAGCTACTGACTGAATGAAAAGAGCTGGCATCTCACTCTCTTTGAATCTTCTTTATCATGCTAAGAGGAGCAGGAAAAGGCAAAAAATTTCAGAATTGCACCTTGCAATGCGGAGAAATTACTGTTTGTGCATTTACAATATTCATTGACTTTTGCCATTGAAAAACGTCCAGAAATGTTTGAAGCTACAGACTGAATTAAAGGAGCTGGCATCTCACTCTCTTTGAATATTCTTTATCATGCTAAGAGGAGCAGGAAAAAGCAAAAAATTTCAGAATTGCACCTTGCAATGCGGAGAAATTACTGTTTGTGCATTCACATTATTCATTGATTTTTGCCATTGAAAAACATCATGTTATTCATATACCAGAAATGTTTGAAGCTACTGACTGAATGAAAAGAGCTGGCATCTCACTCTCTTTGAATCTTCTTTATCATGCTATGAGGAGAAGGAAAAAGTAAAAAATTTCAGAATTGCACCTTGCAATGCGGAGAAATTACTGTTTGTGCATTTACAATATTCATTGATTTTTGCCATTGAAAAACGTCCAGAAATGTTTGAAGCTACTGACTGAATGAAAACAGCTGGCATCTCACTCTCTTTGAATCTTCTTTATCATGCTAATAGGAGCAGGAAAAAGCAAAAAATTTCAGAATTGCACCTTGCAATGCGGAGAAATTACTGTTTGTGCATTCACATTATTCATTGATTTTTGCCATTGAAAAACGTCCAGAAATGTTTGAAGCTACTGACTGAATGAAAGGAGCTGGCATCTCACTCTCTTAGAATCTTCTTTTTCATGCTAAGAGGAGCAGGAAAAAGCAAAAAATTTCAGAATTGCACCTTGCAATGCGGAGAAATTACTGTTTGTGCATTCACATTATTCATTGATTTTTGTCATTGAAAAACATCATGTTATTCATACACCAGAAATGTTTGAAGCTACTGAGTGAATGAAAGGAGCTGGCATCTCACTCTCTTTGAATCTTCTTTATCATGCTAAGAGGAGCAGGAAAAAGCAAAAAATTTCAGAATTGCACCTTGCAATGCGGAGAAATTACTGTTTGTGCATTTACAATATTCATTGATTTTTGACATTGAAAAACGTCCAGAAATGTTTGAAGCTACTGACTGAATGAATGAAAAGATCTGGCATCTCACTCTCTTTGAATCTTCTTTATCATGCTAAAAGGAGCAGGAAAAAGCAAAAAAATTCAGAATTGCACCTTGCAATGCGGAGAAATTACTGTTTGTGCATTTACAATATTCATTGATTTTTGCCATTGAAAAACGTCCAGAAATGTTTGACGCTACTGAAAAAATGAAAGTATCTGGCATCTCACTCTCTTTGAATCTTCTTTATCATGCTAAGAGGAGCAGGAAAAAGCAAAAAATTTCAGAATTGCACCTTGCAATGCGGAGAAATTACTGTTTGTGCATTCACATTATTCATTGATTTTTTCCATTGAAAAACATCATGTTATTCATATACCAGAAATGTTTGAAGCTAATGACTGAATGAAAAGAGCTGGCATCTCACTCTCTTTGAATCTTCTTTATCATGCTAAGAGGAGCAGGAAAAAGCAAAAAATTTCAGAATTGCACCTTGCAATGCGGAGAAATTACTGTTTGTGCATTTACAATATTCATTGATTTTTGCCATTGAAAAACGTCCAGAAATGTTTGAAGCTACTGACTGAATGAAAAGAGCTGGCATCTCACTCTCTTTGAATCTTCTTTATCATGCTAAGAGGAGCAGGAAAAGGCAAAAAATTTCAGAATTGCACCTTGCAATGCGGAGAAATTACTGTTTGTGCATTTACAATATTCATTGACTTTTGCCATTGAAAAACGTCCAGAAATGTTTGAAGCTACAGACTGAATGAAAGGAGCTGGCATCTCACTCTCTTTGAATCTTCTTTATCATGCTAAGAGGAGCAGGAAAAAGCAAAACATTTCAGAATTGCAACTTGCAATGCAGAGAAATTACTGTTTGTGCATTTACAATATTCATTGATTTTTGCCATTGAAAAACGTCCAGAAATGTTTGAAGCTACTGACTGAATGAAAAGAGCTGGCATCTCACTCTCTTTGAATCTTCTTTATCATGCTAAGAGGAGCAGGAAAAAGCAAAACATTTCAGAATTGCAACTTGCAATGCGGAGAAATTACTGTTTGTGCATTCACATTATTCATTGATTTTTGCCATTGAAAAACATCATGTTGTTCACATACCAGAAATGTTTGAAGCTTCTGACTGAATGAAAGGAGCTGGCATCTCACTCTCTTTGAATCTTTTTATCATGCTAAGAGGAGCAGGAAAAAGCAAAAAATTTCAGAATTGCACCTTGCAATGCGGAGAAATTACTGTTTGTGCACTTACAATATTCATTGATTTTTGCCATTGAAAAACGTCCAGAAATGTTTGAAGCTACTGACTGAATGAAAAGAGCTGGCATCTCACTCTCTTTGAATCTTCTTTATCATGCTAAGAGGAGCAGGAAAAAGCAAAAAATTTCAGAATTGCACCTTGCAATGTGGAGAAATTACTGTTTGTGCATTTACAATATTCATTGATTTTTGCCATTGAAAAACGTCAAGAAATGTTTGAAGCTACTGACTGAATGAAAGGAGCTGGCATCTCACTCTCCTTGAATCTTCTTTATAATGCTAAGAGGAGCAGGAAAAAGCAAAAAATTTCAGAATTGCACCTTTCAATGCGGAGAAATTACTGTTTGTGCATTCACATTATTCATTGATTTTTGCCATTGAAAAACATCATGTTATTCATATAACAGAAATGTTTGAAGCTACTGACTGAATGAAAGGAGCTGGCATCTCACTCTCTTTGAATCTTCTTTATCATGCTAGGAGGAGCAGGAAAAAGCAAAAAATTTCAGAATTGCACCTTGCAATGCGGAGGAATTACTGTTTGTGCATTTACAATATTCATTGATTTTTGCAATTGAAAAACGTCCAGAAATGTTTGAAGCTACTGACTGAATGAAAACAGCTGGCATCTCACTCTCTTTGAATCTTCTTTATCATGCTAATAGGAGCAGGAAAAAGCAAAAAATTTCAGAATTGCACCTTGCAATGCGGAGAAATTACTGTTTGTGCATTTACAATATTCATTGACTTTTGCCATTGAAAAACGTCCAGAAATGTTTGAAGCTACAGACTGAATGAAAGGAGCTGGCATCTCACTCTCTTTGAATCTTCTTTATCATGCTAAGAGGAGCAGGAAAAAGCAAAACATTTCAGAATTGCAACTTGCAATGCAGAGAAATTACTGTTTGTGCATTTACAATATTCATTGATTTTTGCCATTGAAAAACGTCCAGAAATGTTTGAAGCTACTGACTGAATGAAAAGAGCTGGCATCTCACTCTCTTTGAATCTTCTTTATCATGCTAAGAGGAGCAGGAAAAAGCAAAACATTTCAGAATTGCAACTTGCAATGCGGAGAAATTACTGTTTGTGCATTCACATTATTCATTGATTTTTGCCATTGAAAAACATCATGTTGTTCACATACCAGAAATGTTTGAAGCTACTGACTGAATGAAAGGAGCTGGCATCTCACTCTCTTTGAATCTTCTTTATCATGCTAGGAGGAGCAGGAAAAAGCAAAAAATTTCAGAATTGCACCTTGCAATGCGGAGGAATTACTGTTTGTGCATTTACAATATTCATTGATTTTTGCAATTGAAAAACGTCCAGAAATGTTTGAAGCTACTGACTGAATGAAAACAGCTGGCATCTCACTCTCTTTGAATCTTCTTTATCATGCTAATAGGAGCAGGAAAAAGCAAAAAATTTCAGAATTGCACCTTGCAATGCGGAGAAATTACTGTTTGTGCATTCACATTATTCATTGATTTTTGCCATTGAAAGACATCATGTTCTTCATATACCAGAAATGTTTGAAGCTACTGACTGAATGAAAGGAGCTGGCATCTCACTCTCTTTGAATCTTCTTTATCATGCTAAGAGGAGCAGGAAAAAGCAAAAAATTTCAGAATTGCACCTTGCAATGCGGAGAAATTACTGTTTGTGCATTCACATTATTCATTGATTTTTGTCATTGAAAAACATCATGTTATTCATACACCAGAAATGTTTGAAGCTATTGAGTGAATGAAAGGAGCTGGCATCTCACTCTCTTTGAATCTTCTTTATCACGCTAGGAGGAGCAGGAAAAAGCAAAAAATTTCAGAATTGCACCTTGCAATGCGGAGGAATTACTGTTTGTGCATTTACAATATTCATTGATTTTTGCCATTGAAAAACGTCCAGAAATGTTTGAAGCTACTGACTGAATGAAAAGAGCTGGCATCTCACTCTCTTTGAATATTCTTTATCATGCTAAGAGGAGCAGGAAAAGGCAAAAAATTTCAGAATTGCACCTTGCAATGCGGAGAAATTACTGTTTGTGCATTTACAATATTCATTGACTTTTGCCATTGAAAAACGTCCAGAAATGTTTGAAGCTACAGACTGAATGAAAGGAGCTGGCATCTCACTCTCTTTGAATCTTCTTTATCATGCTAAGAGGAGCAGGAAAAAGCAAAACATTTCAGAATTGCAACTTGCAATGCAGAGAAATTACTGTTTGTGCATTGACATTATTCATTGATTTTTGCCATTGAAAAACATCATGTTGTTCATATACCGGAAATGTTTGAAGCCACTGACTGAATGAAAGGAGCTGGCATCTCACTCTCTATGAATCTTCTTTATCATGCTAAGAGGAGCAGGAAAAAGCAAAAAATTTCAGAAGTGCATCTTGCAATGCGGAGAAATTACTGTTTGTGCATTCACATTATTCATTGATTTTTTCCATTGAAAAACATCATGTTATTCATATACCAGAAATGTTTGAAGCTACTGACTGAATGAAAAGAGCTGGCATCTCACTCTCTTTGAATCTGCTTTATCATGCTAAGAGGAGCAGGAAAAAGCAAAAAATTTCAGAATTGCACCTTGCAATGCAGGGAAATTACTGTTTGTGCATTTACAATATTCATTGATTTTTGCCATTGTAAAACGTCCAGAAATGTTTGAAGCTACTGACTGAATGAAAAGAGCTGGCATCTCACTCTCTTTGAATCTTCTTTATCATGCTAAGAGGAGCAGGAAAAAGCAAAAAATTTCAGAATTGCACATTGCAATGCGGAGAAATTACTGTTTGTGCATTTACAATATTCATTGATTTTTGCCATTGAAAAACGTCCAGAAATGTTTGAAGCTACTGACTGAATGAAAGGAGCTGGCATCTCACTCTCTTTGAATCTTCTTTATCATGCTAAGAGGAGCAGGAAAAAGCAAAAAATTTCAGAATTGCACCTTGCAATGCGGAGAAATTACTGTTTGTGCATTCACATTATTCATTGATTTTTGCCATTGAAAGACATCATGTTCTTCATATACCAGAAATGTTTGAAGCTACTGACTGAATGAAAGGAGCTGGCATCTCACTCTCTTTGAATCTTCTTTATCATGCTAAGAGGAGCAGGAAAAAGCAAAAAATTTCAGAATTGCACCTTGCAATGCGGAGAAATTACTGTTTGTGCATTCACATTATTCATTGATTTTTGTCATTGAAAAACATCATGTTATTCATACACCAGAAATGTTTGAAGCTACTGAGTGAATTAAAGGAGCTGGCATCTCACTCTCTTTGAATCTTCTTTATCATGCTAAGAGGAGCAGGAAAAAGCAAAAAATTTCAGAATTGCACCTTGCAATGCGGAGAAATTACTGTTTGTGCATTTACAATATTCATTGATTTTTGCCATTGAAAAACGTCCAGAAATGTTTGAAGCTACTGACTGAATGAAAAGAGCTGGCATCTCACTCTCTTTGAATCTTCTTTATCATGCTAAAAGGAGCAGGAAAAAGCAAAAAAATTCAGAATTGCACCTTGCAATGCGGAGAAATTACTGTTTGTGCATTTACAATATTCATTGATTTTTGCCATTGAAAAACGTCCAGAAATGTTTGACGCTACTGAAAAAATGAAAGTATCTGGCATCTCACTCTCTTTGAATCTTCTTTATCATGCTAAGAGGAGCAGGAAAAAGCAAAAAATTTCAGAATTGCACCTTGCAATGCGGAGAAATTACTGTTTGTGTATTCACATTAATCATTGATTTTTGCCATTGAAAAACATCATGTTATTCATATACCAGAAATGTTTGAGGCTACTGACTTAATGAAAAGAGCTGGCATCTCACTCTCTTTGAATCTTCTTTATCATGCTAAGAGGAGCAGGAAAAAGCAAAAAATTTCAGAATTGCACCTTGCAGTGCGGAGAAATTACTGTTTGTGCATTTACAATATTCATTGATTTTTGCCATTGAAAAACGTCCAGAAATGTTTGAAGCTACTGACTGAATGAAAAGAGCTGGCATCTCACTCTCTTTGAATCTTCTTTATCATGCTAAGAGGAGCAGGAAAAGGCAAAAAATTTCAGAATTGCACCTTGCAATGCGGAGAAATTACTGTTTGTGCATTTACAATATTCATTGACTTTTGCCATTGAAAAACGTCCAGAAATGATTGAAGCTACAGACTGAATGAAAGGAGCTGGCATCTCACTCTCTTTGAATCTTCTTTATCATGCTAAGAGGAGCAGGAAAAAGCAAAACATTTCAGAATTGCAACTTGCAATGCAGAGAAATTACTGTTTGTGCATTCACATTATTCATTGATTTTTGCCATTGAAAAACATCATGTTGTTCATATACCAGAAATGTTTGAAGCTACTGACTGAATGAAAGGAGCTGGCATCTCACTCTCTTTGAATCTTCTTTATCATGCTAAGAGGAGCAGGAAAAAGCAAAAAATTTCAGAATTGCACCTTGCAATGCAGAGAAATTACTGTTTGTGCATTCACATTATTCATTGATTTTTGTCATTGAAAAACATCATGTTATTCATACACCAGAAATGTTTGAAGCTACTGAGTGAATGAAAGGAGCTGGCATCTCACTCTCTTTGAATCTTCTTTATCATGCTAAGAGGAGCAGGAAAAAGCAAAAAATTTCAGAATTGCACATTGCAATGCGGAGAAATTACTGTTTGTGCATTTACAATATTCATTGATTTTTGCCATTGAAAAACGTCCAGAAATGTTTGAAGCTACTGACTGAATGAAAGGAGCTGGCATCTCACTCTCTTTGAATCTTCTTTATCATGCTAAGAGGAGCAGGAAAAAGCAAAAAATTTCAGAATTGCACCTTGCAATGCGGAGAAATTACTGTTTGTGCATTCACATTATTCATTGATTTTTGCCATTGAAAGACATCATGTTCTTCATATACCAGAAATGTTTGAAGCTACTGACTGAATGAAAGGAGCTGGCATCTCACTCTCTTTGAATCTTCTTTATCATGCTAAGAGGAGCAGGAAAAAGCAAAAAATTTCAGAATTGCACCTTGCAATGCGGAGAAATTACTGTTTGTGCATTCACATTATTCATTGATTTTTGTCATTGAAAAACATCCTGTTATTCATACACCAGAAATGTTTGAAGCTACTGAGTGAATTAAAGGAGCTGGCATCTCACTCTCTTTGAATCTTCTTTATCATGCTAAGAGGAGCAGGAAAAAGCAAAAAATTTCAGAATTGCACCTTGCAATGCGGAGAAATTACTGTTTGTGCATTTACAATATTCATTGATTTTTGCCATTGAAAAACGTCCAGAAATGTTTGAAGCTACTGACTGAATGAAAAGAGCTGGCATCTCACTCTCTTTGAATCTTCTTTATCATGCTAAAAGGAGCAGGAAAAAGAAAAAAAATTCAGAATTGCACCTTGCAATGCGGAGAAATTACTGTTTGTGCATTTACAATATTCATTGATTTTTGCCATTGAAAAACGTCCAGAAATGTTTGACGCTACTGAAAAAATGAAAGTATCTGGCATCTCACTCTCTTTGAATCTTCTTTATCATGCTAAGAGGAGCAGGAAAAAGCAAAAAATTTCAGAATTGCACCTTGCAATGCGGAGAAATTACTGTTTGTGTATTCACATTAATCATTGATTTTTGCCATTGAAAAACATCATGTTATTCATATACCAGAAATGTTTGAGGCTACTGACTTAATGAAAAGAGCTGGAATCTCACTCTCTTTGAATCTTCTTTATCATGCTAAGAGGAGCAGGAAAAAGCAAAAAATTTCAGAATTGCACCTTGCAGTGCGGAGAAATTACTGTTTGTGCATTTACAATATTCATTGATTTTTGCCATTGAAAAACGTCCAGAAATGTTTGAAGCTACTGACTGAATGAAAAGAGCTGGCATCTCACTCTCTTTGAATCTTCTTTATCATGCTAAGAGGAGCAGGAAAAGGCAAAAAATTTCAGAATTGCACCTTGCAATGCGGAGAAATTACTGTTTGTGCATTTACAATATTCATTGACTTTTGCCATTGAAAAACGTCCAGAAATGTTTGAAGCTACAGACTGAATGAAAGGAGCTGGCATCTCACTCTCTTTGAATCTTCTTTATCATGCTAAGAGGAGCAGGAAAAAGCAAAACATTTCAGAATTGCAACTTGCAATGCAGAGAAATTACTGTTTGTGCATTCACATTATTCATTGATTTTTGCCATTGAAAAACATCATGTTGTTCATATACCAGAAATGTTTGAAGCTACTGACTGAATGAAAGGAGCTGGCATCTCACTCTCTTTGAATCTTCTTTATCATGCTAAGAGGAGCAGGAAAAAGCAAAAAATTTCAGAATTGCAACTTGCAATGCAGAGAAATTACTGTTTGTGCATTCACATTATTCATTGATTTTTGTCATTGAAAAACATCATGTTATTCATACACCAGAAATGTTTGAAGCTACTGAGTGAATGAAAGGAGCTGGCATCTCACTCTCTTTGAATCTTCTTTATCATGCTAAGAGGAGCAGGAAAAAGCAAAAAATTTCAGAATTGCACCTTGCAGTGCGGAGAAATTACTGTTTGTGCATTTACAATATTCATTGATTTTTGCCATTGAAAAACGTCCAGAAATGCTTGAAGCTACTGACTGAATGAAAAGAGCTGGCATCTCACTCTCTTTGAATCTTCTTTATCATGCTAAAAGGAGCAGGAAAAAGCAAAAAAATTCAAAATTGCACCTTGCAATGCGGAGAAATTACTGTTTGTGCATTTACAATATTCATTGATTTTTGCCATTGAAAAACGTCCAGAAATGTTTGAAGCTACAGACTGAATGAAAGGAGCTGGCATCTCACTCTCTTTGAATCTTCTTTATCATGCTAAGAGGAGCAGGAAAAAGCAAAACATTTCAGAATTGCAACTTGCAATGCAGAGAAATTACTGTTTGTGCATTGACATTATTCATTGATTTTTGCCATTGAAAAACATCATGTTGTTCATATACCAGAAATGTTTGAAGGTACTGACTGAATGAAAGGAGCTGGCATCTCACTCTCTATGAATCTTCTTTATCATGCTAAGAGGAGCAGGAAAAAGCAAAAAATTTCAGAAGTGCATCTTGCAATGCGGAGAAATTACTGTTTGTGCATTCACATTATTCATTGATTTTTTCCATTGAAAAACGTCCAGAAATGTTTGAAGCTACTGACTGAATGAAAAGAGCTGGCATCTCACTCTCTTTGAATCTTCTTTACCATGCTAAAAGGAGCAGGAAAAAGCAAAAAAATTCAGAATTGCACCTTGCAATGCGGAGAAATTACTGTTTGTGCATTCACAATATTCATTGATTTTTGCCATTGAAAAACGTTCAGAAATGTTTGACGCTACTGAAAAAATGAAAGTATCTGGCATCTCACTCTCTTTGAATCTTCTTTATCATGCTAAGAGGAGCAGGAAAAAGCAAAAAATTTCTGAATTGCACCTTGCAATGCGGAGAAATTACTGTTTGTGTATTCACATTAATCATTGATTTTTGCCATTGAAAAACATCATGTTATTCATATACCAGAAATGTTTGAGGCTACTGACTTAATGAAAAGAGCTGGCATCTCACTCTCTTTGAATCTTCTTTATCATGCTAAGAGGAGCAGGAAAAAGCAAAAAATTTCAGAATTGCACCTTGCAGTGCGGAGAAATTACTGTTTGTGCATTTACAATATTCATTGATTTTTGCCATTGAAAAACGTCCAGAAATGTTTGAAGCTACTGACTGAATGAAAAGAGCTGGCATCTCACTCTCTTTGAATCTTCTTTATCATGCTAAGAGGAGCAGGAAAAGGCAAAAAATTTCAGAATTGCACCTTGCAATGCGGAGAAATTACTGTTTGTGCATTTGCAATATTCATTGACTTTTGCCATTGAAAAACGTCCAGAAATGTTTGAAGCTACAGACTGAATGAAAGGAGCTGGCATCTCACTCTCTTTGAATCTTCTTTATCATGCTAAGAGGAGCAGGAAAAAGCAAAACATTTCAGAATTGCAACTTGCAATGCAGAGAAATTACTGTTTGTGCATTCACATTATTCATTGATTTTTGCCATTGAAAAACATCATGTTGTTCATATACCAGAAATGTTTGAAGCTACTGACTGAATGAAAGGAGCTGGCATCTCACTCTCTTTGAATCTTCTTTATCATGCTAAGAGGAGCAGGAAAAAGCAAAAAATTTCAGAATTGCACCTTGCAATGCAGAGAAATTACTGTTTGTGCATTCACATTATTCATTGATTTTTGTCATTGAAAAACATCATGTTATTCATACACCAGAAATGTTTGAAGCTACTGAGTGAATGAAAGGAGCTGGCATCTCACTCTCTTTGAATCTTCTTTATCATGCTAAGAGGAGCAGGAAAAAGCAAAAAATTTCAGAATTGCACCTTGCAGTGCGGAGAAATTACTGTTTGTGCATTTACAATATTCATTGATTTTTGCCATTGAAAAACGTCCAGAAATGCTTGAAGCTACTGACTGAATGAAAAGAGCTGGCATCTCACTCTCTTTGAATCTTCTTTATCATGCTAAAAGGAGCAGGAAAAAGCAAAAAAATTCAAAATTGCACCTTGCAATGCGGAGAAATTACTGTTTGTGCATTTACAATATTCATTGATTTTTGCCATTGAAAAACGTCCAGAAATGTTTGAAGCTACTGACTGAATGAAAGGAGCTGGCATCTCACTCTCTTTGAATATTCTTTATCATGCTAAGAGGAGCATGAAAAAGCAAAAAATTTCAGAATTGCACCTTGCAATGCGGAGAAATTACTGTTTGTGCATTCACATTATTCATTGATTTTTGCCATTGAAAAACATCATGTTATTCATATACCAGAAATGTTTGAAGCTACTGACTGAATGAAAAGAGCTGGCATCTCACTCTCTTTGAATCTTCTTTATCATGCTAAGAGGAGCAGGAAAAAGTAAAAAATTTCAGAATTGCACCTTGCAATGCGGAGAAATTACTGTTTGTGCATTTACAATATTCATTGATTTTTGCCATTGAAAAACGTCCAGAAATGTTTGACGCTACTGACTGAATGAAAGGAGATGGCATCTCACTCTCTTTGAATCTTCTTTATCATGCTAAGAGGAGCAGGAAAAAGCAAACAAATTCAGAATTGCACCTTGCAATGCGGAGAAATTACTGTTTGTGCATTCACATTATTCATTGATTTTTGCCATTGAAAAACATCATGTTATTCATATACCAGAAATGTTTGAAGCTACTGACTGAATGAAAAGAGCTGGCATCTCACTCTCTTTGAATCTTCTTTATCATGCTAAGAGGAGCAGGAAAAAGCAAAAAATTTCAGAATTGCACCTTGCAATGCGGAGAAATTACTGTTTGTGCATTTACAATATTCATTGATTTTTGCCATTGAAAAACGTCCAGAAATGTTTGAACCTACTGACTTAATGAAAAGAGCTGGCATCTCACTCTCTTTGAATCTTCTTTATAATGCTAAGAGGAGCAGGAAAAGGAAAAAAATTTCAGAATTGCACCTTGCAATGCGGAGAAATTACTGTTTGTGCATTTACAATATTCATTGATTTTTGCCATTGAAAAACGTCCAGAAATGTTTGAAGCTACTGACTGAATGAAAGGAGCTGGCATCTCACTCTCTTTGAATCTTCTTTATCATGCTAAGAGGAGCAGGAAAAAGCCAAAAATTTCAGAATTGCACCTTGCAATGCGGAGAAATTACTGTTTGTGCATTCACATTATTCATTGATTTTTGCCATTGAAAAACATCATGTCATTCATATACCAGAAATGTTTGAAGCTACTGACTGAATGAAAAGAGCTGACATCTCACTCTCTTTGAATCTTCTTTATCAAGCTAAGAGGAGCAGGAAAAAGCAAAAAATTTCAGAATTGCACCTTGCAATGCGGAGAAATTGCTCTTTGTGCATTTACAATATTCATTGATTTTTGCCATTGAAAAACGTCCAGAAATGTTTGAAGCTACTGACTGAATGAAAAGAGCTGGCATCTCACTCTCTTTTAATCTTCTTTATCATGCTAAGAGGAGCAGGAAAAAGCAAAACATTTCAGAATTGCAACTTGCAATGCGGAGAAATTACTGTTTGGGCATTCACATTATTCATTGATTTTTGAAATTGAAAAACATCATGTTGTTCATATACCAGAAATGTTTGAAGCTTCTGACTGAATGAAAGGAGCGGGCATCTCACTCTCTTTGAATCTTCTTTATCATGCTAAGTGGAGCAGGAAAAAGCAAAAAATTTCAGAATTGCACCTTGCAGTGCGGAGAAATTACTGTTTGTGCATTCACATTATTCATTGATTTTTGTCATTGAAAAACATCATGTTATTCATATACCAGAAATGTTTGAAGCTACTGACTGAATGAAAGGAGCTGGCTTATCACTTTCTTTGAATCTTCTTTATCATGCTAAGAGGAGCAGGAAAAAGCAAAAAATTTCAGAATTGCACCTTGCAATGCGGAGAAATTACTCTTTGTGCATTTACAATATTCATTGATTTTTGCCATTGAAAAACGTCCAGAAATGTTTGAAGCTACTGACTGAATGAAAAGAGCTGGCATCTCACTCTCTTTGAATCTTCTTTATCATGCTAAGAGGAGCAGGAAAAAGCAAAAAATTTCAGAATTGCACCTTGCAATGTGGAGAAATTACTGTTTGTGCATTTACAATATTCATTGATTTTTGCCATTGAAAAACGTCCAGAAATGTTTGAAGCTACTGACTGAATGAAAGGAGCTGGCATCTCACTCTCTTTGAATCTTCTTTATCATGCTAAGAGGAGCAGGAAAAAGCAAAAAATTTCAGAATTGCACCTTTCCATGCGGAGAAATTACTGTTTGTGCATTCACATTATTCATTGATTTTTGCCATTGAAAAACATCATGTTATTCATATACCAGAAATGTTTGAAGATACTGACTGAATGAAAGGAGCTGGCATCTCACTCTCTTTGTATCTTCTTTATCATGCTAAGAGGAGCAGGAAAAAGCAAAAAATGTCAGAATTGCACCTTGCAATGCGGAGAAATTACTGTTTGCGCATTTACAATATTCATTGATTTTTGCCATTGAAAAACGTCCAGAAATGTTTGAAGCTACTGACTGAATGAAAACAGCTGGCATCTCACTCTCTTTGAATCTTCTTTATCATGCTAAGAGGAGCAGGAAAAGCAAAAAATTTCAGAATTGCACATTGCAATGCAGAGAAATTACTGTTTGTGCATTCACATTATTCATTGATTTTTGTCATTGAAAAACGTCCAGAAATGTTTGAAGCTACTGACTGAATGAAAGGAGCTGGCATCTCACTCTCTTTGAATCTTCTTTATCATGCTAAGAGGAGCAGGAAAATGCAACAAATTTCAGAATTGTACCTTGCAATGCGGAGAAATTACTGTTTGTGCATTCACATTATTCATTGATTTTTGCCATTGAAAAACATCATGTTGTTCATATACCAGAAATGTTTGAAGCTACTGACTGAATGAAAGGAGCTGGCATCTCACTCTCTTTGAATCTTCTTTATCATGCTAAGAGGAGCAGGAAAAAGCAAAAAATTTCAGAAGTGCATCTTGCAATGCGAAGAAATTACTGTTTGTGCATTCACATTATTCATTGATTTTTGCCATTGAAAAACATCATGTTATTCATATACCAGAAATGTTTGAAGATACTGACTGAATGAAAGGAGCTGGCATCTCACTCTCTTTGAATCTTCTTTATCATGCTAAGAGGAGCAGGAAAAAGCAAAAAATGTCAGAATTGCACCTTGCAATGCGGAGAAATTACTGTTTGCGCATTTACAATATTCATTGATTTTTGCCATTGAAAAACGTCCAGAAATGTTTGAAGCTACTGACTGAATGAAAACAGTTGGCATCTCACTCTCTTTGAATCTTCTTTATCATGCTAAGAGGAGCAGGAAAAAGCAAAAAATTTCAGAATTGCACCTTGCAATGCGGAGAAATTACTGTTTGTGCATTCACATTATTCATTGATTTTTGTCATTGAAAAACGTCCAGAAATGTTTGAAGCTACTGACTGAATGAAAGGAGCTGGCATCTCACTCTCTTTGAATCTTCTTTATCATGCTAAGAGGAGCAGGAAAAAGCAAAAAATTTCAGAATTGTACCTTGCAATGCGGAGAAATTACTGTTTGTGCATTCACATTATTCATTGATTTTTGCCATTGAAAAACATCATGTTGTTCATATACCAGAAATGTTTGAAGCTACTGACTGAATGAAAGGAGCTGGCATCTCACTCTCTTTGAATCTTCTTTATCATGCTAAGAGGAGCAGGAAAAAGCCAAAAATTTCAGAATTGCACCTTGCAATGCGGAGAATTTACTGTTTGTGCATTCACATTATTCATTGATTTTTGTCATTGAAAAACATCATGTTATTCATATACCAGAAATGTTTGAAGCTACTGAGTGAATGAAAGGAGCTGGCATCTCACTCTCTTTGAATCTTCTTTATCATGCTAAGAGGAGCAGGAAAAAGCAAAAAATTTCAGAATTGCACCTTGCAATGCGGAGAAATTACTCTTTGTGCATTTACAATATTCATTGATTTTTGCCATTGAAAAACGTCCAGAAATGTTTGAAGCTACTGACTGATTGAAAAGAGCTGGCATCTCACTCTCTTTGAATCTTCTTTATCATGCTAAGAGGAGCAGGAAAAAGCAAAACATTTCAGAATTGCAACTTGCAATGCGGAGAAATTACTGTTTGTGCATTCCCATTATTCATTGATTTTTGCCATTGAAAAACATCATGTTGTTCATATACCAGAAATGTTTGAAGCTTCTGACGGAATGAAAGGAGCTGGCATCTCACTCTCTTTGAATCTTCTTTATCATGCTAAGTGGAGCAGGAAAAAGCAAAAAATTTCAGAATTGCACCTTGCAATGCGGAGAAATTACTGTTTGTGCATTCACATTATTCATTGATTTTTGTCATTGAAAAACATCATGTTATTCATATACCAGAAATGTTTGAAGCTACTGACTGAATGAAAGGAGCTGGCATCTCACTCTCTTTGAATCTTCTTTATCATGCTAAGAGGAGCAGGAAAAAGCAAAAAATTTCAGAATTGCACCTTGCAATGCGGAGAAATTACTGTTTGTGCATTTACAATATTCATTGATTTTTGCCATTGAAAAACGTCCAGAAATGTTTGAAGTTACTGACTGAATGAAAAGAGCTGGCATCTCACTCTCTTTGAATCTTCTTTATCATGCTAAGAGGAGCAGGAAAAAGCAAAAAATTTCAGAATTGCACCTTGCAATGTGGAGAAATTACTGTTTGTGCATTTACAATATTCATTGATTTTTGCCATTGAAAAACGTCCAGAAATGTTTGAAGCTACTGACTGAATGAAAGGAGCTGGCATCTCACTCTCTTTGAATCTTCTTTATCATGCTAAGAGGAGCAGGAAAAAGCAAAAAATTTCAGAATTGCACCTTTCAATGCGGAGAAATTACTGTTTGTGCATTCACATTATTCATTGATTTTTGCCATTGAAAAACATCATGTTATTCATATACCAGAAATGTTTGAAGCTACTGACTGAATGAAAGGAGCTGCCATCTCACTCTCTTTGAATCTTCTTTATCATGCTAAGAGGAGCAGGAAAAAGCAAAAAATGTCAGAATTGCACCTTGCAATGCGGAGAAATTACTGTTTGCGCATTTACAATATTCATTGATTTTTGCCATTGAAAAATGTCCAGAAATGTTTGAAGCTACTGACTGAATGAAAACAGCTGGCATCTCACTCTCTTTGAATCTTCTTTATCATGCTAAAAGGAGCAGGAAAAAGCAAAAAATTTCAGAATTGCACCTTGCAATGCGGAGAAATTACTGTTTGTGCATTCACATTATTCATTGATTTTTGCCATTGAAAAACATCATGTTGTTCATATACCAGAAATATTTGAAGCTACTGACTGAATGAAAGGAGCTGGCATCTCACTCTCTTTGAATCTTCTTTATCATGCTAAGAGGAGCAGGAAAAAGCAAAAAATTTCAGAATTGCACCTTGCAATGCGGAGAAATTACTGTTTGTGCATTCACATTATTCATTGATTTTTGTCATTGAAAAACATCATGTTATTCATATACCAGAAATGTTTGAAGCTACTGAGTGAATGAAAGGAGCTGGCATCTCACTCTCTTTGAATCTTCTTTATCATGCTAAGAGGAGCAGGAAAAAGCAAAAAATTTCAGAATTGCACCTTGCAATGCGGAGAAATTACTGTTTGTGCATTTACAATATTCATTGATTTTTGCCATTGAAAAACGTCCAGAAATGTTTGAAGCTACTGACTGAATGAAAAGAGCTGGCATCTCACTCTCTTTGAATCTTCTTTATCATGCTAAGAGGAGCAGGAAAAGGCAAAAAATTTCAGAATTGCACCTTGCAATGCGGAGAAATTACTGTTTGTGCATTTACAATATTCATTGACTTTTGCAATTGAAAAACGTCCAGAAATGTTTGAAGCTACAGACTGAATGAAAGGAGCTGGCATCTCACTCTCTTTGAATCTTCTTTATCATGCTAAGAGGAGCAGGAAAAAACCAAAAATTTCAGAATTGCACCTTGCAATGCGGAGAAATTACTGTTTGTGCATTCACATTATTCATTGATTTTTGCCTTTGAAAAACATCATGTTATTCATATACCAGAAATATTTGAAGCTACTGACTGAATGAAAAGAGCTGGCATCTCACTCTCTTTGAATCTTCTTTATCATGCTAAGAGGAGCAGGAAAAAGCAAAACATTTCAGAATTGCACCTTGCAATGCCGAGAAATTACTGTTTGTGCATTTACAATATTCATTGATTTTTGCCATTGAAAAACGTCCAGAAATGTTTGAAGCTACTGACTGAATGAAAGGAGCTGGCATCTCCATCTCTTTGAATCTTCTTTATCATGCTAAGAGGAGCAGGAAAAAGCAAAAAATTTCAGAATTGCACCTTTCAATGCGGAGAAATTACTGTTTGTGCATTCACATTATTCATTGATTTTTGCCATTGAAAAACATCATGTTATTCATATACCAGAAATGTTTGAAGCTACTGACTGAATGAAAGGAGCTGGCAACTCACTCTCTTTGAATCTTTTTTATCATGCTAAGAGGAGCAGGAAAAAGCAAAAAATGTCAGAATTGCACCTTGCAATGCGGAGAAATTACTGTTTGCGCATTTACAATATTCATTGATTTTTGCCATTGAAAAACGTCCAGAAATGTTTGAAGCTACTGACTGAATGAAAAGAGCTGGCATCTCACTCTCTTTGAATCTTCTTTATCATGCTAAGAGGAGCAGGAAAAAGCAAAAAATTTCAGAATTGCACCTTGCAATGCGGAGAAATTACTGTTTGTGCATTCACATTATTCATTGATTTTTGTCATTGAAAAATGTCCAGAAATGTTTGAAGCTACTGACTGAATGAAAGGAGCTGGCATCTCACTCTCTTTGAATCTTCTTTATCATGCTAAGAGGAGCAGGAAAAAGCAAAAAATTTCAGAATTGCACCTTGCAATGCGGAGAAATTACTGTTTGTGCATTCACTTTATTCATTGATTGTTGCCATTGAAAAACATCATGTTGTTCATATACCAGAAATGTTTGAAGCTACTGACTGAATGAAAGGAGCTGGCATCTCACTCTCTATGAATCTTCTTTATCAAGCTAAGAGGAGCAGGAAAAAGCAAAAAATTTCAGAAGTGCATCTTGCAATGCGGAGAAATTACTGTTTGTGCATTCACATTATTCATTGATTTTTTCCATTGAAAAACATCATGTTATTCATATACCAGAAATGTTTGAAGCTACTGACTGAATGAAAAGAGCTGGCATCTCACTCTCTTTGAATCTTCTTTATCATGCTAAGAGGAGCAGGAAAAAGCAAAAAAATTCAGAATTGTACCTTGCAATGCAGGGAAATAACTGTTTGTGCATTTACAATATTCATTGATTTTTGCCATTATAAAACGTCCAGAAATGTTTGAAGCTACTGACTGAATGAAAAGAGCTGGCATCTCACTCTCTTTGAATCTTCTTTATCATGCTAAGAGGAGCAGGAAAAAGCAAAAAATTTCAGAATTGCACCTTGCAATGCGGAGAAATTACTGTTTGTGCATTTACAATATTCATTGATTTTTGCCATTGAAAAACGTCCAGAAATGTTTGAAGCTATTGACTGAATGAAAGGAGCTGGCATCTCACTCTCTTTGAATCTTCTTTACCATGCTAAGAGGAGCAGGAAAAAGCAAAAAATTTCAGAATTGCACCTTGTAATGCGGAGAAATTACTGTTTGTGCATTCACATTATTCATTGATTTTTGCCATTGAAAAACACCATGTTGTTCATATACCAGAAATGTTTGACGCTACTGACTGAATGAAAGGAGATGGCATCTCACTCTCTTTGAATCTTCTTTATCATGCTAAGAGGAGCAGGAAAAAGCAAAAAATTTCAGAATTGCACCTTGCAATGCGGAGAAATTACTGTTTGTGCATTCACATTATTCATTGATTTTTGCCATTGAAAAACATCATGTTATTCATATACCAGAAATGTTTGAAGATACTGACTGAATGAAAAGAGCTGGCATCTCACTCTCTTTGAATCTTCTTTATCATGCTAAGAGGAGCAGGAAAAAGCAAAAAATTTCAGAATTGCACCTTGCAATGCGGAGAAATTACTGTTTGTGCATTTACAATATTCATTGATTTTTGCCATTGAAAAACGTCCAGAAATGTTTGAAGCTACTGACTGAATGAAAAGAGCTGGCATCTCACTCTCTTTCAATCTTCTTTATCATGCTAAGAGGAGCAGGAAAAGGCAAAAAAATTCAGAATTGCACCTTGCAATGCGGAGAAATTACTGTTTGTGCATTTACAATATTCATTGATTTTTGCCATTGAAAAATGTCCAGAAATGTTTGAAGCTACTGACTGAATGAAAGGAGCTGGCATCTCACTCTCTTTGAATCTTCTTTATCATGCTAAGAGGAGCAAGAAAAAGCAAAAAATTTCAGAATTGCACCTTGCAATGCGGAGAAATTACTGTTTGTGCATTCATATTATTCATTGATTTTTGCCATTGAAAAACATCATGTTATTCATATACCAGAAATGTTTGAAGCTACTGACTGAATGAAAAGAGCTGGCATCTCACTCTCTTTGAATCTTCTTTATCATGCTAAAAGGAGCAGAAAAAAGCAAAACATTTCAGAATTGCAACTTGCAATGCGGAGAAATTACTGTTTGTGCATTAACATTATTCATTGATTTTTGCGATTGAAAAACATCATGTTGTTCATATACCAGAAATGTTTGAAGCTACTGACTGAATGAAAGGAGCTGGCATCTCACTCTCTTTGAATCTTCTTTATCATGCTAAGAGGAGCAGGAAAAAGCAAAAAACTTCAGAAGTGCATCTTGCAATGCGGAGAAATTACTGTTTGTGCATTCACATTATTCATTGATTTTTTCCATTGAAAAACATCATGTTATTCATATACCAGAAATGTTTGAAGCTACTGACTGAATGAAAAGAGCTGGCATCTCACTCTCTTTGAATCTTCTTTATCATGCTAAGAGGAGCAGGAAAAAGCAAAACATTTCAGAATTGCACCTTGCAATGCAGGGAAATTACTGTTTGTGCATTTACAATATTCTTTGATTTTTGCCATTGTAAAACGTCCAGAAATGTTTGAAGCTACTGACTGAATGAAAAGAGCTGGCATCTCACTCTCTTTGAATCTTCTTTATCATGCTAAGAGGAGCAGGAAAAAGCAAAAAATTTCAGAATTGCACCTTGCAATGCGGAGAAATTACTGTTTGTGCATTTACAATATTCATTGATTTTTGCCATTGAAAAACGTCCAGAAATGTTTGAAGCTACTGACTGAATGAAAGGAGCTGGCATCTCACTCTCTTTGAATCTTCTTTACCATGCTAAGAGGAGCAGGAAAAAGCAAAAAATTTCAGAATTGCACCTTGCAATGCGGAGAAATTACTGTTTGTGCATTCACATTATTCATTGATTTTTGCCATTGAAAAACATCATGTTGTTCATATACCAGAAATGTTTGAAGCTACTGACTGAATGAAAGGAGCTGGCATCTCACTCTCTTTGAATCTTCTTTATCATGCTAAGAGGAGCAGGAAAAAGCAAAAAAATTCAGAATTGCACCTTGCAATGCGGAGAAATTACTGTTTGTGCATTCACATTATTCATTGATTTTTGTCATTGAAAAACATCATGTTATTCATATACCAGAAATGTTTGAATCTACTGACTGAATGAAAGGAGCTGGCATCTCACTCTCTTTGAATCTTCTTTATCATGCTAAGAGGAGCAGGAAAAAGCTAAAAATTTCAGAATTGCACCTTGCAATGCGGAGAAATTACTGTTTGTGCATTTACAATATTCATTGATTTTTGCCATTGAAAAACGTCCAGAAATGTTTGAAGCTACTGACTGAATGAAAAGAGCTGGCATCTCACTCTCTTTGAATCTTCTTTATCATGCTAAGAGGAGCAGGAAAAAGCAAAAAAATTCAGAATTGCACCTTGCAATGCGGAGAAATTACTGTTTGTGCATTTACAATATTCATTGATTTTTGCCATTGAAAAACGTCCAGAAATGTTTGAAGCTACTGACTGAATGAAAACAGCTGGCATCTCACTCTCTTTGAATCTTCTTTATCATGCTAAGAGGAGCAGGAAAAAGCAAAAAATTTCAGAATTGCACCTTGCAATGCGGAGAAATTACTGTTTGTGCATTCACATTATTCATTGATTTTTGCCATTGAAAAACGTCCAGAAATGTTTGAAGCTACTGACTGAATGAAAGGAGGTGGCATCTCACTCTCTTTGAATCTTCTTTATCATGCTAAGAGGAGCAGGAAAAAGCAAAAAATTTCAGAATTGCACCTTGCAATGCGGAGAAATTACTGTTTGTGCATTCACATTATTCATTGATTTTTGCCATTGAAAAACATCATGTTGTTCATATACCAGAAATGTTTGACACTACTGACTGAATGAAAGGAGATGGCATCTCACTCTCTTTGAATCTTCTTTATCATGCTAAGAGGAGCAGGAAAAAGCAAAAAATTTCAGAATTGCACCTTGCAATGCGGAGAAATTACTGTTTGTGCATTTACAATATTCATTGATTTTTGCCATTGAAAAACGTCCAGAAATGTTTGAAGCTACTGACTGAATGAAAAGAGCTGGCATCTCACTCTCTTTGAATGTTCTTTATCATGCTAAGAGGAGCAGGAAAAGGCAAAAAATTTCAGAATTGCACCTTGCAATGCGGAGAAATTACTGTTTGTGCATTTACAATATTCATTGATTTTTGCCATTGAAAAACGTCCAGAAATGTTTGAAGCTACTGACTGAATGAAAGGAGCTGGCATCTCACTCTCTTTGAATCTTCTTTATCATGCTAAGAGGAGAAGGAAAAAGCCAAAAATTTCAGAATTGCACCTTGCAATGCGGAGAAATTACTGTTTGTGCATTCACAATATTCATTGATTTTTGCCATTGAAAAACATCATGTTATTCATATACCAGAAATGTTTGAAGCTACTGACTGAATGAAAGAGCTGGCATCTCACTCTCTTTGAATCTTCTTTATCATGCTAAGAGGAGCAGGAAAAAGCAAAAAATTTCAGAATTGCACCTTGCAATGCGGAGAAATTACTGTTTGTGCATTTACAATATTCATTGATTTTTGCCATTGAAAAACGTCCAGAAATGTTTGAAGCTACTGACTGAATGAAAAGAGCTGGCATCTCACTCTCTTTGAATGTTCTTTATCATGCTAAGAGGAGCAGGAAAAGGCAAAAAATTTCAGAATTGCACCTTGCAATGCGGAGAAATTACTGTTTGTGCATTTACAATATTCATTGATTTTTGCCATTGAAAAACGTCCAGAAATGTTTGAAGCTACTGACTGAATGAAAGGAGCTGGCATCTCACTCTCTTTGAATCTTCTTTATCATGCTAAGAGGAGAAGGAAAAAGCCAAAAATTTCAGAATTGCACCTTGCAATGCGGAGAAATTACTGTTTGTGCATTCACAATATTCATTGATTTTTGCCATTGAAAAACATCATGTTATTCATATACCAGAAATGTTTGAAGCTACTGACTGAATGAAAAGAGCTGGCATCTCACTCTCTTTGAATCTTTTTTATCATGCTAAGAGGAGCAGGAAAAAGCAAAACATTTCAGAATTGCAACTTGCAATGCGGAGAAATTACTGTTTGTGCATTCACATTATTCATTGATTTTTGCGATTGAAAAACATCATGTTGTTCATATACCAGAAATGTTTGAAGCTACTGACTGAATGAAAGGAGCTGGCATCTCACTCACTTTGAATCTTCTTTATCATGCTAAGAGGAGCAGGAAAAAGCAAAAAATTTCAGAAGTGCATCTTGCAATGCGGAGAAATTACTGTTTGTGCATTCACATTATTCATTGATTTTTTCCATTGAAAAACATCATGTTATTCATATACCATAAATGTTTGAAGCTACTGACTGAATGAAAAGAGCTGGCATCTCACTATCTTTGAATCTTCTTTATCATGCTAAGAGGAGCAGGAAAAAGCAAAACATTTCAGAATTGCACCTTGCAATGCAGGGAAATTACTGTTTGTGCATTTACATTATTCTTTGATTTTTGCCATTGTAAAACGTCCAGAAATGTTTGAAGCTACTGACTGAATGAAAAGAGTTGGCATCTCACTCTCTTTGAATCTTCTTTATCATGCTAAGAGGAACAGGAAAAAGCAAAAAATTTCAGAATTGCACCTTGCAATGCGGAGAAATTACTGTTTGTGCATTTACAATACTCATTGATTTTTGCCATTGAAAAACGTCCAGAAATGTTTGAAGCTACTGACTGAATGAAAGGAGCTGGCATCTCACACTCTTTGAATCTTCTTTACCATGCTAAGAGGAGCAGGAAAAAGCAAAAAATTTCAGAATTGCACCTTGCAATGCGGAGAAATTACTGTTTGTGCATTCACATTATTCATTGATATTTGCCATTGAAAAACATCATGTTGTTCATATACCAGAAATGTTTGAAGCTACTGACTGAATGAAAGGAGCTGGCATCTCACTCTCTTTGAATCTTCTTTATCATGCTAAGAGGAGCAGGAAAAGCAAAAAATTTCAGAATTGTACCTTGCAATGCGGAGAAATTACTGTTTGTGCATTCACATTATTCGTTGATTTTTGTCATTGAAAAACATCATGTTATTCATATACCAGAAATGTTTGAATCTACTGACTGAATGAAAGGAGCTGAGATCTCACTCTCTTTGAATCTTCTTTATCATGCTAAGAGGAGCAGGAAAAAGCAAAAAATTTCAGAATTGCACCTTGCAATGCGGAGAAATTACTGTTTGTGCATTTACAATATTCATTGATTTTTGCCATTGAAAAACGTCCAGAAATGTTTGAAGCTACTGACTGAATGAAAAGAGCTGGCATCTCACTCTCTTTGAATCTTCTTTATCATGCTAAGAGGAGCAGGAAAAAGCAAAAAAATTCAGAATTGCACCTTGCAATGTGGAGAAATTACTGTTTGTGCATTTACAATATTCATTGATTTTTGCCATTGAAAAACGTCCAGAAATGTTTGAAGCTACTGACTGAATGAAAGGAGCTGGCATCTCACTCTCTTTGAATCTTCTTTATCATGCTAAGAGGAGCAGGAAAAAGCAAAAAATTTCAGAATTGCACCTTGCAATGCGGAGAAATTACTGTTTGTGCATTCACATTATTCATTGATTTTTGTCATTGAAAAACATCATGTTATTCATATACCAGAAATGTTTGAATCTACTGACTGAATGAAAGGAGCTGGCATCTCACTCTCTTTGAATCTTCTTTATCATGCTAAGAGGAGCAGGAAAAAGCTAAAAATTTCAGAATTGCACCTTGCAATGCGGAGAAATTACTGTTTGTGCATTTACAATATTCATTGATTTTTGCCATTGAAAAACGTCCAGAAATGTTTGAAGCTACTGACTGAATGAAAAGAGCTGGCATCTCACTCTCTTTGAATTTTCTTTATCATGCTAAGAGGAGCAGGAAAAAGCAAAAAAATTCAGAATTGCACCTTGCAATGCGGAGAAATTACTGTTTGTGCATTTACAATATTCATTGATTTTTGCCATTGAAAAACGTCCAGAAATGTTTGAAGCTATTGACTGAATGAAAACAGCTGGCATCTCACTCTCTTTGAATCTTCTTTATCATGCTAAGAGGAGCAGGAAAAAGCAAAAAATTTCAGAATTGCACCTTGCAATGCAGAGAAATTACTGTTTGTGCATTCACATTATTCATTGATTTTTGCCATTGAAAAACGTCCAGAAATGTTTGAAGCTACTGACTGAATGAAAGGAGGTGGCATCTCACTCTCTTTGAATCTTCTTTATCATGCTAAGAGGAGCAGGAAAAAGCAAAAAATTTCAGAATTGCACCTTGCAATGCGGAGAAATTACTGTTTGTGCATTCACATTATTCATTGATTTTTGCCATTGAAAAACATCATGTTGTTCATATACCAGAAATGTTTGACACTACTGACTGAATGAAAGGAGATGGCATCTCACTCTCTTTGAATCTTCTTTATCATGCTAAGAGGAGCAGGAAAAAGCAAAAAATTTCAGAATTGCACCTTGCAATGCGGAGAAATTACTGTTTGTGCATTTACAATATTCATTGATTTTTGCCATTGAAAAACGTCCAGAAATGTTTGAAGCTACTGACTGAATGAAAAGAGCTGGCATCTCACTCTCTTTGAATGTTCTTTATCATGCTAAGAGGAGCAGGAAAAGGCAAAAAATTTCAGAATTGCACCTTGCAATGCGGAGAAATTACTGTTTGTGCATTTACAATATTCATTGATTTTTGCCATTGAAAAACGTCCAGAAATGTTTGAAGCTACTGACTGAATGAAAGGAGCTGGCATCTCACTCTCTTTGAATCTTCTTTATCATGCTAAGAGGAGAAGGAAAAAGCCAAAAATTTCAGAATTGCACCTTGCAATGCGGAGAAATTACTGTTTGTGCATTCACAATATTCATTGATTTTTGCCATTGAAAAACATCATGTTATTCATATACCAGAAATGTTTGAAGCTACTGACTGAATGAAAGAGCTGGCATCTCACTCTCTTTGAATCTTCTTTATCATGCTAAGAGGAGCAGGAAAAAGCAAAAAATTTCAGAATTGCACCTTGCAATGCGGAGAAATTACTGTTTGTGCATTTACAATATTCATTGATTTTTGCCATTGAAAAACGTCCAGAAATGTTTGAAGCTACTGACTGAATGAAAAGAGCTGGCATCTCACTCTCTTTGAATGTTCTTTATCATGCTAAGAGGAGCAGGAAAAGGCAAAAAATTTCAGAATTGCACCTTGCAATGCGGAGAAATTACTGTTTGTGCATTTACAATATTCATTGATTTTTGCCATTGAAAAACGTCCAGAAATGTTTGAAGCTACTGACTGAATGAAAGGAGCTGGCATCTCACTCTCTTTGAATCTTCTTTATCATGCTAAGAGGAGAAGGAAAAAGCCAAAAATTTCAGAATTGCACCTTGCAATGCGGAGAAATTACTGTTTGTGCATTCACAATATTCATTGATTTTTGCCATTGAAAAACATCATGTTATTCATATACCAGAAATGTTTGAAGCTACTGACTGAATGAAAAGAGCTGGCATCTCACTCTCTTTGAATCTTTTTTATCATGCTAAGAGGAGCAGGAAAAAGCAAAACATTTCAGAATTGCAACTTGCAATGCGGAGAAATTACTGTTTGTGCATTCACATTATTCATTGATTTTTGCGATTGAAAAACATCATGTTGTTCATATACCAGAAATGTTTGAAGCTACTGACTGAATGAAAGGAGCTGGCATCTCACTCTCTTTGAATCTTCTTTATCATGCTAAGAGGAGCAGGAAAAAGCAAAAAATTTCAGAAGTGCATCTTGCAATGCAGAGAAATTACTGTTTGTGCATTCACATTATTCATTGATTTTTTCCATTGAAAAACATCATGTTATTCATATACCATAAATGTTTGAAGCTACTGACTGAATGAAAAGAGCTGGCATCTCACTATCTTTGAATCTTCTTTATCATGCTAAGAGGAGCAGGAAAAAGCAAAACATTTCAGAATTGCACCTTGCAATGCAGGGAAATTACTGTTTGTGCATTTACATTATTCTTTGATTTTTGCCATTGTAAAACGTCCAGAAATGTTTGAAGCTACTGACTGAATGAAAAGAGTTGGCATCTCACTCTCTTTGAATCTTCTTTATCATGCTAAGAGGAACAGGAAAAAGCAAAAAATTTCAGAATTGCACCTTGCAATGCGGAGAAATTACTGTTTGTGCATTTACAATACTCATTGATTTTTGCCATTGAAAAACGTCCAGAAATGTTTGAAGCTACTGACTGAATGAAAGGAGCTGGCATCTCACACTCTTTGAATCTTCTTTACCATGCTAAGAGGAGCAGGAAAAAGCAAAAAATTTCAGAATTGCACCTTGCAATGCGGAGAAATTACTGTTTGTGCATTCACATTATTCATTGATTTTTGCCATTGAAAAACATCATGTTGTTCATATACCAGAAATGTTTGAAGCTACTGACTGAATGAAAGGAGCTGGCATCTCACTCTCTTTGAATCTTCTTTATCATGCTAAGAGGAGCAGGAAAAGCAAAAAATTTCAGAATTGTACCTTGCAATGCGGAGAAATTACTGTTTGTGCATTCACATTATTCGTTGATTTTTGTCATTGAAAAACATCACGTTATTCATATACCAGAAATGTTTGAATCTACTGACTGAATGAAAGGAGCTGAGATCTCACTCTCTTTGAATCTTCTTTATCATGCTAAGAGGAGCAGGAAAAAGCAAAAAATTTCAGAATTGCACCTTGCAATGCGGAGAAATTACTGTTTGTGCATTTACAATATTCATTGATTTTTGCCATTGAAAAACGTCCAGAAATGTTTGAAGCTACTGACTGAATGAAAAGAGCTGGCATCTCACTCTCTTTGAATCTTCTTTATCATGCTAAGAGGAGCAGGAAAAAGCAAAAAAATTCAGAATTGCACCTTGCAATGTGGAGAAATTACTGTTTGTGCATTTACAATATTCATTGATTTTTGCCATTGAAAAACGTCCAGAAATGTTTGAAGCTACTGACTGAATGAAAGGAGCTGGCATCTCACTCTCTTTGAATCTTCTTTATCATGCTAAGAGGAGCAGGAAAAAGCAAAAAATTTCAGAATTGCACCTTGCAATGCGGAGAAATTACTGTTTGTGCATTCACATTATTCATTGATTTTTGCCATTGAAAAACATCATGTTGTTCATATACCAGAAATGTTTGACGCTACTGACTGAATGAAAGGAGATGGCATCTCACTCTCTTTGAATCTTCTTTATCATGCTAAGAGGAGCAGGAAAAAGCAAAAAATTTCAGAATTGCACCTTGCAATGCGGAGAAATTACTGTTTGTGCATTCACATTATTCATTGATTTTTGCCATTGAAAAACATCATGTTATTCATATACCAGAAATGTTTGAAGCTACTGACTGAATGAAAGAGCTGGCATCTCACTCTCTTTGAATCTTCTTTATCATGCTAAGAGGAGCAGGAAAAAGCAAAAAATTTCAGAATTGCACCTTGCAATGCGGAGAAATTACTGTTTGTGCATTTACAATATTCCTTGATTTTTGCCATTGAAAAACGTCCAGAAATGTTTGAAGCTACTGACTGAATGAAAAGAGCTGGCATCTCACTCTCTTTGAATCTTCTTTATCATGCTAAGAGGAGCAGGAAAAGGCAAAAAATTTCAGAATTGCAGCTTGCAATGCGGAGAAATTACTGTTTGTGCATTTACAATATTCATTGATTTTTGCCATTGAAAAACGTCCAGAAATGTTTGAAGCTACTGACTGAATGAAAAGAGCTGGCATCTCACTCTCTTTGAATCTTCTTTATCATGCTAAGAGGAGCAGGAAAAGGCAAAAAATTTCAGAATTGCACCTTGCAATGCAGAGAAATTACTGTTTGTGCATTCACAATATTCATTGATTTTTGCCATTGAAAAACATCATGTTATTCATATACCAGAAATGTTTGAAGCTACTGACTGAATGAAAAGAGCTGGCATCTCACTCTCTTTGAATCTTCTTTATCATGCTAAGAGGAGCAGGAAAAAGCAAAACATTTCAGAATTGCAACTTGCAATGCGGAGAAATTACTGTTTGTGCATTCACATTATTCATTGATTTTTGCGATTGAAAAACATCATGTTGTTCATATACCAGAAATGTTTGAAGCTACTGACTGAATGAAAGGAGCTGGCATCTCACTCTTTTTGAATCTTCTTTATCATGCTAAGAGGAGCAGGAAAAAGCAAAAAATTTCAGAAGTGCATCTTGCAATGCGGAGAAATTACTGTTTGTGCATTCACATTATTCATTGATTTTTTCCATTGAAAAACATCATGTTATTCATATACCAGAAATGTTTGAAGCTACTGACTGAATGAAAAGAGCTGGCATCTCACTCTCTTTGAATCTTCTTTATCATGCTAATAGGAGCAGGAAAAAGCAAAACATTTCAGAATTGCACCTTGCAATGCAGGGAAATTACTGTTTGTGCATTTAAAATATTCATTGATTTTTGCCATTGTAAAACGTCCAGAAATGTTTGAAGCTACTGACTGAATGAAAAGAGCTGAGATCTCACTCTCTTTGAATCTTCTTTATCATGCTAAGAGGAGCAGGAAAAGGCAAAAAATTTCAGAATTGCACCTTGCAATGCGGAGAAATTACTGTTTGTGCATTTACCATATTCATTGATTTTTGCCATTGAAAAACGTCCAGAAATGTTTGAAGCTACTGACTGAATGAAAAGAGCTGGCATCTCACTCTCTTTGAATCTTCTTTATCATGCTAAGAGGAGCAGGAAAAAGCAAAAAAATTCAGAATTGCACCTTGCAATGTGGAGAAATTACTGTTTGTGCATTTACAATATTCATTGATTTTTGCCATTGAAAAACGTCCAGAAATGTTTGAAGCTACTGACTGAATGAAAGGAGCTGGCATCTCACTCTCTTTGAATCTTCTTTATCATGCTAAGAGGAGCAGGAAAAAGCAAAAAATTTCAGAATTGCACCTTGCAATGCGGAAGAAATTACTGTTTGTGCATTCACATTATTCATTGATTTTTGCCATTGAAAAACATCATGTTGTTCATATACCAGAAATGTTTGATGCTACTGACTGAATGAAAGGAGATGGCATCTCACTCTCTTTGAATCTTCTTTATCATGCTAAGAGGAGCAGGAAAAAGCAAAAAATTTCAGAATTGCACCTTGCAATGCGGAGAAATTACTGTTTGTGCATTCACATTATTCATTGATTTTTGCCATTGAAAAACATCATGTTATTCATATACCAGAAATGTTTGAAGCTACTGACTGAATGAAAGAGCTGGCATCTCACTCTCTTTGAATCTTCTTTATCATGCTAAGAGGAGCAGGAAAAAGCAAAAAATTTCAGAATTGCACCTTGCAATGTGGAGAAATTACTGTTTGTGCATTTACAATATTCATTGATTTTTGCCATTGAAAAACGTCCAGAAATGTTTGAAGCTACTGACTGAATGAAAAGAGCTGGCATCTCACTCTCTTTGAATCTTCTTTATCATGCTAAGAGGAGCAGGAAAAGGCAAAAAATTTCAGAATTGCAGCTTGCAATGCGGAGAAATTACTGTTTGTGCATTTACAATATTCATTGATTTTTGCCATTGAAAAACGTCCAGAAATGTTTGAAGCTACTGACTGAATGAAAAGAGCTGGCATCTCACTCTCTTTGAATCTTCTTTATCATGCTAAGAGGAGCAGGAAAAAGCAAAAAATTTCAGAATTGCACCTTGCAACGCGGAGAAATTACTGTTTGTGCATTTACAATATTCATTGATTTTTGCCATTGAAAAACGTCCAGAAATGTTTGAAGCTACTGACTGAATGAAAGGAGCTGGCATCTCACTCTCTTTGAATCTTCTTTACCATGCTAAGAGGAGCAGGAAAAAGCCAAAAATTTCAGAATTGCACCTTGCAATGCGGAGAAATTACTGTTTGTGCATTCACATTATTCATTGATTTTTGCCATTGAAAAACATCATGTTGTTCATATACCAGAAATGTTTGAAGCTACTGACTGAATGAAAGGAGCTGGCATCTCACTCTCTTTGAATCTTCTTTATCATGCTAAGAGGAGCAGGAAAAAGCAAAAAATTTCAGAATTGCACCTTGCAATGCGGAGAAATTACTGTTTGTGCATTCACATTATTTATTGATTTTTGTCATTGAAAAACATCATGTTATTCATATACCAGAAATGTTTGAAGCTACTGACTGAAAGAAAGGAGCTGGCATCTCACTCTCTTTGAATCTTCTTTATCATGCTAAGAGGAGCAGGAAAAAGCAAAAAATTTCAGAATTGCACCTTGCAATGCGGAGAAATTACTGTTTGTGCATTTACAATATTCATTGATTTTTGCCATTGAAAAACATCCAGAAATGTTTGAAGCTACTGACTGAATGAGAAGAGCTGGCATCTCACTCTATTTGAATCTTCTTTATCATGCTAAGAGGAGCAGGAAAAAGCAAAAAAATTCAGAATTGCACATTGCAATGCGGAGAAATTACTGTTTGTGCATTTACAATATTCATTGATTTTTGCCATTGAAAAATGTCTAGAAATGTTTGAAGCTACTGACTGAATGAAAACAGCAGGCATCTCACTCTCTTTGAATCTTCTTTATCATGCTAAGCGGAGCAGGAAAAAGCAAAAAATTTCAGAATTGCACCTTGCAATGCGGAGAAATTACTGTTTGTGCATTCACATTATTCATTGATTTTTGCCATTGAAAACGTCCAGAAATGTTTGAAGCTACTGACTGAATGAAAGGAGCTGGCATCTCACTCTCTTTAAATCTTCTTTATCATGCTAAGAGGAGCAGGAAAAAGCAAAAAATTTCAGAATTGCACCTTGCAATGCGGAGAAATTACTGTTTGTGCATTCACATTATTCATTGATTTTTGTCATTGAAAAACATCATGTTATTCATATACCAGAAATGTTTGAAGCTACTGAGTGAATGAAAGGAGCTGGCATCTCACTCTCTTTGAATCTTCTTTATCATGCTAAGAGGAGCAGGAAAAAGCAAAAAATTTCAGAATTGCACCTTGCAATGCGGAGAAATTACTGTTTGTGCATTTACAATATTCATTGATTTTTGACATTGAAAAACGTCCAGAAATATTTGAAGCTACTGACTGAATGAAAAGAGCTGGCATCTCACTCTCTTTGAACCTTCTTTATCATGCTAAAAGGAGCAGGAAAAAGCAAAAAATTTCAGAATTGCACCTTGCAATGCGGAGAAATTACTGTTTGTGCATTTACAATATTCATTGATTTTTGCCACTGAAAAACGTCCAGAAATGTTTGACGCTACTGACTGAATGAAAGGAGCTGGCATCTCACTCTCTTTGAATCTTCTTTATCATGCTAAGAGGAGCAGGAAAAAGCCAAAAATTTCAGAATTGCACCTTGCAATGCGGAGAAATTACTGTTTGTGCATTTACATTATTCATTGATTTTTGCCATTGAAAAACATCATGTTATTCATATACCAGAAATGTTTGAAGCTACTGACTGAATGAAAAGAGCTGGCATCTCACTCTCTTTGAATCTTCTTTATCATGCTAAGAGGAGCAGGAAAAAGCAAAACATTTCAGAAATGCAACTTGCAATGCGGAGAAATTACTGTTTGTGCATTCACATTATTCATTGATTTTTGCGATTGAAAAACATCATGTTGCTCATATACCAGAAATATTTGAAGCTACTGACTGAATGAAAGGAGCTGGCATCTCACTCTCTTTGAATCTTCTTTATCATGCTAAGAGGAGCAGGAAAAAGCAAAAAATTTCAGAAGTGCATCTTGCAATGCGGAGAAATTACTGTTTGTGCATTCACATTATTCATTGATTTTTTCCATTGAAAAACATCATGTTATTCATATACCAGAATTGTTTGAAGCTACTGACTGAATGAAAAGAGCTGGCATCTCACTCTCTTTGAATCTTCTTTATCATGCTAAGAGGAGCAGGAAAAAGCAAAACATTTCAGAATTGCACCTTGCAATGCAGGGAAATTACTCTTTGTGCATTTAAAATATTCATTGATTTTTGCCATTGTAAAATGTCCAGAAATGTTTGAAGCTACTGACTGAATGAAAAGAGCTGGCATCTCACTCTCTTTGAATCTTCTTTATCATGCTAAGAGGAGCAGGAAAAAGCAAAAAATTTCAGAATTGCACCTTGCAATGCGGAGAAATTACTGTTTGTGCATTTACAATATTCATTGATTTTTGCCATTGAAAAACGTCCAGAAATGTTTGAAGCTACTGACTGAATGAAAGGAGCTGGCATCTCACTCTCTTTGAATCTTCTTTACCATGCTAAGAGGAGCAGGAAAAAGCAAAAAATTTCAGAATTGCACCTTGCAATGCGGAGAAATTACTGTTTGTGCATTCACATTATTCATTGATTTTTGCCATTGAAAAACATCATGTTGTTCATATACCAGAAATGTTTGAAGCTACTGACTGAATGAAAGGAGCTGGCATCTCACTCTCTTTGAATCTTCTTTATCATGCTAAGAGGAGCAGGAAAAAGCAAAAAATTTCAGAATTGCACCTTGCAATGCGGAGAAATTACTGTTTGTGCATTCACATTATTAATTGATTTTTGTCATTGAAAAACATCATGTTATTCATATACCAGAAATGTTTGAAGCTACTGACTGAATGAAAGGAGCTGGCATCTCACTCTCTTTGAATCTTCTATATCATGCTAACAGGAGCAGGAAAAAGCAAAAAATTTCAGAATTGCACCTTGCAATGCGGAGAAATTACTGTTTGTGCATTTACAATATTCATTGATTTTTGCCACTGAAAAACGTCCAGAAATGTTTGACGCTACTGACTGAATGAAAGGAGCTGGCATCTCACTCTCTTTGAATCTTCTTTATCATGCTAAGAGGAGCAGGAAAAAGCAAAACATTTCAGAATTGCACCTTGCAATGCGGAGAAATTACTGTTTGTGCATTCACATTATTCATTGATTTTTGCTATTGAAAAACATCATGTTATTCATATACCAGAAATGTTTGAAGCTACTGAATGAATGAAAAGAGCTGGCATCTCACTCTCTTTGAATCTTCTTTATCATGCTAACAGGAGCAGGAAAAAGCAAAAAATTTCAGAATTGCACCTTGCATTGCGGAGAAATTACTGTTTGTGCATTTACAATATTCATTGATTTTTGCCATTGAAAAACGTCCAGAGATGTTTGACCCTGCTCACTGAATGAAAGGAGATGGCATCTCACTCTCTTTGAATCTTCTTTATCATGCTAAGAGGAGCAGGAAAAAGCAAAAAATTTCAGAATTGCACCTTGCAATGCGGAGAAATTACTCTTTGTGCATTCACATTATTCATTGATTTTTGCCATTGAAAAACATCATGTTATTCATATACCAGAAATGTTTGAAGCTACTGACTGAATAAAAAGAGCTGGCATCTCACTCTCTTTGAATCTTCTTTATCATGCTAAGAGGAGCAGGAAAAAGCAAAACATTTCAGAATTGCAACTTGCAATGCGGAGAAATTACTGTTTTTGCATTCACATTATTCATTGATTTTTGCGATTGAAAAACATCATGTTGTTCATATACCAGAAATGTTTGAAGCTACTGACTGAATGAAAGGAGCTGGCATCTCACTCTATTTGAATCTTCTTTATCATGCTAAGAGGAGCAGGAAAAAGCAAAAAACTTCAGAAGTGCATCTTGCAATGCGGAGAAATTACTGTTTGTGCATTCACATTATTCATTGATTTTTTCCATTGAAAAACATCATGTTATTCATATACCAGAAATGTTTGAAGCTACTGACTGAATGAAAAGAGCTGGCATCTCACTCTCTTTGAATCTTCTTTATCATGCTAAGAGGAGCAGGAAAAAGCAAAACATTTCAGAATTGCACCTTGCAATGCAGGGAAATTACTGTTTGTGCATTTAAAATATTCATTGATTTTTTTCCATTGTAAAACATCCAGAAATGTTTGAAGCTACTGACTGAATGAAAAGAGCTGGCATCTCACTCTCTTTGAATCTTCTTTATCATGCTAAGAGGAGCAGGAAAAAGCAAAAAATTTCAGAATTGCACCTTGCAATGCGGAGAAATTACTGTTTGTGCATTTACAATATTCATTGATTTTTGCCATTGAAAAACGTCCAGAAATGTTTGAAGCTACTGACTGAATGAAAGGAGCTGGCATCTCACTCTCTTTGAATCTTCTTTACCATGCTAAGAGGAGCAGGAAAAAGCAAAAAATTTCAGAATTGCACCTTGCAATGCGGAGAAATTACTGTTTGTGCATTCACATTATTCATTGATTTTTGCCATTGAAAAACATCATGTTGTTCATATACCAGAAATGTTTTAAGCTACTGACTGAATGAAAGGAGCTGGCATCTCACTCTCTTTGAATCTTCTTTATCATGCTAAGAGGAGCAGGAAAAAGCAAAAAATTTCAGAATTGCACCTTGCAATGCGGAGAAATTACTGTTTGTGCATTCACATTATTCATTGATTTTTGTCATTGAAAAACATCATGTTATTTATATACCAGAAATGTTTGAAGCTACTGACTGAAAGAAAGGAGCTGGCATCTCAATCTCTTTGAATCTTCTTTATCATGCTAAGCGGAGCAGGAAAAAGCAAAAACTTTCAGAATTGCACCTTGCAATGCGGAGAAATTACTGTTTGTGCATTCACATTATTCATTGATTTTTGCCATTGAAAAACGTCCAGAAATGTTTGAAGCTACTGACTGAATGAAAGGAGCTGGCATCTCACTCACTTTGAATCTTCTTTATCATGCTAACAGGAGCAGGAAAAAGCAAAAAATTTCAGAATTGCACCTTGCAATGCGGAGAAATTACTGTTTGTGCATTTACAATATTCATTGATTTTTGCCACTGAAAAACGTCCAGAAATGTTTGACGCTACTGACTGAATGAAAGGAGCTGGCATCTCACTCTCTTTGAATCTTCTTTATCATGCTAAGAGGAGCAGGAAAAAGCAAAACATTTCAGAATTGCACCTTGCAATGCGGAGAAATTACTGTTTGTGCATTCACATTATTCATTGATTTTTGCTATTGAAAAACATCATGTTATTCATATACCAGAAATGTTTGAAGCTACTGAATGAATGAAAAGAGCTGGCATCTCACTCTCTTTGAATCTTCTTTATCATGCTAACAGGAGCAGGAAAAAGCAAAAAATTTCAGAATTGCACCTTGCATTGCGGAGAAATTACTGTTTGTGCATTTACAATATTCATTGATTTTTGCCATTGAAAAACGTCCAGAGATGTTTGACCCTGCTGACTGAATGAAAGGAGATGGCATCTCACTCTCTTTGAATCTTCTTTATCATGCTAAGAGGAGCAGGAAAAAGCAAAACATTTCAGAATTGCACCTTGCAATGCAGGGAAATTACTCTTTGTGCATTTAAAATATTCATTGATTTTTGCCATTGTAAAATGTCCAGAAATGTTTGAAGCTACTGACTGAATGAAAAGAGCTGGCATCTCACTCTCTTTGAATCTTCTTTATCATGCTAAGAGGAGCAGGAAAAAGCAAAAAATTTCAGAATTGCACCTTGCAATGCGGAGAAATTACTGTTTGTGCATTTACAATATTCATTGATTTTTGCCATTGAAAAACGTCCAGAAATGTTTGAAGCTACTGACTGAATGAAAGGAGCTGGCATCTCACTCTCTTTGAATCTTCTTTACCATGCTAAGAGGAGCAGGAAAAAGCAAAAAATTTCAGAATTGCACCTTGCAATGCGGAGAAATTACTGTTTGTGCATTCACATTATTCATTGATTTTTGCCATTGAAAAACATCATGTTGTTCATATACCAGAAATGTTTGAAGCTACTGACTGAATGAAAGGAGCTGGCATCTCACTCTCTTTGAATCTTCTTTATCATGCTAAGAGGAGCAGGAAAAAGCAAAAAATTTCAGAATTGCACCTTGCAATGCGGAGAAATTACTGTTTGTGCATTCACATTATTAATTGATTTTTGTCATTGAAAAACATCATGTTATTCATATACCAGAAATGTTTGAAGCTACTGACTGAAAGAAAGGAGCTGGCATCTCACTCTCTTTGAATCTTCTTTATCATGCTAAGAGGAGCAGGAAAAAGCAAAAACTTTCAGAATTGCACCTTGCAATGCGGAGAAATTACTGTTTGTGCATTCACATTATTCATTGATTTTTGCCATTGAAAAACGTCCAGAAATGTTTGAAGCTACTGACTGAATGAAAGGAGCTGGCATCTCACTCTCTTTGAATCTTCTTTATCATGCTAAGAGGAGCAGGAAAAAGCAAAAAATTTCAGAATTGCACCTTGCAATGCGGAGAAATTACTGTTTGTGCATTTACAATATTCATTGATTTTTGCTATTGAAAAACGTCCAGAAATATTTGAAGCTACTGACTGAATGAAAAGAGCTGGCATCTCACTCTCTTTGAATCTTCTTTATCATGCTAAAAGGAGCAGGAAAAAGCAAAAAATTTCAGAATTGCACCTTGCAATGCGGAGAAATTACTGTTTGTGCATTCACATTATTCATTGATTTTTGTCATTGAAAAACATCATGTTATTCATATACCAGAAATGTTTGAAGCTACTGACTGAAAGAAAGGAGCTGGCATCTCAATCTCTTTGAATCTTCTTTATCATGCTAAGCGGAGCAGGAAAAAGCAAAAACTTTCAGAATTGCACCTTGCAATGCGGAGAAATTACTGTTTGTGCATTCACATTATTCATTGATTTTTGCCATTGAAAAACGTCCAGAAATGTTTGAAGCTACTGACTGAATGAAAGGAGCTGGCATCTCACTCTCTTTGAATCTTCTTTATCATGCTAACAGGAGCAGGAAAAAGCAAAAAATTTCAGAATTGCACCTTGCAATGCGGAGAAATTACTGTTTGTGCATTTACAATATTCATTGATTTTTGCCACTGAAAAACGTCCAGAAATGTTTGACGCTACTGACTGAATGAAAGGAGCTGGCATCTCACTCTCTTTGAATCTTCTTTATCATGCTAAGAGGAGCAGGAAAAAGCAAAACATTTCAGAATTGCACCTTGCAATGCGGAGAAATTACTGTTTGTGCATTCACATTATTCATTGATTTTTGCTATTGAAAAACATCATGTTATTCATATACCAGAAATGTTTGAAGCTACTGAATGAATGAAAAGAGCTGGCATCTCACTCTCTTTGAATCTTCTTTATCATGCTAACAGGAGCAGGAAAAAGCAAAAAATTTCAGAATTGCACCTTGCATTGCGGAGAAATTACTGTTTGTGCATTTACAATATTCATTGATTTTTGCCATTGAAAAACGTCCAGAGATGTTTGACCCTGCTCACTGAATGAAAGGAGATGGCATCTCACTCTCTTTGAATCTTCTTTATCATGCTAAGAGGAGCAGGAAAAAGCAAAAAATTTCAGAATTGCACCTTGCAATGCGGAGAAATTACTGTTTGTGCATTCACATTATTCATTGATTTTTGCCATTGAAAAACATCATGTTATTCATATACCAGAAATGTTTGAAGCTACTGACTGAATAAAAAGAGCTGGCATCTCACTCTCTTTGAATCTTCTTTATCATGCTAAGAGGAGCAGGAAAAAGCAAAACATTTCAGAATTGCAACTTGCAATGCGGAGAAATTACTGTTTTTGCATTCACATTATTCATTGATTTTTGCGATTGAAAAACATCATGTTGTTCATATACCAGAAATGTTTGAAGCTACTGACTGAATGAAAGGAGCTGGCATCTCACTCTATTTGAATCTTCTTTATCATGCTAAGAGGAGCAGGAAAAAGCAAAAAACTTCAGAAGTGCATCTTGCAATGCGGAGAAATTACTGTTTGTGCATTCACATTATTCATTGATTTTTTCCATTGAAAAACATCATGTTATTCATATACCAGAAATGTTTGAAGCTACTGACTGAATGAAAAGAGCTGGCATCTCACTCTCTTTGAATCTTCTTTATCATGCTAAGAGGAGCAGGAAAAAGCAAAACATTTCAGAATTGCACCTTGCAATGCAGGGAAATTACTGTTTGTGCATTTGAAATATTCATTGATTTTTTTCCATTGTAAAACATCCAGAAATGTTTGAAGCTACTGACTGAATGAAAAGAGCTGGCATCTCACTCTCTTTGAATCTTCTTTATCATGCTAAGAGGAGCAGGAAAAAGCAAAAAATTTCAGAATTGCACCTTGCAATGCGGAGAAATTACTGTTTGTGCATTTACAATATTCATTGATTTTTGCCATTGAAAAACGTCCAGAAATGTTTGAAGCTACTGACTGAATGAAAGGAGCTGGCATCTCACTCTCTTTGAATCTTCTTTACCATGCTAAGAGGAGCAGGAAAAAGCAAAAAATTTCAGAATTGCACCTTGCAATGCGGAGAAATTACTGTTTGTGCATTCACATTATTCATTGATTTTTGCCATTGAAAAACATCATGTTGTTCATATACCAGAAATGTTTTAAGCTACTGACTGAATGAAAGGAGCTGGCATCTCACTCTCTTTGAATCTTCTTTATCATGCTAAGAGGAGCAGGAAAAAGCAAAAAATTTCAGAATTGCACCTTGCAATGCGGAGAAATTACTGTTTGTGCATTCACATTATTCATTGATTTTTGTCATTGAAAAACATCATGTTATTTATATACCAGAAATGTTTGAAGCTACTGACTGAAAGAAAGGAGCTGGCATCTCAATCTCTTTGAATCTTCTTTATCATGCTAAGCGGAGCAGGAAAAAGCAAAAACTTTCAGAATTGCACCTTGCAATGCGGAGAAATTACTGTTTGTGCATTCACATTATTCATTGATTTTTGCCATTGAAAAACGTCCAGAAATGTTTGAAGCTACTGACTGAATGAAAGGAGCTGGCATCTCACTCACTTTGAATCTTCTTTATCATGCTAACAGGAGCAGGAAAAAGCAAAAAATTTCAGAATTGCACCTTGCAATGCGGAGAAATTACTGTTTGTGCATTTACAATATTCATTGATTTTTGCCACTGAAAAACGTCCAGAAATGTTTGACGCTACTGACTGAATGAAAGGAGCTGGCATCTCACTCTCTTTGAATCTTCTTTATCATGCTAAGAGGAGCAGGAAAAAGCAAAACATTTCAGAATTGCACCTTGCAATGCGGAGAAATTACTGTTTGTGCATTCACATTATTCATTGATTTTTGCTATTGAAAAACATCATGTTATTCATATACCAGAAATGTTTGAAGCTACTGAATGAATGAAAAGAGCTGGCATCTCACTCTCTTTGAATCTTCTTTATCATGCTAACAGGAGCAGGAAAAAGCAAAAAATTTCAGAATTGCACCTTGCATTGCGGAGAAATTACTGTTTGTGCATTTACAATATTCATTGATTTTTGCCATTGAAAAACGTCCAGAGATGTTTGACCCTGCTGACTGAATGAAAGGAGATGGCATCTCACTCTCTTTGAATCTTCTTTATCATGCTAAGAGGAGCAGGAAAAAGCAAAACATTTCAGAATTGCACCTTGCAATGCGGAGAAATTACTGTTTGTGCATTCACATTATTCATTGATTTTTGCCATTGAAAAACATCATGTTATTCATATACCAGAAATGTTTGAAGCTACTGACTGAATAAAAAGAGCTGGCATCTCACTCTCTTTGAATCTTCTTTATCATGCTAAGAGGAGCAGGAAAAAGCAAAACATTTCAGAATTGCAACTTGCAATGCGGAGAAATTACTGTTTTTGCATTCACATTATTCATTGATTTTTGCGATTGAAAAACATCATGTTGTTCATATACCAGAAATGTTTGAAGCTACTGACTGAATGAAAGGAGCTGGCATCTCACTCTATTTGAATCTTCTTTATCATGCTAAGAGGAGCAGGAAAAAGCAAAAAATTTCAGAAGTGCATCTTGCAATGCGGAGAAATTACTGTTTGTGCATTCACATTATTCATTGATTTTTTCCATTGAAAAACATCATGTTATTCATATACCAGAAATGTTTGAAGCTACTGACTGAATGAAAAGAGCTGGCATCTCACTCTCTTTGAATCTTCTTTATCATGCTAAAAGGAGCAGGAAAAAGCAAAACATTTCAGAATTGCACCTTGCAATGCAGGGAAATTACTGTTTGTGCATTTACAATATGCATTGATTTTTGCCATTGTAAAACGTCCAGAAATGTTTGAAGCTACTGACTGAATGAAAAGAGCTGGAATCTCACTCTTTTTGAATCTTCTTTATCATGCTAAGAGGAGCAGGAAAAAGCAAAAAATTTCAGAATTGCACCTTGCAATGCGGAGAAATTACTGTTTGTGCATTTACAATATTCATTGATTTTTGCCATTGAAAAAAGTCCAGAAATGTTTGAAGCTACTGACTGAACGAAAGGAGCTGGCATCTCACTCTCTTTGAATCTTCTTTACCATGCTAAGAGGAGCAGGAAAAAGCAAAAAATTTCAGAATTGCACCTTGCAATGCGGAGAAATTACTGTTTGTGCATTCACATTATTCATTGATTTTTGCCATTGAAAAACATCATGTTGTTCATATACCAGAAATGTTTGAAGCTACTGACTGAATGAAAGGAGCTGGAATCTCAGTCTCTTTGAATCTTCTTTATCATGCTAAGAGGAGCAGGAAAAAGCAAAAAATTTCCGAATTGCACCTTGCAATGCGGAGAAATTACTGTTTGTGCATTCACATTATTCATTGATTTTTGTCATTGAAAAACATCATGTTATTCATATACCAGAAATGTTTGAAGCTACTGACTGAATGAAAGGAGCTGGCATCTCACTCTCTTTGAATCTTCTTTATCATGCTAAGAGGAGCAGGAAAAAGCAAAAAAATTCAGAATTGCACCTTGCAATGCGGAGAAATTACTGTTTGTGCATTTACAATATTCATTGATTTTTGCCATTGAAAAACGTCCAGAAATGTTTGAAGCTACTGACTGAATGAAAAGAGCTGGCATCTCACTCTCTTTCAATCTTCTTTATCATGCTAAGAGGAGCAGGAAAAAGCAAAAAATTTCAGAATTGCACCTTGCAATGCGGAGAAATTACTGTTTGTGCATTTACAATATTCATTGATTTTTGCCATTGAAAAACGTCCAGAAATGTTTGAAGCTACTGACTGAATGAAAACAGCTGGCATCTCACTCTCATTGAATCTTCTTTATCATGCTAAGAGGAGCAGGAAAAAGCAAAAAATTTCAGAATTGCACCTTGCAATGCGGAGAAATTACTGTTTGTGCATTCACATTATTCGTTGATTTTTGCCATTGAAAAACGTCCAGAAATGTTTGAAGCTACTGACTGAATGAAAGGAGCTGGCATCTCACTCTCTTTGAATCTTCTTTATCATGCTAAGAGGAGCAGGAAAAAGCAAAAAATTTCAGAATTGCACCTTGCAATGTGGAGAAATTACTGTTTGTGCATTCACATTATTCATTGATTTTTGCCATTGAAAAACATCATGTTGTTCATATACCAGAAATGTTTGAAGCTACTGACTGAATGAAAGGAGCTGGCATCTCACTCTCTTTGAGGCTTCTTTATCATGCTAAGAGGAGCAGGAAAAAGCAAAAAATTTCAGAATTGCACCTTGCAATGCGGAGAAATTACTGTTTGTGCATTCACATTATTCATTGATTTTTGTCATTGAAAAACATCATGTTATTCATATACCAGAAATGTTTGAAGCTACTGAGTGAATGAAAGGAGCTGGCATCTCACTCTCTTTGAATCTTCTTTATCATGCTAAGAGGAGCAGGAAAAAGCAAAAAATTTCAGAATTGCACCTTGCAATGCGGAGAAATTACTGTTTGTGCATTCACATTATTCATTGATTTTTGCTATTGAAAAACATCATGTTATTCATATACCAGAAATGTTTGAAGCTACTGACTGAATGAAAAGAGCTGGCATCTCACTCTCTTTGAATCTTCTTTATCATGCTAACAGGAGCAGGAAAAAGCAAAAAATTTCAGAATTGCACCTTGCACTGCGGAGAAATTACTGTTTGTGCATTTACAATATTCATTGATTTTTGCCATTGAAAAACGTCCAGAAATGTTTGACGCTGCTGACTGAATGAAAGGAGATGGCATCTCACTCTCTTTGAATCTTCTTTATCATGCTAAGAGGTGCAGGAAAAAGCAAAAAATTTCAGAATTGCACCTTGCAATGCGGAGAAATTACTGTTTGTGCATTCACATTATTCATTGATTTTTGCCATTGAAAAACATCATGTTATTCATATACCAGAAATGTTTGAAGCTACTGACTGAATAAAAAGAGCTGGCATCTCACTCTCTTTGAATCTTCTTTACCATGCTAAGAGGAGCAGGAAAAAGCAAAACATTTCAGAATTGCAACTTGCAATGCGGAGAAATTACTGTTTGTGCATTCACATTATTCATTGATTTTTGCGATTGAAAAACATCATGTTGTTCATATACCAGAAATGTTTGAAGCTACTGACTGAATGAAAGGAGCTGGCATCTCACTCTCTTTGAATCTTCTTTATCATGCTAAGAGGAGCAGGAAAAAGCAAAAAATTTCAGAAGTGCATCTTGCAATGCGGAGAAATTACTGTTTGTGCATTCACATTATTCATTGATTTTTTCCATTGAAAAACATCATGTTATTCATATACCAGAAATGTTTGAAGCTACTGACTGAATGAAAAGAGCTGGCATCTCACTCTCTTTGAATCTTCTTTATCATGCTAAAAGGAGCAGGAAAAAGCAAAACATTTCAGAATTGCACCTTGCAATGCAGGGAAATTACTGTTTGTGCATTTACAATATTCATTGATTTTTGCCATTGTAGAAACGTCCAGAAATGTTTGAAGCTACTGACTGAATGAAAAGAGCTGGAATCTCACTCTCTTTGAATCTTCTTTATCATGCTAAGAGGAGCAGGAAAAAGCAAAAAATTTCAGAATTGCACCTTGCAATGCGGAGAAATTACTGTTTGTGCATTTACAATATTCATTGATTTTTGCCATTGAAAAAAGTCCAGAAATGTGTGAAGCTACTAACTGAACGAAAGGAGCTGGCATCTCACTCTCTTTGAATCTTCTTTACCATGCTAAGAGGAGCAGGAAAAAGCAAAAAATTTCAGAATTGCACATTGCAATGCGGAGAAATTACTGTTTGTGCATTCACATTATTCATTGATTTTTGCCATTGAAAAACATCATGTTGTTCATATACCAGAAATGTTTGAAGCTACTGACTGAATGAAAGGAGCTGGCATCTCACTCTCTTTGAATCTTCTTTATCATGCTAAGAGGAGCAGGAAAAAGTAAAAAATTTCAGAATTGCACCTTGCAATGCGGAGAAATTACTGTTTGTGCATTCACATTATTCATTGATTTTTGTCATTGAAAAACATCATGTTATTCATATACCAGAAATGTTTGAAGCTACTGACTGAATGAAAGGAGCTGGCATCTCACTCTCTTTGAATCTTCTTTATCATGCTAAGAGGAGCAGGAAAAAGCAAAAAAATTCAGAATTGCACCTTGCAATGCGGAGAAATTACTGTTTGTGCATTTACAATATTCATTGATTTTTGCCATTGAAAAACGTCCAGAAATGTTTGAAGCTACTGACTGAATGAAAAGAGCTGGCATCTCACTCTCTTTGAATCTTCTTTATCATGCTAAAATGAGCAGTAAAAAGCAAAAAATTTCAGAATTGCACCTTGCAATGCGGAGAAATTACTGTTTGTGCATTTACAATATTTATTGATTTTTGCCATTGAAAAACGTCCAGAAATGTTTGACGCTACTGACTGAATGAAAGGAGCTGGCATCTCACTCTCTTTGAATCTTCTTTATCATGCTAAGAGGAGCAGGAAAAAGCAAAAAATTTCAGAATTGCACCTTGCAATGCGGAGAAATTACTGTTTGTGCATTCACATTATTCATTGATTTTTGCTATTGAAAAACATCATGTTATTCATAAACCAGAAATGTTTGAAGCTACTGACTGAATGAAAAGAGCTGGCATCTCAGTCTCTTTGAATCTTCTTTATCATGCTAAGAGGAGCAGGAAAAAGCAAAAAATTTCAGAATTGCACCTTGCAATGCGGAGAAATTACTGTTTGTGCATTCACATTATTCGTTGATTTTTGCCATTGAAAAACGTCCAGAAATGTTTGAAGCTACTGACTGAATGAAAGGAGCTGGCATCTCACTCTCTTTGAATCTTCTTTATCATGCTAAGAGGAGCAGGAAAAAGCAAAAAATTTCAGAATTGCACCTTGCAATGTGGAGAAATTACTGTTTGTGCATTCACATTATTCATTGATTTTTGCCATTGAAAAACATCATGTTGTTCATATACCAGAAATGTTTGAAGCTACTGACTGAATGAAAGGAGCTGGCATCTCACTCTCTTTGAGGCTTCTTTATCATGCTAAGAGGAGCAGGAAAAAGCAAAAAATTTCAGAATTGCACCTTGCAATGCGGAGAAATTACTGTTTGTGCATTCACATTATTCATTGATTTTTGTCATTGAAAAACATCATGTTATTCATATACCAGAAATGTTTGAAGCTACTGAGTGAATGAAAGGAGCTGGCATCTCACTCTCTTTGAATCTTCTTTATCATGCTAAGAGGAGCAGGAAAAAGCAAAAAATTTCAGAATTGCACCTTGCAATGCGGAGAAATTACTGTTTGTGCATTCACATTATTCATTGATTTTTGCTATTGAAAAACATCATGTTATTCATATACCAGAAATGTTTGAAGCTACTGACTGAATGAAAAGAGCTGGCATCTCACTCTCTTTGAATCTTCTTTATCATGCTAACAGGAGCAGGAAAAAGCAAAAAATTTCAGAATTGCACCTTGCACTGCGGAGAAATTACTGTTTGTGCATTTACAATATTCATTGATTTTTGCCATTGAAAAACGTCCAGAAATGTTTGACGCTGCTGACTGAATGAAAGGAGATGGCATCTCACTCTCTTTGAATCTTCTTTATCATGCTAAGAGGTGCAGGAAAAAGCAAAAAATTTCAGAATTGCACCTTGCAATGCGGAGAAATTACTGTTTGTGCATTCACATTATTCATTGATTTTTGCCATTGAAAAACATCATGTTATTCATATACCAGAAATGTTTGAAGCTACTGACTGAATAAAAAGAGCTGGCATCTCACTCTCTTTGAATCTTCTTTACCATGCTAAGAGGAGCAGGAAAAAGCAAAACATTTCAGAATTGCAACTTGCAATGCGGAGAAATTACTGTTTGTGCATTCACATTATTCATTGATTTTTGCGATTGAAAAACATCATGTTGTTCATATACCAGAAATGTTTGAAGCTACTGACTGAATGAAAGGAGCTGGCATCTCACTCTCTTTGAATCTTCTTTATCATGCTAAGAGGAGCAGGAAAAAGCAAAAAATTTCAGAAGTGCATCTTGCAATGCGGAGAAATTACTGTTTGTGCATTCACATTATTCATTGATTTTTTCCATTGAAAAACATCATGTTATTCATATACCAGAAATGTTTGAAGCTACTGACTGAATGAAAAGAGCTGGCATCTCACTCTCTTTGAATCTTCTTTATCATGCTAAAAGGAGCAGGAAAAAGCAAAACATTTCAGAATTGCACCTTGCAATGCAGGGAAATTACTGTTTGTGCATTTACAATATTCATTGATTTTTGCCATTGTAGAAACGTCCAGAAATGTTTGAAGCTACTGACTGAATGAAAAGAGCTGGAATCTCACTCTCTTTGAATCTTCTTTATCATGCTAAGAGGAGCAGGAAAAAGCAAAAAATTTCAGAATTGCACCTTGCAATGCGGAGAAATTACTGTTTGTGCATTTACAATATTCATTGATTTTTGCCATTGAAAAAAGTCCAGAAATGTGTGAAGCTACTGACTGAACGAAAGGAGCTGGCATCTCACTCTCTTTGAATCTTCTTTACCATGCTAAGAGGAGCAGGAAAAAGCAAAAAATTTCAGAATTGCACATTGCAATGCGGAGAAATTACTGTTTGTGCATTCACATTATTCATTGATTTTTGCCATTGAAAAACATCATGTTGTTCATATACCAGAAATGTTTGAAGCTACTGACTGAATGAAAGGAGCTGGCATCTCACTCTCTTTGAATCTTCTTTATCATGCTAAGAGGAGCAGGAAAAAGTAAAAAATTTCAGAATTGCACCTTGCAATGCGGAGAAATTACTGTTTGTGCATTCACATTATTCATTGATTTTTGTCATTGAAAAACATCATGTTATTCATATACCAGAAATGTTTGAAGCTACTGACTGAATGAAAGGAGCTGGCATCTCACTCTCTTTGAATCTTCTTTATCATGCTAAGAGGAGCAGGAAAAAGCAAAAAAATTCAGAATTGCACCTTGCAATGCGGAGAAATTACTGTTTGTGCATTTACAATATTCATTGATTTTTGCCATTGAAAAACGTCCAGAAATGTTTGAAGCTACTGACTGAATGAAAAGAGCTGGCATCTCACTCTCTTTGAATCTTCTTTATCATGCTAAAATGAGCAGTAAAAAGCAAAAAATTTCAGAATTGCACCTTGCAATGCGGAGAAATTACTGTTTGTGCATTTACAATATTTATTGATTTTTGCCATTGAAAAACGTCCAGAAATGTTTGACGCTACTGACTGAATGAAAGGAGCTGGCATCTCACTCTCTTTGAATCTTCTTTATCATGCTAAGAGGAGCAGGAAAAAGCAAAAAATTTCAGAATTGCACCTTGCAATGCGGAGAAATTACTGTTTGTGCATTCACATTATTCATTGATTTTTGCTATTGAAAAACATCATGTTATTCATAAACCAGAAATGTTTGAAGCTACTGACTGAATGAAAAGAGCTGGCATCTCAGTCTCTTTGAATCTTCTTTATCATGCTAAGAGGAGCAGGAAAAAGCAAAAAATTTCAGAATTGCACCTTGCAATGCGGAGAAATTACTGTTTGTGCATTTACAATATTCATTGATTTTTGCCATTGAAAAACGTCCAGAAATGTTTGACGCTACTGACTGAATGAAAAGAGCTGGCATCTCACTCTCTTTGAATCTTCTTTATCATGCTAAGAGGAGCAGGAAAAAGCAAAAAATTTCAGAATTGCACCTTGCAATGCGGAGAAATTACTGTTTGTGCATTCACATTATTCATTGATTTTTGCCATTGAAAAACATCATGTTATTCATATACCAGAAATGTTTGAAGCTACTGACTGAATGAAAGGAGCTGGCATCTCACTCTCTTTGAATCTTCTTTATCATGCTAAGAGGAGCAGGAAAAAGCAAAAAATTTCAGAATTGCACCTTGCAATGCGGAGAAATTACTGTTTGCGCATTTACAATATTCATTGATTTTTGCCATTGAAAAACGTCCAGAAATGTTTGAAGCTACTGACTGAATGAAAACAGCTGGCATCTCACTCTCTTTGAATCTTCTTTATCATGCTAAGAGGAGCAGGAAAAAGCAAAAAATTTCAGAATTGCACCTTGCAATGCGGAGAAATTACTGTTTGTGCATTCACATTATTCATTGATTTTTGTCATTGAAAAACATCATGTTATTCATATACCAGAAATGTTTGAAGCTACTGAGTGAATGAAAGGAGCTGGCATCTCACTCTCTTTGAATTTTGTTTATCATGCTAAGAGGAGCAGGAAAAAGCAAAAAATTTCAGAATTGCACCTTGCAATGCGGAGAAATTACTGTTTGTGCATTTACAATATTCATTGATTTTTGCCATTGAACAATGTCCAGAAATGTTTGAAGCTACTGACTGAATGAAAAGAGCTGGCATCTCACTCTCTTTGAATCTTCTTTATCATGCTAAAAGGAGCAGGAAAAAGCAAAAAATTTCAGAATTGCTCCTTGCAATGCGGAGAAATTACTGTTTGTGCATTTACAATATTCATTGATTTTTGCCATTGAAAAACGTCCAGAAATGTTTGACGCTACTGACTGAATGAAAGGAGCTGGCATCTCACTCTCTTTGAATCTTCTTTATCATGCTAAGAGGAGCAGGAAAAATCAAAAAATTTCAGAATTGCACCTTGCAATGCGGAGAAATTACTGTTTGTGCATTCACATTATTCATTGATTTTTGCCATTGAAAAGCATCATTTTATTCATATACCAGAAATGTTTGAAGCTACTGACTGAATGAAAAGAGCTGGCATCTCACTCTCTTTGAATCTTCTTTATCATGCTAAGAGGAGCAGGAAAAAGCAAAAAATTTCAGAATTGCACCTTGCAATGCGGAGAAATTACTGTTTGTGCATTTACAATATTCATTGATTTTTGCGATTGAAAAACGTCCAGAAATGTTTGACGCTACTGACTGAATGAAAGGAGCTGGCATCTAACTATCTTTGAATCTTCTTTATCATGCTAAGAGGAGCAGGAAAAAGCAAAAAAATTCAGAATTGCACCTTGCAATGCGGAGAAATTACTGTTTGTGCATTCACATTATTCATTGATTTTTGCCATTGAAAAACATCATGTTATTCATATACCAGAAATGTTTGAAGCTACTGACTGAATGAAAAGAGCTGGCATCTCACTCTCTTTGAATCTTCTTTATCATGCTAAGAGGAGCAGGAAAAAGTAAAAAATTTCAGAATTGCACCTTGCAATGCGGAGAAATTACTGTTTGTGGATTTACAATATTCATTGATTTTTGCCATTGAAAAACGTCCAGAAATGTTTGAAGCTACTGACTGAATGAAAAGAGCTGGCATCTCACTCTCTTTGAATCTTCTTTATCATGCTAAGAGGAGCAGGAAAAGGCAAAAAATTTCAGAATTGCACCTTGCAATGCGGAGAAATTACTGTTTGTGCATTCACATTATTCATTGATTTTTGCCATTGAAAAACATCATGTTATTCATATACCAGAAATGTTTGAAGCTACTGACTGACTGAAAAGAGCTGGCATCTCACTCTCTTTGAATCTTCTTTATCATGCTAAGAGGAGCAGGAAAAAGCAAAAAATTTCAGAATTGCACCTTGCAATGCGGAGAAATTACTGTTTGTGCATTTACAATATTCATTGATTTTTGCCATTGAAAAACGTCCAGAAATGTTTGAAGCTACTGACTGAATGAAAAGAGCTGGCATCTCATTCTCTTTGAATCTTCTTTATCATGCTAAGAGGAGCAGGAAAAAGCAAAAAATTTCAGAATTGCACCTTGCAATGCGGAGAAATTACTGTTTGTGCATTTACAATATTCATTGATTTTTGCCATAGAAAAACGTCCAGAAATGTTTGAAGCTACTGACTGAATGAAAGGAGCTGGCATCTCACTCTCTTTGAATCTTCTTTTTCATGCTAAGAGGAACAGGAAAAAGCAAAAAATTTCAGAATTGCACATTGCAATTGGGAGAAATTACTGTTTGTGCAGTCACATTATTCATTGATTTTTGCCATTGAAAAACATCATGTTATTCATATACCAGAAATGTTTGAAGCTACTGACTGAATGAAAGGAGCTGGCATCTCACTCTCTTTGAAGCTTCTTTATCATGCTAAGAGGAGCAGGAAAGAGCAAAAAATTTCAGAATTGCACCTTGCAATGCGGAGAAATTACTGTTTGTGCATTCACAATATTCATTGATTTTTGCAATTGAAAACATCATGTTATTCATATACCAGAAATGTTTGAAGCTACTGACTGAATGAAAGGAGCTGGCATCTCACTCTCTTTGAATCTTCTTTATCATGCTAAGAGGAGCAGGAAAATGCAAAAAATTTCAGAATTGCACCTTGCAATGCGGAGAAATTACTGTTTGCGCATTTACAATATTCATTGATTTTTGCCATTGAAAAACATCCAGAAATGTTTGAAGCTACTGACTGAATGAAAAGAGCTGGCATCTCACTCTCTTTGAATCTTCTTTATCATGCTAAGCGGAGCAGGAAAAAGCAAAAAATTTCAGAATTGCACCTTGCAATGCGGAGAAATTACTGTTTGTGCATTCACATTATTCATTGATTTTTGCCATTGAAAAACGTCCAGAAATGTTTGAAGCTACTGACTGAATGAAAGGAGCTGGCATCTCACTCTCTTTGAATCTTCTTTATCATGCTAAGAGGAGCAGGAAAAAGCACAAAATTTCAGAATTGCACCTTGCAATGCGGAGAAATTACTGTTTGTGCATTCACATTATTCATTGATTTTTGCCATTGAAAAACATCATGTAGTTCATATAACAGAAATGTTTGAAGCTTCTGACTGAATGAAAGGAGCTGGCATCTCACTCTCTTTGAATCTTCTTTATCATGTTAAGAGGAGCAGGAAAAAGCAAAAAATTTCAGAATTGCACCTTGCAATGCGGAGAAATTACTGTTTGTGCATTCACATTATTCATTGATTTTTGTCATTGAAAAACATCATGTTATTCATATGCCAGAAATGTTTGAAGCTACTGACTGAATGAAAGGAGCTGGCATCTCACTCTCTTTGAATCTTCTTTATCATGCTAAGAGGAGCAGGAAAAAGCAAAAAATTTCAGAATTGCACCATGCAATGGGGAGAAATTACTGTTTGTGCATTTACAATATTCATTGATTTTTGCCATTGAAAAACGTCCAGAAATGTTTGAAGCTACTGACTGAATGAAAGGAGCTGGAATCTCACTCTCTTTGAATCTTCTTTATCATGCTAAGAGGAGCAGGAAAAAGCCAAAAATTTCAGAATTGCACCTTGCAATGCGGAGAAATTACTGTTTGTGCATTCACATTATTCATTGATTTTTGCCATTGAAAAACATCATGTTATTCATATACCAGAAATGTTTGAAGCTACTGACTGAATGAAAAGAGCTGGCATCTCACTCTCTTTGAATCTTTTTTATCATGCTAAGAGGAGCAGGAAAAAGCAAAAAATTTCAGAATTGCACCTTGCAATGCGGATAAATTACTGTTTGTGCATTTACAATATTCATTGATTTTTGCCATTGAAAAACGTCCAGAAATGTTTGAAGCTACTGACTGAATGAAAAGAGCTGGCATCTCACTCTCTTTGAATCTTCTTTATCATGCTAAGAGGAGCAGGAAAAAGCAAAAAATTTCACAATTGCACCTTGCAATGCGGAGAAATTACTGTTTGTGCATTTACAATATTCATTGATTTTTGCCATTGAAAAACGTCCAGAAATGTTTGACGCTACTGACTGAATGAAAGGAGATGGCATCTCACTCTCTTTGAATCTTCTTTATCATGCTAAGAGGAGCAGGAAAAAGCAAAAAATTTCAGAATTGCACCTTGCAATGCGGAGAAATTACTGTTTGTGCAGTCACATTATTCATTGATTTTTGCCATTGAAAAACATCATGTTATTCATATACCAGAAATGTTTGAAGCTACTGACTGAATGAAAGGAGCTGGCATCTCACTCTCTTTGAATCTTCTTTATCATGCTAAGAGGAGCAGGAAAAAGCAAAAAATTTCAGAATTGCACCTTGCAATGCGGAGAAATTACTGTTTGTGCATTTACAATATTCATTGATTTTTGCCATTGAAAAACGACTAGAAATGTTTGAAGCTACTGACTGAATGAAAGGAGCTGGCATCTCACTCTCTTTGAATCTTCTTTATCATGCTAAGAGGAGCAGGAAAAAGCAAAACATTTCAGAATTGCAGCTTGCAAAGCGGAGAAATTACTGTTTGTGCATTCACATTATTCATTGATTTTTGCCATTGAAAAACATCAAGTTGTTCATATACCAGAAATGTTTGAAGCTACTGACTGAATGAAAGGAGCTGGCATCTCACTCTCTTTGAATCTTCTTTATCATGCTAAGAGGAGCAGGAAAAAGCAAAAAATTTCAGAAGTGCATCTTGCAATGCGGAGAAATTACTGCTTGTGCATTCACATTATTCATTGATTTTTGCCATTGAAAAACATCATGTTATTCATATACCAGAAATGTTTGAAGCTACTGACTGAATGAAAAGAGCTGGCATCTCACTCTCTTTGAATCTTCTTTATCATGCTAAGAGGAGCAGGAAAAAGCAAAAAATTTCACAATTGCACCTTGCAATGCGGAGAAATTACTGTCTGTGCATTTACAATATTCATTGATTTTTGCCATTGAAAAACGTCCAGAAATGTTTGACGCTACTGACTGAATGAAAGGAGATGGCATCTCACTCTCTTTGAATCTTCTTTATCATGCTAAGAGGAGCAGGAAAAAGCAAAAAATTTCAGAATTGCACCTTGCAATGCGGAGAAATTACTGTTTGTGCATTCACATTATTCATTGATTTTTGCCATTGAAAAACATCATGTTATTCATATACCAGAAATGTTTGAAGCTACTGACTGAATGAAGAGAGCTGGCATCTCACTCTCTTTGAATCTTCTTTATCATGCTAAGAGGAGCAGGAAAAAGCAAAAAATTTCAGAATTGCACCTTGCAATGCGGAGAAATTACTGTTTGTGCATTTACAATATTCATTGATTTTTGCCATTGAAAAACGTCCAGAAATGTTTGAAGCTGCTGACTGAATGAAAAGAGCTGGCATCTCACTCTCTTTGAATCTTCTTTATCATGCTAAGAGGAGCAGGAAAAGGCAAAAAATTTCAGAATTGCACCTTGCAATGCGGAGAAATTACTGTATGTGCATTTACAATATTCATTGATTTTTGCCATTGAAAAAGGTCCAGAAATGTTTGAAGCTACTGACTGAATGAAAAGAGCTGGCATCTCACTCTCTTTGAATCTTCTTTATCATGCTAAGAGGAGCAGGAAAAAGCAAAACATTTCAGAATTGCAACTTGCAATGCGGAGAAATTATTGTTTGTGCATTCACATTATTCATTGATTTTTGCCATTGAAAAACATCATGTTGTTCATATACCAGAAATGTTTGAAGCTACTTACTGAATGAAAGGAGCTGGCATCTCACTTTCTTTGAATCTTCTTTATCATGCTAAGAGGAGCAGGAAAAAGCAAAAAATTTCAGAAGTGCATCTTGCAATGCGGAGAAATTACTGTTTGTGCATTCACATTATTCATTGATTTTTTCCATTGAAAAACATCATGTTATTCATATACCAGAAATGTTTGAAGCTACTGACTGAATGAAAAGAGCTGGCATCTCACTCTCTTTGAATCTTCTTTATCATGCTAAGAGGAGCAGGAAAGAGCAAAAAATTTCAGAATTGCACCATGCAATGCAGGGAAATTACTGTTTGTGCATTTACAATATTCATTGATTTTTGCCATTGTAAAACGTCCAGAAATGTTTGAAGCTACTGACTGAATGAAAAGAGCTGGCATCTCACTCTCTTTGAATCTTCTTTATCATGCTAAGAGGAGCAGGAAAAAGCAAAAAATTTCAGAATTGCACCTTGCAATGCGTAGAAATTACTGTTTGTGCATTTACAATATTCATTGATTTTTGCCATTGAAAAACGTCCAGAAATGTTTGAAGCTACTGACTGAATGAAAGGAGCTGGCATCTCACTCTCTTTGAATCTTCTTTACCATGCTAAGAGCAGCAGGAAAAAGCAAAAAATTTCAGAATTGCACCTTGCAATGCGGAGAAATTACTGTTTGTGCATTTACAATATTCATTGATTTTTGCCATTGAAAAACGTCCAGAAATGTTTGAAGCTACTGACTGAATGAAAGGAGCTGGCATCTCACTCTCTTTGAATCTTCTTTACCATGCTAAGAGGAGCAGGAAAAAGGAAAAAATTTCAGAATTGCACCTTGCAATGCGGAGAAATTACTGTTTGTGCATTCACATTATTCATTGATTTTTGCCATTGAAAAACATCATGTTGTTCATATACCAGAAATGATTGAAGCTACTGACTGAATGAAAGGAGCTGGCATCTCACTCTCTTTGAATCTTCTTTATCATGCTAAGAGGAGCAGGAAAAAGCAAAAAATTTCAGAATTGCACCTTGCAATGCGGAGAAATTACTGTTTGTGCATTCACATTATTCATTGATTTTTATCATTGAAAAACATCATGTTATTCATATACCAGAAATGTTTGAAGCTACTGACTGAATGAAAGGAGCTGGCATCTCACTCTCTTTGAATCTTCTTTATCATGCTAAGAGGAGCAGGAAAATGCAAAAAATTTCAGAATTGCACCTTGCAATGCGGAGAAATTACTGTTTGTGCATTTACAATATTCATTGATTTTTGCCATTGAAAAACGTCCAGAAATGTTTGAAGCTACTGACTGAATGAAAAGAGCTGGCATCTCACTCTCTTTGAATCTTCTTTATCATGCTAAGAGGAGCAGGAAAAGGCAAAAAATTTCAGAATTGCACCTTGCAATGCGGAGAAATTACTGTTTGTGCATTTACAATATTCATTGATTTTTGCCATTGAAAAATGTCCAGAAATGTTTGAAGCTACTGACTGAATGAAAAGAGCTGGCATCTCACTCTCTTTGAATCTTCTTTATCATGCTAAGACGAGCAGGAAAAAGCCAAAAATTTCAGAATTGCACCTTGCAATGCGGAGAAATTACTGTTTGTGCATTCACATTATTCATTGATTTTTGCCATTGAAAAACATCATGTTATTCATATACCAGAAATGTTTGAAGCTACTGACTGAATGAAAAGAGCTGGCATCTCACTCTCTTTGAATCTTCTTTATCATGCTAAGAGGAGCAGGAAAAAGCAAAACATTTCAGAATTGCAACTTGCAAAGCAGAAAAATTACTGTTTGTGCATTCACATTATTCATTGATTTTTGCCATTGAAAAACATCATGTTGTTCATATACCAGAAATGTTTGAAGCTACTGACAATGAAAGGAGCTGGCATCTCACTCTCTTTGAATCTTCTTTATCATGCTAAGAGGAGCAGGAAAAAGCAAAAAATTTCAGAAGTGCATCTTGCAATGCGGAGAAATTACTGCTTGTGCATTCACATTATTCATTGATTTTTGCCATTGAAAAACATCATGTTATTCATATACCAGAAATGTTTGAAGCTACTGACTGAATGAAAAGAGCTGGCATCTCACTCTCTTTGAATCTTCTTTATCATGCTAAGAGGAGCAGGAAAAAGCAAAAAATTTCAGAATTGCACCTTGCAATGCGGCGAAATTATTGTTTGTGCATTTACAATATTCATTGATTTTTGCCATTGAAAAACGTCCAGAAATGTTTGACGCTACTGACTGAATGAAAGGAGATGGCATCTCACTCTCTTTGAATCTTCTTTCTCATGCTAAGAGGAGCAGGAAAAAGCAAAAAATTTCAGAATTGCACATTGCAATGCAGAGAAATTACTGTTTGTGCATTCACATTATTCATTGATTTTTGCCATTGAAAAACATCATGTTATTCATATACCAGAAATGTTTGAAGCTACTGACTGAATGAAAAGAGCTGGCATCTCACTCTCTTTGAATCTTCTTTATCATGCTAAGAGGAGCAGGAAAAAGCAAAAAATTTCAGAATTGCACCTTGCAATGCAGGGAAATTACTGTTTGTGCATTTACAATATTCATTGATTTTTGCCATTGTAAAACGTCCAGAAATGTTTGAAGCTACTGACTGAATGAAAAGAGCTGGCATCTCACTCTCTTTGAATCTTCTTTATCATGCTAAGAGGAGCAGGAAAAAGCAAAAAATTTCAGAATTGCACCTTGCAATGCGGAGAAATTACTGTTTGTGCATTTACAATATTCATTGATTTTTGCCATTGAAAAACGTCCAGAAATGTTTTAAGCTACTGACTGAATGAAAGGAGATGGCATCTCACTCTCTTTGAATCTTCTTTCTCATGCTAAGAGGAGCAGGAAAAAGCAAAAAATTTCAGAATTGCACATTGCAATGCGGAGAAATTACTGTTTGTGCATTCACATTATTCATTGATTTTTGCCATTGAAAAACATCATGTTATTCATATACCAGAAATGTTTGAAGCTACTGACTGAATGAAAAGAGCTGGCATCTCACTCTCTTTGAATCTTCTTTATCATGCTAAGAGGAGCAGGAAAAAGTAAAAAATTTCAGAATTGCACCTTGCAATGCGGAGAAATTAATGTTTGTGCATTTACAATATTCATTGATTTTTGCCATTGAAAAATGTCCAGAAATGTTTGAAGCTACTGACTGAATGAAAAGAGCTGGCATCTCACTCTCTTTGAATCTTCTTTATCATGCTAAGAGGAGCAGGAAAAGGCAAAAAATTTCAGAATTGCACCTTGCAATGCGGAGAAATTACTGTTTGTGCATTTACAATATTCATTGATTTTTGCCATTGAAAAATGTCCAGAAATGTTTGAAGCTACTGACTGAATGAAAAGAGCTGGCATCTCACTCTCTTTGAATCTTCTTTATCATGCTAAGAGGAGCAGGAAAAAGCAAAACATTTCAGAATTGCAACTTGCAATGCGGAGAAATTACTGTTTGTGCATTCACATTATTCAATGATTTTTGCCATTGAAAAACATCATGTTATTCATATATCAGAAATGTTTGAAGCTACTGACTGAATGAAAGGAGCTGGCATCTCACTCTCTTTGAATCTTCTTTATCATGCTAAGAGGAGCAGGAAAAAGCAAAAAATTTCAGAAGTGCATCTTGCAATGCCGAGAAATTACTGTTTGTGCATTCACATTATTCATTGATTTTTTCCATTGAAAAACATCATGTTATTCATATACCAGAAATGTTTGAAGCTACTGACTGAATGAAAAGAGCTGGCATCTCACTCTCTTTGAATCTTCTTTATCATGCTAAGAGGAGCAGGAAAAAGCAAAAAATTTCAGAATTGCACCTTGCAATGCAGGGAAATTACTGTTTGTGCATTTACAATATTCATTGATTTTTGCCATTGTAAAACGTCCAGAAATGTTTGAAGCTACTGACTGAATGAAAAGAGCTGGCATCTCACTCTCTTTGAATCTTCTTTATCATGCTAAGAGGAGCAGGAAAAAGCAAAAAATTTCAGAATTGCACCTTGCAATGCGGAGAAATTACTGTTTGTGCATTAACATTATTCATTGATTTTTGTCATTGAAAAACATCATGTTATTCATATACCAGAAATGTTTGAAGCTACTGACTGAATGAAAGGAGCTGGCATCTCACTCTCTTTGAATCTTCTTTATCATGCTACGAGGAGCAGGAAAAAGCAAAAAATTTCAGAATTGCACCTTGCAATGCGGAGAAATTAGTGTTTGTGCATTCACATTATTCATTGATTTTTGTCATTGAAAAACATCATGTTATTCATATACCAGAAATGTTTGAAGCCACTGAGTGAATGAAAGGAGCTGGAATCTCACTCTCTTTGAATCTTCTTTATCATGCTAAGAGGAGCAGGAAAAAGCAAAAAATTTCAGAATTGCACCTTGCAATGCGGGGAAATTACTGTTTGTGCATTTACAATATTCATTGATTTTTGCCATTGAAAAACGTCCAGAAATGTTTGAAGCTACTGACTGAATGAAAAGAGCTGGCATCTCACTCTCTTTGAATCTTCTTTATCATGCTAAGAGGAGCAGGAAAAAGCAAAACATTTCAGAATTGCAACTTGCAATGCGGAGAAATTACTGTCTGTGCATTCACATTATTCATTGATTTTTGCCATTGAAAAACATCATGTTGTTCATATACCAGAAATGTTTGAAGCTACTGACTGAATGAAAGGAGCTGGCATCTCACTCTCTTTGAATCTTCTTTATCATGCTAAGAGGAGCAGGAAAAAGCAAAAAATTTCAGAAGTGCATCTTGCAATGCGGAGAAACTACTGTTTGTGCATTCACATTATTCATTGATTTTTTCCATTGAAAAACATCATGTTATTCATATACCAGAAATGTTTGAAGCTACTGACTGAATGAAAAGAGCTGGCATCTCACTCTCTTTGAATCTTCTTTATCATGCTAAGAGGAGCAGAAAAAAGCAAACAATTTCAGAATTGCACCTTGCAATGCAGGGAAATTACTGTTTGTGCATTTACAATATTCATTGATTTTTGCCATTGTAAAACGTCCAGAAATGTTTGAAGCTACTGACTGAATGAAAAGAGCTGGCATCTCACTCTCTTTGAATCTTCTTTATCATGCTAAGAGGAGCAGGAAAAAGCAAAAAATTTCAGAATTGCACCTTGCAATGCGGAGAAATTACTGTTTGTGCATTTACAATATTCATTGATTTTTGCCATTGAAAAACGTCCAGAAATGTTTGAAGCTACTGACTGAATGAAAGGAGCTGGCATCTCACTCTCTTTGAATCTTCTTTACCATGCTAAGAGGAGCAGGAAAAAGCAAAAAATTTCAGAATTGCACCTTGCAATGCAGAGAAATTACTGTTTGTGCATTCACATTATTCATTGATTTTTTCCATTGAAAAACATCATGTTATTCATATACCAGAAATGTTTGAAGCTACTGACTGAATGAAAAGAGCTGGCATCTCACTCTCTTTGAATCTTCTTTATAATGCTAAGAGGAGCAGGAAAAAGCAAAAAATTTCAGAATTGCACCTTGCAATGCGGAGAAATTACTGTTTGTGCATTTACAATATTCATTGATTTTTGCCATTGAAAAACGTCCAGAAATGTTTGAAGCTACTGACTGAATGAAAAGAGCTGGCATCTCACTCTCTTTGAATCTTCTTTATCATGCTAAGAGGAGCAGGAAAAAGCAAAACATTTCAGAATTGCAACTTGCAATGCGGAGAAATTACTGTTTGTGCATTCACATTATTCATTGATTTTTGCCATTGAAAAACATCATGTTGGTCATATACCAGAAATGTTTGAAGCTACTGACTGAATGAAAGGAGCTGGCATCTCACTCTCTTTGAATCTTCTTTATCATGCTAAGAGGAGCAGGAAAAAGCAAAAAATTTCAGAAGTGCATCTTGCAATGCGGAGAAATTACTGTTTGTGCATTCACATTATTCATTGATTTTTTCCATTGAAAAACATCATGTTATTCATATACCAGAAATGTTTGAAGCTACTGACTGAATGAAAAGAGCTGGCATCTCACTCTCTTTGAATCTTCTTTATGATGCTAAGAGGAGCAGGAAAAAGCAAAAAATTTCAGGATTGCACCTTGCAATGCAGGGAAATTACTGTTTGTGCATTTACAATATTCATTGATTTTTGCCATTGTAAAACGTCCAGAAATGTTTGAAGCTACTGACTGAATGAAAAGAGCTGGCATCTCACTCTCTTTGAATCTCCTTTATCATGCTAAGAGGAGCAGGAAAAAGCAAAAAATTTCAGAATTGCACCTTGCAATGCGGAGAAATTCCTGTTTGTGCATTCACATTATTCATTTATTTTTGTCATTTAAAAACATCATGTTATTCATATACCAGAAATGTTTGAAGCTACTGACTGAATGAAAGGAGCTGGCATCTCACTCTCTTTGAATCTTCTTTATCATGCTAAGAGGAGCAGGAAAAAGCAAAAAATTTCAGAATTGCACCTTGCAATGTGGAGAAATTACTGTTTGTGCATTTACAATATTCATTGATTTTTGCCATTGAAAAACGTCCAGAAATGTTTGAAGCTACTGACTGAATGAAAAGAGCTGGCATCTCACTCTCTTTGAATCTTCTTTATCATGCTAAGAGGAGCAGGAAAAAGCAAAAAATTTCAGAATTGCACCTTGCAATGCGGAGAAATTACTGTTTGTGCATTCACATTATTCATTGATTTTTGCCATTGAAAAACATCATGTTGTTCATATACCAGAAATGTTTGAAGCTACTGACTGAATGAAAGGAGCTGGCATCTCACTCTCTTTGAATCTTCTTTATCATGCTACGAGGAGCAGGAAAAAGCAAAAAATTTCAGAATTGCACCTTGCAATGCGGAGAAATTACTGTTTGTGCATTCAAATTATTCATTGATATTTGTCATTGAAAAACATCATGTTATTCATATACCAGAAATGTTTGAAGCTACTGAGTGAATGAAAGGAGCTGGCATCTCACTCTCTTTGAATCTTCTTTATAATGCTAAGAGGAGCAGGAAAAAGCAAAAAATTTCAGAATTGCACCTTGCAATGCGGAGAAATTACTGTTTGTGCATTTACAATATTCATTGATTTTTGCCATTGAAAAACGTCCAGAAATGTTTGAAGCTACTGACTGAATGAAAAGAGCTGGCATCTCACTCTCTTTGAATCTTCTTTATCATGCTAAGAGGAGCAGGAAAAAGCAAAACATTTCAGAATTGCAACTTGCAATGCGGAGAAATTACTGTTTGTGCATTCACATTATTCATTGATTTTTGCCATTGAAAAACATCATGTTGGTCATATACCAGAAATGTTTGAAGCTACTGACTGAATGAAAGGAGCTGGCATCTCACTCTCTTTGAATCTTCTTTATCATGCTAAGAGGAGCAGGAAAAAGCAAAAAATTTCAGAAGTGCATCTTGCAATGCGGAGAAATTACTGTTTGTGCATTCACATTATTCATTGATTTTTTCCATTGAAAAACATCATGTTATTCATATACCAGAAATGTTTGAAGCTACTGACTGAATGAAAAGAGCTGGCATCTCACTTTCTTTGAATCTTCTTTATGATGCTAAGAGGAGCAGGAAAAAGCAAAAAATTTCAGGATTGCACCTTGCAATGCAGGGAAATTACTGTTTGTGCATTTACAATATTCATTGATTTTTGCCATTGTAAAACGTCCAGAAATGTTTGAAGCTACTGACTGAATGAAAAGAGCTGGCATCTCACTCTCTTTGAATCTTCTTTATCATGCTAAGAGGAGCAGGAAAAAGCAAAAAATTTCAGAATTGCACCTTGCAATGCGGAGAAATTACTGTTTGTGCATTTACAATATTCATTGATTTTTGCCATTGAAAAACGTCCAGAAATGTTTGAAGCTACTGACTGAATGAAAGGAGCTGGCATCTCACTCTCTTTGAATCTTCTTTACCATGCTAAGAGGAGCAGGAAAAAGCAAAAAATTTCAGAATTGCACCTTGCAATGCGGAGAAATTACTGTTTGTGCATTCACATTATTCATTGATTTTTTCCATTGAAAAACATCATGTTATTCATATACCAGAAATGTTTGAAGCTACTGACTGAATGAAAAGAGCTGGCATCTCACTCTCTTTGAATCTTCTTTATCATGCTAAGAGGAGCAGGAAAAGGCAAAAAAATTCAGAATTGCACCTTGCAATGCGGAGAAATTACTGTTTGTGCATTTACAATATTCATTGATTTTTGCCATTGAAAAACGTCCAGAAATGTTTGAAGCTACTGACTGAATGAAAAGAGCTGGCATCTCACTCTCTTTGAATCTTCTTTATCATGCTAAGAGGAGCAGGAAAAAGCAAAACATTTCAGAATTGCAACTTGCAATGCGGAGAAATTACTGTTTGTGCATTCACATTATTCATTGATTTTTGCCATTGAAAAACATCATGTTGTTCATATACCAGAAATGTTTGAAGCTACTGACTGAATGAAAGGAGCTGGCAACTCACTCTCTTTGAATCTTCTTTATCATGCTAAGAGGAGCAGGAAAAAGCAAAAAATTTCAGAATTGCACCTTGCAATGCAGGGAAATTACTGTTTGTGCATTTACAATATTCATTGATTTTTGCCATTGTAAAACGTCCAGAAATGTTTGAAGCTACTGACTGAATGAAAAGAGCTGGCATCTCACTCTCTTTGAATCTTCTTTATCATGCTAAGAGGAGCAGGAAAAAGCAAAAAATTTCAGAATTGCACCTTGCAATGCGGAGAAATTACTGTTTGTGCATTCACATTATTCATTGATTTTTGTCATTGAAAAACATCATGTTATTCATATACCAGAAATGTTTGAAGCTACTGACTGAATGAAAGGAGCTGGCATCTCACTCTCTTTGAATCTTCTTTATCATGCTAAGAGGAGCAGGAAAAAGCAAAAAATTTCAGAAATGCACCTTGCAATGTGGAGAAATTACTGTTTGTGCATTTACAATATTCATTGATTTTTGCCATTGAAAAACGTCCAGAAATGTTTGAAGCTACTGACTGAATGAAAACAGCTGGCATCTCACTCTCTTTGAATCTTCTTTATCATGCTAAGAGGAGCAGGAAAAAGCAAAAAATTTCAGAATTGCACCTTGCAATGCGGAGAAATTACTGTTTGTGCATTCACATTATTCATTGATTTTTGCCATTGAAAAACATCATGTTGTTCATATACCAGAAATGTTTGAAGCTACTGACTGAATGAAAGGAGCTGGCATCTCACTCTCTTTGAAACTTCTTTATCATGCTACGAGGAGCAGGAAAAAGCAAAAAATTTCAGAATTGCACCTTGCAATGCGGAGAAATTACTGTTTGTGCATTCACATTATTCATTGATTTTTGTCATTGAAAAACATCATGTTATTCATATACCAGAAATGTTTGAAGCTACTGACTGAATGAAAGGAGCTGGCATCTCACTCTCTTTGAATCTTCTTTATCATGCTAAGAGGAGCAGGAAAAAGCAAAAAATTTCAGAATTGCACCTTGCAATCTGGAGAAATTACTGTTTGTGCATTTACAATATTCATTGATTTTTGCCATTGAAAAACGTCCAGAAATGTTTGAAGCTACTGACTGAATGAAAAGAGCTGGCATCTCACTCTCTTTGAATCTTCTTTATCATGCTAAGAGGAGCAGGAAAAAGCAAAAAATTTCAGAATTGCACCTTGCAATGCGGAGAAATTACTGTTTGTGCATTCACATTATTCATTGATTTTTGCCATTGAAAAACATCATGTTGTTCATATACCAGAAATGTTTGAAGCTACTGACTGAATGAAAGGAGCTGGCATCTCACTCTCTTTGAATCTTCTTTATCATGCTACGAGGAGCAGGAAAAAGCAAAAAATTTCAGAATTGCACCTTGCAATGCGGAGAAATTACTGTTTGTGCATTCACATTATTCATTGATTTTTGTCATTGAAAAACATCATGTTATTCATATACCAGAAAAGTTTGAAGCTACTGAGTGAATGAAAGGAGCTGGCATCTCACTCTCTTTGAATCTTCTTTATAATGCTAAGAGGAGCAGGAAAAAGCAAAAAATTTCAGAATTGCACCTTGCAATGCGGAGAAATTACTGTTTGTGCATTTACAATATTCATTGATTTTTGCCATTGAAAAACGTCCAGAAATGTTTGAAGCTACTGACTGAATGAAAAGAGCTGGCATCTCACTCTCTTTGAATCTTCTTTATCATGCTAAGAGGAGCAGGAAAAAGCAAAACATTTCAGAATTGCAACTTGCAATGCGGAGAAATTACTGTTTGTGCATTCACATTATTCATTGATTTTTGCCATTGAAAAACATCATGTTGTTCATATACCAGAAATGTTTGAAGCTACTGACTGAATGAAAGGAGCTGGCATCTCACTCTCTTTGAATCTTCTTTATCATGCTAAGAGGAGCAGGAAAAAGCAAAAAATTTCTGAAGTACATCTTGCAATGCGGAGAAATTACTGTTTGTGCATTCACATTATTCATTGATTTTTTCCATTGAAAAACATCATGTTATTCATATACCAGAAATGTTTGAAGCTACTGACTGCATGAAAAGAGCTGGCATCTCACTCTCTTTGAATCTTCTTTATCATGCTAAGAGGAGCAGGAAAAAGCAAAAAATTTCAGAATTGCACCTTGCAATGCGGAGAAATTACTGTTTGTGCATTTACAATATTCATTGATTTTTGCCATTGAAAAACGTCCAGAAATGTTTGAAGCTACTGACTGAATGAAAGGAGCTGGCATCTCACTCTCTTTGAATCTTCTTTACCATGCTAAGAGGAGCAGGAAAAAGCAAAAAATTTCAGAATTGCACCTTGCAATGCGGAGAAATTACTGTTTGTGCATTCACATTATTCATTGATTTTTGTCATTGAAAAACATCATGTTATTCATATACCAGAAATGTTTGAAGCTACTGACTGAATGAAAGGAGCTGGCATCTCACTCTCTTTGAATCTTCTTTATCATGCTAAGAGGAGCAGGAAAAAGCAAAAAATTTCAGAATTGCACCTTGCAATGTGGAGAAATTACTGTTTGTGCATTTACAATATTCATTGATTTTTGCCATTGAAAAACGTCCAGAAATGTTTGAAGCTACTGACTGAATGAAAAGAGCTGGCATCTCACTCTCTTTGAATCTTCTTTATCATGCTAAGAGGAGCAGGAAAAAGCAAAAAATTTCAGAATTGCACCTTGCAATGCGGAGAAATTACTGTTTGTGCATTTACAATATTCATTGATTTTTGCCATTGAAAAACGTCCAGAAATGTTTGAAGCTACTGACTGAATGAAAGGAGCTGGCATCTCACTCTCTTTGAATCTTCTTTACCATGCTAAGAGGAGCAGGAAAAAGCAAAAAATTTCAGAATTGCACCTTGCAATGCGGAGAAATTACTGTTTGTGCATTCACATTATTCATTGATTTTTTCCATTGAAAAACATCATGTTATTCATATACCAGAAATGTTTGAAGCTACTGACTGAATGAAAAGAGCTGGCATCTCACTCTCTTTGAATCTTCTTTATCATGCTAAGAGGAGCAGGAAAAGGCAAAAAATTTCAGAATTGCACCTTGCAATGCGGAGAAATTACTGTTTGTGCATTTACAATATTCATTGATTTTTGCCATTGAAAAACGTCCAGAAATGTTTGAAGCTACTGACTGAATGAAAAGAGCTGGCATCTCACTCTCTTTGAATCTTCTTTATCATGCTAAGAGGAGCAGGAAAAAGCAAAACATTTCAGAATTGCAACTTGCAATGCGGAGAAATTACTGTTTGTGCATTCACATTATTCATTGATTTTTGCCATTGAAAAACATCATGTTGTTCATATACCAGAAATGTTTGAAGCTACTGACTGAATGAAAGGAGCTGGCATCTCACTCTCTTTGAATCTTCTTTATCATGCTAAGAGGAGCAGGAAAAAGCAAAAAATTTCAGAAGTGCATCTTGCAATGCGGAGAAATTACTGTTTGTGCATTCACATTATTCATTGATTTTTTCCATTGAAAAACATCATGTTATTCATATACCAGAAATGTTTGAAGCTACTGACTGAATGAAAAGAGCTGGCATCTCACTCTCTTTGAATCTTCTTTATCATGCTAAGAGGAGCAGGAAAAAGCAAAAAATTTCAGAATTGCACCTTGCAATGCAGGGAAATTACTGTTTGTGCATTTACAATATTCATTGATTTTTGCCATTGTAAAACGTCCAGAAATGTTTGAAGCTACTGACTGAATGAAAAGAGCTGGCATCTCACTCTCTTTGAATCTTCTTTATCATGCTAAGAGGAGCAGGAAAAAGCAAAAAATTTCAGAATTGCACCTTGCAATGCGGAGAAATTACTGTTTGTGCATTCACATTATTCATTGATTTTTGTCATTGAAAAACATCATGTTATTCATATACCAGAAATGTTTGAAGCTACTGACTGAATGAAAGGAGCTGGCATCTCACTCTCTTTGAATCTTCTTTATCATGCTAAGAGGAGCAGGAAAAAGCAAAAAATTTCAGAATTGCACCTTGCAATGTGGAGAAATTACTGTTTGTGCATTTACAATATTCATTGATTTTTGCCATTGAAAAACGTCCAGAAATGTTTGAAGCTACTGACTGAATGAAAAGAGCTGGCATCTCACTCTCTTTGAATCTTCTTTATCATGCTAAGAGGAGCAGGAAAAAGCAAAAAATTTCAGAATTGCACCTTGCAATGCGGAGAAATTACTGTTTGTGCATTCACATTATTCATTGATTTTTGCCATTGAAAAACATCATGTTGTTCATATACCAGAAATGTTTGAAACTACTGACTGAATGAAAGGAGCTGGCATCTCACTCTCTTTGAAACTTCTTTATCATGCTACGAGGAGCAGGAAAAAGCAAAAAATTTCGGAATTGCACCTTGCAATGCGGAGAAATTACTGTTTGTGCATTCACATTATTCATTGATTTTTGTCATTGAAAAACATCATGTTATTCATATACCAGAAATGTTTGAAGCTACTGACTGAATGAAAGGAGCTGGCATCTCACTCTCTTTGAATCTTCTTTATCATGCTAAGAGGAGCAGGAAAAAGCAAAAAATTTCAGAATTGCACCTTGCAATCTGGAGAAATTACTGTTTGTGCATTTACAATATTCATTGATTTTTGCCATTGAAAAACGTCCAGAAATGTTTGAAGCTACTGACTGAATGAAAGGAGCTGGCATCTCACTCTCTTTGAATCTTCTTTATCATGCTACGAGGAGCAGGAAAAAGCAAAAAATTTCAGAATTGCACCTTGCAATGCGGAGAAATTACTGTTTGTGCATTCACATTATTCATTGATTTTTGTCATTGAAAAACATCATGTTATTCATATACCAGAAATGTTTGAAGCTACTGAGTGAATGAAAGGAGCTGGCATCTCACTCTCTTTGAATCTTCTTTATAATGCTAAGAGGAGCAGGAAAAAGCAAAAAATTTCAGAATTGCACCTTGCAATGCGGAGAAATTACTGTTTGTGCATTTACAATATTCATTGATTTTTGCCATTGAAAAACGTCCAGAAATGTTTGAAGCTACTGACTGAATGAAAACAGCTGGCATCTCACTCTCTTTGAATCTTCTTTATCATGCTAAGAGGAGCAGGAAAAAGCAAAACATTTCAGAATTGCAACTTGGAATGCGGAGAAATTACTGTTTGTGCATTCACATTATTCATTGATTTTTGCCATTGAAAAACATCATGTTGTTCATATACCAGAAATGTTTGAAGCTACTGACTGAATGAAAGGAGCTGGCATCTCACTCTCTTTGAATCTTCTTTATCATGCTAAGAGGAGCAGGAAAAAGCAAAAAATTTCTGAAGTACATCTTGCAATGCGGAGAAATTACTGTTTGTGCATTCACATTATTCATTGATTTTTTCCATTGAAAAACATCATGTTATTCATATACCAGAAATGTTTGAAGCTACTGACTGAATGAAAGGAGCTGGCATCTCACTCTCTTTGAATCTTCTTTATCATGCTAAGAGGAGCAGGAAAAAGCAAAAAATTTCAGAATTGCACCTTGCAATGTGGAGAAATTACTGTTTGTGCATTTACAATATTCATTGATTTTTGCCATTGAAAAACGTCCAGAAATGTTTGAAGCTACTGACTGAATGAAAAGAGCTGGCATCTCACTCTCTTTGAATCTTCTTTATCATGCTAAGAGGAGCAGGAAAAGGCAAAAAATTTCAGAATTGCACCTTGCAATGCGGAGAAATTACTGTTTGTGCATTTACAATATTCATTGATTTTTGCCATTGAAAAACGTCCAGAAATGTTTGAAGCTACTGACTGAATGAAAAGAGCTGGCATCTCACTCTCTTTGAATCTTCTTTATCATGCTAAGAGGAGCAGGAAAAAGCAAAACATTTCAGAATTGCAACTTGCAATGCGGAGAAATTACTGTTTGTGCATTCACATTATTCATTGATTTTTGCCATTGAAAAACATCATGTTGTTCATATACCAGAAATGTTTGAAGCTACTGACTGAATGAAAGGAGCTGGCATCTCACTCTCTTTGAATCTTCTTTATCATGCTAAGAGGAGCAGGAAAAAGCAAAAAATTTCAGAAGTGCATCTTGCAATGCGGAGAAATTACTGTTTGTGCATTCACATTATTCATTGATTTTTTCCATTGAAAAACATCATGTTATTCATATACCAGAAATGTTTGAAGCTACTGACTGAATGAAAAGAGCTGGCATCTCACTCTCTTTGAATCTTCTTTATCATGCTAAGAGGAGCAGGAAAAAGCAAAAAATTTCAGAATTGCACCTTGCAATGCAGGGAAATTACTGTTTGTGCATTTACAATATTCATTGATTTTTGCCATTGTAAAACGTCCAGAAATGTTTGAAGCTACTGACTGAATGAAAAGAGCTGGCATCTCACTCTCTTTGAATCTTCTTTATCATGCTAAGAGGAGCAGGAAAAAGCAAAAAATTTCAGAATTGCACCTTGCAATGCGGAGAAATTACTGTTTGTGCATTCACATTATTCATTGATTTTTGTCATTGAAAAACATCATGTTATTCATATACCAGAAATGTTTGAAGCTACTGACTGAATGAAAGGAGCTGGCATCTCACTCTCTTTGAATCTTCTTTATCATGCTAAGAGGAGCAGGAAAAAGCAAAAAATTTCAGAATTGCACCTTGCAATGTGGAGAAATTACTGTTTGTGCATTTACAATATTCATTGATTTTTGCCATTGAAAAACGTCCAGAAATGTTTGAAGCTACTGACTGAATGAAAAGAGCTGGCATCTCACTCTCTTTGAATCTTCTTTATCATGCTAAGAGGAGCAGGAAAAAGCAAAAAATTTCAGAATTGCACCTTGCAATGCGGAGAAATTACTGTTTGTGCATTCACATTATTCATTGATTTTTGCCATTGAAAAACATCATGTTGTTCATATACCAGAAATGTTTGAAACTACTGACTGAATGAAAGGAGCTGGCATCTCACTCTCTTTGAAACTTCTTTATCATGCTACGAGGAGCAGGAAAAAGCAAAAAATTTCAGAATTGCACCTTGCAATGCGGAGAAATTACTGTTTGTGCATTCACATTATTCATTGATTTTTGTCAATGAAAAACATCATGTTATTCATATACCAGAAATGTTTGAAGCTACTGACTGAATGAAAGGAGCTGGCATCTCACTCTCTTTGAATCTTCTTTATCATGCTAAGAGGAGCAGGAAAAAGCAAAAAATTTCAGAATTGCACCTTGCAATCTGGAGAAATTACTGTTTGTGCATTTACAATATTCATTGATTTTTGCCATTGAAAAACGTCCAGAAATGTTTGAAGCTACTGACTGAATGAAAGGAGCTGGCATCTCACTCTCTTTGAATCTTCTTTATCATGCTACGAGGAGCAGGAAAAAGCAAAAAATTTCAGAATTGCATCTTGCAATGCGGAGAAATTACTGTTTGTGCATTCACATTATTCATTGATTTTTGTCATTGAAAAACATCATGTTATTCATATACCAGAAATGTTTGAAGCTACTGAGTGAATGAAAGGAGCTGGCATCTCACTCTCTTTGAATCTTCTTTATAATGCTAAGAGGAGCAGGAAAAAGCAAAAAATTTCAGAATTGCACCTTGCAATGCGGAGAAATTACTGTTTGTGCATTTACAATATTCATTGATTTTTGCCATTGAAAAACGTCCAGAAATGTTTGAAGCTACTGACTGAATGAAAACAGCTGGCATCTCACTCTCTTTGAATCTTCTTTATCATGCTAAGAGGAGCAGGAAAAAGCAAAACATTTCAGAATTGCAACTTGGAATGCGGAGAAATTACTGTTTGTGCATTCACATTATTCATTGATTTTTGCCATTGAAAAACATCATGTTGTTCATATACCAGAAATGTTTGAAGCTACTGACTGAATGAAAGGAGCTGGCATCTCACTCTCTTTGAATCTTCTTTATCATGCTAAGAGGAGCAGGAAAAAGCAAAAAATTTCTGAAGTACATCTTGCAATGCGGAGAAATTACTGTTTGTGCATTCACATTATTCATTGATTTTTTCCATTGAAAAACATCATGTTATTCATATACCAGAAATGTTTGAAGCTACTGACTGCATGAAAAGAGCTGGCATCTCACTCTCTTTGAATCTTCTTTATCATGCTAAGAGGAGCAGGAAAAAGCAAAAAATTTCAGAATTGCACCTTGCAATGCGGAGAAATTACTGTTTGTGCATTTACAATATTCATTGATTTTTGCCATTGAAAAACGTCCAGAAATGTTTGAAGCTACTGACTGAATGAAAAGAGCTGGCATCTCACTCTCTTTGAATCTTCTTTATCATGCTAAGAGGAGCAGGAAAAATCAAAAAATTTCAGAATTGCACCTTGCAATGCGGAGAAATTACTGTTTGTGCATTCACATTATTCATTGATTTTTGTCATTGAAAAACATCATGTTATTCATATACCAGAAATGTTTGAAGCTACTGACTGAATGAAAGGAGCTGGCATCTCACTCTCTTTGAATCTTCTTTATCATGCTACGAGGAGCAGGAAAAAGCAAAAAATTTCAGAATTGCACCTTGCAATGCGGAGAAATTACTGTTTGTGCATTCACATTATTCATTGATTTTTGTCATTGAAAAACATCATGTTATTCATATACCAGAAATGTTTGAAGCTACTGACTGAATGAAAGGAGCTGGCATCTCACTCTCTTTGAATCTTCTTTATCATGCTAAGAGGAGCAGGAAAAAGCAAAAAATTTCAGAATTGCACCTTGCAATGTGGAGAAATTACTGTTTGTGCATTTACAATATTCATTGATTTTTGCCATTGAAAAACGTCCAGAAATGTTTGAAGCTACTGACTGAATGAAAAGAGCTGGCATCTCACTCTCTTTGAATCTTCTTTATCATGCTAAGAGGAGCAGGAAAAAGCAAAAAATTTCAGAATTGCACCTTGCAATGCGGAGAAATTACTGTTTGTGCATTCACATTATTCATTGATTTTTGCCATTGAAAAACATCATGTTGTTCATATACCAGAAATGTTTGAAGCTACTGACTGAATGAAAGGAGCTGGCATCTCACTCTCTTTGAATCTTCTTTATCATGCTACGAGGAGCAGGAAAAAGCAAAAAATTTCAGAATTGCACCTTGCAATGCGGAGAAATTACTGTTTGTGCATTCACATTATTCATTGATTTTTGTCATTGAAAAACATCATGTTATTCATATACCAGAAATGTTTGAAGCTACTGAGTGAATGAAAGGAGCTGGCATCTCACTCTCTTTGAATCTTCTTTATAATGCTAAGAGGAGCAGGAAAAAGCAAAAAATTTCAGAATTGCACCTTGCAATGCGGAGAAATTACTGTTTGTGCATTTACAATATTCATTGATTTTTGCCATTGAAAAACGTCCAGAAATGTTTGAAGCTACTGACTGAATGAAAAGAGCTGGCATCTCACTCTCTTTGAATCTTCTTTATCATGCTAAGAGGAGCAGGAAAAAGCAAAACATTTCAGAATTGCAACTTGCAATGCGGAGAAATTACTGTTTGTGCATTCACATTATTCATTGATTATTGCCATTGAAAAACATCATGTTGTTCATATACCAGAAATGTTTGAAGCTACTGACTGAATGAAATGAGCTGGCATCTCACTCTCTTTTAATCTTCTTTATCATGCTAAGAGGAGCAGGAAAAAGCAAAAAATTTCAGAAGTGCATCTTGCAATGCGCAGAAATTACTGTTTGTGCATTCACATTATTCATTGATTTTTTCCATTGAAAAACATCATGTTATTCATATACCAGAAATGTTTGAAGCTACTGACTGAATGAAAAGAGCTGGCATCTCACTCTCTTTGAATCTTCTTTATCATGCTAAGAGGAGCAGGAAAAAGCAAAAAATTTCAGAATTGCACCTTGCAATGCAGGGAAATTACTGTTTGTGCATGTACAATATTCATTGATTTTTGCCATTGTAAAACGTCCAGAAATGTTTGAAGCTACTGACTGAATGAAAAGAGCTGGCATCTCACTCTCTTTGAATCTTCTTTATCATGCTAAGAGGAGCAGGAAAAATCAAAAAATTTCAGAATTGCACCTTGCAATGCGGAGAAATTACTGTTTGTGCATTTACAATATTCATTGATTTTTGCCATTGAAAAACGTCCAGAAATGTTTGAAGCTACTGACTGAATGAAAGGAGCTGGCATCTCACTCTCTTTGAATCTTCTTTACCATGCTAAGAGGAGCAGGAAAAAGCAAAAAATTTCAGAATTGCACCTTGCAATGCGGAGAAATTACTGTTTGTGCATTCACATTATTCATTGATTTTTGCCATTGAAAAACATCATGTTGTTCATATACCAGAAATGTTTGAAGCTACTGAGTGAATGAAAGGAGCTGGCATCTCACTCTCTTTGAATCTTCTTTATCATGCTAAGAGGAGCAGGAAAAAGCAAAAAATTTCAGAATTGCACCTTGCAATGCGGAGAAATTACTGTTTGTGCATTCACATTATTCATTGATTTTTGTCATTGAAAAACATCATGTTATTCATATACCAGAAATGTTTGAAGCTACTGAGTGAATGAAAGGAGCTGGCATCTCACTCTCTTTGAATCTTCTTTATAATGCTAAGAGGAGCAGGAAAAAGCAAAAAATTTCAGAATTGCACCTTGCAATGCGGAGAAATTACTGTTTGTGCATTTACAATATTCATTGATTTTTGCCATTGTAAAACGTCCAGAAATGTTTGAAGCTACTGACTGAATGAAAACAGCTGGCATCTCACTCTCTTTGAATCTTCTTTATCATGCTAAGAGGAGCAGGAAAAAGCAAAAAATTTCAGAATTGCTCCTTGCAATGCGGAGAAATTACTGTTTGTGCATTTACAATATTCATTGATTTTTGCCATTGAAAAACGTCCAGAAATGTTTGAAACTACTGACTGAATGAAAGGAGCTGGCATCTCACTCTCTTTGAATCTTCTTTACCATGCTAAGAGGAGCAGGAAAAAGCAAAAAATTTCAGAATTGCACCTTGCAATGTGGAGAAATTACTGTTTGTGCATTCACATTATTCATTGATTTTTGCCATTGAAAAACATCATGTTGTTCATATACCAGAAATGTTTGAAGCTACTGAGTGAATGAAAGGAGCTGACATCTCACTCTCTTTGAATCTTCTTTATCATGCTAAGAGGAGCAGGAAAAAGCAAAAAATTTCAGAATTGCACCTTGCAATGCGGAGAAATTACTGTTTGTGCATTTACAATATTCATTGATTTTTGCCATTGAAAATCGTCCAGAAATGTTTGAAGCTACTGACTGAATGAAAAGAGCTGGCATCTCCCTCTCTTTGAATCTTCTTTATCATGCTAAGAGGAGCAGGAAAAAGCAAAACATTTCAGAATTGCAACTTGCAATGCGGAGAAATTACTGTTTGTGCATTCACATTATTCATTGAGTTTTGTCTTTGAAAAACATCATGTTATTCATATACCAGAAATGTTTGAAGCTACTGACTGAATGAAAGGAGCTGGCATCTCACTCTCTTTGAATCTTCTTTATCATGCTAAGAGGAGCAGGAATAAGCAAAAAATTTCAGAAGTGCATCTTGCAATGCGGAGAAATTACTGTTTGTGCAATCACATTATTCATTGATTTTTTCCATTGAAAAACATCATGTTATTCATATACCAGAAATGTTTGAAGCTACTGACTGAATGAAAAGAGCTGGCATCTCACTCTCTTTGAATCTTCTTTATCATGCTAAGAGGAGCAGGAAAAAGCAAAAAATTTCAGAATTGCACCTTGCAATGCGGAGAAATTACTGTTTGTGCATTCACATTATTCATTGATTTTTGTCATTGAAAAACATCATGTTATTCATATACCAGAAATGTTTGAAGCTACTGAGTGAATGAAAGGAGCTGGCATCTCACTCTCTTTGAATCTTCTTTATAATGCTAAGAGGAGCAGGAAAAAGCAAAAAATTTCAGAATTGCACCTTGCAATGCGGAGAAATTACTGTTTGTGCATTTACAATATTCATTGATTTTTGCCATTGAAAAACGTCCAGAAATGTTTGAAGCTACTGACTGAATGAAAAGAGCTGGCATCTCACTCTCTTTGAATCTTCTTTATCATGCTAAGAGGAGCAGGAAAAAGCAAAAAATTTCAGAATTGCACCTTGCAATGCGGAGAAATTACTGTTTGTGCATTCACATTATTCATTGATTTTTGCCATTGAAAAACATCATGTTGTTCATATACCAGAAATGTTTGAAGCTACTGACTGAATGAAAGGAGCTGGCATCTCACTCTCTTTGAATCTTCTTTATCATGCTACGAGGAGCAGGAAAAAGCAAAAAATTTCAGAATTGCACCTTGCAATGCGGAGAAATTACTGTTTGTGCATTCACATTATTCATTGATTTTTGTCATTGAAAAACATCATGTTATTCATATACCAGAAATGTTTGAAGCTACTGAGTGAATGAAAGGAGCTGGCATCTCACTCTCTTTGAATCTTCTTTATAATGCTAAGAGGAGCAGGAAAAAGCAAAAAATTTCAGAATTGCACCTTGCAATGCGGAGAAATTACTGTTTGTGCATTTACAATATTCATTGATTTTTGCCATTGAAAAACGTCCAGAAATGTTTGAAGCTACTGACTGAATGAAAAGAGCTGGCATCTCACTCTCTTTGAATCTTCTTTATCATGCTAAGAGGAGCAGGAAAAAGCAAAACATTTCAGAATTGCAACTTGCAATGCGGAGAAATTACTGTTTGTGCATTCACATTATTCATTGATTATTGCCATTGAAAAACATCATGTTGTTCATATACCAGAAATGTTTGAAGCTACTGACTGAATGAAATGAGCTGGCATCTCACTCTCTTTTAATCTTCTTTATCATGCTAAGAGGAGCAGGAAAAAGCAAAAAATTTCAGAAGTGCATCTTGCAATGCGCAGAAATTACTGTTTGTGCATTCACATTATTCATTGATTTTTTCCATTGAAAAACATCATGTTATTCATATACCAGAAATGTTTGAAGCTACTGACTGAATGAAAAGAGCTGGCATCTCACTCTCTTTGAATCTTCTTTATCATGCTAAGAGGAGCAGGAAAAAGCAAAAAATTTCAGAATTGCACCTTGCAATGCAGGGAAATTACTGTTTGTGCATGTACAATATTCATTGATTTTTGCCATTGTAAAACGTCCAGAAATGTTTGAAGCTACTGACTGAATGAAAAGAGCTGGCATCTCACTCTCTTTGAATCTTCTTTATCATGCTAAGAGGAGCAGGAAAAATCAAAAAATTTCAGAATTGCACCTTGCAATGCGGAGAAATTACTGTTTGTGCATTTACAATATTCATTGATTTTTGCCATTGAAAAACGTCCAGAAATGTTTGAAGCTACTGACTGAATGAAAGGAGCTGGCATCTCACTCTCTTTGAATCTTCTTTACCATGCTAAGAGGAGCAGGAAAAAGCAAAAAATTTCAGAATTGCACCTTGCAATGCGGAGAAATTACTGTTTGTGCATTCACATTATTCATTGATTTTTGCCATTGAAAAACATCATGTTGTTCATATACCAGAAATGTTTGAAGCTACTGAGTGAATGAAAGGAGCTGGCATCTCACTCTCTTTGAATCTTCTTTATCATGCTAAGAGGAGCAGGAAAAAGCAAAAAATTTCAGAATTGCACCTTGCAATGCGGAGAAATTACTGTTTGTGCATTTACAATATTCATTGATTTTTGCCATTGAAAATCGTCCAGAAATGTTTGAAGCTACTGACTGAATGAAAAGAGCTGGCATCTCACTCTCTTTGAATCTTCTTTATCATGCTAAGAGGAGCAGGAAAAAGCAAAACATTTCAGAATTGCAACTTGCAATGCGGAGAAATTACTGTTTGTTCATTCACATTATTCATTGATTTTTGCCATTGAAAAACATCATGTTGTTCATATACCAGAAATGTTTGAAGCTACTGACTGAATGAAAGGAGCTGGCATTTCACTCTCTTTGAATCTTCTTTATCATGCTAAGAGGAGCAGGAAAAAGCAAAAAATTTCAGAAGTGCATCTTGCAATGCGGAGAAATTACTATTTGTGCATTCACATTATTCATTGATTTTTTCCATTGAAAAACATCATGTTATTCATATACCAGAAATGTTTGAAGCTACTGACTGAATGAAAAGAGCTGGCATCTCACTCTCTTTGTATCTTCTTTATCATGCTAAGAGGAGCAGGAAAAAGCAAAAAATTTCAGAATTGCACCTTGCAATGCGGAGAAATTACTGTTTGTGCATTCACATTATTCATTGATTTTTGTCATTGAAAAACATCATGTTATTCATATACCAGAAATGTTTGAAGCTACTGAGTGAATGAAAGGAGCTAGCATCTCACTCTCTTTGAATCTTCTTTATAATGCTAAGAGGAGCAGGAAAAAGCAAAAAATTTCAGAATTGCACCTTGCAATGCGGAGAAATTACTGTTTGTGCATTTACAATATTCATTGATTTTTGCCATTGTAAAACGTCCAGAAATGTTTGAAGCTACTGACTGAATGAAAACAGCTGGCATCTCACTCTCTTTGAATCTTCTTTATCATGCTAAGAGGAGCAGGAAAAAGCAAAAAATTTCAGAATTGCTCCTTGCAATGCGGAGAAATTACTGTTTGTGCATTTACAATATTCATTGATTTTTGCCATTGAAAAACGTCCAGAAATGTTTGAAGCTACTGACTGAATGAAAGGAGCTGGCATCTCACTCTCTTTGAATCTTCTTTACCATGCTAAGAGGAGCAGGAAAAAGCAAAAAATTTCAGAATTGCACCTTGCAATGCGGAGAAATTACTGTTTGTGCATTCACATTATTCATTGATTTTTGCCATTGAAAAACATCATGTTGTTCATATACCAGAAATGTTTGAAGCTACTGAGTGAATGAAAGGAGCTGACATCTCACTCTCTTTGAATCTTCTTTATCATGCTAAGAGGAGCAGGAAAAAGCAAAAAATTTCAGAATTGCACCTTGCAATGCGGAGAAATTACTGTTTGTGCATTTACAATATTCATTGATTTTTGCCATTGAAAATCGTCCAGAAATGTTTGAAGCTACTGACTGAATGAAAAGAGCTGGCATCTCACTCTCTTTGAATCTTCTTTATCATGCTAAGAGGAGCAGGAAAAAGCAAAACATTTCAGAATTGCAACTTGCAATGCGGAGAAATTACTGTTTGTGCATTCACATTATTCATTGAGTTTTGTCATTGAAAAACATCATGTTATTCATATACCAGAAATGTTTGAAGCTACTGATTGAATGAAAGGAGCTGGCATCTCACTCTCTTTGAATCTTCTTTATCATGCTAAGAGGAGCAGGAAAAAGCAAAAAATTTCAGAAGTGCATCTTGCAATGCGGAGAAATTACTGTTTGTGCAATCACATTATTCATTGATTTTTTCCATTGAAAAACATCATGTTATTCATATACCAGAAATGTTTGAAGCTACTGACTGAATGAAAAGAGCTGGCATCTCACTCTCTTTGAATCTTCTTTATCATGCTAAGAGGAGCAGGAAAAAGCAAAAAATTTCAGAATTGCACCTTGCAATGCGGAGAAATTACTGTTTGTGCATTCACATTATTCATTGATTTTTGTCATTGAAAAACATCATGTTATTCATATACCAGAAATGTTTGAAGCTACTGAGTGAATGAAAGGAGCTGGCATCTCACTCTCTTTGAATCTTCTTTATAATGCTAAGAGGAGCAGGAAAAAGCAAAAAATTTCAGAATTGCACCTTGCAATGCGGAGAAATTACTGTTTGTGCATTTACAATATTCATTGATTTTTGCCATTGAAAAACGTCCAGAAATGTTTGAAGCTACTGACTGAATGAAAAGAGCTGGCATCTCACTCTCTTTGAATCTTCTTTATCATGCTAAGAGGAGCAGGAAAAAGCAAAACATTTCAGAATTGCAACTTGCAATGCGGAGAAATTACTGTTTTTGCATTCACATTATTCATTGATTATTGCCATTGAAAAACATCATGTTGTTCATATACCAGAAATGTTTGAAGATACTGACTGAATGAAAGGAGCTGGCATCTCACTCTCTTTTAATCTTCTTTATCATGCTAAGAGGAGCAGGAAAAAGCAAAAAATTTCAGAAGTGCATCTTGCAATGCGGAGAAATTACTGTTTGTGCATTCATATTATTCATTGATTTTTTCCATTGAAAAACATCATGTTATTCATATACCAGAAATGTTTGAAGCTACTGACTGAATGAAAAGAGCTGGCATCTCACTCTCTTTGAATCTTCTTTATCATGCTAAGAGGAGCAGGAAAAAGCAAAAAATTTCAGAATTGCACCTTGCAATGCAGGGAAATTACTGTTTGTGCATTTACAATATTCATTGATTTTTGCCATTGTAAAACGTCCAGAAATGTTTGAAGCTACTGACTGAATGAAAAGAGCTGGCATCTCACTCTCTTTGAATCTTCTTTATCATGCTAAGAGGAGCAGGAAAAAGCAAAAAATTTCAGAATTGCACCTTGCAATGCGGAGAAATTACTGTTTGTGCATTTACAATATTCATTGATTTTTGCCATTGAAAAACGTCCAGAAATGTTTGAAGCTACTGACTGAATGAAAGGAGCTGGCATCTCACTCTCTTTGAATCTTCTTTACCATGCTAAGAGGAGCAGGAAAAAGCAAAAAATTTCAGAATTGCACCTTGCAATGCGGAGAAATTACTGTTTGTGCATTCACATTATTCATTGATTTTTGCCATTGAAAAACATCATGTTGTTCATATACCAGAAATGTTTGAAGCTACTGAGTGAATGAAAGGAGCTGGCATCTCACTCTCTTTGAATCTTCTTTATAATGCTAAGAGGAGCAGGAAAAAGCAAAAAATTTCAGAATTGCACCTTGCAATGCGGAGAAATTACTGTTTGTGCATTTACAATATTCATTGATTTTTGCCATTGAAAAACGTACAGAAATGTTTGAAGCTACTGACTGAATGAAAAGAGCTGGCATCTCACTCTCTTTGAATCTTCTTTATCATGCTAAGAGGAGCAGGAAAAAGCAAAACATTTCAGAATTGCAACTTGCAATGCGGAGAAATTACTGTTTGTGCATTCACATTATTCATTGATTTTTGCCAATGAAAAACATCATGTTGTTCATATACCAGAAATGCTTGAAGCTACTGACTGAATGAAAGGAACTGGCATCTCACTCTCTTTGAATCTTCTTTATCATGCTAAGAGAAGCAGGAAAAAGCAAACAATTTCAGAAGTGCATCTTGCAATGCGGAGAAATTACTGTTTGTGCATTCACATTATTCATTGATTTTTTCCATTGAAAAACATCATGTTATTCATATACCAGAAATGTTTGAAGCTACTGACTGAATGAAAAGAGCTGGCATCTCACTCTCTTTGAATCTTCTTTATCATGCTAAGAGGAGCAGGAAAAAGCAAAAAATTTCAGAATTGCACCTTGCAATGCAGGGAAATTACTGTTTGTGCATTTACAATATTCATTGATTTTTGCCATTGTAAAATGTCCAGAAATGTTTGAAGCTACTGACTGAATGAAAAGAGATGGCATCTCACTCTCTTTGAATCTTCTTTATCATGCTAAGAGGAGCAGGAAAAATCAAAAAATTTCAGAATTGCACCTTGCAATGCGGAGAAATTACTGTTTGTGCATTTACAATATTCATTGATTTTTGCCATTGAAAAACGTCCAGAAATGTTTGAAGCTACTGACTGAATGAAAGGAGCTGGCATCTCACTCTCTTTGAATCTTCTTTACCATGCTAAGAGGAGCAGGAAAAAACAAAAAATTTCAGAATTGCACCTTGCAATGCGGAGAAATTACTGTTTGTGCATTCACATTATTCATTGATTTTTGACATTGAAAAACATCATGTTGTTCATATACCAGAAATGTTTGAAGCTACTGACTGAATGAAAGGAGCTGGCATCTCACTCCCTTTGAATCTTCTTTATCATGCTAAGAGGAGCAGGAAAAAGCAAAAAATTTCAGAATTGCACCTTGCAATGCGGAGAAATTACTGTTTGTGCATTCACAATATTCATTGATTTTTGTCATTGAAAAATATCATGTTATTCATATACCAGAAATGTTTGAAGCTACTGACTGAATGAAAGGAGCTGGCATCTCACTCTCTTTGAATCTTCTTTATCATGCTAAGAGGAGCAGGAAAAAGCAAAAAAATTCAGAATTGCACCTTGCAATGCGGAGAAATTACTGTTTGTGCATTTACAATATTCATTGATTTTTGCCATTGAAAAACATCCAGAAATGTTTGAAGCTACTGACTGAATGAAAGGAGTTGGCATCTCACTCTCTTTGAATCTTCTTTATCATGCTAAGAGGAGCAGGAAAAAGCAAAAAATTTCAGAATTGCACCTTGCAATGCAGAGAAATTACTGTTTGTGCATTCACATTATTCATTGATTTTTGCCATTGAAAAACATCATGTTATTCATATACCAGAAATGTTTGAAGCTACTGACTGAATGAAAAAAGCTGGCATCTCACTCTCTTTGAATCTTCTTTTTCATGCTAAGAGGAGCAGGAAAAAGCAAAACATTTCAGAATTGCACCTTGCAATGCGGAGAAATTACTGTTTGTGCATTTACAATATTCATTGATTTTTGCCATTGAAAAACGTCCAGAAATGTTTGACGCTACTGACTGAATGAAAGGAGCTGGCATCTCACTCTCTTTGAATCTTCTTTATCATGCTAAGAGGAGCAGGAAAAAGCAAAAAATTTCAGAATTGCACCTTGCAATGCGGAGAAATTACTGTTTGTGCATTCACAGTATTCATTGATTTTTGCCATTGAAAAACATCATGTTATTCATATACCAGAAATGTTTGAAGCTACTGACTGAATGAAAAGAGCTGGCATCTCACTCTCTTTGAATCTTCTTTATCATGCTAAGAGGAGCAGGAAAAAGCAAAAAATTTCAGAATTGCACCTTGCAATGCGGAGAAATTACTGTTTGTGTATTTACAATATTCATTGATCTTTGCCATTGAAAAACGTCCAGAAATGTTTGAAGCTACTGACTGAATGAAAAGAGCTGGCATCTCACTCTCTTTGAATCTTCTTTATCATGCTAAGAGGAGCAGGAAAAGGCAAAAAATTTCAGAATTGCACTTTGCAATGCGGAGAAATTACTGTTTGTGCATTCACATTATTCATTGATTTTTTCCATTGAAAAACATCATGTTATTCATATACCAGAAATGTTTGAAGCTACTGACTGAATGAAAAGAGCTGGCATCTCACTCTCTTTGAATCTTCTTTATCATGCTAAGAGGAGCAGGAAAAAGCAAAAAATTTCAGAATTGCACCTTGCAATGCGGAGAAATTACTGTTTGTGCATTCACATTATTCATTGATTTTTGTCATTGAAAAACATCATGTTATTCATATACCAGAAATGTTTGAAGCTACTGACTGAATGAAAGGAGCTGGCATCTCACTCTCTTTGAATCTTCTTTATCATGCTAAGAGGAGCAGGAAAAAGCAAAAAATTTCAGAATTGCACCTTGCAATGCGGAGAAATTACTGTTTGTGCATTTACAATATTCATTCATTTTTGCCATTGAAAAACGTCCAGAAATGTTTGAAGCTACTGACTGAATGAAAAGAGCTGGCATCTCACTCTCTTTGAATCTTCTTTATCATGCTAAGAGGAGCAGGAAAAAGCAAAAAATTTCAGAATTGCACCTTGCAATGCGGAGAAATTACTGTTTGTGCATTCACATTATTCATTGATTTTTGCCATTGAAAAACATCATGTTGTTCATATGCCAGAAATGTTTGAAGCTACTGAGTGAATGAAAGGAGCTGGCATCTCACTCTCTTTGAATCTTCTTTATAATGCTAAGAGGAGCAGGAAAAAGCAAAAAATTTCAGAATTGCACCTTGCAATGCGGAGAAATTACTGTTTGTGCATTTACAATATTCATTGATTTTTGCCATTGAAAAACGTCCAGAAATGTTTGAAGCTACTGACTGAATGAAAAGAGCTGGCATCTCACTCTCTTTGAATCTTCTTTATCATGCTAAGAGGAGCAGGAAAAAGCAAAACATTTCAGAATTGCAACTTGCAATGCGGAGAAATTACTGTTTGTGCATTCACATTATTCATTGATTTTTGCCAATGAAAAACATCATGTTGTTCATATACCAGAAATGCTTGAAGCTACTGACTGAATGAAAGGAACTGGCATCTCACTCTCTTTGAATCTTCTTTATCATGCTAAGAGAAGCAGGAAAAAGCAAACAATTTCAGAAGTGCATCTTGCAATGCGGAGAAATTACTGTTTGTGCATTCACATTATTCATTGATTTTTTCCATTGAAAAACATCATGTTATTCATATACCAGAAATGTTTGAAGCTACTGACTGAATGAAAAGAGCTGGCATCTCACTCTCTTTGAATCTTCTTTATCATGCTAAGAGGAGCAGGAAAAAGCAAAAAATTTCAGAATTGCACCTTGCAATGCAGGGAAATTACTGTTTGTGCATTTACAATATTCATTGATTTTTGCCATTGTAAAATGTCCAGAAATGTTTGAAGCTACTGACTGAATGAAAAGAGATGGCATCTCACTCTCTTTGAATCTTCTTTATCATGCTAAGAGGAGCAGCAAAAATCAAAAAATTTCAGAATTGCACCTTGCAATGCGGAGAAATTACTGTTTGTGCATTTACAATATTCATTGATTTTTGCCATTGAAAAACGTCCAGAAATGTTTGAAGCTACTGACTGAATGAAAGGAGCTGGCATCTCACTCTCTTTGAATCTTCTTTATCATGCTAAGAGGAGCAGGAAAAATCAAAAAATTTCAGAATTGCACCTTGCAATGCGGAGAAATTACTGTTTGTGCATTCACATTATTCATTGATTTTTGACATTGAAAAACATCATGTTGTTCATATACCAGAAATGTTTGAAGCTACTGACTGAATGAAAGGAGCTGGCATCTCACTCTCTTTGAATCTTCTTTATCATGCTAAGAGGAGCAGGAAAAAGCAAAAAATTTCAGAATTGCACCTTGCAATGCGGAGAAATTACTGTTTGTGCATTCACAATATTCATTGATTTTTGTCATTGAAAAATATCATGTTATTCATATACCAGAAATGTTTGAAGCTACTGACTGAATGAAAGGAGCTGGCATCTCACTCTCTTTGAATCTTCTTTATCATGCTAAGAGGAGCAGGAAAAAGCAAAAAAATTCAGAATTGCACCTTGCAATGCGGAGAAATTACTGTTTGTGCATTTACAATATTCATTGATTTTTGCCATTGAAAAACATCCAGAAATGTTTGAAGCTACTGACTGAATGAAAGGAGTTGGCATCTCACTCTCTTTGAATCTTCTTTATCATGCTAAGAGGAGCAGGAAAAAGCAAAAAATTTCAGAATTGCACCTTGCAATGCGGAGAAATTACTGTTTGTGCATTCACATTATTCATTGATTTTTGCCATTGAAAAACATCATGTTATTCATATACCAGAAATGTTTGAAGCTACTGACTGAATGAAAAGAGCTGGCATCTCACTCTCTTTGAATCTTCTTTTTCATGCTAAGAGGAGCAGGAAAAAGCAAAAAATTTCAGAATTGCACCTTGCAATGCGGAGAAATTACTGTTTGTGCATTTACAATATTCATTGATCTTTGCCATTGAAAAACGTCCAGAAATGTTTGAAGCTACTGACTGAATGAAAAGAGCTGGCATCTCACTCTCTTTGAATCTTCTTTATCATGCTAAGAGGAGCAGGAAAAGGCAAAAAATTTCAGAATTGCACTTTGCAATGCGGAGAAATTACTGTTTGTGCATTCACATTATTCATTGATTTTTTCCATTGAAAAACATCATGTTATTCATATACCAGAAATGCTTGAAGCTACTGACTGAATGAAAAGAGCTGGCATCTCACTCTCTTTGAATCTTCTTTATCATGCTAAGAGGAGCAGGAAAAAGCAAAAAATTTCAGAATTGCACCTTGCAATGCGGAGAAATTACTGTTTGTGCATTCACATTATTCATTGATTTTTGTCATTGAAAAACATCATGTTATTCATATACCAGAAATGTTTGAAGCTACTGACTGAATGAAAGGAGCTGGCATCTCACTCTCTTTGAATCTTCTTTATCATGCTAAGAGGAGCAGGAAAAAGCAAAAAATTTCAGAATTGCACCTTGCAATGCGGAGAAATTACTGATTGTGCATTTACAATATTCATTCATTTTTGCCATTGAAAAACGTCCAGAAATGTTTGAAGCTACTGACTGAATGAAAAGAGCTGGCATCTCACTCTCTTTGAATCTTCTTTATCATGCTAAGAGGAGCAGGAAAAAGCAAAAAATTTCAGAATTGCACCTTGCAATGCGGAGAAATTACTGTTTGTGCATTCACATTATTCATTGATTTTTGCCATTGAAAAACATCATGTTGTTCATATGCCAGAAATGTTTGAAGCTACTGAGTGAATGAAAGGAGCTGGCATCTCACTCTCTTTGAATCTTCTTTATAATGCTAAGAGGAGCAGGAAAAAGCAAAAAATTTCAGAATTGCACCTTGCAATGCGGAGAAATTACTGTTTGTGCATTTACAATATTCATTGATTTTTGCCATTGAAAAACGTCCAGAAATGTTTGAAGCTACTGACTGAATGAAAAGAGCTGGCATCTCACTCTCTTTGAATCTTCTTTATCATGCTAAGAGGAGCAGGAAAAAGCAAAACATTTCAGAATTGCAACTTGCAATGCGGAGAAATTACTGTTTGTGCATTCACATTATTCATTGATTTTTGCCAATGAAAAACATCATGTTGTTCATATACCAGAAATGCTTGAAGCTACTGACTGAATGAAAGGAACTGGCATCTCACTCTCTTTGAATCTTCTTTATCATGCTAAGAGAAGCAGGAAAAAGCAAACAATTTCAGAAGTGCATCTTGCAATGCGGAGAAATTACTGTTTGTGCATTCACATTATTCATTGATTTTTTCCATTGAAAAACATCATGTTATTCATATTCCAGAAATGTTTGAAGCTACTGACTGAATGAAAAGAGCTGGCATCTCACTCTCTTTGAATCTTCTTTATCATGCTAAGAGGAGCAGGAAAAAGCAAAAAATTTCAGAATTGCACCTTGCAATGCAGGGAAATTCCTGTTTGTGCATTTACAATATTCATTGATTTTTGCCATTGTAAAATGTCCAGAAATGTTTGAAGCTACTGACTGAATGAAAAGAGATGGCATCTCACTGTCTTTGAATCTTCTTTATCATGCTAAGAGGAGCAGGAAAAACCAAAAAATTTCAGAATTGCACCTTGCAATGCGGAGAAATTACTGTTTGTGCATTCACATTATTCATTGATTTTTGACATTGAAAAACATCATGTTGTTCATATACCAGAAATGTTTGAAGCTACTGACTGAATGAAAGGAGCTGGCATCTCACTCTCTTTGAATCTTCTTTATCATGCTAAGAGGAGCAGGAAAAAGCAAAAAATTTCAGAATTGCACCTTGCAATGCGGAGAAATTACTGTTTGTGCATTCACAATATTCATTGATTTTTGTCATTGAAAAATATCATGTTATTCATATACCAGAAATGTTTGAAGCTACTGACTGAATGAAAGGAGCTGGCATCTCACTCTCTTTGAATCTTCTTTATCATGCTAAGAGGAGCAGGAAAAAGCAAAAAAATTCAGAATTGCACCTTGCAATGCGGAGAAATTACTGTTTGTGCATTTACAATATTCATTGATTTTTGCCATTGAAAAACATCCAGAAATGTTTGAAGCTACTGACTGAATGAAAGGAGTTGGCATCTCACTCTCTTTGAATCTTCTTTATCATGCTAAGAGGAGCAGGAAAAAGCAAAAAATTTCAGAATTGCACCTTGCAATGCGGAGAAATTACTGTTTGTGCATTCACAGTATTCATTGATTTTTTCCATTGAAAAACATCATGTTATTCATATACCAGAAATGTTTGAAGCTACTGACTGAATGAAAAGAGCTGGCATCTCACTCTCTTTGAATCTTCTTTATCATGCTAAGAGGAGCAGGAAAAAGCAAAAAATTTCAGAATTGCACCTTGCAATGCGGAGAAATTACTGTTTGTGCATTTACAATATTCATTCATTTTTGCCATTGAAAAACGTCCAGAAATGTTTGAAGCCACTGACTGAATGAAAAGAGCTGGCATCTCACTCTCTTTGAATCTTCTTTATCATGCTAAGAGGAGCAGGAAAAAGCAAAAAATTTCAGAATTGCACCTTGCAATGCGGAGAAATTACTGTTTGTGCATTCACATTATTCATTGATTTTTGCCATTGAAAAACATCATGTTGTTCATATGCCAGAAATGTTTGAAGCTACTGACTGAATGAAAGGAGCTGGCATCTCACTCTCTTTGAATCTTCTTTATCATGCTAAGAGGAGCAGGAAAAAGCAAAAAATTTCAGAATTGCACCTTGCAATGCGGAGAAATTACTGTTTGTGCATTTACAATATTCATTGATTTTTGCCATTGAAAAACGTCCAGAAATGTTTGAAGCTACTGACTGAATGAAAAGAGCTGGCATCTCACTCTCTTTGAATCTTCTTTATCATGCTAAAAGGAGCAGGAAAAAGCAAAAAATTTCAGATTTGCACCTTGCAATGCGGAGAAATTACTGTTTGTGCATTTCCAATATTCATTGATTTTTGCCATTCAAAAATGTCCAGAAATGTTTGACGCTACTGACTGAATGAAAGGAGTTGGCATCTCACTCTCTTTGAATCTTCTTTTTCATGCTAAGAGGAGCAGGAAAAAGCAAAAAATTTCAGAATTGCACCTTGCAATGCGGAGAAATTACTGTTTGTGCATTTACAATATGCATTGATTTTTGCCATTGAAAAACGTTCAGAAATGTTTGACGCTACTGACTGAATGAAAGGAGCTGGCATCTCACTCTCTTTGAATCTTCTTTATCATGCTAAGAGGAGCAGGAAAAAGCAAAAAATTTCAGAATTGCACCTTGCAATGCGGAGAAATTACTGTTTGTGCATTCACAGTATTCATTGATTTTTGCCATTGAAAAACATCATGTTATTCATATACCAGAAATGTTTGAAGCTACTGACTGAATGAAAAGAGCTGGCATCTCACTCTCTTTGAATCTTCTTTATCATGCTAAGAGGAGCAGGAAAAAGCTAAAAATTTCAGAATTGCACCTTGCAATGCGGAGAAATTACTGTTTGTGGATTTACAATATTCATTGATTTTTGCCATTGAAAAACGTCCAGAAATGTTTGAAGCTACTGACTGAATGAAAAGAGCTGGCATCTCACTATCTTTGAATCTTCTTTATCATGCTAAGAGGAGCAGGAAAAGGCAAAAAATTTCAGAATTGCACCTTGCAATGCGGAGAAATTACTGTTTGTGCATTCACATTATTCATTGATTTTTGACATTGAAAAACATCATGTTGTTCATATACCAGAAATGTTTGAAGCTACTGACTGAATGAAAGGAGATGGCATCTCACTCTCTTTGAATCTTCTTTATCATGCTAAGAGGAGCAGGAAAAAGCAAAAAATTTCAGAATTGCACCTTGCAATGCGGAGAAATTACTGTTTGTGCATTCACAATATTCATTGATTTTTGTCATTGAAAAACATCATGTTATTCATATACCAGAAATGTTTGAAGCTACTGACTGAATGAAAGGAGCTGGCATCTCACTCTCTTTGAATCTTCTTTATCATGCTAAGTTGAGCAGGAAAAAGCAAAAAAATTCAGAATTGCACCTTGCAATGCGGAGAAATTACTGTTTGTGCATTTACAATATTCATTGATTTTTGCCATTGAAAAACATCCAGAAATGTTTGAAGCTACTGACTGAATGAAAGGAGATGGCATCTCACTCTCTTTGAATCTTCTTTATCATGCTAAGAGGAGCAGGAAAAAGCAAAAAATTTCAGAATTGCACCTTGCAATGCGGAGAAATTACTGTTTGTGCATTCACATTATTCATTGATTTTTGCCATTGAAAAACATCATGTTATTCATATACCAGAAATGTTTGAAGCTACTGACTGAATGAAAAGAGCTGGCATCTCACTCTCTTTGAATCTTCTTTTTCATGCTAAGAGGAGCAGGAAAAAGCAAAAAATTTCAGAATTGCACCTTGCAATGCGGAGAAATTACTGTTTGTGCATTTACAATATTCATTGATTTTTGCCATTGAAAAACGTCCAGAAATGTTTGACGCTACTGACTGAATGAAAGGAGCTGGCATCTCACTCTCTTTGAATCTTCTTTATCATGCTAAGAGGAGCAGGAAAAAGCAAAAAATTTCAGAATTGCACCTTGCAATGCGGAGAAATTACTGTTTGTGCATTCACAGTATTCATTGATTTTTGCCATTGAAAAAACATCATGTTATTCATATACCAGAAATGTTTGAAGCTACTGACTGAATGAAAAGAGCTGGCATCTCACTCTCTTTGAATCTTCTTTATCATGCTAAGAGGAGCAGGAAAAAGCAAAAAATTTCAGAATTGCACCTTGCAATGCGGAGAAATTACTGTTTGTGGATTTACAATATTCATTGATCTTTGCCATTGAAAAACGTCCAGAAATGTTTGAAGCTACTGACTGAATGAAAAGAGCTGGCATCTCCCTCTCTTTGAATCTTCTTTATCATGCTAAGAGGAGCAGGAAAAGGCAAAAAATTTCAGAATTGCACTTTGCAGTGCGGAGAAATTACTGTTTGTGCATTCACATTATTCATTGATTTTTTCCATTGAAAAACATCATGTTATTCATATACCAGAAATGTTTGAAGCTACTGACTGAATGAAAAGAGCTGGCATCTCACTCTCTTTGAATCTTCTTTATCATTCTAAGAGGAGCAGGAAAAAGCAAAAAATTTCAGAATTGCACCTTGCAATGCGGAGAAATTACTGTTTGTGCATTCACATTATTCATTGATTTTTGTCATTGAAAAACATCATGTTATTCATATACCAGAAATGTTTGAAGCTACTGACTGAATGAAAAGAGCTGGCATCTCACTCTCTTTGAATCTTCTTTATCATGCTAAGAGGAGCAGGAAAAAGCAAAAAATTTCAGAATTGCACCTTGCAATGCGGAGAAATTACTGTTTGTGCATTCATATTATTCATTGATTTTTGCCATTGAAAAACATCATGTTGTTCATATGCCAGAAATGTTTGAAGCTACTGACTGAATGAAAGGAGCTGGCATCTCACTCTCTTTGAATCTTCTTTATCATGCTAAGAGGAGCAGGAAAAAGCAAAAAATTTCAGAATTGCACCTTGCAATGCGGAGAAATTACTGTTTGTGCATTTACAATATTCATTGATTTTTGCCATTGAAAAACGTCAAGAAATGTTTGAAGCTACTGACTGAATGAAAAGAGCTGGCATCTCACTATCTTTGAATCTTCTTTATCATGCTAAGAGGAGCAGGAAAAGGCAAAAAATTTCAGAATTGCACCTTGCAATGCGGAGAAATTACTCTTTGTGCATTTACAATATTCATTGATTTTTGCCATTGAAAAACGTCCAGAAATGTTTGAAGCTACTGACTGAATGAAAGGAGCTGGCATCTCACTCACTTTGAATCTTCTTTATCATGCTAAGAGGAGCAGGAAAAAGCCAAAAATTTCAGAATTGCTCCTTGCAATGCGGAGAAATTACTGTTTGTGCATTCACATTATTCATTGATTTTTGCCATTGAAAAACATCATGTTATTCATATACCAGAAATGTTTGAAGCTACTGACTGAATGAAAAGAGCTGGCATCTCACTCTCTTTGAATCTTCTTTATCATGCTAAGAGGAGCAGGAAAAAGCAAAACATTTCGGAATTGCAACTTGCAATGCGGAGAAATTACTGTTTGTGCATTCACATTATTCATTGATTTTTGCCAATGAAAAACATCATGTTGTTCATATACCAGAAATGCTTGAAGCTACTGACTGAATGAAAGGAACTGGCATCTCACTCTCTTTGAATCTTCTTTATCATGCTAAGAGAAGCAGGAAAAAGCAAACAATTTCAGAAGTGCATCTTGCAATGCGGAGAAATTACTGTTTGTGCATTCACATTATTCATTGATTTTTTCCATTGAAAAACATCATGTTATTCATATTCCAGAAATGTTTGAAGCTACTGACTGAATGAAAAGAGCTGGCATCTCAGTCTCTTTGAATCTTCTTTATCATGCTAAGAGGAGCAGGAAAAAGCAAAAAATTTCAGAATTGCACCTTGCAATGCAGGGAAATTACTGTTTGTGCATTTACAATATTCATTGATTTTTGCCATTGTAAAATGTCCAGAAATGTTTGAAGCTACTGACTGAATGAAAAGAGATGGCATCTCACTGTCTTTGAATCTTCTTTATCATGCTAAGAGGAGCAGGAAAAACCAAAAAATTTCAGAATTGCACCTTGCAATGCGGAGAAATTACTGTTTGTGCATTCACATTATTCATTGATTTTTGACATTGAAAAACATCATGTTGTTCATATACCAGAAATGTTTGAAGCTACTGACTGAATGAAAGGAACTGGCATCTCACTCTCTTTGAATCTTCTTTATCATGCTAAGAGGAGCAGGAAAAAGCAAAAAATTTCAGAATTGCACCTTGCAATGCGGAGAAATTACTGTTTGTGCATTCACAATATTCATTGATTTTTGTCATTGAAAAATATCATGTTATTCATATACCAGAAATGTTTGAAGCTACTGACTGAATGAAAGGAGCTGGCATCTCACTCTCTTTGAATCTTCTTTATCATGCTAAGAGGAGCAGGAAAAAGCAAAAAAATTCAGAATTGCACCTTGCAATGCGGAGAAATTACTGTTTGTGCATTTACAATATTCATTGATTTTTGCCATTGAAAAACATCCAGAAATGTTTGAAGCTACTGACTGAATGAAAGGAGTTGGCATCTCACTCTCTTTGAATCTTCTTTATCATGCTAAGAGGAGCAGGAAAAAGCAAAAAATTTCAGAATTGCACCTTGCAATGCGGAGAAATTACTGTTTGTGCATTCACAGTATTCATTGGTTTTTGCCATTGAAAAACATCATGTTATTCATATACCAGAAATGTTTGAAGCTACTGACTGAATGAAAAGAGCTGGCATCTCACTCTCTTTGAATCTTCTTTATCATGCTAAGAGGAGCAGGAAAAAGCAAAAAATTTCAGAATTGCACCTTGCAATGCGGAGAAATTACTGTTTGTGGATTTACAATATTCATTGATCTTTGCCATTGAAAAACGTCCAGAAATGTTTGAAGCTACTGACTGAATGAAAAGAGCTGGCATCTCACTCTCTTTGAATCTTCTTTATCATGCTAAGAGGAGCAGGAAAAGGCAAAAAATTTCAGAATTGCACTTTGCAATGCGGAGAAATTACTGTTTGTGCATTCACATTATTCATTGATTTTTTCCATTGAAAAACATCATGTTATTCATATACCAGAAATGTTTGAAGCTACTGACTGAATGAAAAGAGCTGGCATCTCACTCTCTTTGAATCTTCTTTATCATGCTAAGAGGAGCAGGAAAAAGCAAAAAATTTCAGAATTGCACCTTGCAATGCGGAGAAATTACTGTCTGTGCATTCACATTATTCATTGATTTTTGTCATTGAAAAACATCATGTTATTCATATACCAGAAATGTTTGAAGCTACTGACTGAATGAAAGGAGCTGGCATCTCACTCTCTTTGAATCTTCTTTATCATGCTAAGAGGAGCAGGAAAAAGCAAAAAATTTCAGAATTGCACCTTGCAATGCGGAGAAATTACTGTTTGTGCATTTACAATATTCATTGATTTTTGCCATTGAAAAACGTCCAGAAATGTTTGAAGCTACTGACTGAATGAAAAGAGCTGGCATCTCACTCTCTTTGAATCTTCTTTATCATGCTAAAAGGAGCAGGAAAAAGCAAAAAATTTCAGATTTGCACCTTGCAATGCGGAGAAATTACTGTTTGTGCATTTCCAATATTCATTGATTTTTGCCATTCAAAAATGTCCAGAAATGTTTGACGCTACTGACTGAATGAAAGGAGTTGGCATCTCACTCTCTTTGAATCTTCTTTTTCATGCTAAGAGGAGCAGGAAAAAGCAAAAAATTTCAGAATTGCACCTTGCAATGCGGAGAAATTACTGTTTGTGCATTCACAGTATTCATTGATTTTTGCCATTGAAAAACATCATGTTATTCATATACCAGAAATGTTTGAAGCTACTGACTGAATGAAAAGAGCTGGCATCTCACTCTCTTTGAATCTTCTTTATCTTGCTAAGAGGAGCAGGAAAAAGCTAAAAATTTCAGAATTGCACCTTGCAATGCGGAGAAATTACTGTTTGTGGATTTACAATATTCATTGATTTTTGCCATTGAAAAACGTCCAGAAATGTTTGAAGCTACTGACTGAATGAAAAGAGCTGGCATCTCACTATCTTTGAATCTTCTTTATCATGCTAAGAGGAGCAGGAAAAGGCAAAAAATTTCAGAATTGCACCTTGCAATGCGGAGAAATTACTGTTTGTGCATTCACATTATTCATTGATTTTTGACATTGAAAAACATCATGTTGTTCATATACCAGAAATGTTTGAAGCTACTGACTGAATGAAAGGAGATGGCATCTCACTCTCTTTGAATCTTCTTTATCATGCTAAGAGGAGCAGGAAAAAGCAAAAAATTTCAGAATTGCACCTTGCAATGCGGAGAAATTACTGTTTGTGCATTCACAATATTCATTGATTTTTGTCATTGAAAAACATCATGTTATTCATATACCAGAAATGTTTGAAGCTACTGACTGAATGAAAGGAGCTGGCATCTCACTCTCTTTGAATCTTCTTTATCATGCTAAGAGGAGCAGGAAAAAGCAAAAAAATTCAGAATTGCACCTTGCAATGCGGAGAAATTACTGTTTGTGCATTTACAATATTCATTGATTTTTGCCATTGAAAAACATCCAGAAATGTTTGAAGCTACTGACTGAATGAAAGGAGTTGGCATCTCACTCTCTTTGAATCTTCTTTATCATGCTAAGAGGAGCAGGAAAAAGCAAAAAATTTCAGAATTGCACCTTGCAATGCGGAGAAATTACTGTTTGTGCATTCACATTATTCATTGATTTTTGCCATTGAAAAACATCATGTTATTCATATACCAGAAATGTTTGAAGCTACTGACTGAATGAAAAGAGCTGGCATCTCACTCTCTTTGAATCTTCTTTTTCATGCTAAGAGGAGCAGGAAAAAGCAAAAAATTTCAGAATTGCACCTTGCAATGCGGAGAAATTACTGTTTGTGCATTTACAATATTCATTGATTTTTGCCATTGAAAAACGTCCAGAAATGTTTGACGCTACTGACTGAATGAAAGGAGCTGGCATCTCACTCTCTTTGAATCTTCTTTATCATGCTAAGAGGAGCAGGAAAAAGCAAAAAATTTCAGAATTGCACCTTGCAATGCGGAGAAATTACTGTTTGTGCATTCACAGTATTCATTGATTTTTGCCATTGAAAAAACATCATGTTATTCATATACCAGAAATGTTTGAAGCTACTGACTGAATGAAAAGAGCTGGCATCTCACTCTCTTTGAATCTTCTTTATCATGCTAAGAGGAGCAGGAAAAAGCAAAAAATTTCAGAATTGCACCTTGCAATGCGGAGAAATTACTGTTTGTGGATTTACAATATTCATTGATCTTTGCCATTGAAAAACGTCCAGAAATGTTTGAAGCTACTGACTGAATGAAAAGAGCTGGCATCTCCCTCTCTTTGAATCTTCTTTATCATGCTAAGAGGAGCAGGAAAAGGCAAAAAATTTCAGAATTGCACTTTGCAGTGCGGAGAAATTACTGTTTGTGCATTCACATTATTCATTGATTTTTTCCATTGAAAAACATCATGTTATTCATATACCAGAAATGTTTGAAGCTACTGACTGAATGAAAAGAGCTGGCATCTCACTCTCTTTGAATCTTCTTTATCATTCTAAGAGGAGCAGGAAAAAGCAAAAAATTTCAGAATTGCACCTTGCAATGCGGAGAAATTACTGTTTGTGCATTCACATTATTCATTGATTTTTGTCATTGAAAAACATCATGTTATTCATATACCAGAAATGTTTGAAGCTACTGACTGAATGAAAGGAGCTGGCATCTCACTCTCTTTGAATCTTCTTTATCATGCTAAGAGGAGCAGGAAAAATCAAAAAATTTCAGAATTGCACCTTGCAATGCGGAGAAATTACTGTTTGTGTATTTACAATATTCATTGATTTTTGCCATTGAAAAACGTCCAGAAATGTTTGAAGCTACTGACTGAATGAAAAGAGCTGGCATCTCTCTCTCTTTGAATCTTCTTTATCATGCTAAGAGGAGCAGGAAAAAGCAAAAAATTTCAGAATTGCACCTTGCAATGCGGAGAAATTACTGTTTGTGCATTCACATTATTCATTGATTTTTGCCATTGAAAAACATCATGTTGTTCATATGCCAGAAATGTTTGAAGCTACTGACTGAATGAAAGGAGCTGGCATCTCACTCTCTTTGAATCTTCTTTATCATGCTAAGAGGAGCAGGAAAAAGCAAAAAATTTCAGAATTGCACCTTGCAATGCGGAGAAATTACTGTTTGTGCATTTACAATATTCATTGATTTTTGCCATTGAAAAACGTCAAGAAATGTTTGAAGCTACTGACTGAATGAAAAGAGCTGGCATCTCACTATCTTTGAATCTTCTTTATCATGCTAAGAGGAGCAGGAAAAGGCAAAAAATTTCAGAATTGCACCTTGCAATGCGGAGAAATTACTGTTTGTGCATTTACAATATTCATTGATTTTTGCCATTGAAAAACGTCCAGAAATGTTTGAAGCTACTGACTGAATGAAAGGAGCTGGCATCTCACTCACTTTGAATCTTCTTTATCATGCTAAGAGGAGCAGGAAAAAGCCAAAAATTTCAGAATTGCTCCTTGCAATGCGGAGAAATTACTGTTTGTGCATTCACATTATTCATTGATTTTTGCCATTGAAAAACATCATGTTATTCATATACCAGAAATGTTTGAAGCTACTGACTGAATGAAAGGAGCTGGCATCTCACTCACTTTGAATCTTCTTTATCATGCTAAGAGGAGCAGGAAAAAGCCAAAAATTTCAGAATTGCTCCTTGCAATGCGGAGAAATTACTGTTTGTGCATTCACATTATTCATTGATTTTTGCCATTGAAAAACATCATGTTGTTCATATGCCAGAAATGTTTGAAGCTACTGACTGAATGAAAGGAGCTGGCATCTCACTCTCTTTGAATCTTCTTTATCATGCTAAGAGGAGCAGGAAAAAGCAAAAAATTTCAGAATTGCACCTTGCAATGCGGAGAAATTACTGTTTGTGCATTTACAATATTCATTGATTTTTGCCATTGAAAAACATCCAGAAATGTTTGAAGCTACTGACTGGATGAAAGGAGTTGGCATCTCACTCTCTTTGAATCTTCTTTATCATGCTAAGAGGAGCAGGAAAAAGCAAAAAATTTCAGAATTGCACCTTGCAATGCGGAGAAATTACTGTTTGTGCATTCACATTATTCATTGATTTTTGCCATTGAAAAACATCATGTTATTCATATACCAGAAATGTTTGAAGCTACTGACTGAATGAAAAGAGCTGGCATCTCACTCTCTTTGAATCTTCTTTTTCATGCTAAGAGGAGCAGGAAAAAGCAAAAAATTTCAGAATTGCACCTTGCAATGCGGAGAAATTACTGTTTGTGCATTTACAATATTCATTGATTTTTGCCATTGAAAACGTCCAGAAATGTTTGACGCTACTGACTGAATGAAAGGAGCTGGCATCTCACTCTCTTTGAATCTTCTTTATCATGCTGAGAGGAGCAGGAAAAAGCAAAAAATTTCAGAATTGCACCTTGCAATGCGGAGAAATTACTGTTTGTGCATTCACAGTATTCATTGATTTTTGCCATTGAAAAAACATCATGTTATTCATATACCAGAAATGTTCGAAGCTACTGACTGAATGAAAAGAGCTGGCATCTCACTCTCTTTGAATCTTCTTTATCATGCTAAGAGGAGCAGGAAAAAGCAAAAAATTTCAGAATTGCACCTTGCAATGCGGAGAAATTACTGTTTGTGGATTTACAATATTCATTGATCTTTGCCATTGAAAAACGTCCAGAAATGTTTGAAGCTACTGACTGAATGAAAAGAGCTGGCATCTCCCTCTCTTTGAATCTTCTTTATCATGCTAAGAGGAGCAGGAAAAGGCAAAAAATTTCAGAATTGCACTTTGCAGTGCGGAGAAGTTACTGTTTGTGCATTCACATTATTCATTGATTTTTTCCATTGAAAAACATCATGTTATTCATATACCAGAAATGTTTGAAGCTACTGACTGAATGAAAAGAGCTGGCATCTCACTCTCTTTGAATCTTCTTTATCATTCTAAGAGGAGCAGGAAAAAGCAAAAAATTTCAGAATTGCACCTTGCAATGCGGAGAAATTACTGTTTGTGCATTCACATTATTCATTGATTTTTGTCATTGAAAAACATCATGTTATTCATATACCAGAAATGTTTGAAGCTACTGACTGAATGAAAGGAGCTGGCATCTCACTCTCTTTGAATCTTCTTTATCATGCTAAGAGGAGCAGGAAAAATCAAAAAATTTCAGAATTGCACCTTGCAATGCGGAGAAATTACTGTTTGTGTATTTACAATATTCATTGATTTTTGCCATTGAAAAACGTCCTGAAATGTTTGAAGCTACTGACTGAATGAAAAGAGCTGGCATCTCACTCTCTTTGAATCTTCTTTATCATGCTAAGAGGAGCAGGAAAAAGCAAAAAATTTCAGAATTGCACCTTGCAATGCGGAGAAATTACTGTTTGTGCATTCACATTATTCATTGATTTTTGCCATTGAAAAACATCATGTTGTTCATATGCCAGAAATGTTTGAAGCTACTGACTGAATGAAAGGAGCTGGCATCTCACTCTCTTTGAATCTTCTTTATCATGCTAAGAGGAGCAGGAAAAAGCAAAAAATTTCAGAATTGCACCTTGCAATGCGGAGAAATTACTGTTTGTGCATTTACAATATTCATTGATTTTTGCCATTGAAAAACGTCAAGAAATGTTTGAAGCTACTGACTGAATGAAAAGAGCTGGCATCTCACTATCTTTGAATCTTCTTTATCATGCTAAGAGGAGCAGGAAAAGGCAAAAAATTTCAGAATTGCACCTTGCAATGCGGAGAAATTACTGTTTGTGCATTTACAATATTCATTGATTTTTGCCATTGAAAAACGTCCAGAAATGTTTGAAGCTACTGACTGAATGAAAGGAGCTGGCATCTCACTCACTTTGAATCTTCTTTATCATGCTAAGAGGAGCAGGAAAAAGCCAAAAATTTCAGAATTGCTCCTTGCAATGCGGAGAAATTACTGTTTGTGCATTCACATTATTCATTGATTTTTGCCATTGAAAAACATCATGTTATTCATATACCAGAAATGTTTGAAGCTACTGACTGAATGAAAAGAGCTGGCATCTCACTCTCTTTGAATCTTCTTTATCATGCTAAGAGGTGCAGGAAAAAGCAAAAAATTTCAGAATTGCACCTTGCATTGCGGAGAAATTACTGTTTGTGCATTCACATTATTCATTGATTTTTGCCATTGAAAAACATCATGTTATTCATATACCAGAAATGTTTGAAGCTACTGACTGAATGAAAAGAGCTGGCATCTCACTCTCTTTGAATCTTCTTTTTCATGCTAAGAGGAGCAGGAAAAAGCAAAAAATTTCAGAATTGCACCTTGCAATGCGGAGAAATTACTGTTTGTGCATTTACAATATTCATTGATTTTTGCCATTGAAAAACGTCCAGAAATGTTTGACGCTACTGACTGAATGAAAGGAGCTGGCATCTCACTCTCTTTGAATCTTCTTTATCATGCTAAGAGGAGCAGGAAAAAGCAAAAAATTTCAGAATTGCACCTTGCAATGCGGAGAAATTACTGTTTGTGCATTCACAGTATTCATTGATTTTTGCCATTGAAAAAACATCATGTTATTCATATACCAGAAATGATTGAAGCTACTGACTGAATGAAAAGAGCTGGCATCTCACTCTCTTTGAATCTTCTTTATCATGCTAAGAGCAGCAGGAAAAAGCAAAAAATTTCAGAATTGCACCTTGCAATGCGGAGAAATTACTGTTTGTGGATTTACAATATTCATTGATCTTTGCCATTGAAAAACGTCCAGAAATGTTTGAAGCTACTGACTGAATGAAAAGAGCTGGCATCTCCCTCTCTTTGAATCTTCTTTATCATGCTAAGAGGAGCAGGAAAAGGCAAAAAATTTCAGAATTGCACTTTGCAGTGCGGAGAAATTACTGTTTGTGCATTCACATTATTCATTGATTTTTTCCATTGAAAAACATCATGTTATTCATATACCAGAAATGTTTGAAGCTACTGACTGAATGAAAAGAGCTGGCATCTCACTCTCTTTGAATCTTCTTTATCATTCTAAGAGGAGCAGGAAAAAGCAAAAAATTTCAGAATTGCACCTTGCAATGCGGAGAAATTACTGTTTGTGCATTCACATTATTCATTGATTTTTGTCATTGAAAAACATCATGTTATTCATATACCAGAAATGTTTGAAGCTACTGACTGAATGAAAGGAGCTGGCATCTCACTCTCTTTGAATCTTCTTTATCATGCTAAGAGGAGCAGGAAAAATCAAAAAATTTCAGAATTGCACCTTGCAATGCGGAGAAATTACTGTTTGTGTATTTACAATATTCATTGATTTTTGCCATTGAAAAACGTCCAGAAATGTTTGAAGCTACTGACTGAATGAAAAGAGCTGGCATCTCACTCTCTTTGAATCTTCTTTATCATGCTAAGAGGAGCAGGAAAAAGCAAAAAAATTCAGAATTGCACCTTGCAATGCGGAGAAATTACTGTTTGTGCATTCACATTATTCATTGATTTTTGCCATTGAAAAACATCATGTTGTTCATATGCCAGAAATGTTTGAAGCTACTGACTGAATGAAAGGAGCTGGCATCTCACTCTCTTTGAATCTTCTTTATCATGCTAAGAGGAGCAGGAAAAAGCAAAAAATTTCAGAATTGCACCTTGCAATGCGGAGAAATTACTGTTTGTGCATTTACAATATTCATTGATTTTTGCCATTGAAAAACGTCAAGAAATGTTTGAAGCTACTGACTGAATGAAAAGAGCTGGCATCTCACTATCTTTGAATCTTCTTTATCATGCTAAGAGGAGCAGGAAAAGGCAAAAAATTTCAGAATTGCACCTTGCAATGCGGAGAAATTACTGTTTGTGCATTTACAATATTCATTGATTTTTGCCATTGAAAAACGTCCAGAAATGTTTGAAGCTACTGACTGAATGAAAGGAGCTGGCATCTCACTCACTTTGAATCTTCTTTATCATGCTAAGAGGAGCAGGAAAAAGCCAAAAATTTCAGAATTGCTCCTTGCAATGCGGAGAAATTACTGTTTGTGCATTCACATTATTCATTGATTTTTGCCATTGAAAAACATCATGTTATTCATATACCAGAAATGTTTGAAGCTACTGACTGAATGAAAAGAGCTGGCATCTCACTCTCTTTGAATCTTCTTTATCATGCTAAGAGGAGCAGGAAAAAGCAAAAAATTTCAGAATTGCACCTTGCAATGCGGAGAAATTACTGTTTGTGCATTTACAATATTCATTGATTTTTGCCATTGAAAAAGTCCAGAAATGTTTGAAGCTACTGACTGAATGAAAAGAGCTGGCATCTCATTCTCTTTGAATCTTCTTTATCATGCTAAGAGGAGCAGGAAAAAGCAAAAAATTTCAGAATTGCACCTTGCAATGCGGAGAAATTACTGTTTGTGCATTTACAATATTCATTGATTTTTGCCATTGAAAAACGTCCAGAAATGTTTGAAGCAACTGACTGAATGAAAGGAGCTGGCATCTCACTCTCTTTGAATCTTCTTTATCATGCTAAGAGGAGCAGGAAAAAGCAAAAAATTTCAGAATTGCACCTTGCAATGCGGAAAAATAACTGTTTGTGCATTCACATTATTCATTGATTTTTGCCATTGAAAAACATCATGTTGTTCATATACCAGAAATGTTTGAAGCTACTGACTGAATGAAAGGAGCTGGCATCTCACTCTCTTTGAATCTTCTTTATCATGTTAAGAGGAGCAGGAAAAAGCAAAAAATTTCAGAATTGCACCATGCAATGCGGAGAAATTACTGTTTGTGCATTCACATTATTCATTGATTTTTGTCATTGAAAAACATCATGTTATTCATATACCAGAAATGTTTGAAGCTACTGACTGAATGAAAGGAGCTGGCATCTCCCTCTCTTTGAATCTTCTTTATCATGCTAAGAGGAGCAGGAAAAAGCAAAAAAATTCAGAATTGCACCTTGCAATGCGGAGAAATTACTGTTTGTGCATTCACATTATTCATTGATTTTTGCCATTGAAAAACATCATGTTATTGATATACCAGAAATGTTTGAAGCTACTGACCGAATGAAAGGAGCAGGCATCTCACTCTCTTTGAATCTTCTTTATCATGCTATGAGGAGCAGGAAAAAGCAAAAAATTTCAGAATTGCACCTTGCAATGCGGAGAAATTACTGTTTGTGCATTCACATTATTCATTGATTTTTGCCATTGAAAAACATCATGCTATTCATATACCAGAAATGTTTGAAGCTACTGACTGAATGAAAAGAGCTGGCATCTCACTCTCTTTGAATCTTCTTTATCATGCTAATAGGAGCAGGAAAAAGCAAAAAATTTCAGAATTGCACCTTGCAATGCGGAGAAATTACTGTTTGTGCATTCACATTATTCATTGATTTTTGCCATTGAAAAACGTCCAGAAATGTTTGAAGCTACTGACTGAATGAAAAGAGCTGGCATCTCACTCTCTATGAATCTTCTCTATCATTCTAAAAGGAGCAGGAAAAAGCAAAAAATTTCAGAATTGCACCTTGCAATGCGGAGAAATTACTGTTTGTGCATTCACATTATTCATTGATTTTTGCCATTGAAAAACATCATGTTATTCATATACCAGAAATGTTTGAAGCTACTGACTGAATGAAAAGAGCTGGCATCTCACTCTCTTTGAATCTTCTTTATCATGCTAAGAGGAGCAGGAAAAAGCAAAAAATTTCAGAATTGCACCTTGCAATGCGGAGAAATTATTGTTTGTGCATTTACAATATTCATTGATTTTTGCCATTGAAAAACGTCCAGAAATGTTTGAAGCTACGGACTGAATGAAAAGAGCTGGCATCTCACTCTCTTTGAATCTTCTTTATCATGCTAAAAGGAGCAGGAAAAAGCAAAAAATTTCAGAATTGCACCTTGCAATGCGGAGAAATTACTGTTTGTGCATTCACATTATTCATTGATTTTTGCCATTGAAAAACATCATGTTATTCATATACCAGAAATGTTTGAAGCTACTGACTGAATGAAAACAGCTGGCATCTCACTCTCTTTGAATCTTCTTTATCATGCTAAGCGGAGCAGGAAAAAGTAAAAAATTTCAGAATTGCACCTTCCAATGCGGAGAAATTACTGTTTGTGCATTTACAATATTCATTGATTTTTGCCATTGGAAAACGTCCAGAAATGTTTGAAGCTACTGACTGAATGAAAAGCGCTGGCATCTCACTCTCCTTGAATCTTCTTTATCATGCTAAGAGGAGCAGGAAAAAGCAAAACATTTCAGAATTGCACCTTGCAATGCGGAGAAATTACTGTTTGTGCATTTACAATATTCATTGATTTTTGCCATTGAAAAACGTCCAGAAATGTTTGAAGCTACTGACTGAATGAAAGGAGCTGGCATCTCACTCTCTTTGAATCTTCTTTATCATGCTAAGAGGAGCAGGGAAAAGCCAAAAATTACAGAATTGCACCTTGCAATGCGGAGAAATTACTGTTTGTGCATTCACATTATTCATTGATTTTTGCCATTGAAAAACATCATGTTATTCATATACCAGAAATGTTTGAAGCTACTGACTGAATGAAAAGAGCTGGCATCTCACTCTCTTTGAGTCTTCTTTATCATGCTAAGAGGAGCAGGAAAAAGCAAAAAATTTCAGAATTGCACCTTGCAATGCGGAGAAATTACTGTTTGTGCATTTACAATATTCATTGATTTTTGCAATTGAAAAACATCCAGAAATGTTTGAAGCTACTGACTGAATGAAAAGAGCTGGCATCTCACTCTCTTTGAATCTTCTTTATCATGCTAAGAGGAGCAGGAAAAAGCAAAAAATTTCAGAATTGCACCTTGCAATGCGGAGAAATTACTGTTTGTGCATTTACAATATTCATTGATTTTTGCCATTGAAAAACGTCCAGAAATGTTTGAAGCTACTGACTGAATGAAAGGAGCTGGGATCTCACTCTCTTAGAATCTTCTTTATCATGCTAAGAGGAGCAGGAAAAAGCAAAAAATTTCAGAATTGCCCCTTGCAATTCGGAGAAATTACTGTTTGTGCATTCACATTATTCATTGATTTTTGCCATTGAAAAACATCATGTTATTGATATACCAGAAATGTTTGAAGCTACTGACTGAATGAAAGGAGCAGGCATCTCACTCTCTTTGAATCTTCTTTATCATGCTATGAGGAGCAGGAAAAAGCAAAAAATTTCAGAATTGCACCTTGCAATGCGGAGAAATTACTGTTTGTGCATTCACATTATTCATTGATTTTTGCCATTGAAAAACATCATGCTATTCATATACCAGAAATGTTTGAAGCTACTGACTGAATGAAAAGAGCTGGCATCTCACTCTCTTTGAATCTTCTTTATCATGCTAATAGGAGCAGGAAAAAGCAAAAAATTTCAGAATTGCACCTTGCAATGCGGAGAAATTACTGTTTGTGCATTCACATTATTCATTGATTTTTGCCATTGAAAAACTTCCAGAAATGTTTGACGAAACTGACTGAATGAAAAGAGCTGGCATCTCACTCTCTTTGAATCTTCTTTATCATTCTAAAAGGAGCAGGAAAAAGCAAAAAATTTCAGAATTGCACCTTGCAATGCGGAGAAATTACTGTTTGTGCATTCACATTATTCATTGATTTTTGCCATTGAAAAACATCATGTTATTCATATACCAGAAATGTTTGAAGCTACTGACTGAATGAAAAGAGCTGGCATCTCACTCTCTTTGAATCTTCTTTATCATGCTAAGAGGAGCAGGAAAAAGCAAAAAATTTCAGAATTGCACCTTGCAATGCGGAGAAATTATTGTTTGTGCATTTACAATATTCATTGATTTTTGCCATTGAAAAACGTCCAGAAATGTTTGAAGCTACTGACTGAATGAAAGGAGCTGGCATCTCACTCTCTTTGAATCTTCTTTATCATGCTAAGAGGAGCAGGGAAAAGCCAAAAATTACAAAATTGCACCTTGAAATGCGGAGAAATTACTGTTTGTGCATTCACATTATTCATTGATTTTTGCCATTGAAAAACATCATGTTATTCATATACCAGAAATGTTTGAAGCTACTGACTGAATGAAAAGAGCTGGCATCTCACTCTCTTTGAGTCTTCTTTATCATGCTAAGAGGAGCAGGAAAAAGCAAAAAATTTCAGAATTGCACCTTGCATTGCGGAGAAATTACTGTTTGTGCATTTACAATATTCATTGATTTTTGCAATTGAAAAACATCCAGAAATGTTTGAAGCTACTGACTGAATGAAAAGAGCTGGCATCTCACTCTCTTTGAATCTTCTTTATCATGCTAAGAGGAGCAGGAAAAATCAAAAAATTTCAGAATTGCACCTTGCAATGCGGAGAAATTACTTTTTGTGCATTTACAATATTCATTGATTTTTGCCATTGAAAAACGTCCAGAAATGTTTGAAGCTACTGACTGAATGAAAGGAGCTGGGATCTCACTCTCTTAGAATCTTCTTTATCATGCTAAGAGGAGCAGGAAAAAGCAAAAAATTTCAGAATTGCACCTTGCAATTCGAAGAAATTACTGTTTGTGCATTCACATTATTCATTGATTTTTGCCATTGAAAAACATCATGTTATTCATATACCAGAAATGTTTGAAGCTACTGACTGAATGAAAAGAGCTGGCATCTCACTCTCTTTGAATCTTCTTTATCATGCTAATAGGAGCAGGAAAAAGCAAAAAATTTCAGAATTGCACCTTGCAATGCGGAGAAATTACTGTTTGTGCATTCACATTATTCATTGATTTTTGCCATTGAAAAACTTCCAGAAATGTTTGAAGCTACTGACTGAATGAAAAGAGCTGGCATCTCACTCTCTTTGAATCTTCTTTATCATTCTAAAAGGAGCAGGAAAAAGCAAAAAATTTCAGAATTGCACCTTGCAATGCGGACAAATTACTGTTTGTGCATTCACATTATTCATTGATTTTTGCCATTGAAAAACATCATGTTATTCATATACCAGAAATGTTTGAAGCTACTGACTGAATGAAAAGAGCTGGCATCTCATTCTCTTTGAATCTTCTTTATCATGCTAAGAGGAGCAGGAAAAAGTAAAAAATTTCAGAATTGCACATTGCAATGCGGAGAAATTACTGTTTGTGCATTTACAATATTCATTGATTTTTGCCATTGAAAAACGTCCAGAAATGTTTGAAGCTACTGACTGAATGAAAAGAGCTGGCATCTCACTCTCCTTGAATCTTCTTTATCATGCTAAGAGGAGCAGGAAAAAGCAAAAAATTTCAGAATTGCACCTTGCAATGCGGAGAAATTACTGTTTGTGCATTTACAATATTCATTGATTTTTGCCATTGAAAAACGTCCAGAAATGTTTGAAGCTACTGACTGAATGATAGGAGCTGGCATCTCACTCTCTTTGAATCTTCTTTATCATGCTAAGAGGAGCAGGAAAAAGCAAATAATTTCAGAATTGCACCTTGCAATGCGGAGAAATAACTGTTTGTGCATTCACATTATTCATTGATTTTTGCCACTGAAAAACATCATGTTGTTCATATACCAGAAATGTTTGAAGCTACTGACTGAATGAAAAGAGCTGGCATCTCACTCTCTTTGAATCTTATTTATCATGTTAAGAGGAGCTGGAAAAAGCAAAAAATTTCAGAATTGCACCTTGCAATGCGGAGAAATTACTGTTTGTGCATTCACATTATTCATTGATTTTTGTCATTGAAAAACATCATGTTATTCATATACCAGAAATGTTTGAAGCTACTGACTGAATGAAAGGAGCTGGCATCTCACTCTCTTTGAATCTTCTTTATCATGCTAAGAGGAGCAGGAAAAAGCAAAAAATTTCAGAATTGCACCTTGCAATGCGGAGAAATTACTGTTTGTGTATTTACAATATTCATTGATTTTTGCCATTGAAAAACGTCCAGAAATGTTTGAAGCTACTGACTGAATGAAAAGAGCTGGCATCTCACTCTCTTTGAATCTTCTTTATCATGCTAAAAGGAGCAGGAAAAAGCAAAAAATTTCAGAATTGCACCTTGCAATGCGGAGAAATTACTGTTTGTGCATTCACATTATTCATTGATTTTTGCCATTGAAAAACATCATGTTATTCATATACCAGAAATGTTTGAATCTACTGACTGAATGAAAACAGCTGGCATCTCACTCTCTTTGAATCTTCTTTATCATGCTAAGCGGAGCAGGAAAAAGTAAAAAATTTCAGAATTGCACCTTGCAATGCGGATAAATTACTGTTTGTGCATTTACAATATTCATTGATTTTTGCAATTGAAAAACATCCAGAAATGTTTGAAGCTACTGACTGAAAGAAAAGAGCTGGCATCTCACTCTCTTTGAATCTTCTTTATCATGCTAAGAGGAGCAGGAAAAAGTAAAAAATTTCAGAATTGCACATTGCAATGCGGAGAAATTACTGTTTGTGCATTTACAATATTCATTGATTTTTGCCATTGAAAAACGTCCAGAAATGTTTGAAGCTACTGACTGAATGAAAAGAGCTGGCATCTCACTCTCCTTGAATCTTCTTTATCATGCTAAGAGGAGCAGGAAAAAGCAAAACATTTCAGAATTGCACCTTGCAATGCGGAGAAATTACTGTTTGAGCATTTACAATATTCATTGATTTTTGCCATTGAAAAACGTCCAGAAATGTTTGAAGCTACTGACTGAATGAAAGGAGCTGGCATCTCACTCTCTTTGAATCTTCTTTATCATGCTAAGAGGAGCAGGAAAAAGCCAAAAATTACAGAATTGCACCTTGCAATGCGGAGAAATTACTGTTTGTTCATTCACATTATTCATTGATTTTTGCCATTGAAAAACATCATGTTATTCATATACCAGAAATGTTTGAAGCTACTGACTGAATGAAAAGAGTTGGCATCTCACTCTCTTTGAATCTTCTTTATCATGCTAAGAGGAGCAGGAAAAAGCAAAAAATTTCAGAATTGCACCTTGCAATGCGGAGAAATTACTGTTTGTGCATTTACAATATTCATTGATTTTTGCCATTGAAAAACGTCCAGAAATGTTTGAAGCTACTGACTGAATAAAAGGAGCTGGCATCTCACTCTCTTTGAATCTTCTTTATCATGCTAAGAGGAGCAGGAAAAAGCAAAAAATTTCAGAATTGCACCTTGCAATTCGGAGAAATTACTGTTTGTGCATTCACATTATTCATTGATTTTTGCCATTGAAAAACATCATGTTATTCATATACCAGAAATGTTTGAAGCTACTGACTGAATGAAAGGAGCTGGCATCTCACTCTCTTTGAATCTTCTTTATCATGCTAAGAAGAGCAGGAAAAAGCAAAAAATTTCAGAATTGCACCTTGCAATGCGGAGAAATTACTGTTTGTGCATTCACATTATTCATTGATTTTTGCCATTGAAAAACATCATGTTATTCATATACCAGAAATGTTTGAAGCTACTGACTGAATGAAAAGAGCTGGCATCTCACTCTCTTTGAATCTTCTTTATCATGCTAAGAGGAGCAGGAAAAAGCAAAAAATTTCAGAATTACACCTTGCAATGCGGAGAAATTACTGTTTGTGCATTCACATTATTCATTGATTTTTGCCATTGAAAAACTTCCAGAAATGTTTGAAGCTACTGGCTGAATGAAAGGAGCTGGCATCTCACTCTCTTTGAATCTTCTTTATCATGCTAAGAGGAGCAGGAAAAAGCAAAAAATTTCAGAATTGCACCTTGCAAAGCGGAGAAATAACTGTTTGTGCATTCACATTATTCATTGATTTTTGCCATTGAAAAACATCATGTTGTTCATATACCAGAAATGTTTGAAGCTACTGACTGAATGAAAAGAGCTGGCATCTCACTCTCTTTGAATCTTATTTATCATGTTAAGAGGAGCTGGAAAAAGCAAAAAATTTCAGAATTGCACCTTGCAATGCGGAGAAATTACTGTTTGTGCATTCACATTATTCATTGATTTTTGTCATTGAAAAACATCATGTTATTCATATACCAGAAATGTTTGAAGCTACTGACTGAATGAAAGGAGCTGGCATCTCACTCTCTTTGAATCTTCTTTATCATGCTAAGAGGAGCAGGAAAAAGCAAAAAATTTCAGAATTGCACCTTGCAATGCGGAGAAATTACTGTTTGTGTATTTACAATATTCATTGATTTTTGCCATTGAAAAACGTCCAGAAATGTTTGAAGCTACTGACTGAATGAAAAGAGCTGGCATCTCACTCTCTTTGAATCTTCTTTATCATGCTAAAAGGAGCAGGAAAAAGCAAAAAATTTCAGAATTGCACCTTGCAATGCGGAGAAATTACTGTTTGTGCATTCACATTATTCATTGATTTTTGCCATTGAAAAACATCATGTTATTCATATACCAGAAATGTCTGAATCTACTGACTGAATGAAAACAGCTGGCATCTCACTCTCTTTGAATCTTCTTTATCATGCTAAGCGGAGCAGGAAAAAGTAAAAAATTTCAGAATTGCACCTTGCAATGCGGATAAATTACTGTTTGTGCATTTACAATATTCATTGATTTTTGCAATTGAAAAACATCCAGAAATGTTTGAAGCTACTGACTGAAAGAAAAGAGCTGGCATCTCACTCTCTTTGAATCTTCTTTATCATGCTAAGAGGAGCAGGAAAAAGTAAAAAATTTCAGAATTGCACATTGCAATGCGGAGAAATTACTGTTTGTGCATTTACAATATTCATTGATTTTTGCCATTGAAAAACGTCCAGAAATGTTTGAAGCTACTGACTGAATGAAAAGAGCTGGCATCTCACTCTCCTTGAATCTTCTTTATCATGCTAAGAGGAGCAGGAAAAAGCAAAACATTTCAGAATTGCACCTTGCAATGCGGAGAAATTACTGTTTGTGCATTTACAATATTCATTGATTTTTGCCATTGAAAAACGTCCAGAAATGTTTGAAGCTACTGACTGAATGAAAGGAGCTGGCATCTCACTCTCTTTGAATCTTCTTTATCATGCTAAGAGGAGCAGGAAAAAGCCAAAAATTACAGAATTGCACCTTGCAATGCGGAGAAATTACTGTTTGTTCATTCACATTATTCATTGATTTTTGCCATTGAAAAACATCATGTTATTCATATACCAGAAATGTTTGAAGCTACTGACTGAATGAAAAGAGCTGGCATCTCACTCTCTTTGAATCTTCTTTATCATGCTAAGAGGAGCAGGAAAAAGCAAAAAATTTCAGAATTGCACCTTGCAATGCGGAGAAATTACTGTTTGTGCATTTACAATATTCATTGATTTTTGCCATTGAAAAACGTCCAGAAATGTTTGAAGCTACTGACTGAATAAAAGGAGCTGGCATCTCACTCTCTTTGAATCTTCTTTATCATGCTAAGAGGAGCAGGAAAAAGCAAAAAATTTCAGAATTGCACCTTGCAATTCGGAGAAATTACTGTTTGTGCATTCACATTATTCATTGATTTTTGCCATTGAAAAACATCATGTTATTCATATACCAGAAATGTTTGAAGCTACTGACTGAATGAAAAGAGCTGGCATCTCACTCTCTTTGAATCTTCTTTATCATGCTAAGAGGAGCAGGAAAAAGCAAAAAATTTCAGAATTGCACCTTGCAATGCGGAGAAATTACTGTTTGTGCATTCACATTATTCATTGATTTTTGCCATTGAAAAACTTCCAGAAATGTTTGAAGCTACTGGCTGAATAAAAGGAGCTGGCATCTCACTCTCTTTGAATCTTCTTTATCATGCTCAGAGGAGCAGGAAAAAGCAAAAAATTTCAGAATTGCACCTTGCAATGCGGAGAAATTACTGTTTGTGCATTCACATTATTCATTGATTTTTGCCATTGAAAAACATCATGTTATTCATTTACCAGAAATGTTTGAAGCTACTGACTGAATGAAAAGAGCTGGCATCTCACTCTCTTTGAATCTTCTTTATCATGCTAAGAGGAGCAGGAAAAAGCAAAAAATTTCAGAATTGCACCTTGCAATGCGGAGAAATTACTGTTTGTGCACTGACAATATTCATTGATTTTTGCCATTGAAAAACGTTCAGAAATGTTTGAAGCTACTGACTGAATGAAAAGAGCTGGCATCTCACTCTCTTTGAATCTTCTTTATCATGCTAAGTGGAGCAGGAAAAAGCAAAAAATTTCAGAATTGCACCTTGCAATGCGGAGAAATTACTGTTTGTGCATTTACAATATTCATTGATTTTTGCCATTGAAAAATGTCCAGAAATGTTTGAAGCTACTGACTGAATAAAAGGAGCTGGCATCTCACTCTCTTTGAATCTTCTTTATCATGCTAAGAGGAGCAGGAAAAAGCAAAAAATTTCAGAATTGCACCTTGCAAATCGGAGAAATTACTGTTTGTGCATTCACATTATTCATTGATTTTTGCCATTGAAAAACATCATGTTATTCATATACCAGAAATGTTTGAAGCTACTGACTGAATGAAAGGAGCTGGCATCTCACTCTCTTTGAATCTTCTTTATCATGCTAAGAGGAGCAGGAAAAAGCAAAAAATTTCAGAATTGCACCTTGCAATGCGGAGAAATTACTGTTTGTGCATTCACATTATTCATTGATTTTTGCCATTGAAAAACATCATGTTATTCATATACCAGAAATGTTTGAAGCTACTGACTGAATGAAAAGAGCTGGCATCTCACTCTCTTTGAATCTTCTTTATCATGCTAAGAGGAGCAGGAAAAAGCAAAAAATTTCAGAATTGCACCTTGCAATGCGGAGAAATTACTGTTTGTGCATTCACATTATTCATTGATTTTTGCCATTGAAAAACTTCCAGAAATGTTTGAAGCTACTGGCTGAATGAAAGGAGCTGGCATCTCACTCTCTTTGAATCTTCTTTATCATGCTCAGAGGAGCAGGAAAAAGCAAAAAATTTCAGAATTGCACCTTGCAATGCGGAGAAATTACTGTTTGTGCATTCACATTATTCATTGATTTTTGCCATTGAAAAACATCATGTTATTCATTTACCAGAAATGTTTGAAGCTACTGACTGAATGAAAAGAGCTGGCATCTCACTCTCTTTGAATCTTCTTTATCATGCTAAGAGGAGCAGGAAAAAGCAAAAAATTTCAGAATTGCACCTTGCAATGCGGAGAAATTACTGTTTGTGCACTGACAATATTCATTGATTTTTGCCATTGAAAAACGTTCAGAAATGTTTGAAGCTACTGCCTGAATGAAAAGAGCTGGCATCTCACTCTCTTTGAATCTTCTTTATCATGCTAAGTGGAGCAGGAAAAAGCAAAAAATTTCAGAATTGCACCTTGCAATGCGGAGAAATTACTGTTTGTGCATTTACAATATTCATTGATTTTTGCCATTGAAAAACGTCCAGAAATGTTTGAAGCTACTGACTGAATGAAAGGAGCTGGCATCTCACTCTCTTTGAATCTTCTTTATCATGCTAAGAGGAGCAGGAAAAAGCAAAAAATTTCAGAATTGCACCTTGCAATGCGGAGAAATTACTGTTTGTGCATTCACATTATTCATTGATTTTTGCCATTGAAAAACATCATGTTATTCATATACCAGAAATGTTTGAAGCTACTGACTGAATGAAAGGAGCTGGCATCTCACTCTCTTTGAATCTTCTTTATCATGCTAAGAGGAGCAGGAAAAAGCAAAAAATTTCAGAATTGCACCTTGCAATGCGGATAAATTACTGTTTGTGCATTCACATTATTCATTGTTTTTTGTCATTGAAAAACATCATTTTATTCATATACCAGAAATGTTTGAAGCTACTGACTGAATGAAAAGAGCTGGCATCTCACTCTCTTTGAATCTTCTTTATCATGCTAAGCGGAGCAGGAAAAAGCAAAAAATTTCAGAATTGCACCTTGCAATGCGGAGAAATTACTGTTTGTGCATTCACATTATTCATTGATTTTTGCCATTGAAAAACTTCTAGAAATGTTTGAAGCTACTGGCTGAATGAAAGGAGCTGGCATCTCACTCTCTTTGAATCTTCTTTATCATGCTCAGAGGAGCAGGAAAAAGCAAAAAATTTCAGAATTGCACCTTGCAATGCGGAGAAATTACTGTTTGTGCATTCACATTATTCATTGATTTTTGCCATTGAAAAACATCATGTTATTCATTTAACAGAAATGTTTGAAGCTACTGACTGAATGAAAAGAGCTGGCATCTCACTCTCTTTGAATCTTTATCATGCTAAGAGGAGCAGGAAAAAGCAAAAAATTTCAGAATTGCACCTTGCAATGCGGAGAAATTACTGTTTGTGCACTGACAATATTCATTGATTTTTGCCATTGAAAAACGTTCAGAAATGTTTGAAGCTACTGCCTGAATGAAAAGAGCTGGCATCTCACTCTCTTTGAATCTTCTTTATCATGCTAAGCGGAGCAGGAAAAAGCAAAAAATTTCAGAATTGCACCTTGCAATGCGGAGAAATTACTGTTTGTGCATTTACAATATTCATAGATTTTTGCCATTGAAAAACGTCCAGAAATGTTTGAAGCTACTGACTGAATGAAAGGAGCTGGCATCTCACTCTCTTTGAATCTTCTTTATCATGCTAAGAGGAGCAGGAAAAAGCAAAAAATTTCAGAATTGCACCTTGCAATGCGGAGAAATTACTGTTTGTGCATTAAAATTATTCATTGATTTTTGCCATTGAAAAACATCATGTTATTGTTATTCATATACCAGAAATGTTTGAAGCTACTGACTGAATGAAAGGAGCTGGCATCTCACTCTCTTTGAATCTTCTTTATCATGCTAAGAGGAGTAGGAAAAAGCAAAAAATTTCAGAATTGCACCTTGCAATGCGGAGAAATTACTGTTTGTGCATTCACATTATTCATTGATTTTTGCCAATGAAAAATATCATGTTTTTCATATACCAGAAATGTTTGAAGCTACTGACTGACTGAAAGGAGCTGGCATCTCACTCTCTTTGAATCTTCTTTATCATGCTAAGAGGAGCAGGAAAAAGCAAAAAATTTCAGAATTGCACCTTGCAATGCAGAGAAATTACTGTTTGTGCATTCACATTATTCATTGATTTTTGCCATTGAAAAACGTCCAGAAATGTTTGAAGCTACTGACTGAATGAAAGGAGCTGGCATCTCACTCTCTTTGAATCTTCTTTATCATGCTAAAAGGAGCAGGAAAAAGCAAAAAATTTCAGAATTGCACGTTGAAATGTGGAGAAATTACTGTTTGTGCATTCACATTATTCATTGATTTTTGCCATTGAAAAACATCATGTTATTCATATACCAGAAATGTTTGAAGCTACTAACTGAATGAAAAGAGCTGGCATCTCACTCTCTTTGAATCTTCTTTATCATGCTAAGAGGAGCAGGAAAAAGCAAAAAATTTCAGAATTGCACCTTGCAATGCGGAGAAATTACTGTTTGTGCATTTACATTATTCATTGATTTTTGCCATTGAAAAACTTCCAGAAATGTTTGAAGCTACTGGCTGAATGAAAGGAGCTGGCATCTCACTCTCTTTGAATCTTCTTTATCATGCTCAGAGGAGCAGGAAAAAGCAAAAAATTTCAGAATTGCACCTTGCAATGCGGAGAAATTACTGTTTGTGCATTCACATTATTCATTGATTTTTGCCATTGAAAAACATCATGTTATTCATTTACCAGAAATGTTTGAAGCTACTGACTGAATGAAAAGAGCTGGCATCTCACTCTCTTTGAATCTTCTTTATCATGCTAAGAGGAGCAGGAAAAAGCAAAAAATTTCAGAATTGCACCTTGCAATGCGGAGAAATTACTGTTTGTGTATTTACAATATTCATTGATTTTTGCCATTGAAAAACGTCCAGAAATGTTTGAAGCTACTGACTGAATGAAAAGAGCTGGCATCTCACTCTCTTTGAATCTTCTTTATCATGCTAAAAGGAGCAGGAAAAAGCAAAAAATTTCAGAATTGCACCTTGCAATGCGGAGAAATTACTGTTTGTGCATTCACATTATTCATTGATTTTTGCCATTGAAAAACATCATGTTATTCATATACCAGAAATGTTTGAAGCTACTGACTGAATGAAAAGAGCTGGCATCTCACTCTCTTTGAATCTTCTTTATCATGCTAAAAGGAGCAGGAAAAAGCAAAAAATTTCAGAATTGCACCTTGCACTGCGGATAAATTACTGTTTGTGCATTTACAATATTCATTGATTTTTGCAATTGAAAAACATCCAGAAATGTTTGAAGCTACTGACTGAAAGAAAAGAGCTGGCATCTCACTCTCTTTGAATCTTCTTTATCATGCTAAGAGGAGCAGGAAAAAGTAAAAAATTTCAGAATTGCACATTGCAATGCGGAGAAATTACTGTTTGTGCATTTACAATATTCATTGATTTTTGCCATTGAAAAACGTCCAGAAATGTTTGAAGCTACTGACTGAATGAAAAGAGCTGGCATCTCACTCTCCTTGAATCTTCTTTATCATGCTAAGAGGAGCAGGAAAAAGCAAAACATTTCAGAATTGCACCTTGCAATGCGGAGAAATTACTGTTTGTGCATTTACAATATTCATTGATTTTTGCCATTGAAAAACGTCCAGAAATGTTTGAAGCTACTGACTGAATGAAAGGAGCTGGCATCTCACTCTCTTTGAATCTTCTTTATCATGCTAAGAGGAGCAGGAAAAAGCCAAAAATTACAGAATTGCACCTTGCAATGCGGAGAAATTACTGTTTGTTCATTCACATTATTCATTGATTTTTGCCATTGAAAAACATCATGTTATTCATATACCAGAAATGTTTGAAGCTACTGACTGAATGAAAAGAGCTGGCATCTCACTCTCTTTGAATCTTCTTTATCATGCTAAGAGGAGCAGGAAAAAGCAAAAAATTTCAGAATTGCACCTTGCAATGCGGAGAAATTACTGTTTGTGCATTTACAATATTCATTGATTTTTGCCATTGAAAAACGTCCAGAAATGTTTGAAGCTACTGACTGAATAAAAGGAGCTGGCATCTCACTCTCTTTGAATCTTCTTTATCATGCTAAGAGGAGCAGGAAAAAGCAAAAAATTTCAGAATTGCACCTTGCAATTCGGAGAAATTACTGTTTGTGCATTCACATTATTCATTGATTTTTGCCATTGAAAAACATCATGTTATTCATATACCAGAAATGTTTGAAGCTACTGACTGAATGAAAGGAGCTGGCATCTCACTCTCTTTGAATCTTCTTTATCATGCTAAGAGGAGCAGGAAAAAGCAAAAAATTTCAGAATTGCACCTTGCAATGCGGATAAATTACTGTTTGTGCATTCACATTATTCATTGTTTTTTGTCATTGAAAAACATCATTTTATTCATATACCAGAAATGTTTGAAGCTACTGACTGAATGAAAAGAGCTGGCATCTCACTCTCTTTGAATCTTCTTTATCATGCTAAGCGGAGCAGGAAAAAGCAAAAAATTTCAGAATTGCACCTTGCAATGCGGAGAAATTACTGTTTGTGCATTCACATTATTCATTGATTTTTGCCATTGAAAAACTTCTAGAACTGTTTGAAGCTACTGGCTGAATGAAAGGAGCTGGCATCTCACTCTCTTTGAATCTTCTTTATCATGCTCAGAGGAGCAGGAAAAAGCAAAAAATTTCAGAATTGCACCTTGCAATGCGGAGAAATTACTGTTTGTGCATTCACATTATTCATTGATTTTTGCCATTGAAAAACATCATGTTATTCATTTAACAGAAATGTTTGAAGCTACTGACTGAATGAAAAGAGCTGGCATCTCACTCTCTTTGAATCTTTATCATGCTAAGAGGAGCAGGAAAAAGCAAAAAATTTCAGAATTGCACCTTGCAATGCGGAGAAATTACTGTTTGTGCACTGACAATATTCATTGATTTTTGCCATTGAAAAACGTTCAGAAATGTTTGAAGCTACTGCCTGAATGAAAAGAGCTGGCATCTCACTCTCTTTGAATCTTCTTTATCATGCTAAGCGGAGCAGGAAAAAGCAAAAAATTTCAGAATTGCACCTTGCAATGCGGAGAAATTACTGTTTGTGCATTTACAATATTCATAGATTTTTGCCATTGAAAAACGTCCAGAAATGTTTGAAGCTACTGACTGAATGAAAGGAGCTGGCATCTCACTCTCTTTGAATCTTCTTTATCATGCTAAGAGGAGCAGGAAAAAGCAAAAAATTTCAGAATTGCACCTTGCAATGCGGAGAAATTACTGTTTGTGCATTAAAATTATTCATTGATTTTTGCCATTGAAAAACATCATGTTATTGTTATTCATATACCAGAAATGTTTGAAGCTACTGACTGAATGAAAGGAGCTGGCATCTCACTCTCTTTGAATCTTCTTTATCATGCTAAGAGGAGTAGGAAAAAGCAAAAAATTTCAGAATTGCACCTTGCAATGCGGAGAAATTACTGTTTGTGCATTCACATTATTCATTGATTTTTGCCAATGAAAAATATCATGTTTTTCATATACCAGAAATGTTTGAAGCTACTGACTGACTGAAAGGAGCTGGCATCTCACTCTCTTTGAATCTTCTTTATCATGCTAAGAGGAGCAGGAAAAAGCAAAAAATTTCAGAATTGCACCTTGCAATGCAGAGAAATTACTGTTTGTGCATTCACATTATTCATTGATTTTTGCCATTGAAAAACGTCCAGAAATGTTTGAAGCTACTGACTGAATGAAAGGAGCTGGCATCTCACTCTCTTTGAATCTTCTTTATCATGCTAAAAGGAGCAGGAAAAAGCAAAAAATTTCAGAATTGCACGTTGAAATGTGGAGAAATTACTGTTTGTGCATTCACATTATTCATTGATTTTTGCCATTGAAAAACATCATGTTATTCATATACCAGAAATGTTTGAAGCTACTAACTGAATGAAAAGAGCTGGCATCTCACTCTCTTTGAATCTTCTTTATCATGCTAAGAGGAGCAGGAAAAAGCAAAAAATTTCAGAATTGCACCTTGCAATGCGGAGAAATTACTGTTTGTGCATTTACATTATTCATTGATTTTTGCCATTGAAAAACTTCCAGAAATGTTTGAAGCTACTGGCTGAATGAAAGGAGCTGGCATCTCACTCTCTTTGAATCTTCTTTATCATGCTCAGAGGAGCAGGAAAAAGCAAAAAATTTCAGAATTGCACCTTGCAATGCGGAGAAATTACTGTTTGTGCATTCACATTATTCATTGATTTTTGCCATTGAAAAACATCATGTTATTCATTTACCAGAAATGTTTGAAGCTACTGACTGAATGAAAAGAGCTGGCATCTCACTCTCTTTGAATCTTCTTTATCATGCTAAGAGGAGCAGGAAAAAGCAAAAAATTTCAGAATTGCACCTTGCAATGCGGAGAAATTACTGTTTGTGTATTTACAATATTCATTGATTTTTGCCATTGAAAAACGTCCAGAAATGTTTGAAGCTACTGACTGAATGAAAAGAGCTGGCATCTCACTCTCTTTGAATCTTCTTTATCATGCTAAAAGGAGCAGGAAAAAGCAAAAAATTTCAGAATTGCACCTTGCAATGCGGAGAAATTACTGTTTGTGCATTCACATTATTCATTGATTTTTGCCATTGAAAAACATCATGTTATTCATATACCAGAAATGTTTGAAGCTACTGACTGAATGAAAAGAGCTGGCATCTCACTCTCTTTGAATCTTCTTTATCATGCTAAAAGGAGCAGGAAAAAGCAAAAAATTTCAGAATTGCACCTTGCACTGCGGATAAATTACTGTTTGTGCATTTACAATATTCATTGATTTTTGCAATTGAAAAACATCCAGAAATGTTTGAAGCTACTGACTGAAAGAAAAGAGCTGGCATCTCACTCTCTTTGAATCTTCTTTATCATGCTAAGAGGAGCAGGAAAAAGTAAAAAATTTCAGAATTGCACATTGCAATGCGGAGAAATTACTGTTTGTGCATTTACAATATTCATTGATTTTTGCCATTGAAAAACGTCCAGAAATGTTTGAAGCTACTGACTGAATGAAAAGAGCTGGCATCTCACTCTCCTTGAATCTTCTTTATCATGCTAAGAGGAGCAGGAAAAAGCAAAACATTTCAGAATTGCACCTTGCAATGCGGAGAAATTACTGTTTGTGCATTTACAATATTCATTGATTTTTGCCATTGAAAAACGTCCAGAAATGTTTGAAGCTACTGACTGAATGAAAGGAGCTGGCATCTCACTCTCTTTGAATCTTCTTTATCATGCTAAGAGGAGCAGGAAAAAGCCAAAAATTACAGAATTGCACCTTGCAATGCGGAGAAATTACTGTTTGTTCATTCACATTATTCATTGATTTTTGCCATTGAAAAACATCATGTTATTCATATACCAGAAATGTTTGAAGCTACTGACTGAATGAAAAGAGCTGGCATCTCACTCTCTTTGAATCTTCTTTATCATGCTAAGAGGAGCAGGAAAAAGCAAAAAATTTCAGAATTGCACCTTGCAATGCGGAGAAATTACTGTTTGTGCATTTACAATATTCATTGATTTTTGCCATTGAAAAACGTCCAGAAATGTTTGAAGCTACTGACTGAATAAAAGGAGCTGGCATCTCACTCTCTTTGAATCTTCTTTATCATGCTAAGAGGAGCAGGAAAAAGCAAAAAATTTCAGAATTGCACCTTGCAATTCGGAGAAATTACTGTTTGTGCATTCACATTATTCATTGATTTTTGCCATTGAAAAACATCATGTTATTCATATACCAGAAATGTTTGAAGCTACTGACTGAATGAAAGGAGCTGGCATCTCACTCTCTTTGAATCTTCTTTATCATGCTAAGAGGAGCAGGAAAAAGCAAAAAATTTCAGAATTGCACCTTGCAATGCGGAGAAATTACTGTTTGTGCATTCACATTATTCATTGATTTTTGCCATTGAAAAACGTCCAGAAATGTTTGAAGCTACTGACTGAATGAAAGGAGCTGGCATCTCACTCTCTTTGAATCTTCTTTATCATGCTAAAAGGAGCAGGAAAAAGCAAAAAATTTCAGAATTGCACGTTGAAATGTGGAGAAATTACTGTTTGTGCATTCACATTATTCATTGATTTTTGCCATTGAAAAACATCATGTTATTCATATACCAGAAATGTTTGAAGCTACTAACTGAATGAAAAGAGCTGGCATCTCACTCTCTTTGAATCTTCTTTATCATGCTAAGAGGAGCAGGAAAAAGCAAAAAATTTCAGAATTGCACCTTGCAATGCGGAGAAATTACTGTTTGTGCATTTACATTATTCATTGATTTTTGCCATTGAAAAACTTCCAGAAATGTTTGAAGCTACTGGCTGAATGAAAGGAGCTGGCATCTCACTCTCTTTGAATCTTCTTTATCATGCTCAGAGGAGCAGGAAAAAGCAAAAAATTTCAGAATTGCACCTTGCAATGCGGAGAAATTACTGTTTGTGCATTCACATTATTCATTGATTTTTGCCATTGAAAAACATCATGTTATTCATTTACCAGAAATGTTTGAAGCTACTGACTGAATGAAAAGAGCTGGCATCTCACTCTCTTTGAATCTTCTTTATCATGCTAAGAGGAGCAGGAAAAAGCAAAAAATTTCAGAATTGCACCTTGCAATGCGGAGAAATTACTGTTTGTGTATTTACAATATTCATTGATTTTTGCCATTGAAAAACGTCCAGAAATGTTTGAAGCTACTGACTGAATGAAAAGAGCTGGCATCTCACTCTCTTTGAATCTTCTTTATCATGCTAAAAGGAGCAGGAAAAAGCAAAAAATTTCAGAATTGCACCTTGCAATGCGGAGAAATTACTGTTTGTGCATTCACATTATTCATTGATTTTTGCCATTGAAAAACATCATGTTATTCATATACCAGAAATGTTTGAAGCTACTGACTGAATGAAAAGAGCTGGCATCTCACTCTCTTTGAATCTTCTTTATCATGCTAAAAGGAGCAGGAAAAAGCAAAAAATTTCAGAATTGCACCTTGCACTGCGGATAAATTACTGTTTGTGCATTTACAATATTCATTGATTTTTGCAATTGAAAAACATCCAGAAATGTTTGAAGCTACTGACTGAAAGAAAAGAGCTGGCATCTCACTCTCTTTGAATCTTCTTTATCATGCTAAGAGGAGCAGGAAAAAGTAAAAAATTTCAGAATTGCACATTGCAATGCGGAGAAATTACTGTTTGTGCATTTACAATATTCATTGATTTTTGCCATTGAAAAACGTCCAGAAATGTTTGAAGCTACTGACTGAATGAAAAGAGCTGGCATCTCACTCTCCTTGAATCTTCTTTATCATGCTAAGAGGAGCAGGAAAAAGCAAAACATTTCAGAATTGCACCTTGCAATGCGGAGAAATTACTGTTTGTGCATTTACAATATTCATTGATTTTTGCCATTGAAAAACGTCCAGAAATGTTTGAAGCTACTGACTGAATGAAAGGAGCTGGCATCTCACTCTCTTTGAATCTTCTTTATCATGCTAAGAGGAGCAGGAAAAAGCCAAAAATTACAGAATTGCACCTTGCAATGCGGAGAAATTACTGTTTGTTCATTCACATTATTCATTGATTTTTGCCATTGAAAAACATCATGTTATTCATATACCAGAAATGTTTGAAGCTACTGACTGAATGAAAAGAGCTGGCATCTCACTCTCTTTGAATCTTCTTTATCATGCTAAGAGGAGCAGGAAAAAGCAAAAAATTTCAGAATTGCACCTTGCAATGCGGAGAAATTACTGTTTGTGCATTTACAATATTCATTGATTTTTGCCATTGAAAAACGTCCAGAAATGTTTGAAGCTACTGACTGAATAAAAGGAGCTGGCATCTCACTCTCTTTGAATCTTCTTTATCATGCTAAGAGGAGCAGGAAAAAGCAAAAAATTTCAGAATTGCACCTTGCAATTCGGAGAAATTACTGTTTGTGCATTCACATTATTCATTGATTTTTGCCATTGAAAAACATCATGTTATTCATATACCAGAAATGTTTGAAGCTACTGACTGAATGAAAGGAGCTGGCATCTCACTCTCTTTGAATCTTCTTTATCATGCTAAGAGGAGCAGGAAAAAGCAAAAAATTTCAGAATTGCACCTTGCAATGCGGAGAAATTACTGTTTGTGCATTCACATTATTCATTGATTTTTGCCATTGAAAAACATCATGTTATTCATATACCAGAAATGTTTGAAGCTACTGACTGAATGAAAAGAGCTGGCATCTCACTCTCTTTGAATCTTCTTTATCATGCTAAGAGGAGCAGGAAAAAGCAAAAAATTTCAGAATTGCACCTTGCAATGCGGAGAAATTACTGTTTGTGCATTCACATTATTCATTGATTTTTGCCATTGAAAAACTTCCAGAAATGTTTGAAGCTACTGGCTGAATGAAAGGAGCTGGCATCTCACTCTCTTTGAATCTTCTTTATCATGCTCAGAGGAGCAGGAAAAAGCAAAAAATTTCAGAATTGCACCTTGCAATGCGGAGAAATTACTGTTTGTGCATTCACATTATTCATTGATTTTTGCCATTGAAAAACATCATGTTATTCATTTACCAGAAATGTTTGAAGCTACTGACTGAATGAAAAGAGCTGGCATCTCACTCTCTTTGAATCTTCTTTATCATGCTAAGAGGAGCAGGAAAAAGCAAAAAATTTCAGAATTGCACCTTGCAATGCGGAGAAATTACTGTTTGTGCACTGACAATATTCATTGATTTTTGCCATTGAAAAACGTTCAGAAATGTTTGAAGCTACTGACTGAATGAAAAGAGCTGGCATCTCACTCTCTTTGAATCTTCTTTATCATGCTAAGTGGAGCAGGAAAAAGCAAAAAATTTCAGAATTGCACCTTGCAATGCGGAGAAATTACTGTTTGTGCATTTACAATATTCATTGATTTTTGCCATTGAAAAACGTCCAGAAATGTTTGAAGCTACTGACTGAATAAAAGGAGCTGGCATCTCACTCTCTTTGAATCTTCTTTATCATGCTAAGAGGAGCAGGAAAAAGCAAAAAATTTCAGAATTGCACCTTGCAAATCGGAGAAATTACTGTTTGTGCATTCACATTATTCATTGATTTTTGCCATTGAAAAACATCATGTTATTCATATACCAGAAATGTTTGAAGCTACTGACTGAATGAAAGGAGCTGGCATCTCACTCTCTTTGAATCTTCTTTATCATGCTAAGAGGAGCAGGAAAAAGCAAAAAATTTCAGAATTGCACCTTGCAATGCGGAGAAATTACTGTTTGTGCATTCACATTATTCATTGATTTTTGCCATTGAAAAACATCATGTTATTCATATACCAGAAATGTTTGAAGCTACTGACTGAATGAAAGGAGCTGGCATATCACTCTCTTTGAATCTTCTTTATCATGCTAAGAGGAGTAGGAAAAAGCAAAAAATTTCAGAATTGCACCTTGCAATGCGGAGAAATTACTGTTTGTGCATTCACATTATTCATTGATTTTTGCCAATGAAAAATATCATGTTTTTCATATACCAGAAATGTTTGAAGCTACAGACTGACTGAAAGGAGCTGGCATCTCACTCTCTTTGAATTTTCTTTATCATGCTAAGAGGAGCAGGAAAAAGCAAAAAATTTCAGAATTGCACCTTGCAATGCAGAGAAATTACTGTTTGTGCATTCACATTATTCATTGATTTTTGCCATTGAAAAACGTCCAGAAATGTTTGAAGCTACTGACTGAATGAAAGGAGCTGGCATCTCACTCTCTTTGAATCTTCTTTATCATGCTAAAAGGAGCAGGAAAAAGCAAAAATTTCAGAATTGCACGTTGAAATGTGGAGAAATTACTGTTTGTGCATTCACATTATTCATTGATTTTTGCCATTGAAAAACATCATGTTATTCATATACCAGAAATGTTTGAAGCTACTGACTGAATGAAAAGAGCTGGCATCTCACTCTCTTTGAATCTTCTTTATCATGCTAAGAGGAGCAGGAAAAAGCAAAAAATTTCAGAATTGCACCTTGCAATGCGGAGAAATTACTGTTTGTGCATTTACATTATTCATTGATTTTTGCCATTGAAAAACTTCCAGAAATGTTTGAAGCTACTGGCTGAATGAAAGGAGCTGGCATCTCACTCTCTTTGAATCTTCTTTATCATGCTCAGAGGAGCAGGAAAAAGCAAAAAATTTCAGAATTGCACCTTGCAATGCGGAGAAATTACTGTTTGTGCATTCACATTATTCATTGATTTTTGCCATTGAAAAACATCATGTTATTCATTTACCAGAAATGTTTGAAGCTACTGACTGAATGAAAAGAGCTGGCATCTCACTCTCTTTGAATCTTCTTTATCATGCTAAGAGGAGCAGGAAAAAGCAAAAAATTTCAGAATTGCACCTTGCAATGCGGAGAAATTACTGTTTGTGCACTGACAATATTCATTGATTTTTGCCATTGAAAAACGTTCAGAAATGTTTGAAGCTACTGCCTGAATGAAAAGAGCTGGCATCTCACTCTCTTTGAATCTTCTTTATCATGCTAAGCGGAGCAGGAAAAAGCAAAAAATTTCAGAATTGCACCTTGCAATGCGGAGAAATTACTGTTTGTGCATTTACAATATTCATAGATTTTTGCCATTGAAAAACGTCCAGAAATGTTTGAAGCTACTGACTGAATGAAAGGAGCTGGCATCTCACTCTCTTTGAATCTTCTTTATCATGCTAAGAGGAGCAGGAAAAAGCAAAAAATTTCAGAATTGCACCTTGCAATGCGGAGAAATTACTGTTTGTGCATTCACATTATTCATTGATTTTTGCCATTGAAAAACATCATGTTATTGTTATTCATATACCAGAAATGTTTGAAGCTACTGACTGAATGAAAGGAGCTGGCATCTCACTCTCTTTGAATCTTCTTTATCATGCTAAGAGGAGTAGGAAAAAGCAAAAAATTTCAGAATTGCACCTTGCAATGCGGAGAAATTACTGTTTGTGCATTCACATTATTCATTGATTTTTGCCAATGAAAAATATCATGTTTTTCATATACCAGAAATGTTTGAAGCTACTGACTGACTGAAAGGAGCTGGCATCTCACTCTCTTTGAATCTTCTTTATCATGCTAAGAGGAGCAGGAAAAAGCAAAAAATTTCAGAATTGCACCTTGCAATGCAGAGAAATTACTGTTTGTGCATTCACATTATTCATTGATTTTTGCCATTGAAAAACGTCCAGAAATGTTTGAAGCTACTGACTGAATGAAAGGAGCTGGCATCTCACTCTCTTTGAATCTTCTTTATCATGCTAAAAGGAGCAGGAAAAAGCAAAAAATTTCAGAATTGCACGTTGAAATGTGGAGAAATTACTGTTTGTGCATTCACATTATTCATTGATTTTTGCCATTGAAAAACATCATGTTATTCATATACCAGAAATGTTTGAAGCTACTGACTGAATGAAAAGAGCTGGCATCTCACTCTCTTTGAATCTTCTTTATCATGCTAAGAGGAGCAGGAAAAAGCAAAAAATTTCAGAATTGCACCTTGCAATGCGGAGAAATTACTGTTTGTGCATTTACATTATTCATTGATTTTTGCCATTGAAAAACTTCCAGAAATGTTTGAAGCTACTGGCTGAATGAAAGGAGCTGGCATCTCACTCTCTTTGAATCTTCTTTATCATGCTCAGAGGAGCAGGAAAAAGCAAAAAATTTCAGAATTGCACCTTGCAATGCGGAGAAATTACTGTTTGTGCATTCACATTATTCATTGATTTTTGCCATTGAAAAACATCATGTTATTCATTTACCAGAAATGTTTGAAGCTACTGACTGAATGAAAAGAGCTGGCATCTCACTCTCTTTGAATCTTCTTTATCATGCTAAGAGGAGCAGGAAAAAGCAAAAAATTTCAGAATTGCACCTTGCAATGCGGAGAAATTACTGTTTGTGCACTGACAATATTCATTGATTTTTGCCATTGAAAAACGTTCAGAAATGTTTGAAGCTACTGCCTGAATGAAAAGAGCTGGCATCTCACTCTCTTTGAATCTTCTTTATCATGCTAAGTGGAGCAGGAAAAAGCAAAAAATTTCAGAATTGCACCTTGCAATGCAGAGAAATTACTGTTTGTGCATTTCCAATATTCATTGATTTTTGCCATTGAAAAACGTCCAGAAATGTTTGAAGCTACTGACTGAATGAAAGGAGCTGGCATCTCACTCTCTTTGAATCTTCTTTATCATGCTAAGAGGAGCAGGAAAAAGCAAAAAATTTCAGAATTGCACCTTGCAATGCGGAGAAATTACTGTTTGTGCATTCACATTATTCATTGATTTTTGCCATTGAAAAACATCATGTTATTCATATACCAGAAATGTTTGAAGCTACTGACTGAATGAAAGGAGCTGGCATCTCACTCTCTTTGAATCTTCTTTATCATGCTAAGAGGAGCAGGAAAAAGCAAAAAATTTCAGAATTGCACCTTGCAATGCGGAGAAATTACTGTTTGTGCATTCACATTATTCATTGATTTTTGTCACTGAAAAACATCATTTTATTCATATACCAGAAATGTTTGAAGCTACTGACTGAATGAAAAGAGCTGGCATCTCACTCTCTTTGAATCTTCTTTATCATGCTAAGAGGAGCAGGAAAAAGCAAAACATTTCAGAATTGCACCTTGCAATGCGGAGAAATTACTGTTTGTGCATTCACATTATTCATTGATTTTTGCCATTGAAAAACTTCCAGAAATGTTTGAAGCTACTGGCTGAATGAAAGGAGCTGGCATCTCACTCTCTTTGAATCTTTTTTATCATGCTCAGAGGAGCAGGAAAAAGCAAAAAATTTCAGAATTGCACCTTGCAATGCGGAGAAATTACTGTTTGTGCATTCACATTATTCATTGATTTTTGCCATTGAAAAACATCATGTTATTCATTTACCAGAAATGTTTGAAGCTACTGACTGAATGAAAAGAGGTGGCATCTCACGCTCTTTGAATCTTCTTTATCATGCTAAGAGGAGCAGGAAAAAGCAAAAAATTTCAGAATTGCACCTTGCAATGCGGAGAAATTACTGTTTGTGCACTGACAATATTCATTGATTTTTGCCATTGAAAAACGTTCAGAAATGTTTGAAGCTACTGCCTGAATGAAAAGAGCTGGCATCTCACTCTCTTTGAATCTTCTTTATCATGCTAAGTGGAGCAGGAAAAAGCAAAAAATTTCAGAATTGCACCTTGCAATGCGGAGAAATTACTGTTTGTGCATTTACAATATTCATTGATTTTTGCCATTGAAAAACGTCCAGAAATGTTTGAAGCTACTGACTGAATGAAAGGAGCTGGCATCTCACTCTCTTTGAATCTTCTTTATCATGCTAAGAGGAGCAGGAAAAAGCAAAAAATTTCAGAATTGCACCTTGCAATGCGGAGAAATTACTGTTTGTGCATTCACATTATTCATTGATTTTTGCCATTGAAAAACATCATGTTATTCATATACCAGAAATGTTTGAAGCTACTGACTGAATGAAAGGAGCTGGCATCTCACTCTCTTTGAATCTTCTTTACCATGCTAAGAGGAGCAGGAAAAAGCAAAAAATTTCAGAATTGCACCTTGCAATGCGGAGAAATTACTGTTTGTGCATTTACATTATTCATTGATTTTTGCCATTGAAAAACTTCCAGAAATGTTTGAAGCTACTGGCTGAATGAAAGGAGCTGGCATCTCACTCTCTTTGAATCTTCTTTATCATGCTCAGAGGAGCAGGAAAAAGCAAAAAATTTCAGAATTGCACCTTGCAATGCGGAGAAATTACTGTTTGTGCATTCACATTATTCATTGATTTTTGCCATTGAAAAACATCATGTTATTCATTTACCAGAAATGTTTGAAGCTACTGACTGAATGAAAAGAGCTGGCATCTCACTCTCTTTGAATCTTCTTTATCATGCTAAGAGGAGCAGGAAAAAGCAAAAAATTTCAGAATTGCACCTTGCAATGCGGAGAAATTACTGTTTGTGCACTGACAATATTCATTGATTTTTGCCATTGAAAAACGTTCAGAAATGTTTGAAGCTACTGCCTGAATGAAAAGAGCTGGCATCTCACTCTCTTTGAATCTTCTTTATCATGCTAAGCGGAGCAGGAAAAAGCAAAAAATTTCAGAATTGCACCTTGCAATGCGGAGAAATTACTGTTTGTGCATTTACAATATTCATAGATTTTTGCCATTGAAAAACGTCCAGAAATGTTTGAAGCTACTGACTGAATGAAAGGAGCTGGCATCTCACTCTCTTTGAATCTTCTTTATCATGCTAAGAGGAGCAGGAAAAAGCAAAAAATTTCAGAATTGCACCTTGCAATGCGGAGAAATTACTGTTTGTGCATTCACATTATTCATTGATTTTTGCCATTGAAAAACATCATGTTATTGTTATTCATATACCAGAAATGTTTGAAGCTACTGACTGAATGAAAGGAGCTGGCATCTCACTCTCTTTGAATCTTCTTTATCATGCTAAGAGGAGTAGGAAAAAGCAAAAAATTTCAGAATTGCACCTTGCAATGCGGAGAAATTACTGTTTGTGCATTCACATTATTCATTGATTTTTGCCAATGAAAAATATCATGTTTTTCATATACCAGAAATGTTTGAAGCTACTGACTGACTGAAAGGAGCTGGCATCTCACTCTCTTTGAATCTTCTTTATCATGCTAAGAGGAGCAGGAAAAAGCAAAAAATTTCAGAATTGCACCTTGCAATGCAGAGAAATTACTGTTTGTGCATTCACATTATTCATTGATTTTTGCCATTGAAAAACGTCCAGAAATGTTTGAAGCTACTGACTGAATGAAAGGAGCTGGCATCTCACTCTCTTTGAATCTTCTTTATCATGCTAAAAGGAGCAGGAAAAAGCAAAAAATTTCAGAATTGCACGTTGAAATGTGGAGAAATTACTGTTTGTGCATTCACATTATTCATTGATTTTTGCCATTGAAAAACATCATGTTATTCATATACCAGAAATGTTTGAAGCTACTGACTGAATGAAAAGAGCTGGCATCTCACTCTCTTTGAATCTTCTTTATCATGCTAAGAGGAGCAGGAAAAAGCAAAAAATTTCAGAATTGCACCTTGCAATGCGGAGAAATTACTGTTTGTGCATTTACATTATTCATTGATTTTTGCCATTGAAAAACTTCCAGAAATGTTTGAAGCTACTGGCTGAATGAAAGGAGCTGGCATCTCACTCTCTTTGAATCTTCTTTATCATGCTCAGAGGAGCAGGAAAAAGCAAAAAATTTCAGAATTGCACCTTGCAATGCGGAGAAATTACTGTTTGTGCATTCACATTATTCATTGATTTTTGCCATTGAAAAACATCATGTTATTCATTTACCAGAAATGTTTGAAGCTACTGACTGAATGAAAAGAGCTGGCATCTCACTCTCTTTGAATCTTCTTTATCATGCTAAGAGGAGCAGGAAAAAGCAAAAAATTTCAGAATTGCACCTTGCAATGCGGAGAAATTACTGTTTGTGCACTGACAATATTCATTGATTTTTGCCATTGAAAAACGTTCAGAAATGTTTGAAGCTACTGCCTGAATGAAAAGAGCTGGCATCTCACTCTCTTTGAATCTTCTTTATCATGCTAAGTGGAGCAGGAAAAAGCAAAAAATTTCAGAATTGCACCTTGCAATGCAGAGAAATTACTGTTTGTGCATTTACAATATTCATTGATTTTTGCCATTGAAAAACGTCCAGAAATGTTTGAAGCTACTGACTGAATGAAAGGAGCTGGCATCTCACTCTCTTTGAATCTTCTTTATCATGCTAAGAGGAGCAGGAAAAAGCAAAAAATTTCAGAATTGCACCTTGCAATGCGGAGAAATTACTGTTTGTGCATTCACATTATTCATTGATTTTTGCCATTGAAAAACATCATGTTATTCATATACCAGAAATGTTTGAAGCTACTGACTGAATGAAAGGAGCTGGCATCTCACTCTCTTTGAATCTTCTTTATCATGCTAAGAGGAGCAGGAAAAAGCAAAAAATTTCAGAATTGCACCTTGCAATGCGGAGAAATTACTGTTTGTGCATTCACATTATTCATTGATTTTTGTCACTGAAAAACATCATTTTATTCATATACCAGAAATGTTTGAAGCTACTGACTGAATGAAAAGAGCTGGCATCTCACTCTCTTTGAATCTTCTTTATCATGCTAAGAGGAGCAGGAAAAAGCAAAACATTTCAGAATTGCACCTTGCAATGCGGAGAAATTACTGTTTGTGCATTCACATTATTCATTGATTTTTGCCATTGAAAAACTTCCAGAAATGTTTGAAGCTACTGGCTGAATGAAAGGAGCTGGCATCTCACTCTCTTTGAATCTTTTTTATCATGCTCAGAGGAGCAGGAAAAAGCAAAAAATTTCAGAATTGCACCTTGCAATGCGGAGAAATTACTGTTTGTGCATTCACATTATTCATTGATTTTTGCCATTGAAAAACATCATGTTATTCATTTACCAGAAATGTTTGAAGCTACTGACTGAATGAAAAGAGGTGGCATCTCACGCTCTTTGAATCTTCTTTATCATGCTAAGAGGAGCAGGAAAAAGCAAAAAATTTCAGAATTGCACCTTGCAATGCGGAGAAATTACTGTTTGTGCACTGACAATATTCATTGATTTTTGCCATTGAAAAACGTTCAGAAATGTTTGAAGCTACTGCCTGAATGAAAAGAGCTGGCATCTCACTCTCTTTGAATCTTCTTTATCATGCTAAGTGGAGCAGGAAAAAGCAAAAAATTTCAGAATTGCACCTTGCAATGCGGAGAAATTACTGTTTGTGCATTTACAATATTCATTGATTTTTGCCATTGAAAAACGTCCAGAAATGTTTGAAGCTACTGACTGAATGAAAGGAGCTGGCATCTCACTCTCTTTGAATCTTCTTTATCATGCTAAGAGGAGCAGGAAAAAGCAAAAAATTTCAGAATTGCACCTTGCAATGCGGAGAAATTACTGTTTGTGCATTCACATTATTCATTGATTTTTGCCATTGAAAAACATCATGTTATTCATATACCAGAAATGTTTGAAGCTACTGACTGAATGAAAGGAGCTGGCATCTCACTCTCTTTGAATCTTCTTTACCATGCTAAGAGGAGCAGGAAAAAGCAAAAAATTTCAGAATTGCACCTTGCAATGCGGAGAAATTACTGTTTGTGCATTCACATTATTCATTGATTTTTGTCATTGAAAAACATCATTTTATTCATATACCAGAAATGTTTGAAGCTACTGACTGAATGAAAAGAGCTGGCATCTAACTCTCTTTGAATCTTCTTTATCATGCTAAGAGGAGCAGGAAAAAGCAAAAAATTTCAGAATTGCACCTTGCAATGCGGAGAAATTACTGTTTGTGCATTCACATTATTCATTGATTTTTGCCAATGAAAAATATCATGTTTTTCATATACCAGAAATGTTTGAAGCTACTGACTGGCTGAAAGGAGCTGGCATCTCACTCTCTTTGAATCTTCTTTATCATGCTAAGAGAAGCAGGAAAAAGCAAAAAATTTCAGAATTGCACCTTGCAATGCGGAGAAATTACTGTTTGTGCATTCACATTATTCATTGATTTTTGCCATTGAAAAACGTCCAGAAATGTTTGTAGCTACTGACTGAATGAAAGGAGCTGGCATCTCACTCTCTTTGAATCTTCTTTATCATGCTAAGAGGAGCAGGAAAAAGCAAAAAATTTCAGAATTGCACCTTGAAATGTGGAGAAATTACTGTTTGTGGATTCACATTATTCATTGATTTTTGCCATTGAAAAACATCATGTTATTCATATACCAGAAATATTTGAAGCTACTGACTGAATGAAAAGAGCTGGCATCTCACTCTCTTTGAATCTTCTTTATCATGCTAAGAGGAGCAGGAAAAAGCAAAAAATTTCAGAATTGCACCTTGCAATGCGGAGAAATTACTGTTTGTGCATTCACATTATTCATTGATTTTTGCCATTGAAAAACTTCCAGAAATGTTTGAAGCTACTGGCTGAATGAAAGGAGCTGGCATCTCACTTTCTTTGAATCTTCTTTATCATGCTCAGAGGAGCAGGAAAAAGCAAAAAATTTCAGAATTGCACCTTGCAATGCGGAGAAATTACTGTTTGTGCATTCACATTATTCACTGATTTTTGCCATTGAAAAACATCATGTTATTCATATACCAGAAATGTTTGAAGCTACTGACTGAATGAAAAGAGCTGGCATCTCACTCTCTTTGAATCTTCTTTATCATGCTAAGAGGAGCAGGAAAAAGCAAAAAATTTCAGAATTGCACCTTGCAATGCAGAGAAATTACTGTTTGTGCACTGACAATATTCATTGATTTTTGCCATTGAAAAACGTTCAGAAATGTTTGAAGCTACTGCCTGAATGAAAAGAGCTGGCATCTCACTCTCTTTGAATCTTCTTTATCATGCTAAGAGGAGCAGGAAAAAGCAAAAAATTTCAGAATTGCACCTTGCAATGCGGAGAAATTACTGTTTGTGCATTCACATTATTCATTGATTTTTGTCATTGAAAAACATCATTTTATTCATATACCAGAAATGTTTGAAGCTACTGACTGAATGAAAAGAGCTGGAATCTCACTCTCTTTGAATCTTCTTTATCATGCTAAGAGGAGCAGGAAAAAGCAAAAAATTTCAGAATTGCACCTTGCAATGCGGAGAAATTACTGTTTGTGCATTCACATTATTCATTGATTTTTGCCATTGAAAAACTTCCAGAAATGTTTGAAGCTACTGGCTGAATGAAAGGAGCTGGCATCTCACTCTCTTTTAATCTTCTTTATCATGCTCAGAGGAGCAGGAAAAAGCAAAAAATTTCAGAATTGCACCTTGCAATGCGGAGAAATTACTGTTTGTGCATTCACAATATTCATTGATTTTTGCCATTGAAAAATGTTCAGAAATGTTTGAAGCTACTGCCTGAATGAAAAGAGCTGGCATCTCACTCTCTTTGAATCTTCTTTATCATGCTAAGAGGAGCAGGAAAAAGCAAAAAATTTCAGAATTACACCTTGCAATGCGGAGAAATTACTATTTGTGCATTTACAATATTCATTGATTTTTGCCATTGAAAAACGTCCAGAAATGTTTGAAGCTACTGACTGAATGAAAGGAGCTGGCATCTCACTCTCAATGAATCTTCTTTATCATGCTAAGAGGAGCAGGAAAAAGCAAAAAATTTCAGAATTGCACCTTGCAACGCGGAGAAATTACTGTTTGTGCATTCACATTATTCATTGATTTTTGCCATTGAAAAACATCTTGTTATTCATATACCAGAAATGTTTGAAGCTACTGACTGAATGAAAGGAGCTGGCATCTCACTCTCTTTGAATCTTCTTTATCATGCTAAGAGGAGCAGGAAAAAGCAAAAAATTTCAGAATTGCACCTTGCAATGCGGAGAAATTACTGTTTATGCATTCACATTATTCATTGATTTTTGTCATTCAAAAACATCATTTTATTCATATACCAGAAATGTTTGAAGCTACTGACTGAATGAAAAGAGCTGGCATCTCACTCTCTTTGAATCTTCTTTATCATGCTAAGAGGAGCAGGAAAAAGCAAAAAATTTCAGAATTGCACCTTGCAATGCGGAGAAATTATTGTTTCTGCATTCACATTATTCATTGATTTTTGCCAATGAAAAATATCATGTTTTTCATATACCAGAAATGTTTGAAGCTACTGACTGACTGAAAGGAGCTGGCATCTCACTCTCTTTGAATCTTCTTTATCATGCTAAGAGGAGCAGGAAAAAGCAAAAAATTTCAGAATTGCACCTTGCAATGCGGAGAAATTACTGTTTGTGCATTTACAATATTCATTGATTTTTGCCATTGAAAAACGTCCAGAAATGTTTGAAGCTACTGACTGAGTGAAAGGAGCTGGCATCTCACTCTCTTTGAATCTTCTTTATCATGCTAAGAGGAGCAGGAAAAAGCAAGAAATTTCTGAATTGCACCTTGCAATGCGGAGAAATTAGTGTTTGTGCATTCACATTATTCATTGATTTTTGTCATTGAAAAACATCATGTTGTTCATATACCAGAAATGTTTGAAGCTACTGACTGAATGAAAGGAGCTGGCATCTCACTCTCTTTGAATCTTCTTTATCATGCTACGAGGAGCAGGAAAAAGCAAAAAATTTCAGAATTGCACCTTGCAATGCGGAGAAATTACTGTTTGTGCATTCACATTATTCATTGATTTTTGTCATTGTAAAACATCATGTTATTCATATACCAGAAATGTTTGAAGCTACTGAGTGAATGAAAGGAGCTGGCATCTCACTCTCTTTGAATCTTCTTTATAATGCTAAGAGGAGCAGGAAAAAGCAAAAAATTTCAGAATTGCACCTTGCAATGCGGAGAAATTACTGTTTGTGCATTTACAATATTCATTGATTTTTGCCATTGAAAAACGTCCAGAAATGTTTGAAGCTACTGACTGAATGAAAAGAGCTGGCATCTCACTCTCTTTGAATCTTCTTTTTCATGCTAAGAGGAGCAGGAAAAAGCAAAACATTTCAGAATTGCAACTTGCAATGCGGAGAAATTACTGTTTGTGCATTCACATTATTCATTGATTTTTGCCATTGAAAAACATCATGTTGTTCATATACCAGAAATGTTTGAAGCTACTGACTGAACGAAAGGAGCTGGCATCTCACTCTCTTTTAATCTTCTTTATCATGCTAAGAGGAGCAGGAAAAAGCAAAAAATTTCAGAAGTGCATCTTGCAATGCGGAGAAATTACTGTTTGTGCATTCACATTATTCATTGATTTTTTCCATTGAAAAACATCATGTTATTCATATACCAGAAATGTTTGAAGCTACTGACTGAATGAAAAGAGCTGGCATCTCACTCTCTTTGAATCTTCTTTATCATGCTAAGAGGAGCAGGAAAAAGCAAAAAATTTCAGAATTGCACCTTGCAATGCGGAGAAAGAACTGTTTGTGCATTTACAATATTCATTGATTTTTGCCATTGAAAAACATCCAGAAATGTTTGAAGCTACTGACTGTATGAAAAGAGCTGGCATCTCACTCTCTTTGAATCTTCTTTACCATGCTAAGAGGAGCAGGAAAAAGCAAAAAATTTCAGAATTGCACCTTGCAATGCGGAGAAATTACTGTTTGTGCATTCACATTATTCATTGATTTTTTCCATTGAAAAACATCATGTTGTTCATATACCAGAAATGTTTGAAGCTACTGAGTGAATGAAAGGAGCTGGCATCTCACTCTCTTTGAATCTTCTTTATCATGCTAAGAGGAGCAGGAAAAAGCAAGAAATTTCTGAATTGCACCTTGCAATGCGGAGAAATTAGTGTTTGTGCATTCACATTATTCATTGATTTTTGTCATTGAAAAACATCATGTTGTTCATATACCAGAAATGTTTGAAGCTACTGACTGAATGAAAGGAGCTGGCATCTCACTCTCTTTGAATCTTCTTTATCATGCTACGAGGAGCAGGAAAAAGCAAAAAATTTCAGAATTGCACCTTGCAATGCGGAGAAATTACTGTTTGTGCATTCACATTATTCATTGATTTTTGTTATTGTAAAACATCATGTTATTCATATACCAGAAATGTTTGAAGCTACTGAGTGAATGAAAGGAGCTGGCATCTCACTCTCTTTGAATCTTCTTTATAATGCTAAGAGGAGCAGGAAAAAGCAAAAAATTTCAGAATTGCACCTTGCAATGCGGAGAAATTACTGTTTGTGCATTTACAATATTCATTGATTTTTGCCATTGAAAAACGTCCAGAAATGTTTGAAGCTACTGACTGAATGAAAAGAGCTGGCATCTCACTCTCTTTGAATCTTCTTTTTCATGCTAAGAGGAGCAGGAAAAAGCAAAACATTTCAGAATTGCAACTTGCAATGCGGAGAAATTACTGTTTGTGCATTCACATTATTCATTGATTTTTGCCATTGAAAAACATCATGTTGTTCATATACCAGAAATGTTTGAAGCTACTGACTGAATGAAAGGAGCTGGCATCTCACTCTCTTTTAATCTTCTTTATCATGCTAAGAGGAGCAGGAAAAAGCAAAAAATTTCAGAAGTGCATCTTGCAATGCGGAGAAATTACTGTTTGTGCATTCACATTATTCATTGATTTTTTCCATTGAAAAACATCATGTTATTCATATACCAGAAATGTTTGAAGCTACTGACTGAATGAAAAGAGCTGGCATCTCACTCTCTTTGAATCTTCTTTATCATGCTAAGAGGAGCAGGAAAAAGCAAAAAATTTCAGAATTGCACCTTGCAATGCGGAGAAAGAACTGTTTGTGCATTTACAATATTCATTGATTTTTGCCATTGAAAAACATCCAGAAATGTTTGAAGCTACTGACTGTATGAAAAGAGCTGGCATCTCACTCTCTTTGAATCTTCTTTACCATGCTAAGAGGAGCAGGAAAAAGCAAAAAATTTCAGAATTGCACCTTGCAATGCGGAGAAATTACTGTTTGTGCATTCACATTATTCATTGATTTTTTCCATTGAAAAACATCATGTTGTTCATATACCAGAAATGTTTGAAGCTACTGAGTGAATGAAAGGAGCTGGCATCTCACTCTCTTTGAATCTTCTTTATCATGCTAAGAGGAGCAGGAAAAAGCAAAAAATTTCAGAATTGCACCTTGCAATGCGGAGAAATTACTGTTTGTGCATTTACAATATTCATTGATTTTTGCCATTGTAAAACGTCCAGAAATGTTTGAAGCTACTGACTGAATGAAAAGAGCTGGCATCTCACTCTCTTTGAATCTTCTTTATCATGCTAAGAGGAGCAGGAAAAAGCAAAAAATTTCAGAATTGCACCTTGCAATGCGGAGAAATTACTGTTTGTGCATTTACAATATTCATTGATTTTTGCCATTGAAAAACGTCCAGAAATGTTTGAAGCTACTGACTGAATGAAAGGAGCTGGCATCTCACTCTCTTTGAATCTTCTTTACCATGCTAAGAGGAGCAGGAAAAAGCAAAAAATTTCAGAATTGCACCTTGCAATGCGGAGAAATTACTGTTTGTGCATTCACATTATTCATAGATTTTTGCCATTGAAAAACATCATGTTGTTCATATACCAGAAATGTTTGAAGCTACTGACTGAATGAAAGGAGCTGGCATCTCACTCTCTTTGAATCTTCTTTATCATGCTAAGAGGAGCAGGAAAAAGCAAAAAATTTCAGAATTGCACCTTGCAATGCGGAGAAATTACTGTTTGTGCATTCACATTATTCATTGATTTTTGTCATTGAAAAACATTATGTTATTCATATACCAGAAATGTTTGAAGCTACTGAGTGAATGAAAGGAGCTGGCATCTCACTCTCTTTGAATCTTCTTTATAATGCTAAGAGGAGCAGGAAAAAGCAAAAAATTTTAAAATTGCACCTTGCAATGCGGAGAAATTAATGTTTGTGCATTTACAATATTCATTGATTTTTGCCTTTGAAAAACGTCCAGAAATGTTTGAAGCTACTGACTGAATGAAAAGAGCTGGCATCTCACTCTCTTTGAATCTTCTTTATCATGCTAAGAGGAGCAGGAAAAAGCAAAACATTTCAGAATTGCAACTTGCAATGCGGAGAAATTACTGTTTGTGCATTCACATTATTCATTGATTTTTTCCATTGAAAAACATCATGTTATTCATATACCAGAAATGTTTGAAGCTACTGACTGAATGAAAAGAGCTGGCATCTCACTCTCTTTGAATCTTCTTTATCATGCTAAGAGGAGCAGGAAAAAGCAAAAAATTTCAGAATTGCACCTTGCAATGCAGGGAAATTACTGTTTGTGCATTTACAATATTCATTGATTTTTGCCATTGTAAAACGTCCAGAAATGTTTAAAGCTACTGACTGATTGAAAAGAGATGGCATCTCACTCTCTTTGAATCTTCTTTATCATGCTAAGAGGAGCAGGAAAAAGCAAAAAATTTCAGAATTGCACCTTGCAATGCGGAGAAATTACTGTTTGTGCATTTACAATATTCATTGATTTTTGCCATTGAAAAACGTCCAGAAATGTTTGAAGCTACTGACTGAATGAAAGGAGCTGGCATCTCACTCTCTTTGAATCTTCTTTACCATGCTAAGAGGAGCAGGAAAAACCAAAAAATTTCAGAATTGCACCTTGCAATGCGGAGAAATTACTGTTTGTGCATTCACATTATTCATTGATTTTTGCCATTGAAAAACATCATGTTGTTCATATACCAGAAATGTTTGAAGCTACTGACTGAATGAAAGGAGCTGGCATCTCACTCTCTTTGAATCTTCTTTATCATGCTAAGAGGAGCAGGAAAGAGCAAAAAATTTCAGAATTGCACCTTGCAATGCGGAGAAATTACTGTTTGTGCATTTACAATATTCATTGATTTTTGCCATTGAAAAACGTCCAGAAATGTTTGAAGCTACTGACTGAATGAAAGGAGCTGGCATCTCACTCTCTTTGAATCTTCTTTACCATGCTAAGAGGAGCAGGAAAAACCAAAAAATTTCAGAATTTCACCTTGCAATGCGGAGAAATTACTGTTTGTGCATTCACATTATTCATTGATTTTTGACATTGAAAAACATCATGTTGTTCATATACCAGAAATGTTTGAAGCTACTGACTGAATGAAAGGAGCTGGCATCTCACTCTCTTTGAATCTTCTTTATCATGCTAAGAGGAGCAGGAAAAAGCAAAAAATTTCAGAATTGCACCTTGCAATGCGGAGAAATTACTGTTTGTGCATTCACATTATTCATTGATTTTTGCCATTGAAAAACATCATGTTATTCATATACCAGAAATGTTTGAAGCTACTGACTGAATGAAAAGAGCTGGCATCTCACTCTCTTTGAATCTTCTTTTTCATGCTAAGAGGAGCAGGAAAAAGCAAAAAATTTCAGAATTGCACCTTGCAATGCGGAGAAATTACTGTTTGTGCATTTACAATATTCATTGATTTTTGCCATTGAAAAACGTCCAGAAATGTTTGAAGCTACTGACAGAATGAAAAGAGCTGGCATCTCACTCTCTTTGAATCTTCTTTATCATGCTAAAAGGAGCAGGAAAAAGCAAAAAACTTCAGAATTGCACCTTGCAATGCGGAGAAATTACTGTTTGTGCATTTACAATATATATTGATTTTTGCCATTGAAAAATGTCCAGAAATGTTTGACGCTACTGACTGAATGAAAGGAGTTGGCATCTCACTCTCTTTGAATCTTCTTTATCATGCTAAGAGGAGCAGGAAAAAGCAAAAAATTTCAGAATTGCACCTTGCAATGCGTAGAAATTACTGTTTGTGCATTCACATTATTCATTGATTTTTGCCATTGAAAAACATCATGTTGTTCATATACCAGAAATGTTTGAAGCTACTGACTGAATGAAAGGAGCTGGCATCTCACTCTCTTTGAATCTTCTTTATCATGTTAAGAGGAGCAGGAAAAAGCAAAAAATTTCAGAATTGCACCTTGCAATGCGTAGAAATTACTGTTTGTGCATTCACATTATTCATTGATTTTTGTCATTGAAAAACATCATGTTGTTCATATACCAGAAATGTTTGAAGCTACTGACTGAATGAAAGGAGCTGGCATCTCACTCTCTTTGAATCTTCTTTATCATGTTAAGAGGAGCAGGAAAAAGTAAAAAATTTCAGAATTGCACCTTGCAATGCGTAGAAATTACTGTTTGTGCATTCACATTATTCATTGATTTTTGTCATTGAAAAACATCATGTTATTCATATACCAGAAATGTTTGAAGCTACTGACTGAATGAAAACAGCTGGCATCTCACTCTCTTTGAATCTTCTTTATCATGCTAAGCGGAGCAGGAAAAAGTAAAAAATTTCAGAATTGCACCTTCCAATGCGGAGAAATTACTGTTTGTGCATTTACAATATTCATTGATTTTTGCCATTGAAAAACGTCCAGAAATGTTTGAAGCTACTGACTGAATGAAAAGAGCTGGCATCTCACTCTCCTTGAATCTTCTTTATCATGCTAAGAGGAGCAGGAAAAAGTAAAACATTTCAGAATTGCACCTTGCAATGCGGAGAAATTACTGTTTGTGCATTTACAATATTCATTGATTTTTGCCATTGAAAAACGTCCAGAAATGTTTGAAGCTACTGACTGAATGAAAGGAGCTGGCATCTCACTCTCTTTGAATCTTCTTTATCATGCTAAGAGGAGCAGGGAAAAGCCAAAAATTACAGAATTGCACCTTGCAATGCGGAGAAATTACTGTTTGTGCATTCACATTATTCATTGATTTTTGCCATTGAAAAACATCATGTTATTCATATACCAGAAATGTTTGAAGCTACTGACTGAATGAAAAGAGCTGGCATCTCACTCTCTTTGAGTCTTCTTTATCATGCTAAGAGGAGCAGGAAAAAGCAAAAAATTTCAGAATTGCACCTTGCAATGCGGAGAAAATACTGTTTGTGCATTTACAATATTCATTGATTTTTGCCATTGAAAAAGTCCAGAAATGTTTGAAGCTACTGACTGAATGAAAAGAGCTGGCATCTCATTCTCTTTGAATCTTCTTTATCATGCTAAGAGGAGCAGGAAAAAGCAAAAAATTTCAGAATTGCACCTTGCAATGCGGAGAAATTACTGTTTGTGCATTTACAATATTCATTGATTTTTGCCATTGAAAAACGTCCAGAAATGTTTGAAGCTACGGACTGAATGAAAGGAGCTGGCATCTCACTCTCTTTGAATCTTCTTTATCATGCTAAGAGGAGCAGGAAAAAGCAAAAAATTTCAGAATTGCACCTTGCAATGCGGAGAAATTACTGTTTGTGCATTCACATTATTCATTGATTTTTGCCATTGAAAAACATCATGTTATTCATATACCAGAAATGTTTGAAGCTACTGACTGAATGAAAGGAGCTGGCATCTCACTCTCTTTGAATCTTCTTTATCATGCTAAGAGGAGCAGGAAAATGCAAAAAATTTCAGAATTGCACCTTGCAATGCGGAGAAATTACTGTTTGCGCATTTACAATATTCATTGATTTTTGCCATTGAAAAACGTCCAGAAATGTTTGAAGCTACTGACTGAATGAAAAGAGCTGGCATCTCACTCTCTTTGAATCTTCTTTATCATGCTAAGAGGAGCAGGAAAAAGCAAAAAATTTCAGAATTGCACCTTGCAATGCGGAGAAATTACTGTTTGTGCATTCACATTATTCATTGATTTTTGCCATTGAAAAACGTCCAGAAATGTTTGAAGCTACTGACTGAATGAAAGGAGCTGGCATCTCACTCTCTTTGAATCTTCTTTATCATGCTAAGAGGAGCAGGAAAAAGCAAAAAATTTCAGAATTGCACCTTGCAATGCGGAAAAATAACTGTTTGTGCATTCACATTATTCATTGATTTTTGCCATTGAAAAACATCATGTTATTCATATACCAGAAATGTTTGAAGCTACTGACTGAATGAAAGGAGCTGGCATCTCACTCTCTTTGAATCTTCTTTATCATGTTAAGAGGAGCAGGAAAAAGCAAAAAATTTCAGAATTGCACCTTGCAATGCGTAGAAATTACTGTTTGTGCATTCACATTATTCATTGATTTTTGTCATTGAAAAACATCATGTTATTCATATACCAGAAATGTTTGAAGCTACTGACTGAATGAAAGGAGCTGGCATCTCACTCTCTTTGAATCTTCTTTATCATGCTAAGAGGAGCAGGAAAAAGCAAAAAATTTCAGAATTGCACCTTGCAATGCGGAGAAATTACTGTTTGTGCATTTACAATATTCATTGATTTTTGCCATTGAAAAACGTCCAGAAATGTTTGAAGCTACTGACTGAATGAAAAGAGCTGGCATCTCACTCTCTTTGAATCTTCTTTATCATGCTAAAAGGAGCAGGAAAAAGCAAAAAATTTCAGAATTGCACCTTGCAATACGGAGAAATTACTGTTTGTGCATTCACATTATTCATTGATTTTTGCCATTGAAAAACATCATGTTATTCATATACCAGAAATGTTTGAAGCTACTGACTGAATGAAAACAGCTGGCATCTCACTCTCTTTGAATCTTCTTTATCATGCTAAGCGGAGCAGGAAAAAGCAAAAAATTTCAGAATTGCACCTTCCAATGCGGAGAAATTACTGTTTGTGCATTTACAATATTCATTGATTTTTGCCATTGAAAAACGTCCAGAAATGTTTGAAGCTACAGACTGAATGAAAAGAGCTGGCATCTCACTCTCCTTGAATCTTCTTTATCATGCTAAGAGGAGCAGGAAAAAGTAAAACATTTCAGAATTGCACCTTGCAATGCGGAGAAATTACTGTTTGTGCATTTACAATATTCATTGATTTTTGCCATTGAAAAACGTCCAGAAATGTTTGATCTACTGACTGAATGAAAGGAGCTGGCATCTCACTCTCTTTGAATCTTCTTTATCATGCTAAGAGGAGCAGGGAAAAGCCAAAAATTACAGAATTGCACCTTGCAATGCGGAGAAATTACTGTTTGTGCATTCACATTATTCATTGATTTTTGCCATTGAAAAACATCATGTTATTCATATACCAGAAATGTTTGAAGCTACTGACTGAATGAAAAGAGCTGGCATCTCACTCTCTTTGAGTCTTCTTTATCATGCTAAGAGGAGCAGGAAAAAGCAAAAAATTTCAGAATTGCACCTTGCAATGCGGAGAAATTACTGTTTGTGCATTTACAATATTCATTGATTTTTGCCATTGAAAAAGTCCAGAAATGTTTGAAGCTACTGACTGAATGAAAAGAGCTGGCATCTCATTCTCTTTGAATCTTCTTTATCATGCTAAGAGGAGCAGGAAAAAGCAAAAAATTTCAGAATTGCACCTTGCAATGCGGAGAAATTACTGTTTGTGCATTTACAATATTCATTGATTTTTGCCATTGAAAAACGTCCAGAAATGTTTGAAGCTACGGACTGAATGAAAGGAGCTGGCATCTCACTCTCTTTGAATCTTCTTTATCATGCTAAGAGGAGCAGGAAAAAGCAAAAAATTTCAGAATTGCACCTTGCAATGCGGAGAAATTACTGTTTGTGCATTCACATTATTCATTGATTTTTGCCATTGAAAAACATCATGTTATTCATATACCAGAAATGTTTGAAGCTACTGACTGAATGAAAGGAGCTGGCATCTCACTCTCTTTGAATCTTCTTTATCATGCTAAGAGGAGCAGGAAAATGCAAAAAATTTCAGAATTGCACCTTGCAATGCGGAGAAATTACTGTTTGCGCATTTACAATATTCATTGATTTTTGCCATTGAAAAACGTCCAGAAATGTTTGAAGCTACTGACTGAATGAAAAGAGCTGGCATCTCACTCTCTTTGAATCTTCTTTATCATGCTAAGAGGAGCAGGAAAAAGCAAAAAATTTCAGAATTGCACCTTGCAATGCGGAGAAATTACTGTTTGTGCATTCACATTATTCATTGATTTTTGCCATTGAAAAACGTCCAGAAATGTTTGTAGCTACTGACTGAATGAAAGGAGCTGGCATCTCACTCTCTTTGAATCTTCTTTATCATGCTAAGAGGAGCAGGAAAAAGCAAAAAATTTCAGAATTGCACCTTGCAATGCGGAAAAATAACTGTTTGTGCATTCACATTATTCATTGATTTTTGCCATTGAAAAACATCATGTTGTTCATATACCAGAAATGTTTGAAGCTACTGACTGAATGAAAGGAGCTGGCATCTCACTCTCTTTGAATCTTCTTTATCATGTTAAGAGGAGCAGGAAAAAGCAAAAAATTTCAGAATTGCACCTTGCAATGCGGAGAAATTACTGTTTGTGCATTCACATTATTCATTGATTTTTGTCATTGAAAAACATCATGTTATTCATATACCAGAAATGTTTGAAGCTACTGACTGAATGAAAGGAGCTGGCATCTCACTCTCTTTGAATCTTCTTTATCATGCTAAGAGGAGCAGGAAAAAGCAAAAAATTTCAGAATTGCACCTTGCAATGCGGAGAAATTACTGTTTGTGCATTTACAATATTCATTGATTTTTGCCATTGAAAAACGTCCAGAAATGTTTGAAGCTACTGACTCAATGAAAAGAGCTGGCATCTCACTCTCTTTGAATCTTCTTTATCATGCTAAAAGGAGCAGGAAAAAGCAAAAAATTTCAGAATTGCACCTTGCAATACGGAGAAATTACTGTTTGTGCATTCACATTATTCATTGATTTTTGCCATTGAAAAACATCATGTTATTCATATACCAGAAATGTTTGAAGCTACTGACTGAATGAAAACAGCTGGCATCTCACTCTCTTTGAATCTTCTTTATCATGCTAAGCGGAGCAGGAAAAAGTAAAAAATTTCAGAATTGCACCTTCCAATGCGGAGAAATTACTGTTTGTGCATTTACAATATTCATTGATTTTTGCCATTGAAAAACGTCCAGAAATGTTTGAAGCTACTGACTGAATGAAAAGAGCTGGCATCTCACTCTCCTTGAATCTTCTTTATCATGCTAAGAGGAGCAGGAAAAAGTAAAACATTTCAGAATTGCACCTTGCAATGCGGAGAAATTACTGTTTGTGCATTTACAATATTCATTGATTTTTGCCATTGAAAAACGTCCAGAAATGTTTGAAGCTACTGACTGAATGAAAGGAGCTGGCATCTCACTCTCTTTGAATCTTCTTTATCATGCTAAGAGGAGCAGGGAAAAGCTAAAAATTACAGAATTGCACCTTGCAATGCGGAGAAATTACTGTTTGTGCATTCACATTATTCATTGATTTTTGCCATTGAAAAACATCATGTTATTCATATACCAGAAATGTTTGAAGCTACTGACTGAATGAAAAGAGCTGGCATCTCACTCTCTTTGAGTCTTCTTTATCATGCTAAGAGGAGCAGGAAAAATCAAAAAATTTCAGAATTGCACCTTGCAATGCGGAGAAATTACTGTTTGTGCATTTACAATATTCATTGATTTTTGCCATTGAAAAAGTCCAGAAATGTTTGAAGCTACTGACTGAATGAAAAGAGCTGGCATCTCATTCTCTTTGAATCTTCTTTATCATGCTAAGAGGAGCAGGAAAAAGCAAAAAATTTCAGAATTGCACCTTGCAATGCGGAGAAATTACTGTTTGTGCATTTACAATATTCATTGATTTTTGCCATTGTAAAACGTCCAGAAATGTTTGAAGCTACTGACTGAATGAAAGGAGCTGGCATCTCACTCTCTTTGAATCTTCTTTATCATGCTAAGAGGAGCAGGAAAAAGCAAAAAATTTCAGAATTGCACCTTGCAATGCGGAGAAATTACTGTTTGCGCATTCACATTATTCATTGATTTTTGCCATTGAAAAACATCATGTTATTCATATACCAAAAATGTTTGAAGCTACTGACTGAATGAAAGGAGCTGGCATCTCACTCTCTTTGAATCTTCTTTATCATGCTAAGAGGAGCAGGAAAGAGCAAAAAATTTCAGAATTGCACCTTGCAATGCGGAGAAATTACTGTTTGTGCATTTACAATATTCATTGATTTTTGCCATTGAAAAACGTCCAGAAATGTTTGAAGCTACTGACTGAATGAAAGGAGCTGGCATCTCACTCTCTTTGAATCTTCTTTACCATGCTAAGAGGAGCAGGAAAAACCAAAAAATTTCAGAATTTCACCTTGCAATGCGGAGAAATTACTGTTTGTGCATTCACATTATTCATTGATTTTTGACATTGAAAAACATCATGTTGTTCATATACCAGAAATGTTTGAAGCTACTGACTGAATGAAAGGAGCTGGCATCTCACTCTCTTTGAATCTTCTTTATCATGCTAAGAGGAGCAGGAAAAAGCAAAAAATTTCAGAATTGCACCTTGCAATGCGGAGAAATTACTGTTTGTGCATTCACATTATTCATTGATTTTTGCCATTGAAAAACATCATGTTATTCATATACCAGAAATGTTTGAAGCTACTGACTGAATGAAAAGAGCTGGCATCTCACTCTCTTTGAATCTTCTTTTTCATGCTAAGAGGAGCAGGAAAAAGCAAAAAATTTCAGAATTGCACCTTGCAATGCGGAGAAATTACTGTTTGTGCATTTACAATATTCATTGATTTTTGCCATTGAAAAACGTCCAGAAATGTTTGAAGCTACTGACAGAATGAAAAGAGCTGGCATCTCACTCTCTTTGAATCTTCTTTATCATGCTAAAAGGAGCAGGAAAAAGCAAAAAACTTCAGAATTGCACCTTGCAATGCGGAGAAATTACTGTTTGTGCATTTACAATATATATTGATTTTTGCCATTGAAAAATGTCCAGAAATGTTTGACGCTACTGACTGAATGAAAGGAGTTGGCATCTCACTCTCTTTGAATCTTCTTTATCATGCTAAGAGGAGCAGGAAAAAGCAAAAAATTTCAGAATTGCACCTTGCAATGCGGAGAAATTACTGTTTGTGCATTCACATTATTCATTGATTTTTGCCATTGAAAAACATCATGTTGTTCATATACCAGAAATGTTTGAAGCTACTGACTGAATGAAAGGAGCTGGCATCTCACTCTCTTTGAATCTTCTTTATCATGTTAAGAGGAGCAGGAAAAAGCAAAAAATTTCAGAATTGCACCTTGCAATGCGTAGAAATTACTGTTTGTGCATTCACATTATTCATTGATTTTTGTCATTGAAAAACATCATGTTGTTCATATACCAGAAATGTTTGAAGCTACTGACTGAATGAAAGGAGCTGGCATCTCACTCTCTTTGAATCTTCTTTATCATGTTAAGAGGAGCAGGAAAAAGTAAAAAATTTCAGAATTGCACCTTGCAATGCGTAGAAATTACTGTTTGTGCATTCACATTATTCATTGATTTTTGTCATTGAAAAACATCATGTTATTCATATACCAGAAATGTTTGAAGCTACTGACTGAATGAAAACAGCTGGCATCTCACTCTCTTTGAATCTTCTTTATCATGCTAAGCGGAGCAGGAAAAAGTAAAAAATTTCAGAATTGCACCTTCCAATGCGGAGAAATTACTGTTTGTGCATTTACAATATTCATTGATTTTTGCCATTGAAAAACGTCCAGAAATGTTTGAAGCTACTGACTGAATGAAAAGAGCTGGCATCTCACTCTCCTTGAATCTTCTTTATCATGCTAAGAGGAGCAGGAAAAAGTAAAACATTTCAGAATTGCACCTTGCAATGCGGAGAAATTACTGTTTGTGCATTTACAATATTCATTGATTTTTGCCATTGAAAAACGTCCAGAAATGTTTGAAGCTACTGACTGAATGAAAGGAGCTGGCATCTCACTCTCTTTGAATCTTCTTTATCATGCTAAGAGGAGCAGGGAAAAGCCAAAAATTACAGAATTGCACCTTGCAATGCGGAGAAATTACTGTTTGTGCATTCACATTATTCATTGATTTTTGCCATTGAAAAACATCATGTTATTCATATACCAGAAATGTTTGAAGCTACTGACTGAATGAAAAGAGCTGGCATCTCACTCTCTTTGAGTCTTCTTTATCATGCTAAGAGGAGCAGGAAAAAGCAAAAAATTTCAGAATTGCACCTTGCAATGCGGAGAAAATACTGTTTGTGCATTTACAATATTCATTGATTTTTGCCATTGAAAAAGTCCAGAAATGTTTGAAGCTACTGACTGAATGAAAAGAGCTGGCATCTCATTCTCTTTGAATCTTCTTTATCATGCTAAGAGGAGCAGGAAAAAGCAAAAAATTTCAGAATTGCACCTTGCAATGCGGAGAAATTACTGTTTGTGCATTTACAATATTCATTGATTTTTGCCATTGAAAAACGTCCAGAAATGTTTGAAGCTACGGACTGAATGAAAGGAGCTGGCATCTCACTCTCTTTGAATCTTCTTTATCATGCTAAGAGGAGCAGGAAAAAGCAAAAAATTTCAGAATTGCACCTTGCAATGCGGAGAAATTACTGTTTGTGCATTCACATTATTCATTGATTTTTGCCATTGAAAAACATCATGTTATTCATATACCAGAAATGTTTGAAGCTACTGACTGAATGAAAGGAGCTGGCATCTCACTCTCTTTGAATCTTCTTTATCATGCTAAGAGGAGCAGGAAAATGCAAAAAATTTCAGAATTGCACCTTGCAATGCGGAGAAATTACTGTTTGCGCATTTACAATATTCATTGATTTTTGCCATTGAAAAACGTCCAGAAATGTTTGAAGCTACTGACTGAATGAAAAGAGCTGGCATCTCACTCTCTTTGAATCTTCTTTATCATGCTAAGAGGAGCAGGAAAAAGCAAAAAATTTCAGAATTGCACCTTGCAATGCGGAGAAATTACTGTTTGTGCATTCACATTATTCATTGATTTTTGCCATTGAAAAACGTCCAGAAATGTTTGAAGCTACTGACTGAATGAAAGGAGCTGGCATCTCACTCTCTTTGAATCTTCTTTATCATGCTAAGAGGAGCAGGAAAAAGCAAAAAATTTCAGAATTGCACCTTGCAATGCGGAAAAATAACTGTTTGTGCATTCACATTATTCATTGATTTTTGCCATTGAAAAACATCATGTTATTCATATACCAGAAATGTTTGAAGCTACTGACTGAATGAAAGGAGCTGGCATCTCACTCTCTTTGAATCTTCTTTATCATGTTAAGAGGAGCAGGAAAAAGCAAAAAATTTCAGAATTGCACCTTGCAATGCGTAGAAATTACTGTTTGTGCATTCACATTATTCATTGATTTTTGTCATTGAAAAACATCATGTTATTCATATACCAGAAATGTTTGAAGCTACTGACTGAATGAAAGGAGCTGGCATCTCACTCTCTTTGAATCTTCTTTATCATGCTAAGAGGAGCAGGAAAAAGCAAAAAATTTCAGAATTGCACCTTGCAATGCGGAGAAATTACTGTTTGTGCATTTACAATATTCATTGATTTTTGCCATTGAAAAACGTCCAGAAATGTTTGAAGCTACTGACTGAATGAAAAGAGCTGGCATCTCACTCTCTTTGAATCTTCTTTATCATGCTAAAAGGAGCAGGAAAAAGCAAAAAATTTCAGAATTGCACCTTGCAATACGGAGAAATTACTGTTTGTGCATTCACATTATTCATTGATTTTTGCCATTGAAAAACATCATGTTATTCATATACCAGAAATGTTTGAAGCTACTGACTGAATGAAAACAGCTGGCATCTCACTCTCTTTGAATCTTCTTTATCATGCTAAGCGGAGCAGGAAAAAGTAAAAAATTTCAGAATTGCACCTTCCAATGCGGAGAAATTACTGTTTGTGCATTTACAATATTCATTGATTTTTGCCATTGAAAAACGTCCAGAAATGTTTGAAGCTACAGACTGAATGAAAAGAGCTGGCATCTCACTCTCCTTGAATCTTCTTTATCATGCTAAGAGGAGCAGGAAAAAGTAAAACATTTCAGAATTGCACCTTGCAATGCGGAGAAATTACTGTTTGTGCATTTACAATATTCATTGATTTTTGCCATTGAAAAACGTCCAGAAATGTTTGAAGCTACTGACTGAATGAAAGGAGCTGGCATCTCACTCTCTTTGAATCTTCTTTATCATGCTAAGAGGAGCAGGGAAAAGCCAAAAATTACAGAATTGCACCTTGCAATGCGGAGAAATTACTGTTTGTGCATTCACATTATTCATTGATTTTTGCCATTGAAAAACATCATGTTATTCATATACCAGAAATGTTTGAAGCTACTGACTGAATGAAAAGAGCTGGCATCTCACTCTCTTTGAGTCTTCTTTATCATGCTAAGAGGAGCAGGAAAAAGCAAAAAATTTCAGAATTGCACCTTGCAATGCGGAGAAATTACTGTTTGTGCATTTACAATATTCATTGATTTTTGCCATTGAAAAAGTCCAGAAATGTTTGAAGCTACTGACTGAATGAAAAGAGCTGGCATCTCATTCTCTTTGAATCTTCTTTATCATGCTAAGAGGAGCAGGAAAAAGCAAAAAATTTCAGAATTGCACCTTGCAATGCGGAGAAATTACTGTTTGTGCATTTACAATATTCATTGATTTTTGCCATTGAAAAACGTCCAGAAATGTTTGAAGCTACGGACTGAATGAAAGGAGCTGGCATCTCACTCTCTTTGAATCTTCTTTATCATGCTAAGAGGAGCAGGAAAAAGCAAAAAATTTCAGAATTGCACCTTGCAATGCGGAGAAATTACTGTTTGTGCATTCACATTATTCATTGATTTTTGCCATTGAAAAACATCATGTTATTCATATACCAGAAATGTTTGAAGCTACTGACTGAATGAAAGGAGCTGGCATCTCACTCTCTTTGAATCTTCTTTATCATGCTAAGAGGAGCAGGAAAATGCAAAAAATTTCAGAATTGCACCTTGCAATGCGGAGAAATTACTGTTTGCGCATTTACAATATTCATTGATTTTTGCCATTGAAAAACGTCCAGAAATGTTTGAAGCTACTGACTGAATGAAAAGAGCTGGCATCTCACTCTCTTTGAATCTTCTTTATCATGCTAAGAGGAGCAGGAAAAAGCAAAAAATTTCAGAATTGCACCTTGCAATGCGGAGAAATTACTGTTTGTGCATTCACATTATTCATTGATTTTTGCCATTGAAAAACGTCCAGAAATGTTTGTAGCTACTGACTGAATGAAAGGAGCTGGCATCTCACTCTCTTTGAATCTTCTTTATCATGCTAAGAGGAGCAGGAAAAAGCAAAAAATTTCAGAATTGCACCTTGCAATGCGGAAAAATAACTGTTTGTGCATTCACATTATTCATTGATTTTTGCCATTGAAAAACATCATGTTGTTCATATACCAGAAATGTTTGAAGCTACTGACTGAATGAAAGGAGCTGGCATCTCACTCTCTTTGAATCTTCTTTATCATGTTAAGAGGAGCAGGAAAAAGCAAAAAATTTCAGAATTGCACCTTGCAATGCGGAGAAATTACTGTTTGTGCATTCACATTAGTCATTGATTTTTGTCATTGAAAAACATCATGTTATTCATATACCAGAAATGTTTGAAGCTACTGACTGAATGAAAGGAGCTGGCATCTCACTCTCTTTGAATCTTCTTTATCATGCTAAGAGGAGCAGGAAAAAGCAAAAAATTTCAGAATTGCACCTTGCAATGCGGAGAAATTACTGTTTGTGCATTTACAATATTCATTGATTTTTGCCATTGAAAAACGTCCAGAAATGTTTGAAGCTACTGACTCAATGAAAAGAGCTGGCATCTCACTCTCTTTGAATCTTCTTTATCATGCTAAAAGGAGCAGGAAAAAGCAAAAAATTTCAGAATTGCACCTTGCAATACGGAGAAATTACTGTTTGTGCATTCACATTATTCATTGATTTTTGCCATTGAAAAACATCATGTTATTCATATACCAGAAATGTTTGAAGCTACTGACTGAATGAAAACAGCTGGCATCTCACTCTCTTTGAATCTTCTTTATCATGCTAAGAGGAGCAGGAAAAAGTAAAAAATTTCAGAATTGCACCTTCCAATGCGGAGAAATTACTGTTTGTGCATTTACAATATTCATTGATTTTTGCCATTGAAAAACGTCCAGAAATGTTTGAAGCTACTGACTGAATGAAAAGAGCTGGCATCTCACTCTCCTTGAATCTTCTTTATCATGCTAAGAGGAGCAGGAAAAAGTAAAACATTTCAGAATTGCACCTTGCAATGCGGAGAAATTACTGTTTGTGCATTTACAATATTCATTGATTTTTGCCATTGAAAAACGTCCAGAAATGTTTGAAGCTACTGACTGAATGAAAGGAGCTGGCATCTCACTCTCTTTGAATCTTCTTTATCATGCTAAGAGGAGCAGGGAAAAGCTAAAAATTACAGAATTGCACCTTGCAATGCGGAGAAATTACTGTTTGTGCATTCACATTATTCATTGATTTTTGCCATTGAAAAACATCATGTTATTCATATACCAGAAATGTTTGAAGCTACTGACTGAATGAAAAGAGCTGGCATCTCACTCTCTTTGAGTCTTCTTTATCATGCTAAGAGGAGCAGGAAAAATCAAAAAATTTCAGAATTGCACCTTGCAATGCGGAGAAATTACTGTTTGTGCATTTACAATATTCATTGATTTTTGCCATTGAAAAAGTCCAGAAATGTTTGAAGCTACTGACTGAATGAAAAGAGCTGGCATCTCATTCTCTTTGAATCTTCTTTATCATGCTAAGAGGAGCAGGAAAAAGCAAAAAATTTCAGAATTGCACCTTGCAATGCGGAGAAATTACTGTTTGTGCATTTACAATATTCATTGATTTTTGCCATTGTAAAACGTCCAGAAATGTTTGAAGCTACTGACTGAATGAAAGGAGCTGGCATCTCACTCTCTTTGAATCTTCTTTATCATGCTAAGAGGAGCAGGAAAAAGCAAAAAATTTCAGAATTGCACCTTGCAATGCGGAGAAATTACTGTTTGCGCATTCACATTATTCATTGATTTTTGCCATTGAAAAACATCATGTTATTCATATACCAAAAATGTTTGAAGCTACTGACTGAACGAAAGGAGCTGGCATCTCACTCTCTTTGAATCTTCTTTATCATGCTAAGAGGAGCAGGAAAATGCAAAAAATTTCAGAATTGCACCTTGCAATGCGGAGAAATTACTGTTTGCGCATTTACAATATTCATTGATTTTTTGCCATTGAAAAACGTCCAGAAATGTTTGAAGCTACTGACTGAATGAAAAGAGCTGGCATCTCACTCTCTTTGAATCTTCTTTATCATGCTAAGAGGAGCAGGAAAAAGCAAAAAATTTCAGAATTGCACCTTGCAATGCGGAGAAATTACTGTTTGTGCATTCACATTATTCATTGATTTTTGCCATTGAAAAACGTCCAGAAATGTTTGAAGCTACTGACTGAATGAAAGGAGCTGGCATCTCACTCTCTTTGAATCTTCTTTATCATGCTAAGAGGAGCAGGAAAACAAAAAATTTCAGAATTGCACCTTGCAATGCGGAAAAATAACTGTTTGTGCATTCACATTATTCATTGATTTTTGCCATTGAAAAACATCATGTTGTTCATATACCAGAAATGTTTGAAGCTACTGACTGAATGAAAGGAGCTGGCATCTCACTCTCTTTGAATCTTCTTTATCATGTTAAGAGGAGCAGGAAAAAGCAAAAAATTTCAGAATTGCACCTTGCAATGCGGAGAAATTACTGTTTGTGCATTCACATTATTCATTGATTTTTGTCATTGAAAAACATCATGTTATTCATATACCAGAAATGTTTGAAGCTACTGACTGAATGAAAGGAGCTGGCATCTCACTCTCTTTGAATCTTCTTTATCATGCTAAGAGGAGCAGGAAAAAGCAAAAAATTTCAGAATTGCACCTTGCAATGCGGAGAAATTACTGTTTGTGCATTTACAATATTCATTGATTTTTGCCATTGAAAAACGTCCAGAAATGTTTGAAGCTACTGACTGAATGAAAAGAGCTGGCATCTCACTCTCTTTGAATCTTCTTTATCATGCTAAAAGGAGCAGGAAAAAGCAAAAAATTTCAGAATTGCACCTTGCAATACGGAGAAATTACTGTTTGTGCATTCACATTATTCATTGATTTTTGCCATTGAAAAACCTCATGTTATTCATATACCAGAAATGTTTGAAGCTACTGACTGAATGAAAACAGCTGGCATCTCACTCTCTTTGAATCTTCTTTATCATGCTAAGCGGAGCAGGAAAAAGTAAAAAATTTCAGAATTGCACCTTCCAATGCGGAGAAATTACTGTTTGTGCATTTACAATATTCATTGATTTTTGCCATTGAAAAACGTCCAGAAATGTTTGAAGCTACTGACTGAATGAAAAGAGCTGGCATCTCACTCTCCTTGAATCTTCTTTATCATGCTAAGAGGAGCAGGAAAAAGCAAAACATTTCAGAATTGCACCTTGCAATGCGGAGAAATTACTGTTTGTGCATTTACAATATTCATTGATTTTTGCCATTGAAAAACGTCCAGAAATGTTTGAAGCTACTGACTGAATGAAAGGAGCTGGCATCTCACTCTCTTTGAATCTTCTTTATCATGCTAAGAGGAGCAGGGAAAAGCCAAAAATTACAGAATTGCACCTTGCAATGCGGAGAAATTACTGTTTGTGCATTCACATTATTCATTGATTTTTGCCATTGAAAAACATCATGTTATTCATATACCAGAAATGTTTGAAGCTACTGACTGAATGAAAAGAGCTGGCATCTCACTCTCTTTGAGTCTTCTTTATCATGCTAAGAGGAGCAGGAAAAAGCAAAAAATTTCAGAATTGCACCTTGCAATGCGGAGAAATTACTGTTTGTGCATTTACAATATTCATTGATTTTTGCCATTGAAAAACATCCAGAAATGTTTGAAGCTACTGACTGAATGAAAAGAGCTGGCATCTCACTCTCTTTGAATCTTCTTTACCATGCTAAGAGGAGCAGGAAAAAGCAAAAAATTTCAGAATTGCACCTTGCAATGCGGAGAAATTACTGTTTGTGCATTTACAATATTCATTGATTTTTGCCATTGAAAAACGTCCAGAAATGTTTGAAGCTACTGACTGAATGAAAGGAGCTGGGATCTCACTCTCTTAGAATCTTCTTTATCATGCTAAGAGGAGCAGGAAAAAGCAAAAAATTTCAGAATTGCACCTTGCAATTCGGAGAAATTACTGTTTGTGCATTCACATTATTCATTGATTTTTGCCATTGAAAAACATCATGTTATTGATATACCAGAAATGTTTGAAGCTACTGACTGAATGAAAGGAGCAGGCATCTCACTCTCTTTGAATCTTCTTTATCATGCTATGAGGAGCAGGAAAAAGCAAAAAATTTCAGAATTGCACCTTGCAATGCGGAGAAATTACTGTTTGTGCATTCACATTATTCATTGATTTTTGCCATTGAAAAACATCATGCTATTCATATACCAGAAATGTTTTAAGCTACTGACTGAATGAAAAGAGCTGGCATCTCACTCTCTTTGAATCTTCTTTATCATGCTAATAGGAGCAGGAAAAAGCAAAAAATTTCAGAATTGCACCTTGCAATGCGGAGAAATTACTGTTTGTGCATTCACATTATTCATTGATTTTTGCCATTGAAAAACATCCAGAAATGTTTGAAGCTACTGACTGAATGAAAAGAGCTGGCATCTCACTCTCTTTGAATCTTCTTTACCATGCTAAGAGGAGCAGGAAAAAGCAAAAAATTTCAGAATTGCACCTTGCAATGCGGAGAAATTACTGTTTGTGCATTTACAATATTCATTGATTTTTGCCATTGAAAAACGTCCAGAAATGTTTGAAGCTACTGACTGAATGAAAGGAGCTGGGATCTCACTCTCTTAGAATCTTCTTTATCATGCTAAGAGGAGCAGGAAAAAGCAAAAAATTTCAGAATTGCACCTTGCAATTCGGAGAAATTACTGTTTGTGCATTCACATTATTCATTGATTTTTGCCATTGAAAAACATCATGTTATTGATATACCAGAAATGTTTGAAGCTACTGACTGAATGAAAGGAGCAGGCATCTCACTCTCTTTGAATCTTCTTTATCATGCTATGAGGAGCAGGAAAAAGCAAAAAATTTCAGAATTGCACCTTGCAATGCGGAGAAATTACTGTTTGTGCATTCACATTATTCATTGATTTTTGCCATTGAAAAACATCATGCTATTCATATACCAGAAATGTTTGAAGCTACTGACTGAATGAAAAGAGCTGGCATCTCACTCTCTTTGAATCTTCTTTATCATGCTAAGAGGAGCAGGAAAAAGCAAAAAATTTCAGAATTGCACCTTGCAATGCGGAGAAATTACTGTTTGTGCATTTACAATATTCATTGATTTTTGCCATTGAAAAACGTCCAGAAATGTTTGAAGCTACTGACTGAATGAAAAGAGCTGGCATCTCACTCTCTTTGAATCTTCTTTATCATGCTAAAAGGAGCAGGAAAAAGCAAAAAATTTCAGAATTGCACCTTGCAATACGGAGAAATTACTGTTTGTGCATTCACATTATTCATTGATTTTTGCCATTGAAAAACCTCATGTTATTCATATACCAGAAATGTTTGAAGCTACTGACTGAATGAAAACAGCTGGCATCTCACTCTCTTTGAATCTTCTTTATCATGCTAAGAGGAGCAGGAAAAAGCAAAAAATTTCAGAATTGCACCTTGCAATGCGGAGAAATTACTGTTTGTGCATTTACAATATTCATTGATTTTTGCCATTGAAAAACATCCAGAAATGTTTGAAGCTACTGACTGAATGAAAAGAGCTGGCATCTCACTCTCTTTGAATCTTCTTTACCATGCTAAGAGGAGCAGGAAAAAGCAAAAAATTTCAGAATTGCACCTTGCAATGCGGAGAAATTACTGTTTGTGCATTTACAATATTCATTGATTTTTGCCATTGAAAAACGTCCAGAAATGTTTGAAGCTACTGACTGAATGAAAGGAGCTGGGATCTCACTCTCTTAGAATCTTCTTTATCATGCTAAGAGGAGCAGGAAAAAGCAAAAAATTTCAGAATTGCACCTTGCAATTCGGAGAAATTACTGTTTGTGCATTCACATTATTCATTGATTTTTGCCATTGAAAAACATCATGTTATTGATATACCAGAAATGTTTGAAGCTACTGACTGAATGAAAGGAGCAGGCATCTCACTCTCTTTGAATCTTCTTTATCATGCTATGAGTAGCAGGAAAAAGCAAAAAATTTCAGAATTGCACCTTGCAATGCGGAGAAATTACTGTTTGTGCATTCACATTATTCATTGATTTTTGCCATTGAAAAACATCATGCTATTCATATACCAGAAATGTTTGAAGCTACTGACTGAATGAAAAGAGCTGGCATCTCACTCTCTTTGAATCTTCTTTATCATGCTAATAGGAGCAGGAAAAAGCAAAAAATTTCAGAATTGCACCTTGCAGTGCGGAGAAATTACTGTTTGTGCATTCACATTATTCATTGATTTTTGCCATTGAAAAACTTCCAGAAATGTTTGAAGCTACTGACTGAATGAAAAGAGCTGGCATCTCACTCTCTTTGAATCTTCTTTATCATTCTAAAAGGAGCAGGAAAAAGCAAAAAATTTCAGAATTGCACCTTACAATGCGGAGAAATTACTGTTTGTGCATTCACATTATTCATTGATTTTTGCCATTGAAAAACATCATGTTATTCATATACCAGAAATGTTTGAAGCTACTGACTGAATGAAAAGAGCTGGCATCTCACTCTCTTTGAATCTTCTTTATCATGCTAAGAGGAGCAGGAAAAAGCAAAAAATTTCAGAATTGCACCTTGCAATGCGGAGAAATTATTGTTTGTGCATTTACAATATTCATTGATTTTTGCCATTGAAAAACGTCCAGAAATGTTTGAAGCTACTGACTGAATGAAAAGAGCTGGCATCTCACTCTCTTTGAATCTTCTTTATCATGCTAAAAGGAGCAGGAAAAAGCAAAAAATTTCAGAATTGCACCTTGCAATGCGGAGAAATTACTGTTTGTGCATTCACATTATTCATTGATTTTTGCCATTGAAAAACATCATGTTATTCATATACCAGAAATGTTTGAAGCTACTGACTGAATGAAAAGAGCTGGCATCTCACTCTCTTTGAATCTTCTTTATCATGCTAAGCGGAGCAGGTAAAAGTAAAAAATTTCAGAATTGCACCTTCCAATGCGGAGAAATTACTGTTTGTGCATTTACAATATTCATTGATTTTTGCCATTGAAAAACGTCCAGAAATGTTTGAAGCTACTGACTGAATGAAAAGAGCTGGCATCTCACTCTCCTTGAATCTTCTTTATCATGCTAAGAGGAGCAGGAAAAAGCAAAACATTTCAGAATTGCACCTTGCAATGCGGAGAAATTACTGCTTGTGCATTTACAATATTCATTGATTTTTGCCATTGAAAAACGTCCAGAAATGTTTGAAGCTACTGACTGAATGAAAGGAGCTGGCATCTCACTCTCTTTGAATCTTCTTTATCATGCTAAGAGGAGCAGGAAAAAGCAAAAAATTTCGGAATTGCACCTTGCAATGTGGAGAAATAACTGTTTGTGCATTCACATTATTCATTGATTTTTGCCATTGAAAAACATCATGTTGTTCATATACCAGAAATGTTTGAAGCTACTGACTGAATGAAAGGAGCTGGCATCTCACTTTCTTTGAATCTTATTTATCATGTTAAGAGGAGCTGGAAAAAGCAAAAAATTTCAGAATTGCACCTTGCAATGCGGAGAAATTACTGTTTGTGCATTCACATTATTCATTGATTTTTGTCATTGAAAAACATCATGTTATTCATATACCAGAAATGTTTGAAGCTACTGACTGAATGAAAACAGCTGGCATCTCACTCTCTTTGAATCTTCTTTATCATGCTAAGCGGAGCAGGAAAAAGTAAAAAGTTTCAGAATTGCATCTTGCAATGCGGAGAAATTACTGTTTGTGCATTTACAATATTCATTGATTTTTGCAATTGAAAAACATCCAGAAATGTTTGAAGCTACTGACTGAATGAAAAGAGCTGGCATCTCACTCTCTTTGAATCTTCTTTATCATGCTAAGAGGAGCAGGAAAAAGTAAAAAATTTCAGAATTGCACATTGCAATGCGGAGAAATTACTGTTTGTGCATTTACAATATTCATTGATTTTTGCCATTGAAAAACGTCCAGAAATGTTTGAAGCTACTGACTGAGTGAAAGGAGCTGACATCTCACTCTCTTTGAATCTTCTTTATCATGCTAAGAGGAGCAGGAAAAAGCAAAAAATTTCAGAATTGCACCTTGCAATGCGGAGAAATTACTGTTTGTGCATTTACAATATTCATTGATTTTTGCCATTGAAAAACGTCCAGAAATGTTTGAAGCTACTGACTGAATGAAAGGAGCTGGGATCTCACTCTCTTAGAATCTTCTTTATCATGCTAAGAGGAGCAGGAAAAAGCAAAAAATTTCAGAATTGCACCTTGCAATTCGGAGAAATTACTGTTTGTGCATTCACATTATTCATTGATTTTTGCCATTGAAAAACATCATGTTATTGATATACCAGAAATGTTTGAAGCTACTGACTGAATGAAAGGAGCAGGCATCTCACTCTCTTTGAATCTTCTTTATCATGCTATGAGGAGCAGGAAAAAGCAAAAAATTTCAGAATTGCACCTTGCAATGCGGAGAAATTACTGTTTGTGCATTCACATTATTCATTGATTTTTGCCATTGAAAAACATCATGCTATTCATATACCAGAAATGTTTGAAGCTACTGACTGAATGAAAAGAGCTGGCATCTCACTCTCTTTGAATCTTCTTTATCATGCTAAGAGGAGCAGGAAAAAGCAAAACATTTCAGAATTGCACCTTGCAATGCGGAGAAATTACTGTTTGTGCATTTACAATATTCATTGATTTTTGCCATTGAAAAACGTCCAGAAATGTTTGAAGCTACTGACTGAATGAAAAGAGCTGGCATCTCACTCTCTTTGAATCTTCTTTATCATGCTAAAAGGAGCAGGAAAAAGCAAAAAATTTCAGAATTGCACCTTGCAATACGGAGAAATTACTGTTTGTGCATTCACATTATTCATTGATTTTTGCCATTGAAAAACCTCATGTTATTCATATACCAGAAATGTTTGAAGCTACTGACTGAATGAAAACAGCTGGCATCTCACTCTCTTTGAATCTTCTTTATCATGCTAAGAGGAGCAGGAAAAAGCAAAAAATTTCAGAATTGCACCTTGCAATGCGGAGAAATTACTGTTTGTGCATTTACAATATTCATTGATTTTTGCCATTGAAAAACATCCAGAAATGTTTGAAGCTACTGACTGAATGAAAAGAGCTGGCATCTCACTCTCTTTGAATCTTCTTTACCATGCTAAGAGGAGCAGGAAAAAGCAAAAAATTTCAGAATTGCACCTTGCAATGCGGAGAAATTACTGTTTGTGCATTTACAATATTCATTGATTTTTGCCATTGAAAAACGTCCAGAAATGTTTGAAGCTACTGACTGAATGAAAGGAGCTGGGATCTCACTCTCTTAGAATCTTCTTTATCATGCTAAGAGGAGCAGGAAAAAGCAAAAAATTTCAGAATTGCACCTTGCAATTCGGAGAAATTACTGTTTGTGCATTCACATTATTCATTGATTTTTGCCATTGAAAAACATCATGTTATTGATATACCAGAAATGTTTGAAGCTACTGACTGAATGAAAGGAGCAGGCATCTCACTCTCTTTGAATCTTCTTTATCATGCTATGAGGAGCAGGAAAAAGCAAAAAATTTCAGAATTGCACCTTGCAATGCGGAGAAATTACTGTTTGTGCATTCACATTATTCATTGATTTTTGCCATTGAAAAACATCATGCTATTCATATACCAGAAATGTTTGAAGCTACTGACTGAATGAAAAGAGCTGGCATCTCACTCTCTTTGAATCTTCTTTATCATGCTAATAGGAGCAGGAAAAAGCAAAGAATTTCAGAATTGCACCTTGCAGTGCGGAGAAATTACTGTTTGTGCATTCACATTATTCATTGATTTTTGCCATTGAAAAACTTCCAGAAATGTTTGAAGCTACTGACTGAATGAAAAGAGCTGGCATCTCACTCTCTTTGAATCTTCTTTATCATTCTAAAAGGAGCAGGAAAAAGCAAAAAATTTCAGAATTGCACCTTGCAATGCGGAGAAATTACTGTTTGTGCATTCACATTATTCATTGATTTTTGCCATTGAAAAACATCATGTTATTCATATACCAGAAATGTTTGAAGCTACTGACTGAATGAAAAGAGCTGGCATCTCACTCTCTTTGAATCTTCTTTATCATGCTAAGAGGAGCAGGAAAAAGCAAAAAATTTCAGAATTGCACCTTGCAATGCGGAGAAATTATTGTTTGTGCATTTACAATATTCATTGATTTTTGCCATTGAAAAACGTCCAGAAATGTTTGAAGCTACTGACTGAATGAAAAGAGCTGGCATCTCACTCTCTTTGAATCTTCTTTATCATGCTAAAAGGAGCAGGAAAAAGCAAAAAATTTCAGAATTGCACCTTACAATGCGGAGAAATTACTGTTTGTGCATTCACATTATTCATTGATTTTTGCCATTGAAAAACATCATGTTATTCATATACCAGAAATGTTTGAAGCTACTGACTGAATGAAAAGAGCTGGCATCTCACTCTCTTTGAATCTTCTTTATCATGCTAAGAGGAGCAGGAAAAAGCAAAAAATTTCAGAATTGCACCTTGCAATGCGGAGAAATTATTGTTTGTGCATTTACAATATTCATTGATTTTTGCCATTGAAAAACGTCCAGAAATGTTTGAAGCTACTGACTGAATGAAAAGAGCTGGCATCTCACTCTCTTTGAATCTTCTTTATCATGCTAAAAGGAGCAGGAAAAAGCAAAAAATTTCAGAATTGCACCTTGCAATGCGGAGAAATTACTGTTTGTGCATTCACATTATTCATTAATTTTTGCCATTGAAAAACATCATGTTATTCATATACCAGAAATGTTTGAAGCTACTGACTGAATGAAAAGAGCTGGCATCTCACTCTCTTTGAATCTTCTTTATCATGCTAAGCGGAGCAGGAAAAAGTAAAAAATTTCAGAATTGCACCTTCCAATGCGGAGAAATTACTGTTTGTGCATTTACAATATTCATTGATTTTTGCAATTGAAAAACGTCCAGAAATGTTTGAAGCTACTGACTGAATGAAAAGAGCTGGCATCTCACTCTCCTTGAATCTTCTTTATCATGCTAAGAGGAGCAGGAAAAAGCAAAACATTTCAGAATTGCACCTTGCAATGCGGAGAAATTACTGCTTGTGCATTTACAATATTCATTGATTTTTGCCATTGAAAAACGTCCAGAAATGTTTGAAGCTACTGACTGAATGAAAGGAGCTGGCATCTCACTCTCATTGAATCTTCTTTATCATGCTAAGAGGAGCAGGAAAAAGCAAAAAATTTCGGAATTGCACCTTGCAATGTGGAGAAACAACTGTTTGTGCATTCACATTATTCATTGATTTTTGCCATTGAAAAACATCATGTTGTTCATATACCAGAAATGTTTGAAGCTACTGACTGAATGAAAGGAGCTGGCATCTCACTTTCTTTGAATCTTATTTATCATGTTAAGAGGAGCTGGAAAAAGCAAAAAATTTCAGAATTGCACCTTGCAATGCGGAGAAATTACTGTTTGTGCATTCACATTATTCATTGATTTTTGTCATTGAAAAACATCATGTTATTCATATACCAGAAATGTTTGAAGCTACTGACTGAATGAAAACAGCTGGCATCTCACTCTCTTTGAATCTTCTTTAACATGCTAAGCGGAGCAGGAAAAAGTAAAAAGTTTCAGAATTGCATCTTGCAATGCGGAGAAATTACTGTTTGTGCATTTACAATATTCATTGATTTTTGCAATTGAAAAACATCCAGAAATGTTTGAAGCTACTGACTGAATGAAAAGAGCTGGCATCTCACTCTCTTTGAATCTTCTTTATCATGCTAAGAGGAGCAGGAAAAAGTAAAAAATTTCAGAATTGCACATTGCAATGCGGAGAAATTACTGTTTGTGCATTTACAATATTCATTGATTTTTGCCATTGAAAAACGTCCAGAAATGTTTGAAGCTACTGACTGAGTGAAAGGAGCTGACATCTCACTCTCTTTGAATCTTCTTTATCATGCTAAGAGGAGCAGGAAAAAGCAAAAAATTTCTGAATTGCACCTTGCAATGCGGAGAAATTACTGTTTGTGCATTCACATTATTCATTGATTTTTGCCAATGAAAAATATCATGTTTTTCATATACCAGAAAAGTTTGAAGCTACTGACTGACTGAAAGGAGCTGGCATCTCACTCTCTTTGAATCTTCTTTACCATGCTAAGAGGAGCAGGAAAAAGCAAAAAATTTCAGAATTGCACCTTGCAATGCGGAGAAATTACTGTTTGTGCATTCACATTATTCATTGATTTTTGCCATTGAAAAACGTCCAGAAATGTTTGAAGCTACTGACTGAATGAAAGGATCTGGCATCTCACTCTCTTTGAATCTTCTTTATCATGCTAAGAGGAGCAGGAAAAAGCAAAAAATTTCAGAATTGCACCTTGAAATGTGGAGAAATTACTGTTTGTGCATTCACATTATTCATTGATTTTTGCCATTGAAAAACATCATGTTATTCATATACCAGAAATGTTTGAAGCTACTGACTGAATGAAAAGAGCTGGCATCTCACTCTCTTTGAATCTTCTTTATCATGCTAAGAGGAGCAGGAAAAAGCAAAAAATTTCAGAATTGCACCTTGCAATGCGGAGAAGTTACTGTTTGTTCATTTACAATATTCATTGATTTTTGCCATTGAAAAACGTCCAGAAATGTTTGAAGCTACTGACTGAATGAAAAGAGCTGGCATCTCACTCTCATTGAATCTTCTTTATCATGCTAAGAGGAGCAGGAAAAAGCAAAAAAATTCAGAATTGCAGCTTGCAATGCGGAGAAATTACTGTTTGTGCATTTACAATATTCATTGATTTTTGCATTGAAAAACGTCCAGAAATGTTTGAAGCTACTGACGGAGTGAAAGGAGCTGGCATCTCACTCTCTTTGAATCTTCTTTATCATGCTAAGAGGAGCAGAAAAAAGCAAAAAATTTCAGAATTGCACCTTGCAATGCGGAGAAATTACTGTTTGTGCATTCACATTATTCATTGATTTTTGCCAATGAAAAATATCATGTTTTTCATATACCAGAAATGTTTGAAGCTACTGACTGACTGAAAGGAGCTGGCATCTCACTCTCTTTGAATCTTCTTTATCATGCTAAGAGGAGCAGGAAAAAGCAAAAAATTTCAGAATTGCACCTTGCAATGCGGAGAAATTACTGTTTGTGCATTTACAATATTCATTGATTTTTGCCATTGAAAAACATCCAGAAATGTTTGAAGCTACTGACTGAATGAAAGGAGCTGGCATCTCACAATCTTTCAATCTTCTTTATCATGCTAAGAGGAGCAGGAAAAAGCAAAAAATTTCAGAATTGCACCTTGCAATGCGGAGAAATTACTGTTTGTGCATTCACATTATTCATTGATTTTTGCCATTGAAAAACATCATGTTATTCAACTACCAGAAATGTTTGAAGCTACTGACTGAATGAAAGGAGCTGGCATCTCACTCTCTTTGAATCTTCTTTATCATGCTAAGAGGAGCAGGAAAAAGCAAAAAATTACAGAATTGCACCTTGCAATGCGGAGAAAGAACTGTTTGTGCATTTACAATATTCATTGATTTTTGCCATTGAAAAACGTCCAGAAATGTTTGAAGCTACTGACTGAGTGAAAGGAGCTGGCATCTCACTCTCTTTGAATCTTCTTTATCATGCTAAGAGGAGCAGGAAAAAGCAAAAAATTTCAGAATTGCACCTTGCAATGCGGAGAAATTACTGTTTGTGCATTCACATTATTCATTGATTTTTGCCAATGAAAAATATCATGTTTTTCATACACCAGAAATGTTTGAAGCTACTGACTGACTGAAAGGAGCTGGCATCTCACTCTCTTTGAATCTTCTTTATCATGCTAAAAGGAGCAGGAAAAAGCAAAAAATTTCAGAATTGCACCTTGCAATGCGGAGAAATTAGTGTTTGTGCATTCACATTATTCATTGATTTTTGCCATTGAAAAACGTCCAGAAATGTTTGAAGCTACTGACTGAATGAAAGGAGCTGACATCTCACTCTCTTTGAATCTTCTTTATCATGCTAAGAGGAGCAGGAAAAAGCAAAAAATTTCAGAATTGCACCTTGCAATGTGGAGAAATTACTGTTTGTGCATTCACATTATTCATTGATTTTTTCCATTGAAAAACATCATGTTATTCATATACCAGAAATGTTTGAAGCTACTGACTGAATGAAAAGATCTGGCATCTCACTCTCTTTGAATCTTCTTTATCATGCTAAGAGGAGCAGGAAAAAGCAAAAAATTTCAGAATTGCACCTTGCAATGCAGAGAAATTACTGTTTGTGCATTTACAATATTCATTGATTTTTGCCATTGAAAAACGTCCAGAAATGTTTGAAGCTACTGACTGAGTGAAAGGAGCTGGCATCTCACTCTCTTTGAATCTTCTTTATCATGCTAAGCGGAGCAGGAAAAAGCAAAAAATTTCAGAATTGCACTTTGCAATGCGGAGAAATTACTGTTTGTGCATTCACATTATTCATTGATTTTTGCCAATGAAAAATATCATGTTTTTCATATACCAGAAATGTTTGAAGCTACTGACTGAATGAAAGGAGCTGGCATCTCACTCTCTTTGAATCTTCTTTATCATGCTAAGTGGAGCAGGAAAAAGCAAAAAATTTTAGAATTGCACCTTGCAATGCGGAGAAATTACCGTTTGTGCATTCACATTATTCATTGATTTTTGCCATTGAAAAACGTCCAGAAATGCTTGAAGCTACTGACTGAATGAAAGGAGCTGGCATCTCTCTCTCTTTCAATCTTCTTTATCATGCTAAGAGGAGCAGGAAAAAGCAAAAAATTTCAGAATTGCACCTTGCAATGCGGAGAAATTACTGTTTGTGCATTCACATTATTCATTGATTTTTGCCAATGAAAAATATCATGTTTTTTATTTACCAGAAATGTTTGAAGCTACTGACTGACTGAAAGGAGCTGGCATCTCACTCTCTTTGAATCTTCTTTATCATGCTAAGAGGAGCAGGAAAAAGCAAAAAATTTCAGAATTGCACCTTGCAATGCGGAGAAATTACTGTTTGTGCATTCACATTATTCATTGATTTTTGCCATTGAAAAACGTCCAGAAATGTTTGAAGCTACTGACTGAATGAAAGGAGCTGGCATCTCACTCTCTTTGAATCTTCTTTATCATGCTAAGAGGAGCAGGAAAAAGCAAAAAATTTCAGAATTGTACCTTGCAATGTGGAGAAATTACTGTTTGTGCATTCACATTATTCATTGATTTTTGCCATTGAAAAACATCATGTTATTCATATACCAGAAATGTTTGAAGCTACTGACTGAATGAAAAGAGCTGGCATCTCACTCTCTTTGAATCTTCTTTATCATGCTAAGAGGAGCAGGAAAAAGCAAAAAATTTCAGAATTGCACCTTGCAATGCGGAGAAATTACTGTTTGTGCATTTACAATATTCATTGATTTTTGCCATTGAAAAACGTCCAGAAATGTTTGAAGCTACTGACTGAATGAAAAGAGCTGGCATTTCACTCTCTTTGAATCTTCTTTATCATGCTAAGAGGAGCAGGAAAAAGCAAAAAATTTCAGAATTGCACCTTGCAATGCGGAGAAATTACTGTTTGTGCATTCACATTATTCATTGATTTTTGCCATTGAAAAACATCATGTTATTCAACTACCAGAAATGTTTGAAGCTACTGACTGAATGAAAGGAGCTGGCATCTCACTCTCTTTGAATATTCTTTATCATGCTAAGAGGAGCAGGAAAAAGCAAAAAATTTCAGAATTGCACCTTGCAATGCAAAGAAATTACTGTTTGGGCATTCACATTATTCATTGATTTTTGCCATTGAAAAACGTCCAGAAATGTTTGAAGCTACTGACTGAATGAAAGGAGCTGGCATCTCACTCTCTTTGAATCTTCTTTATCATGCTAAGAGGAGCAGGAAAAAGCAAAAAATTTCAGAATTGCACCTTGCAATGCGGAGAAAGAACTGTTTGTGCATTTACAATATTCATTGATTTTTGCCATTGAAAAACGTCCAGAAATGTTTGAAGCTACTGACTGAGTGAAAGGAGCTGGCATCACACTCTCTTTGAATCTTCTTTATCATGCTAAGAGGAGCAGGAAAAAGCAAAAAATGTCAGAATTGCACCTTGCAATGCGGAGAAATTACTGTTTGTGCATTCACATTATTCATTGATTTTTGCCAATGAAAAATATCATGTTTTTCATACACCAGAAATGTTTGAAGCTACTGACTGACTGAAAGGAGCTGGCATCTCACTCTCTTTGAATCTTCTTTATCATGCTAAGAGGAGCAGGAAAAAGCAAAAAATTTCAGAATTGCACCTTGCAATGCGGAGAAATTAGTGTTTGTGCATTCACATTATTCATTGATTTTTGCCATTGAAAAACGTCCAGAAATGTTTGAAGCTACTGACTGAATGAAAGGAGCTGACATCTCACTCTCTTTGAATCTTCTTTATCATGCTAAGAGGAGCAGGAAAAAGCAAAAAATTTCAGAATTGCACCTTGCAATGTGGAGAAATTACTGTTTGTGCATTCACATTATTCATTGATTTTTTCCATTGAAAAACATCATGTTATTCATATACCAGAAATGTTTGAAGCTACTGACTGAATGAAAAGAGCTGGCATCTCACTCTCTTTGAATCTTCTTTATCATGCTAAGAGGAGCAGGAAAAAGCAAAAAATTTCAGAATTGCGCCATGCAATGCGGAGAAATTACTGTTTGTGCATTTACAATATTCATTGATTTTTGCCATTGAAAAACGTCCAGAAATGTTTGAAGCTACTGACTGAATGAAAATAGCTGGCATCTCACTCTCTTTGAATCTTCTTTATCATGCTAAGAGGAGCAGGAAAAAGCAAAAAATTTCAGAATTGCACCTTGCAATGCGGAGAAATTACTGTTTGTGCATTTACAATATTCATTGATTTTTGCCATTGAAAAACGTCCAGAAATGTTTGAAGCTACTGACTGAATGAAAAGAGCTGGCATCTCACTCTCTTTGAATCTTCTTTATCATGCTAAGAGGAGCAGGAAAAAGCAAAAAATTTCGGAATTGCACCTTGCAATGCGGAGAAATTACTGTTTGTGCATTCACATTATTCATTGATTTTTGCCATTGAAAAACATCATGTTATTCATATAACAGAAATGTTTGAAGCTACTGACTGAATGAAAAGAGCTGGCATCTCACTCTCTTTGAATCTTCTTTATCATGCTAAGAGGAGCAGGAAAAAGCAAAAAATTTCAGAATTGCACCATGCAATGCGGAGAAATTACTTTTTGTGCATTTACAATATTCATTGATTTTTGCCATTGCAAAACGTCCAGAAATGTTTGAAGCTACTGACTGAATGAAAAGAGCTGGCATCTCACTCTCTTTGAATCTTCTTTATCATGCTAAGAGGAGCAGGAAAAAGCAAAAAATTTCAGAATTGCACCTTGCAATGCGGAGAAATTACTGTTTGTGCATTTACAATATTCATTGATTTTTGCCATTGAAAAACGTCCAGAAATGTTTGAAGCTACTGACGGAATGAAAGGAGCTGGCATCTCACTCTCTTTGAATCTTCTTTATCATGCTAAGAGGAGCAGGAAAAAGCCAAAAATTTCAGGATTGCACCTTGCAATGCGGAGAAATTACTGTTTGTGCATTCACATTATTCATTGATTTTTGCCATTGAAAAACATCATGTTATTCATATACCAGAAATGTTTGAAGCTACTGACTGAATGAAAAGAGCTGGCATCTCACTCTCTTTGAATCTTCTTTATCATGCTAAGAGGAGCAGGAAAAAGCAAAAAATTTCAGAATTGCACCTTGCAATGCGGAGAAATTACTGTTTGTGCATTAACAATATTCATTGATTTTTGCCATTGAAAAACGTCCAGAAATGTTTGAAGCTACTGACTGAATGAAAAGAGCTGGCATCTCACTCTCTTTGAATCTTCTTTATCATGCTAAGAGGAGCAGGAAAAAGCAAAAAATTTCAGAATTGCACCTTGCAATGCGGAGAAATTACTGTTTGTGCATTTACAATATTCATTGATTTTTGCCATTGAAAAACGTCCAGAAATGTTTGAAGCTACTGACTGAATGAAAAGAGCTGGCATCTCACTCTCTTTGAATCTTCTTTATCATGCTAAGAGGAGCAGGAAAAAGCAAAACATTTCAGAATTGCACCTTGCAATGCGGAGAAATTACTGTTTGTGCATTCACATTATTCATTGATTTTTGCCATTGAAAAACGTCCAGAAATGTTTGAAGCTACAGACTGAATGAAAGGAGCTGGCATCTCACTGTCTTTGAATCTTCTTTATCATGCTAAGAGGAGCAGGAAAAAGCAAAAAATTTCAGAATTGCACCTTGCAATGCGGAGAAAGAACTGTTTGTGCATTTACAATATTCATTGATTTTTGCCATTGAAAAACGTCCAGAAATGTTTGAAGCTACTGACTGAGTGAAAGGAGCTGGCATCTCACTCTCTTTGAATCTTCTTTATCATGCTAAGAGGAGCAGGAAAAAGCCAAAAATTTCAGAATTGCACCTTGCAATGCGGAGAAATTACTGTTTGTGCATTCACATTATTCATTGATTTTTGCCATTGAAAAACATCATGTTATTCATATACCAGAAATGTTTGAAGCTACTGACTGAATGAAAAGAGCTGGCATCTCACTCTCTTTGAATCTTCTTTATCATGCTAAGAGGAGCAGGAAAAAGCAAAAAATTTCGGAATTGCACCTTGCAATGCGGAGAAATTACTGTTTGTGCATTCACATTATTCATTGATTTTTGCCATTGAAAAACATCATGTTATTCATATAACAGAAATGTTTGAAGCTACTGACTGAATGAAAAGAGCTGGCATCTCACTCTCTTTGAATCTTCTTTATCATGCTAAGAGGAGCAGGAAAAAGCAAAAAATTTCAGAATTGCACCATGCAATGCGGAGAAATTACTTTTTGTGCATTTACAATATTCATTGATTTTTGCCATTGCAAAACGTCCAGAAATGTTTGAAGCTACTGACTGAATGAAAAGAGCTGGCATCTCACTCTCTTTGAATCTTCTTTATCATGCTAAGAGGAGCAGGAAAAAGCAAAAAATTTCAGAATTGCACCTTGCAATGCGGAGAAATTACTGTTTGTGCATTTACAATATTCATTGATTTTTGCCATTGAAAAACGTCCAGAAATGTTTGAAGCTACTGACTGAATGAAAAGAGCTGGCATCTCACTCTCTTTGAATCTTCTTTATCATGCTAAGAGGAGCAGGAAAAAGCAAAAAATTTCGGAATTGCACCTTGCAATGCGGAGAAATTACTGTTTGTGCATTCACATTATTCATTGATTTTTGCCATTGAAAAACATCATGTTATTCATATAACAGAAATGTTTGAAGCTACTGACTGAATGAAAAGAGCTGGCATCTCACTCTCTTTGAATCTTCTTTATCATGCTAAGAGGAGCAGGAAAAAGCAAAAAATTTCAGAATTGCACCATGCAATGCGGAGAAATTACTTTTTGTGCATTTACAATATTCATTGATTTTTGCCATTGCAAAACGTCCAGAAATGTTTGAAGCTACTGACTGAATGAAAAGAGCTGGCATCTCACTCTCTTTGAATCTTCTTTATCATGCTAAGAGGAGCAGGAAAAAGCAAAAAATTTCAGAATTGCACCTTGCAATGCGGAGAAATTACTGTTTGTGCATTTACAATATTCATTGATTTTTGCCATTGAAAAACGTCCAGAAATGTTTGAAGCTACTGACGGAATGAAAGGAGCTGGCATCTCACTCTCTTTGAATCTTCTTTATCATGCTAAGAGGAGCAGGAAAAAGCCAAAAATTTCAGGATTGCACCTTGCAATGCGGAGAAATTACTGTTTGTGCATTCACATTATTCATTGATTTTTGCCATTGAAAAACATCATGTTATTCATATACCAGAAATGTTTGAAGCTACTGACTGAATGAAAAGAGCTGGCATCTCACTCTCTTTGAATCTTCTTTATCATGCTAAGAGGAGCAGGAAAAAGCAAAAAATTTCAGAATTGCACCTTGCAATGCGGAGAAATTACTGTTTGTGCATTTACAATATTCATTGATTTTTGCCATTGAAAAACGTCCAGAAATGTTTGAAGCTACTGACTGAATGAAAAGAGCTGGCATCTCACTCTCTTTGAATCTTCTTTATCATGCTAAGAGGAGCAGGAAAAAGCAAAAAATTTCAGAATTGCACCTTGCAATGCGGAGAAATTACTGTTTGTGCATTTACAATATTCATTGATTTTTGCCATTGAAAAACGTCCAGAAATGTTTGAAGCTACTGACTGAATGAAAAGAGCTGGCATCTCACTCTCTTTGAATCTTCTTTATCATGCTAAGAGGAGCAGGAAAAAGCAAAACATTTCAGAATTGCACCTTGCAATGCGGAGAAATTACTGTTTGTGCATTCACATTATTCATTGATTTTTGCCATTGAAAAACGTCCAGAAATGTTTGAAGCTACAGACTGAATGAAAGGAGCTGGCATCTCACTGTCTTTGAATCTTCTTTATCATGCTAAGAGGAGCAGGAAAAAGCAAAAAATTTCAGAATTGCACCTTGCAATGCGGAGAAAGAACTGTTTGTGCATTTACAATATTCATTGATTTTTGCCATTGAAAAACGTCCAGAAATGTTTGAAGCTACTGACTGAGTGAAAGGAGCTGGCATCTCACTCTCTTTGAATCTTCTTTATCATGCTAAGAGGAGCAGGAAAAAGCCAAAAATTTCAGAATTGCACCTTGCAATGCGGAGAAATTACTGTTTGTGCATTCACATTATTCATTGATTTTTGCCATTGAAAAACATCATGTTATTCATATACCAGAAATGTTTGAAGCTACTGACTGAATGAAAAGAGCTGGCATCTCACTCTCTTTGAATCTTCTTTACCATGCTAAGAGGAGCAGGAAAAAGCAAAAAATTTCAGAATTGCACCTTGCAATGCGGAGAAATTACTGTTTGTGCATTTACAATATTCATTGATTTTTGCCATTGAAAAACGTCCAGAAATGTTTGAAGCTACTGACTGAATGAAAAGAGCTGGCATCTCACTCTCTTTGAATCTTCTTTATCATGCTAAGAGGAGCAGGAAAAAGCAAAAAATTTCAGAATTGCACCTTGCAATGCGGAGAAATTACTGTTTGTGCATTTACAATATTCATTGATTTTTGCCATTGAAAAACGTCCAGAAATGTTTGAAGCTACTGACTGAATGAAAAGAGCTGGCATCTCACTCTCTTTGAATCTTCTTTATCATGCTAAGAGGAGCAGGAAAAAGCAAAACATTTCAGAATTGCACCTTGCAATGCGGAGAAATTATTGTTTGTGCATTCACATTATTCATTGATTTTTGCCATTGAAAAACGTCCAGAAATGTTTGAAGCTACAGACTGAATGAAAGGAGCTGGCATCTCACTCTCTTTGAATCTTCTTTATCATGCTAAGAGGAGCAGGAAAAAGCAAAAAATTTCAGAATTGCACCTTGCAATGCGGAGAAAGGACTGTTTGTGCATTTACAATATTCATTGATTTTTGCCATTGAAAAACGTCCAGAAATGTTTGAAGCTACTGACTGAGTGAAAGGAGCTGGCATCTCACTCTCTTTGAATCTTCTTTATCATGCTAAGAGGAGCAGGAAAAAGAAAAAAATTTCAGAATTGCACCTTGCAATGCGGAGAAATTACTGTTTGTGCATTCACATTATTCATTGATTTTTGCCAATTAAAAATATCATGTTGTTCATACACCAGAAATGTTTGAAGCTACTGACTGCTGAAAGGAGCTGGCATCTCACTCTCTTTGAATCTTCTTTATCATGCTAAGAGGAGCAGGAAAAAGCAAAAAATTTCAGAATTGCACCTTGCAATGCGGAGAAATTACTGTTTGTGCATTCATATTATACATTGATTTTTGGCATTGAAAAACGTCCAGAAATGTTTGAAGCTACTGACTGAATGAAAGGAGCTGACATCTCACTCTCTTTGAATCTTCTTTATCATTCTAAGAGGAGCAGGAAAAAGCAAAAAATTTCAGAATTGCACCTTGCAATGTGGAGAAATTACTGTTTGTGCATTCACATTATTCATTGATTTTTGCCATTGAAAAACGTCCAGAAATGCTTGAAGCTACTGACTGAATGAAAGGAGCTGGCATCTCACTCTCTTTCAATCTTCTTTATCATGCTAAGAGGAGCAGGAAAAAGCAAAAAATTTCAGAATTGCACCTTGCAATGCGGAGAAATTACTGTTTGTGCATTCACATTATTCATTGATTTTTGCCATTGAAAAACGTCCAGAAATGCTTGAAGCTACTGACTGAATGAAAGGAGCTGGCATCTCACTCTCTTTCAATCTTCTTTATCATGCTAAGAGGAGCAGGAAAAAGCAAAAAATTTCAGAATTGCACCTTGCAATGCGGAGAAATTACTGTTTGTGCATTCACATTATTCATTGATTTTTGCCATTGAAAAACGTCCAGAAATGTTTGAAGCTACTGACTGAATGAAAGGAGCTGGCATCTCACTCTCTTTGAATCTTCTTTATCATGCTAAGAGGAGCAGGAAAAAGCAAAAAATTTCAGAATTGCACCTTGCAATGCGGAGAAATTACTGTTTGTGCATTCACATTATTCATTGATTTTTGCCATTGAAAAACATCATGTTATTCATATACCAGAAATGTTTGAAGCTACTGACTGAATGAAAAGAGCTGGCATCTCACTCTCTTTGAATCTTCTTTATCATGCTAAGAGGAGCAGGAAAAAGCAAAAAATTTCAGAATTGCACCATGCAATGTGGAGAAATTACTGTTTGTGCATTTACAATATTCATTGATTTTTGCCATTGAAAAAGTCCAGAAATGTTTGAAGCTACTGACTGAATGAAAAGAGCTGGCATCTCACTCTCTTTGAATCTTCTTTATCATGCTAAGAGCAGCAGGAAAAAGCAAAAATTTTCAGAATTGCACATTGCAATGCGGAGAAATTACTGTTTGTGCATTCACATAATTCATTGATTTTTGCAAATGAAAAACGTCCAGAAATGTTTGAAGCTACTGACTGAATGAAAGGAGCTGGCATCTCTCTCTTTTTGAATCTTCTTTATCATGCTAAGAAGAGCAGGAAAAAGCAAAAAATTTCAGAATTGCACCTTGCAATGCGGAGAAATTACTGTTTGTGCATTCACATTATTCATTGATTTTTGCCATTGAAAAACATCATGTTATTCATATACCAGAAATGTTTGAAGCTACTGACTGAATGAAAAGAGCTGGCATCTCACTCTCTTTGAATCTTCTTTATCATGCTAAGAGGAGCAGGAAAAAGCAAAAAATTTCAGAATTGCACCTTGCAATGCGGAGAAAGAACTGTTAGTGCATTTACAATATTTATTGATTTTTGCCATTGAAAAACGTCCAGAAATGTTTGAAGCTACTGACTGAGTGAAAGGAGCTGGCATCTTACTCTCTTTGAATCTTCTTTATCATGCTAAGAGGAGCAGGAAAAAGCAAAAAATTTCAGAATTGCACCTTGCAATGCGGAGAAATTACTGTTTGTGCATTCACAATATTCATTGATTTTTGCCAATGAAAAATATCATGTTTTTCATACACCAGAAATGTTTGAAGCTACTGACTGACTGAAAGGAGCTGGCATCTCACTCTCTTTGAATCTTCTTTATCATGCTAAGAGGAGCAGGAAAAAGCAAAAAATTTCAGAATTGCACCTTGCAATGCGGAGAAATTAGTGTTTGTGCATTCACATTATTCATTGATTTTTGCCATTGAAAAACGTCCAGAAATGTTTGAAGCTACTGACTGAATGAAAGGAGCTGACATCTCACTCTCTTTGAATCTTCTTTATCATGCTAAGAGGAGCAGGAAAAAGCAAAAAATTTCATAATTGCACCTTGCAATGTGGAGAAATTACTGTTTGTGCATTCACATTATTCATTGATTTTTTCCATTGAAAAACATCATGTTATTCATATACCAGAAATGTTTGAAGCTACTGACTGAATGAAAAGAGCTGGCATCTCACTCTCTTTGAATCTTCTTTATCATGCTAAGAGGAGCAGGAAAAAGCAAAAAAATTCAGAATTGCACCATGCAATGCGGAGAAATTACTGTTTGTGCATTTACAATATTCATTGATTTTTGCCATTGAAAAACGTCCAGAAATGTTTGAAGCTACTGACTGAATGAAAAGAGCTGGCATCTCACTCTCTTTGAATCTTCTTTATCATGCTAAGAGGAGCAGGAAAAAGCAAAAAATTTCAGAATTGCACCTTGCAATGCGGAGAAATTACTGTTTGTGCATTTACAATATTCATTGATTTTTGCCATTGAAAAACGTCCAGAAATGTTTGAAGCTACTGACTGAATGAAAGGAGCTGGCATCTCACTCTCTTTGAATCTTCTTTATCATGCTAAGAGGGCAGGAAAAAGCCAAAAATTTCAGAATTGCACCTTGCAATGCGGAGAACTTACTGTTTGTGCATTCACATTATTCATTGATTTTTGCCATTGAAAAACATCATGTTATTCATATACCAGAAATGTTTGAAGCTACTGACTGAATGAAAAGAGCTGGCATCTCACTCTCTTTGAATCTTCTTTATCATGCTAAGAGGAGCAGGAAAAAGCAAAAAATTTCAGAATTGCACCATGCAATGCGGAGAAATTACTTTTTGTGCATTTACAATATTCATTGATTTTTGCCATTGAAAAACGTCCAGAAATGTTTGAAGCTACTGACTGAATGAAAAGAGCTGGCATCTCACTCTCTTTGAATCTTCTTTATCATGCTAAGAGGAGCAGGAAAAAGCAAAAAATTTCAGAATTGCACCTTGCAATGCCGAGAAATTACTGTTTGTGCATTTACAATATTCATTGATTTTTGCCATTGAAAAACGTCCAGAAATGTTTGAAGCTATTGACTGAATGAAAGGAGCTGGCATCTCACTCTCTTTGAATCTTCTTTATCATGCTAAGAGGAGCAGGAAAAAGCCCAAAATTTCAGAATTGCACCTTGCAATGCGGAGAAATTACTGTTTGTGCATTCACATTATTCATTGATTTTTGCCATTGAAAAACATCATGTTATTCATATACCAGAAATGTTTGAAGCTACTGACTGAATGAAAAGAGCTGGCATCTCACTCTCTTTGAATCTTCTTTATCATGCTAAGAGGAGCAGGAAAAAGCAAAAAATTTCAGAATTGCACCTTGCAATGCGGAGAAATTACTGTTTGTGCATTTACAATATTCATTGATTTTTGCCATTGAAAAACGTCCAGAAATGTTTGAAGCTACTGACTGAATGAAAGGAGCTGGCATCTCACTCTCTTTGAATCTTCTTTATCATGCTAAGAGGAGCAGGAAAAAGCCAAAAATTTCAGAATTGCACCTTGCAATGCGGAGAAATGACTGTTTGTGCATTCACATTATTCATTGATTTTTGCCATTGAAAAACATCATGTTATTCATATACCAGAAATGTTTGAAGCTACTGACTGAATGAAAAGAGCTGGCATCTCACTCTCTTTGAATCTTCTTTATCATGCTAAGACGAGCAGGAAAAAGCAAAAAATTTCAGAATTGCACCTTGCAATGCGGAGAAATTACTGTTTGTGCATTTACAATATTCATTGATTTTTGCCATAGAAAAACGTCCAGAAATGTTTGAAGCTACTGACTGAATGAAAAGAGCTGGCATCTCACTCTCTTTGAATCTTCTTTATCTTGCTAAGAGGAGCAGGAAAAAGCAAAAAATTTCAGAATTGCACCTTGTAATTCGGAGAAATTACTGTTTGTGCATTCACATTATTCATTGATTTTTGCCATTGAAAAACATCATGATATTCATATACCAGAAATGTTTGAAGCTACTGACTGAATGAAAGGAGCTGGCATCTCACTCTCTTTGAATCTTCTTTACCATGCTAAGAGAAGCAGGAAAAAGCAAAAAATTTCAGAATTGCACCTTGCAATGCGAAGAAACTACTGTTTGTGCATTCACAATATTCATTGATTTTTGCCATTGAAAAACATCATGTTATTCATATACCAGAAATGTTTGAAGCTACTGACTGAATGAAAAGAGCTGGCATCTCACTCTCTTTGAATCTTCTTTATCATGCTAAGAGGAGCAGGAAAAAGCAAAAAATTTCAGAATTGCTCCTTGCAATGCGGAGAAATTACTGTTTGTGCATTTACAATATTCATTGATTTTTGCCATTGAAAAACGTCCAGAAATGTTTGAAGCTACTGACTGAATGAAAAGAGCTGGCATCTCACTCTCTTTGAATCTTCTTTATCATGCTAAGAGGAGCATTAAAAAGCAAAAAATTTCAGAATTGCACCTTGCAATGCGGAGAAATTACTGTTTGTGCATTTACAATATTCATTGATTTTTGCCATTGAAAAACGTCCAGAAATGTTTGAAGCTACTGACTGAATGAAAAGAGCTGGCATCTCACTCTCTTTGAATCTTCTTTATCTTGCTAAGAGGAGCAGGAAAAAGCAAAAAATTTCAGAATTGCACCTTGCAATGCTGAGAAATTACTGTTTGTGCATTCACATTATTCATTGATTTTTGCCATTGAAAAACATCATGATATTCATATACCAGAAATGTTTGAAGCTACTGACTGAATGAAAGGAGCTGGCATCTCACTCTCTTTGAATCTTCTTTACCATGCTAAGAGAAGCAGGAAAAAGCAAAAAATTTCAGAACTGCACCTTGCAATGCTGAGAAATTACTGTTTGCGCATTTACAATATTCATTGATTTTTGCCATTGAAAAACGTCCAGAAATGTTTGAAGCTACTGACTGAATGAAAGGAGCTGGCATCTCACTCTCTTTGAATCTTCTTTATCATGCTAAGAGGAGCACGAAAAAGCAAAAAATTTCAGAATTGCACCTTGCAATGCGGAGAAATTACTGTTTGTGCATTTACAATATTCATTGATTTTTGCCATTGAAAAACATCATGTTATTCATATACCAGAAATGTTTGAAGCTACTGACTGAATGAAAGGAGCTGGCATCTCACTCTCTTTGAATCTTCTTTATCATGCTAAGAGGAGCAGGAAAAAGCAAAAAATTTCAGAATTGCACCTTGCAATGCGGAGAAATTACTGTTTGTGCCTTCACATTATTCATTGATTTTTGCCATTGAAAAACATCATGTTATTCATATACCAGAAATGTTTGAAGCTACTGACTGAAGGAAAAGAGCAGGCATCTCACTCTCTTTGAATCTTCTTTATCATGCTAAGAGGAGCAGGAAAAAGCAAAAAATTTCAGAATTGCACCTTGCAATGCGGAGAAATTACTGTTTGTGCATTTACAATATTCATTGATTTTTGCCATTGAAAAACATCCAGAAATGTTTGAAGCTACTGACTGAATGAAAGTAGCTGGCATCTCACTCTCTTTGAATCTTCTTTATCATGCTAAGAGGAGCAGGAAAAAGCAAAAAATTTCAGAATTGCACCTTGCAATGCGGAGAAATTACTGTTTGTGCATTCACATTATTCATTGATTTTTGCCATTGAAAAACATCATGTTATTCACATACCAGAAATGTTTGAAGCTACTGACTGAATGAAAGGAGCTGGCATCTCACTCTCTTTGAATCTTCTTTATCATGCTAAGAGGAGCAGGAAAAAGCAAAAAATTTCAGAATTGCACCTTGCAATGCGTAGAAATTACTCTTTGTGCATTCACATTATTCATTGATTTTTGCCATTGAAAAACATCATGTTATTCATATACCAGAAATGTTTGAAGCTACTGACTGAATGAAAGGAGCTGGCATCTCACTCTCTTTGAATCTTCTTTATCATGCTAAGAGGAGCAGGAAAAAGGAAAAAATTTCAGAATTGCACCTTGCAATGCGGAGAAATTACTGTTTGTGCATTCACATTATTCATTGATTTTTGCCATTGAAAAACATCATGTTATTCATATACCAGAAATGTTTGAAGCTACTGACTGAATGAAAAGAGCTGGCATCTCACTCTCTTTGAATCTTCTTTATCATGCTAAGAGGAGCAGGAAAAAGCAAAAAATTTCAGAATTGCTCCTTGCAATGCGGAGAAATTACTGTTTGTGCATTTACAATATTCATTGATTTTTGCCATTGAAAAACGTCCAGAAATGTTTGAAGCTACTGACTGAATGAAAGGAGCTGGCATCTCACTCTCTTTGAATCTTCTTTATCATGCTAAGAGGAGCAGGAAAAAGCAAAAAATTTCAGAATTGCACCTTGCAATGTGGAGAAATTACCGTTTGTGCATTCACATTATTCATTGATTTTTGCCATTGAAAAACATCATGTTATTCATATACCAGAAATGTTTGAAGCTACTGACTGAATGAAAGGAGCTGGCATCTCACTCTCTTTGAATCTTCTTTATCATGCTAAGAGGAGCAGGAAAAAGCAAAAAAATTTCAGAATTGCACCTTGCAATGCGGAGAAATTACTGTTTGTGCATTTACAATATTCATTGATTTTTGCCTTTGAAAAACGTCCAGAAATGTTTGAAGCTACTGACTGAATGAAAGGAGCTGGCATCTCACTCTCTTTGAATCTTCTTTATCATGCTAAGAGGAGCAGGAAAAAGCAAAAAATTTCAGAATTGCACCTTGCAATGCGGAGAAATTACTGTTTGTGCATTCACATTATTCATTGATTTTTGCCATTGAAAAACATCATGTTATTCATATACCAGAAATTTTTGAAGCTACTGACTGAATGAAAGGAGCTGGCATCTTACTCTCTCTTTGAATATTCTTTATCATGCTAAGAGGAGCAGGAAAAAGCAAAAAATTTCAGGATTGCACCTTGCAATGCGGAGAAATTACTGTTTGTGCATTCACATTATTCATTGATTTTTGCCATTGAAAAACGTCCAGAAATGTTTGAAGCTACTGACTGAATGAAAAGAGCTGGCATCTCACTCTCTTTGAATCTTCTTTATCATGCTAAGAGGAGCAGGAAAAAGCAAAAAATTTCAGAATTGCACCTTGCAATGCGGAGAAATTACTGTTTGTGCATTCACATTATTCATTGATTTTTGCCATTGAAAAACATCATGTTATTTATATACCAGAAATGTTTGAAGCTACTGACTGAATGAAAAAGAGCTGGCATCTCAATCTCTTTGAATCTTCTTTATCATGCTAAGAGGAGCAGGAAAAAGCAAAAAATTTCAGAATTGCACCTTGCAATGCGGAGAAATTACTGTTTGTGCATTTACAATATTCATTGATTTTTGCCATTGAAAAACGTCCAGAAATGTTTGAAGCTACTGACTGAATGAAAGGTGCTGGCATCTCACTCTCTTTGAATCTTCTTTATCATGCTAAGAGGAGCAGGAAAAAGCAAAAAATTTCAGAATTGCACCTTGCAATGCGGAGAAATTACTGTTTGTGCATTCACATTATTCATTGATTTTTGCCATTGAAAAACATCATGTTATTCATATACCAGAAATGTTTGAAGCTACTGACTGAATGAAAGGAGCTGGCATCTCACTCTCTTTGAATCTTCTTTATCATGCTAAGAGGAGCAGGAAAAAGCAAAAAATTTCAGAATTGCACCTTGCAATATGGAGAAATTACTGTTTGTGCATTTACAATAATCATTGATTTTTGCCATTGAAAAACATCATGTTATTCATATACCAGAAATGTTTGAAGCTACTGACTGAATGAAAGGAGCTGGCATCTCACTCTCTTTGAATCTTCTTTATCATGCTAAGAGGAGCAGGAAAAAGCCCAAAATTTCAGAATTGCACCTTGCAATGCGGAGAAATTACTGTTTGTGCATTTACAATATTCATTGATTTTTGCCATTGAAAAACGTCCAGAAATGTTTGAAGCTACTGACTGAATGAAAAGAGCTGGCATCTCACTCTCTTCGAATCTTCTTTATCATGCTAAGAGGAGCAGGAAAAAGCAAAAAATTTCAGAATTGCACCTTGCAATGCGGAGAAATTACTGTTTGTGCATTTACAATATTCATTGATTTTTGCCATTGAAAAATGTCCAGAAATGTTTGAAGCTTCTGACTGAATGAAAGGAGCCGGCATCTCACTCTCTTTGAATCTTCTTTATCATGCTAAGAGGAGCAGGAAAAAGCAAAAAATTTCAGAATTGCACCTTGCAATGCGGAGAAATTACTGTTTGTGCATTCACATTATTCATTGATTTTTGCCATTGAAAAACATCATGTTATTCATATACCAGAAATGTTTGAAGCTACTGACTGAAGGAAAAGAGCAGGCATCTCACTCTCTTTGAATCTTCTTTATCATGCTAAGAGGAGCAGGAAAAAGCAAAAAATTTCAGAATTGCACCTTGCAATGCGGAGAAATTACTGTTTGTGCATTTACAATATTCATTGATTTTTGCCATTGAAAAACATCCAGAAATGTTTGAAGCTACTGACTGAATGAAAGTAGCTGGCATCTCACTCTCTTTGAATCTTCTTTATCATGCTAAGAGGAGCAGGAAAAAGCAAAAAATTTCAGAATTGCACCTTGCAATGCGGAGAAATTACTGTTTGTGCATTCACATTATTCATTGATTTTTGCCATTGAAAAACATCATGTTATTCACATACCAGAAATGTTTGAAGCTACTGACTGAATGAAAGGAGCTGGCATCTCACTCTCTTTGAATCTTCTTTATCATGCTAAGAGGAGCAGGAAAAAGCAAAAAATTTCAGAATTGCACCTTGCAATGCGTAGAAATTACTCTTTGTGCATTCACATTATTCATTGATTTTTGCCATTGAAAAACATCATGTTATTCATATACCAGAAATGTTTGAAGCTACTGACTGAATGAAAGGAGCTGGCATCTCACTCTCTTTGAATCTTCTTTATCATGCTAAGAGGAGCAGGAAAAAGGAAAAAATTTCAGAATTGCACCTTGCAATGCGGAGAAATTACTGTTTGTGCATTCACATTATTCATTGATTTTTGCCATTGAAAAACATCATGTTATTCATATACCAGAAATGTTTGAAGCTACTGACTGAATGAAAAGAGCTGGCATCTCACTCTCTTTGAATCTTCTTTATCATGCTAAGAGGAGCAGGAAAAAGCAAAAAATTTCAGAATTGCTCCTTGCAATGCGGAGAAATTACTGTTTGTGCATTTACAATATTCATTGATTTTTGCCATTGAAAAACGTCCAGAAATGTTTGAAGCTACTGACTGAATGAAAGGAGCTGGCATCTCACTCTCTTTGAATCTTCTTTATCATGCTAAGAGGAGCAGGAAAAAGCAAAAAATTTCAGAATTGCACCTTGCAATGTGGAGAAATTACCGTTTGTGCATTCACATTATTCATTGATTTTTGCCATTGAAAAACATCATGTTATTCATATACCAGAAATGTTTGAAGCTACTGACTGAATGAAAGGAGCTGGCATCTCACTCTCTTTGAATCTTCTTTATCATGCTAAGAGGAGCAGGAAAAAGCAAAAAAATTTCAGAATTGCACCTTGCAATGCGGAGAAATTACTGTTTGTGCATTTACAATATTCATTGATTTTTGCCTTTGAAAAACGTCCAGAAATGTTTGAAGCTACTGACTGAATGAAAGGAGCTGGCATCTCACTCTCTTTGAATCTTCTTTATCATGCTAAGAGGAGCAGGAAAAAGCAAAAAATTTCAGAATTGCACCTTGCAATGCGGAGAAATTACTGTTTGTGCATTCACATTATTCATTGATTTTTGCCATTGAAAAACATCATGTTATTCATATACCAGAAATTTTTGAAGCTACTGACTGAATGAAAGGAGCTGGCATCTTACTCTCTCTTTGAATATTCTTTATCATGCTAAGAGGAGCAGGAAAAAGCAAAAAATTTCAGGATTGCACCTTGCAATGCGGAGAAATTACTGTTTGTGCATTCACATTATTCATTGATTTTTGCCATTGAAAAACGTCCAGAAATGTTTGAAGCTACTGACTGAATGAAAAGAGCTGGCATCTCACTCTCTTTGAATCTTCTTTATCATGCTAAGAGGAGCAGGAAAAAGCAAAAAATTTCAGAATTGCACCTTGCAATGCGGAGAAATTACTGTTTGTGCATTCACATTATTCATTGATTTTTGCCATTGAAAAACATCATGTTATTTATATACCAGAAATGTTTGAAGCTACTGACTGAATGAAAAAGAGCTGGCATCTCAATCTCTTTGAATCTTCTTTATCATGCTAAGAGGAGCAGGAAAAAGCAAAAAATTTCAGAATTGCACCTTGCAATGCGGAGAAATTACTGTTTGTGCATTTACAATATTCATTGATTTTTGCCATTGAAAAACGTCCAGAAATGTTTGAAGCTACTGACTGAATGAAAGGTGCTGGCATCTCAATCTCTTTGAATCTTCTTTATCATGCTAAGAGGAGCAGGAAAAAGCAAAAAATTTCAGAATTGCACCTTGCAATGCGGAGAAATTACTGTTTGTGCATTCACATTATTCATTGATTTTTGCCATTGAAAAACATCATGTTATTCATATACCAGAAATGTTTGAAGCTACTGACTGAATGAAAGGAGCTGGCATCTCACTCTCTTTGAATCTTCTTTATCATGCTAAGAGGAGCAGGAAAAAGCAAAAAATTTCAGAATTGCACCTTGCAATATGGAGAAATTACTGTTTGTGCATTTACAATAATCATTGATTTTTGCCATTGAAAAACATCATGTTATTCATATACCAGAAATGTTTGAAGCTACTGACTGAATGAAAGGAGCTGGCATCTCACTCTCTTTGAATCTTCTTTATCATGCTAAGAGGAGCAGGAAAAAGCCCAAAATTTCAGAATTGCACCTTGCAATGCGGAGAAATTACTGTTTGTGCATTTACAATATTCATTGATTTTTGCCATTGAAAAACGTCCAGAAATGTTTGAAGCTACTGACTGAATGAAAAGAGCTGGCATCTCACTCTCTTCGAATCTTCTTTATCATGCTAAGAGGAGCAGGAAAAAGCAAAAAATTTCAGAATTGCACCTTGCAATGCGGAGAAATTACTGTTTGTGCATTTACAATATTCATTGATTTTTGCCATTGAAAAATGTCCAGAAATGTTTGAAGCTTCTGACTGAATGAAAGGAGCCGGCATCTCACTCTCTTTGAATCTTCTTTATCATGCTAAGAGGAGCAGGAAAAAGCAAAAAATTTCAGAATTGCACCTTGCAATGCGGAGAAATTACTGTTTGTGCATTCACATTATTCATTGATTTTTGCCATTGAAAAACATCATGTTATTTATATACCAGAAATGTTTGAAGCTACTGACTGAATGAAAAAGAGCTGGCATCTCAATCTCTTTGAATCTTCTTTATCATGCTAAGAGGAGCAGGAAAAAGCAAAAAATTTCAGAATTGCACCTTGCAATGCGGAGAAATTACTGTTTGTGCATTTACAATATTCATTGATTTTTGCCATTGAAAAACGTCCAGAAATGTTTGAAGCTACTGACTGAATGAAAGGAGCTGGCATCTCACTCTCTTTGAATCTTCTTTATCATGCTAAGAGGAGCAGGAAAAAGCAAAAAATTTCAGAATTGCACCTTGCAATGCGGAGAAATTACTGTTTGTGCATTCACATTATTCATTGATTTTTGCCATTGAAAAACATCATGTTATTCATATACCAGAAATGTTTGAAGCTACTGACTGAATGAAAGGAGCTGGCATCTCACTCTCTTTGAATCTTCTTTATCATGCTAAGAGGAGCAGGAAAAAGCAAAAAATTTCAGAATTGCACCTTGCAATATGGAGAAATTACTGTTTGTGCATTCACATTATTCATTGATTTTTGCCATTGAAAAACATCATGTTATTCATATACCAGAAATGTTTGAAGCTACTGACTGAATGAAAGGAGCTGGCATCTCACTCTCTTTGAATCTTCTTTATCATGCTAAGAGGAGCAGGAAAAAGCAAAAAATTTCAGAATTGCACCTTACAATGCGGAGAAATTACTGTTTGTGCATTCTCATTATTCATTGATTTTTGCCATTGAAAAACATCATGTTATTTATATACCAGAAATGTTTGAAGCTACTGACTGAATGAAAAAGAGCTGGCATCTCAATCTCTTTGAATCTTCTTTATCATGCTAAGAGGAGCAGGAAAAAGCAAAAAATTTCAGAATTGCACCTTGCAATGCGGAGAAATTACTGTTTGTGCATTTACAATATTCATTGATTTTTGCCATTGAAAAACGTCCAGAAATGTTTGAAGCTACTGACTGAATGAAAGGTGCTGGCATCTCACTCTCTTTGAATCTTCTTTATCATGCTAAGAGGAGCAGGAAAAAGCAAAAAATTTCAGAATTGCACCTTGCAATGCGGAGAAATTACTGTTTGTGCATTCACATTATTCATTGATTTTTGCCATTGAAAAACATCATGTTATTCATATACCAGAAATGTTTGAAGCTACTGACTGAATGAAAGGAGCTGGCATCTCACTCTCTTTGAATCTTCTTTATCATGCTAAGAGGAGCAGGAAAAAGCAAAAAATTTCAGAATTGCACCTTGCAATATGGAGAAATTACTGTTTGTGCATTTACAATAATCATTGATTTTTGCCATTGAAAAACATCATGTTATTCATATACCAGAAATGTTTGAAGCTACTGACTGAATGAAAGGAGCTGGCATCTCACTCTCTTTGAATCTTCTTTATCATGCTAAGAGGAGCAGGAAAAAGCCCAAAATTTCAGAATTGCACCTTGCAATGCGGAGAAATTACTGTTTGTGCATTTACAATATTCATTGATTTTTGCCATTGAAAAACGTCCAGAAATGTTTGAAGCTACTGACTGAATGAAAAGAGCTGGCATCTCACTCTCTTCGAATCTTCTTTATCATGCTAAGAGGAGCAGGAAAAAGCAAAAAATTTCAGAATTGCACCTTGCAATGCGGAGAAATTACTGTTTGTGCATTTACAATATTCATTGATTTTTGCCATTGAAAAATGTCCAGAAATGTTTGAAGCTTCTGACTGAATGAAAGGAGCCGGCATCTCACTCTCTTTGAATCTTCTTTATCATGCTAAGAGGAGCAGGAAAAAGCAAAAAATTTCAGAATTGCACCTTGCAATGCGGAGAAATTACTGTTTGTGCATTCACATTATTCATTGATTTTTGCCATTGAAAAACATCATGTTATTCATATACCAGAAATGTTTGAAGCTACTGACTGAAGGAAAAGAGCAGGCATCTCACTCTCTTTGAATCTTCTTTATCATGCTAAGAGGAGCAGGAAAAAGCAAAAAATTTCAGAATTGCACCTTGCAATGCGGAGAAATTACTGTTTGTGCATTTACAATATTCATTGATTTTTGCCATTGAAAAACATCCAGAAATGTTTGAAGCTACTGACTGAATGAAAGTAGCTGGCATCTCACTCTCTTTGAATCTTCTTTATCATGCTAAGAGGAGCAGGAAAAAGCAAAAAATTTCAGAATTGCACCTTGCAATGCGGAGAAATTACTGTTTGTGCATTCACATTATTCATTGATTTTTGCCATTGAAAAACATCATGTTATTCACATACCAGAAATGTTTGAAGCTACTGACTGAATGAAAGGAGCTGGCATCTCACTCTCTTTGAATCTTCTTTATCATGCTAAGAGGAGCAGGAAAAAGCAAAAAATTTCAGAATTGCACCTTGCAATGCGTAGAAATTACTCTTTGTGCATTCACATTATTCATTGATTTTTGCCATTGAAAAACATCATGTTATTCATATACCAGAAATGTTTGAAGCTACTGACTGAATGAAAGGAGCTGGCATCTCACTCTCTTTGAATCTTCTTTATCATGCTAAGAGGAGCAGGAAAAAGGAAAAAATTTCAGAATTGCACCTTGCAATGCGGAGAAATTACTGTTTGTGCATTCACATTATTCATTGATTTTTGCCATTGAAAAACATCATGTTATTCATATACCAGAAATGTTTGAAGCTACTGACTGAATGAAAAGAGCTGGCATCTCACTCTCTTTGAATCTTCTTTATCATGCTAAGAGGAGCAGGAAAAAGCAAAAAATTTCAGAATTGCTCCTTGCAATGCGGAGAAATTACTGTTTGTGCATTTACAATATTCATTGATTTTTGCCATTGAAAAACGTCCAGAAATGTTTGAAGCTACTGACTGAATGAAAGGAGCTGGCATCTCACTCTCTTTGAATCTTCTTTATCATGCTAAGAGGAGCAGGAAAAAGCAAAAAATTTCAGAATTGCACCTTGCAATGTGGAGAAATTACCGTTTGTGCATTCACATTATTCATTGATTTTTGCCATTGAAAAACATCATGTTATTCATATACCAGAAATGTTTGAAGCTACTGACTGAATGAAAGGAGCTGGCATCTCACTCTCTTTGAATCTTCTTTATCATGCTAAGAGGAGCAGGAAAAAGCAAAAAAATTTCAGAATTGCACCTTGCAATGCGGAGAAATTACTGTTTGTGCATTTACAATATTCATTGATTTTTGCCTTTGAAAAACGTCCAGAAATGTTTGAAGCTACTGACTGAATGAAAGGAGCTGGCATCTCACTCTCTTTGAATCTTCTTTATCATGCTAAGAGGAGCAGGAAAAAGCAAAAAATTTCAGAATTGCACCTTGCAATGCGGAGAAATTACTGTTTGTGCATTCACATTATTCATTGATTTTTGCCATTGAAAAACATCATGTTATTCATATACCAGAAATTTTTGAAGCTACTGACTGAATGAAAGGAGCTGGCATCTTACTCTCTCTTTGAATATTCTTTATCATGCTAAGAGGAGCAGGAAAAAGCAAAAAATTTCAGGATTGCACCTTGCAATGCGGAGAAATTACTGTTTGTGCATTCACATTATTCATTGATTTTTGCCATTGAAAAACGTCCAGAAATGTTTGAAGCTACTGACTGAATGAAAAGAGCTGGCATCTCACTCTCTTTGAATCTTCTTTATCATGCTAAGAGGAGCAGGAAAAAGCAAAAAATTTCAGAATTGCACCTTGCAATGCGGAGAAATTACTGTTTGTGCATTCACATTATTCATTGATTTTTGCCATTGAAAAACATCATGTTATTTATATACCAGAAATGTTTGAAGCTACTGACTGAATGAAAAAGAGCTGGCATCTCAATCTCTTTGAATCTTCTTTATCATGCTAAGAGGAGCAGGAAAAAGCAAAAAATTTCAGAATTGCACCTTGCAATGCGGAGAAATTACTGTTTGTGCATTTACAATATTCATTGATTTTTGCCATTGAAAAACGTCCAGAAATGTTTGAAGCTACTGACTGAATGAAAGGTGCTGGCATCTCACTCTCTTTGAATCTTCTTTATCATGCTAAGAGGAGCAGGAAAAAGCAAAAAATTTCAGAATTGCACCTTGCAATGCGGAGAAATTACTGTTTGTGCATTCACATTATTCATTGATTTTTGCCATTGAAAAACATCATGTTATTCATATACCAGAAATGTTTGAAGCTACTGACTGAATGAAAGGAGCTGGCATCTCACTCTCTTTGAATCTTCTTTATCATGCTAAGAGGAGCAGGAAAAAGCAAAAAATTTCAGAATTGCACCTTGCAATATGGAGAAATTACTGTTTGTGCATTTACAATAATCATTGATTTTTGCCATTGAAAAACATCATGTTATTCATATACCAGAAATGTTTGAAGCTACTGACTGAATGAAAGGAGCTGGCATCTCACTCTCTTTGAATCTTCTTTATCATGCTAAGAGGAGCAGGAAAAAGCCCAAAATTTCAGAATTGCACCTTGCAATGCGGAGAAATTACTGTTTGTGCATTTACAATATTCATTGATTTTTGCCATTGAAAAACGTCCAGAAATGTTTGAAGCTACTGACTGAATGAAAAGAGCTGGCATCTCACTCTCTTCGAATCTTCTTTATCATGCTAAGAGGAGCAGGAAAAAGCAAAAAATTTCAGAATTGCACCTTGCAATGCGGAGAAATTACTGTTTGTGCATTTACAATATTCATTGATTTTTGCCATTGAAAAATGTCCAGAAATGTTTGAAGCTTCTGACTGAATGAAAGGAGCCGGCATCTCACTCTCTTTGAATCTTCTTTATCATGCTAAGAGGAGCAGGAAAAAGCAAAAAATTTCAGAATTGCACCTTGCAATGCGGAGAAATTACTGTTTGTGCATTCACATTATTCATTGATTTTTGCCATTGAAAAACATCATGTTATTTATATACCAGAAATGTTTGAAGCTACTGACTGAATGAAAAAGAGCTGGCATCTCAATCTCTTTGAATCTTCTTTATCATGCTAAGAGGAGCAGGAAAAAGCAAAAAATTTCAGAATTGCACCTTGCAATGCGGAGAAATTACTGTTTGTGCATTTACAATATTCATTGATTTTTGCCATTGAAAAACGTCCAGAAATGTTTGAAGCTACTGACTGAATGAAAGGAGCTGGCATCTCACTCTCTTTGAATCTTCTTTATCATGCTAAGAGGAGCAGGAAAAAGCAAAAAATTTCAGAATTGCACCTTGCAATGCGGAGAAATTACTGTTTGTGCATTCACATTATTCATTGATTTTTGCCATTGAAAAACATCATGTTATTCATATACCAGAAATGTTTGAAGCTACTGACTGAATGAAAGGAGCTGGCATCTCACTCTCTTTGAATCTTCTTTATCATGCTAAGAGGAGCAGGAAAAAGCAAAAAATTTCAGAATTGCACCTTGCAATATGGAGAAATTACTGTTTGTGCATTCACATTATTCATTGATTTTTGCCATTGAAAAACATCATGTTATTCATATACCAGAAATGTTTGAAGCTACTGACTGAATGAAAGGAGCTGGCATCTCACTCTCTTTGAATCTTCTTTATCATGCTAAGAGGAGCAGGAAAAAGCAAAAAATTTCAGAATTGCACCTTACAATGCGGAGAAATTACTGTTTGTGCATTCTCATTATTCATTGATTTTTGCCATTGAAAAACATCATGTTATTTATATACCAGAAATGTTTGAAGCTACTGACTGAATGAAAAAGAGCTGGCATCTCAATCTCTTTGAATCTTCTTTATCATGCTAAGAGGAGCAGGAAAAAGCAAAAAATTTCAGAATTGCACCTTGCAATGCGGAGAAATTACTGTTTGTGCATTTACAATATTCATTGATTTTTGCCATTGAAAAATGTCCAGAAATGTTTGAAGCTACTGACTGAATGAAAGGAGCTGGCATCTCACTCTCTTTGAATCTTCTTTATCATGCTAAGAGGAGCAGGAAAAAGCAAAAAATTTCAGAATTGCACCTTGCAATGCGGAGAAATTACTGTTTGTGCATTCACATTATTCATTGATTTTTGCCATTGAAAAACATCATGTTATTCATATACCAGAAATGTTTGAAGCTACTGACTGAATGAAAGGAGCTGGCATCTCACTCTCTTTGAATCTTCTTTATCATGCTAAGAGGAGCAGGAAAAAGCAAAAAATTTCAGAATTGCACCTTGCAATATGGAGAAATTACTGTTTGTGCATTCACATTATTCATTGATTTTTGCCATTGAAAAACATCATGTTATTCATATACCAGAAATGTTTGAAGCTACTGACTGAATGAAAGGAGCTGGCATCTTATTCTGTCTTTGAATCTTCTTTATCATGCGAAGAGGAGCAGGAAAAAGCAAAAAAATTTAGAATTGCACCTTGCAATGCGGAGAAATTACTGTTTGTGCATTTACAATATTCATTGATTTTTGCCATTGAAAAACGTCCAGAAATGTTTGAAGCTACTGACTGAATGAAAAGAGCTGGCATCTCACTCTCTTTGAATCTTCTTTATCATGCTAAGAGGAGCAGGAAAAAGCAAAAAATTTCAGAATTGCACCTTGCAATGCGGAGAAATTACTGTTTGTGCATTTACAATATTCATTGATTTTTGCCATTGAAAAACGTCCAGAAATGTTTGAAGCTTCTGACTGAATGAAAGGAGCTGGCATCTCACTCTCTTTGAATCTTCTTTATCATGCTAAGAGGAGCAGGAAAAAGCAAAAAATTTCAGAATTGCACCTTGCAATGCGGAGAAATTACTGTTTGTGCATTCACATTATTCATTGATTTTTGCCATTGAAAAACATCATGTTATTCATATACCAGAAATGTTTGAAGCTACTGACTGAATGAAAAGAGCTGGCATCTCACTCTCTTTGAATCTTCTTCATCATGCTAAGAGGAGCAGGAAAAAGCAAAAAATTTCAGAATTGCTCCTTGCAATGCGGAGAAATTACTGTTTGTGCATTTACAATATTCATTGATTTTTGCCATTGAAAAACGTCCAGAAATGTTTGAAGCTACTGACTGAATGAGAGGAGCTGGCATCTCACTCTCTTTGAATCTTCTTTATCATGCTAAGAGGAGCAGGAAAAAGCAAAAAATTTCAGAATTGCACCTTGCAATGTGGAGAAATTACTGTTTGTGCATTCACATTATTCATTGATTTTTGCCATTGAAAAACGTCCAGAAATGTTTGAAGCTACTGACTGAATGAAAGGAGCTGGCATCTCACTCTCTTTGAATCTTCTTTATCATGCTAAGAGGAGCAGGAAAAAGCAAAAAATTTCAGAATTGCACCTTGCAATGCGGAGAAATTACTGTTTGTGCATTCACATTATTCATTGATTTTTGCCATTGAAAAACATCATGTTATTCATATACCAGAAATGTTTGAAGCTACTGACTGAATGAAAAGAGCTGGCATCTCACTCTCTTTGAATCTTCTTCATCATGCTAAGAGGAGCAGGAAAAAGCAAAAAATTTCAGAATTGCTCCTTGCAATGCGGAGAAATTACTGTTTGTGCATTTACAATATTCATTGATTTTTGCCATTGAAAAACGTCCAGAAATGTTTGAAGCTACTGACTGAATGAGAGGAGCTGGCATCTCACTCTCTTTGAATCTTCTTTATCATGCTAAGAGGAGCAGGAAAAAGCAAAAAATTTCAGAATTGCACCTTGCAATGTGGAGAAATTACTGTTTGTGCATTCACATTATTCATTGATTTTTGCCATTGAAAAACGTCCAGAAATGTTTGAAGCTACTGACTGAATGAAAGGAGCTGGCATCTCACTCTCTTTGAATCTTCTTTATCATGCTAAGAGGAGCAGGAAAAAGCAAAAAATTTCAGAATTGCACCTTGCAATGCGGAGAAATTACTGTTTGTGCATTTACAATATTCATTGATTTTTGCAATTGAAAAACGTCCAGAAATGTTTGAAGCTACTGACTGAATGAAAGGAGCTGGCATCTCACTCTCTTTGAACCTTCTTTATCATGCTAAGAGGAGCAGGAAAAAGCAAAAAATTTCAGAATTGCACCTTGCAATGCGGAGAAATTACTGTTTGTGCATTCACATTATTCATTGATTTTTGCCATTGAAAAACATCATGTTATTCCTATACCAGAAATTTTTGAAGCTACTGACTGAATGAAAGGAGCTGGCATCTCACTCTCTTTGAATCTTCTTTATCATGCTAAGAGGAGCAGGAAAAAGCCAAAAATTTCAGAATTGCACCTTGCAATGCGGAGAAATTACTGTTTGTGCATTTACTATATTCATTGATTTTTGCCATTGAAAAACGTCCAGAAATGTTTGAAGCTACTGACTGAATGAAAAGAGCTGGCATCTCACTCTCTTTGAATCTTCTTTATCATGCTAAGAGGAGCAGGAAAAAGCAAAAAATTTCAGAATTGCACCTTGCAATGCGGAGAAATTACTGTTTGTGCATTTACAATATTCATTGATTTTTGCCATTGAAAAACGTCATGAAATGTTTGAAGCTACTGACTGAATGAAAGGAGCTGACATCTCACTCTCTTTGAATCTTCTTTATCATGCTAAAAGGAGCAGGAAAAAGCAAAAAATTTCAGAATTGCACCTTGCAATGCGGAGAAATTACTGTTTGTGCATTCACATTATTCATTGATTTTTGCCATTGAAAAACGTCCAGAAATGTTTGAAGCTGCTGACTGAATGAAAGGAGCTGGCATCTCACTCTCTTTGAATCTTCTTTATCATGCTAAGAGGAGCAGGAAAAAGCAAAAAATTTCAGAATTGCACCTTGCAATGCGGAGAAATTACTGTTTGTGCATTCACATTATTCATTGATTTTTGCCATTCAAAAACATCATGTTATTCATATACCAGAACTGTTTGAATCTACTGACTGAATAAAAAGAGCTGGCATCTCACTCTCTTTGAATCTTCTTTATCATGCTAATAGGAGCAGGAAAAAGCAAAAAATTTCAGAATTGCACCTTGCAATGCGGAGAAATTACTGTTTGTGCATTTACAATATTCATTGATTTTTGCCATTGAAAAACGTCCAGAAATGTTTGAAGCTACTGACTGAATGAAAAGAGCTGGCATCTCACTCTCTTTGAATCTTCTTTATCATGCGAAGAGGAGCAGGAAAAAGGAAAAAATTTCAGAATTGCACCTTGCAATGCGGAGAAATTACTGTTTGTGCATTCACATTATTCATTGATTTTTGCCATTGAAAAACATCATGTTATTCATATACCAGAAATGTTTGAAGCTACTGACTGAATGAAAGGAGCTGGCATCTTATTCTGTCTTTGAATCTTCTTTATCATGCGAAGAGGAGCAGGAAAAAGCAAAAAAATTTAGAATTGCACCTTGCAATGCGGAGAAATTACTGTTTGTGCATTTACAATATTCATTGATTTTTGCCATTGAAAAACGTCCAGAAATGTTTGAAGCTACTGACTGAATGAAAAGAGCTGGCATCTCACTCTCTTTGAATCTTCTTTATCATGCTAAGAGGAGCAGGAAAAAGCAAAAAATTTCAGAATTGCACCTTGCAATGCGGAGAAATTACTGTTTGTGCATTTACAATATTCATTGATTTTTGCCATTGAAAAACGTCCAGAAATGTTTGAAGCTTCTGACTGAATGAAAGGAGCTGGCATCTCACTCTCTTTGAATCTTCTTTATCATGCTAAGAGGAGCAGGAAAAAGCAAAAAATTTCAGAATTGCACCTTGCAATGCGGAGAAATTACTGTTTGTGCATTCACATTATTCATTGATTTTTGCCATTGAAAAACATCATGTTATTCATATACCAGAAATGTTTGAAGCTACTGACTGAATGAAAAGAGCTGGCATCTCACTCTCTTTGAATCTTCTTCATCATGCTAAGAGGAGCAGGAAAAAGCAAAAAATTTCAGAATTGCTCCTTGCAATGCGGAGAAATTACTGTTTGTGCATTTACAATATTCATTGATTTTTGCCATTGAAAAACGTCCAGAAATGTTTGAAGCTACTGACTGAATGAGAGGAGCTGGCATCTCACTCTCTTTGAATCTTCTTTATCATGCTAAGAGGAGCAGGAAAAAGCAAAAAATTTCAGAATTGCACCTTGCAATGTGGAGAAATTACTGTTTGTGCATTCACATTATTCATTGATTTTTGCCATTGAAAAACGTCCAGAAATGTTTGAAGCTACTGACTGAATGAAAGGAGCTGGCATCTCACTCTCTTTGAATCTTCTTTATCATGCTAAGAGGAGCAGGAAAAAGCAAAAAATTTCAGAATTGCACCTTGCAATGCGGAGAAATTACTGTTTGTGCATTCACATTATTCATTGATTTTTGCCATTGAAAAACATCATGTTATTCATATACCAGAAATGTTTGAAGCTACTGACTGAATGAAAAGAGCTGGCATCTCACTCTCTTTGAATCTTCTTCATCATGCTAAGAGGAGCAGGAAAAAGCAAAAAATTTCAGAATTGCTCCTTGCAATGCGGAGAAATTACTGTTTGTGCATTTACAATATTCATTGATTTTTGCCATTGAAAAACGTCCAGAAATGTTTGAAGCTACTGACTGAATGAGAGGAGCTGGCATCTCACTCTCTTTGAATCTTCTTTATCATGCTAAGAGGAGCAGGAAAAAGCAAAAAATTTCAGAATTGCACCTTGCAATGTGGAGAAATTACTGTTTGTGCATTCACATTATTCATTGATTTTTGCCATTGAAAAACGTCCAGAAATGTTTGAAGCTACTGACTGAATGAAAGGAGCTGGCATCTCACTCTCTTTGAATCTTCTTTATCATGCTAAGAGGAGCAGGAAAAAGCAAAAAATTTCAGAATTGCACCTTGCAATGCGGAGAAATTACTGTTTGTGCATTTACAATATTCATTGATTTTTGCAATTGAAAAACGTCCAGAAATGTTTGAAGCTACTGACTGAATGAAAGGAGCTGGCATCTCACTCTCTTTGAACCTTCTTTATCATGCTAAGAGGAGCAGGAAAAAGCAAAAAATTTCAGAATTGCACCTTGCAATGCGGAGAAATTACTGTTTGTGCATTCACATTATTCATTGATTTTTGCCATTGAAAAACATCATGTTATTCCTATACCAGAAATTTTTGAAGCTACTGACTGAATGAAAGGAGCTGGCATCTCACTCTCTTTGAATCTTCTTTATCATGCTAAGAGGAGCAGGAAAAAGCCAAAAATTTCAGAATTGCACCTTGCAATGCGGAGAAATTACTGTTTGTGCATTTACTATATTCATTGATTTTTGCCATTGAAAAACGTCCAGAAATGTTTGAAGCTACTGACTGAATGAAAAGAGCTGGCATCTCACTCTCTTTGAATCTTCTTTATCATGCTAAGAGGAGCAGGAAAAAGCAAAAAATTTCAGAATTGCACCTTGCAATGCGGAGAAATTACTGTTTGTGCATTTACAATATTCATTGATTTTTGCCATTGAAAAACGTCATGAAATGTTTGAAGCTACTGACTGAATGAAAGGAGCTGACATCTCACTCTCTTTGAATCTTCTTTATCATGCTAAAAGGAGCAGGAAAAAGCAAAAAATTTCAGAATTGCACCTTGCAATGCGGAGAAATTACTGTTTGTGCATTCACATTATTCATTGATTTTTGCCATTGAAAAACGTCCAGAAATGTTTGAAGCTGCTGACTGAATGAAAGGAGCTGGCATCTCACTCTCTTTGAATCTTCTTTATCATGCTAAGAGGAGCAGGAAAAAGCAAAAAATTTCAGAATTGCACCTTGCAATGCGGAGAAATTACTGTTTGTGCATTCACATTATTCATTGATTTTTGCCATTCAAAAACATCATGTTATTCATATACCAGAACTGTTTGAATCTACTGACTGAATAAAAAGAGCTGGCATCTCACTCTCTTTGAATCTTCTTTATCATGCTAATAGGAGCAGGAAAAAGCAAAAAATTTCAGAATTGCACCTTGCAATGCGGAGAAATTACTGTTTGTGCATTTACAATATTCATTGATTTTTGCCATTGAAAAACGTCCAGAAATGTTTGAAGCTACTGACTGAATGAAAAGAGCTGGCATCTCACTCTCTTTGAATCTTCTTTATCATGCGAAGAGGAGCAGGAAAAAGGAAAAAATTTCAGAATTGCACCTTGCAATGCGGAGAAATTACTGTTTGTGCATTCACATTATTCATTGATTTTTGCCATTGAAAAACGTCCAGAAATGTTTGAAGCTACTGACTGAATGAAAAGAGCTGGCATCTCACTCTCTTTGAATCTTCTTTATCATGCTAAGAGGAGCAGGAAAAAGCAAAAAATTTCAGAATTGCACCTTGAAATGCGGAGAAATTACTGTTTGTGCATTCACATTATTCATTGATTTTTGCCATTGAAAAACATCATGTTATTCATATACCAGAAATGTTTGAAGCTAATGACTGAATGAAAAGAGCTGGCATCTCACTCTCTTTGAATCTTTTTTATCATGCTAAGAGGAGCAGGAAAAAGCAAAAAATTTCAGAATTGCACCTTGCAATGCGGAGAAATTACTGTTTGTGCATTTACAATATTCATTGATTTTTGCCATTGAAAAACGTCCAGAAATGTTTGAAGCTACTGACTGAATGAAAGGAGCTGGCATCTCACTCTCTTTGAATCTTCTTTATCATGCTAAGAGGAGCAGGAAAAAGCAAAAAATTTCAGAATTGAACCTTGCAATGTGGAGAAATTACTGTTTGTGCATTCACATTATTCATTGATTTTTGCCATTGAAAAACATCATGTTATTCATATAACAGAAATGTTTGAAGCTACTTACTGAATGAAAGGAGCTGGCATCTCACTTTCTTTGAATCTTCTTTATCATGCTAAGAGGAGCAGGAAAAAGCAAAAAATTTCAGAATTGCACCTTGCAATGCGGAGAAATTACTGTTTGTGCATTTACAATATTCATTGATTTTTGCAATTGAAAAACGTCCAGAAATGTTTGAAGCTACTGACTGAATGAAAGGAGCTGGCATCTCACTCTCTTTGAATCTTCTTTATCATGCTAAGAGGAGCAGGAAAAAGCAAAAAATTTCAGAATTGCACCTTGCAATGCGGAGAAATTACTGTTTGTGCATTCACATTATTCATTGATTTTTGCCATTGAAAAACATCATGTTATTCATATACCAGAAATCTTTGAAGCTACTGACTGAATGAAAAGAGCTGGCATCTCACTCTCTTTGAATCTTCTTTATCATGCTAAGAGGAGCAGGAAAAAGCAAAAAATTTCAGAATTGCACCTTGCAATGCGGAGAAATTACTGTTTGTGCATTTACAATATTCATTGATTTTTGCCATTGAAAAACGTCCAGAAATGTTTGAAGCTACTGACTGAATGAAAGGAGCTGGCATCTCACTCTCTTTGAATCTTCTTTATCATGCTAAGAGGAGCAGGAAAAAGCATAAAATTTCAGAATTGAACCTTGCAATGCGGAGAAATTACTGTTTGTGCATTCACATTATTCATTGATTTTTGCCATTGAAAAACATCATGTTATTCATATACCAGAAATGTTTGAAGCTACTGACTGAATGAAAGGAGCTGGCATCTCACTCTCTTTGAATCTTCTTTATCATGCTAAGAGGAGCAGGAAAAAGCAAAAAATTTCAGAATTGCACCTTGCAATGTGGAGAACTTATTGTTTGTGCATTCACATTATTCATTGATTTTTGCCATTGAAAAACATCATGCTATTCATATACCAGAAATGTTTGAAGCTACTGACTGAACAAAAGGAGCTGGCATCTCACTCTCTTTGAATCTTCTTTATCATGCTAAGAGGAGCAGGAAAAAGCAAAAAATTTCAGAATTGTACCTTGCAATGCGGAGAAATTACTGTTTATGCATTCACATTATTCATTGATTTTTGCCATTGAAAAACATCATGTTATTCATATACCAGAAATTTTTGAAGCTAGTGACTGAATGAAAGGAGCTGGCATCTTATTCTCTCTTTGAATATTCTTTATCATGCTAAGAGGAGCAGGAAAAAGCAAAAAAATTTAGAATTGCACCTTGCAATGCGGAGAAATTACTGTTTGTGCATTTACAATATTCATTGATTTTTGCCATTGTAAAACATCATTTTATTCATATAACAGAAATGTTTGAAGCTACTGACTGAATGAAAGGAGCTTGCATCTCACTCTCTTTGAATCTTCTTTATCATGCTAAGAGGAGCAGGAAAAAGCCAAAAAATTCAGAATTGCACCTTGCAATGCGGAGAAATTACTGTTTGTGCATTTACAATATTCATTGATTTTTGCCATTGAAAAATGTCCAGAAATGTTTGAAGCTACTGACTGAATGAAAGGAGATGGCATCTCACTCTCTTTGAATCTTCTTTATCATGCTAAGAGGAGCAGGAAAAAGCAAAAAATTTCAGAATTGCACCTTGCAATGCGGAGAAATTACTGTTTGTGCATTCACATTATACATTGATTTTTGCCATTGAAAAACATCATGTTATTCATATACCAGAAATGTTTGAATCTACTGACTGAATAAAAAGAGCTGGCATCTCACTCTCTTTGAATCTTCTTTATCATGCTAAGAGGAGCAGGAAAAAGCAAAAAATTTCAGAATTGCACCTTGCAATGTGGAGAAATTACTGTTTGTGCATTTACAATATTCATTGATTTTTGCCATTGAAAAACGTCCAGAAATGTTTGAAGCTACTGACTGAATGAAAAGAGCTGGCATCTCACTCTCTTTGAATCTTCTTTATCATGCTAAGAGAAGCAGGAAAAAGCAAAAAATTTCAAAATTGCACCTTGCAATGCGGAGAAATTACTGTTTGTGCATTTACAATATTCATTGATTTTTGCCATTGAAAAACGTCCAGAAATGTTTGAAGCTACTGACTGAATGAAAGGAGCTGGCATCTCACTCTCTTTGAATCTTCTTTATCATGCTAAGAGGAGCAGGAAAAAGCATAAAATTTCAGAATTGAACCTTGCAATGCGGAGAAATTACTGTTTGTGCATTCACATTATTCATTGATTTTTGCCATTGAAAAACATCATGTTATTCATATACCAGAAATGTTTGAAGCTACTGACTGAATGAAAGGAGCTGGCATCTCACTCTCTTTGAATCTTCTTTATCATGCTAAGAGGAGCAGGAAAAAGCAAAAAATTTCAGAATTGCACCTTGCAATGTGGAGAACTTACTGTTTGTGCATTCACATTATTCATTGATTTTTGCCATTGAAAAACATCATGTTATTCATATACCAGAAATGTTTGAAGCTACTGACTGAATGAAAGGAGCTGGCATCTCACTCTCTTTGAATCTTCTTTAGCATGCTAAGAGGAGCAGGAAAAAGCAAAAAATTTCAGAATTGCACCTTGCAATGCGGAGAAATTACTGTTTATGCATTCACATTATTCATTGATTTTTGCCATTGAAAAACATCATGTTATTCATATACCAGAAATTTTTGAAGCTACTGACTGAATGAAAGGAGCTGGCATCTTATTCTCTCTTTGAATATTCTTTATCATGCTAAGAGGAGCAGGAAAAAGCAAAAAAATTTAGAATTGCACTTTGCAATGCGGAGAAATTACTGTTTGTGCATTTACAATATTCATTGATTTTTGCCATTGTAAAACATCATTTTATTCATATAACAGAAATGTTTGAAGCTACTGACTGAATGAAAAGAGCTGGCATCTCACTCTCTTTGAATCTTCTTTATCATGCTAACAGGAGCAGGAAAAAGCAAAAAAATTCAGAATTGCACCTTGCAATGCGGAGAAATTACTGTTTGTGCATTCACATTATTCATTGATTTTTGCCATTGAAAAACGTCCAGAAATGTTTGAAGCTACTGACTGAATGAAAAGAGCTGGCATCTCACTCTCTTTGAATCTTCTTTATCATGCTAAGAGGAGCAGGAAAAAGCAAAAAATTTCAGAATTGAACCTTGCAATGCTGAGAAATTACTGTTTGTGCATTCACATTATTCATTGATTTTTGCCATTGAAAAACATCATGTTATTCATATACCAGAAATGTTTGAAGCTACTGACTGAATGAAAGGAGCTGGCATCTCACTCTCTTTGAATCTTCTTTATCATGCTAAGAGGAGCAGGAAAAAGCAAAAAATTTCAGAATTGCACCTTGCAATGCGGAGAAATTACTGTTTGTGCATTTACAATATTCATTGATTTTTGCAATTGAAAAACGTCCAGAAATGTTTGAAGCTACTGACTGAATGAAAGGAGCTTTCATCTCACTCTCTTTGAATCTTCTTTATAATGCTAAGAGGAGCAGGAAAAAGCAAAAAATTTCAGAATTGCACCTTGCAATGCGGAGAAATTACTGTTTGTGCATTCACATTATTCATTGATTTTTGCCATTGAAAAACATCATGTTATTCATATACCAGAAATGTTTGAAGCTACTGACTGAATGAAAAGAGCTGGCATCTCACTCTCTTTGAATCTTCTTTATCATGCTAAGAGGAGCAGGAAAAAGCAAAACATTTCAGAATTGCACATTGCAATGCTGAGAAATTACTGTTTGTGCATTTACAATATTCATTGATTTTTGCCATTGAAAAACGTCCAGAAATGTTTGAAGCTACTGACTGAATGAAAGGAGCTGGCATCTCACTCTCTTTGAATCTTCTTTATCATGCTAAGAGGAGCAGGAAAAAGCATAAAATTTCAGAATTGAACCTTGCAATGCGGAGAAATTACTGTTTGTGCATTCACATTATTCATTGATTTTTGCCATTGAAAAACATCATGTTATTCATATACCAGAAATGTTTGAAGCTACTGACTGAATGAAAGGAGCTGGCATCTCACTCTCTTTGAATCTTCTTTATCATGCTAAGAGGAGCAGGAAAAAGCAAAAAATTTCAGAATTGCACCTTGCAATGCGGAGAAATTACTGTTTGTGCATTTACAATATTCATTGATTTTTGCCATTGAAAAACGTCCAGAAATGTTTGAAGCTACTGACTGAATGAAAGGAGCTGGCATCTCACTCTCTTTGAATCTTCTTTATCATGCTAAGAGGAGCAGGAAAAAGCAAAAAATTTCAGAATTGAACCTTGCAATGCGGAGAAATTACTGTTTGTGCATTCACATTATACATTGATTTTTGCCATTGAAAAACATCATGTTATTCATATACCAGAAATGTTTGAATCTACTGACTGAATAAAAAGAGCTGGCATCTCACTCTCTTTGAATCTATTTTATCATGCTAAGAGGAGCAGGAAAAAGCAAAAAATTTCAGAATTGCACCTTGCAATGTGGAGAAATTACTGTTTGTGCATTTACAATATTCATTGATTTTTGCCATTGAAAAACGTCCAGAAATGTTTGAAGCTACTGACTGAATGAAAAGAGCTGGCATCTCACTCTCTTTGAATCTTCTTTATCATGCTAAGAGGAGCAGGAAAAAGCAAAAAATTTCAAAATTGCACCTTGCAATGCGGAGAAATTACTGTTTGTGCATTCACATTATTCATTGATTTTTGCCATTGAAAAACGTCCAGAAATGTTTGAAGCTACTGACTGAATGAAAAGAGCTGGCATCTCACTCTCTTTGAATCTTCTTTATCATGCTAAGAAGAGCAGGAAAAAGCAAAAAATTTCAGAATTGCACCTTGCAATGCGGAGAAATTACTGTTTGTGCATTCACATAATTCATTGATTTTTACCATTGAAAAACATCATGTTATTCATATACCAGAAATGTTTGAAGCTACTGACTGAATGAAAAAAGCTGGCATCTCACTCTCTTTGAATCTTCTTTATCATGCTAAGAGGAGCAGGAAAAAGCAAAAAATTTCAGAATTGCACCTTGCAATGCGGAGAAATTACTGTTTGTGCATTTACAATATTCATTGATTTTTGCCATTGAAAAACGTCCAGAAATGTTTGAAGCTACTGACTGAATGAAAGGAGCTGGCATCTCACTCTCTTTGAATCTTCTTTATCATGCTAAGAGGAGCAGGAAAAAGCAAAAAATTTCAGAATTGAACCTTGCAATGCGGAGAAATTACTGTTTGTGCATTCACATTATTCATTGATTTTTGCTATTGAAAAACATCATGTTATTCATATACCAGAAATGTTTGAAGCTACTGACTGAATGAAAGGAGCTGGCATCTCACTCTCTTTGAATCTTCTTTATCATGCTAAGAGGAGCAGGAAAAAGCAAAAAAATTCAGAATTGCACCTTGCAATGCGGAGAAATTACTGTTTGTGCATTTACAATATTCATTGATTTTTGCAATTGAAAAACGTCCAGAAATGTTTGAAGCTACTGACTGAATGAAAGGAGCTGGCATCTCACTCTCTTTGAATCTTCTTTATCATGCTAAGAGGAGCAGGAAAAAGCAAAAAATTTCAGAATTGCACCTTGCAATGCGGAGAAATTACTGTTTGTGCATTTACAATATTCATTGATTTTTGCCATTGAAAAACGTCCAGAAATGTTTGAAGCTACTGACTGAATGAAAGGAGCTAGCATCTCACTCTCTTTGAATCTTCTTTATCATGCTAAGAAGAGCAGGAAAAAGCAAAAAATTTCAGAATTGCACCTTGCAATGCGGAGAAATTACTGTTTGTGCATTCACATAATTCATTGATTTTTGCCATTGAAAAACATCATGTTATTCATATACCAGAAATGTTTGAAGCTACTGACTGAATGAAAGGAGCTGGCATCTCACTCTCTTTGAATCTTCTTTATCATGCGAAGAGGAGCAAGAAAAAGCAAAAAATTTCAGAAATGCACCTTGCAATGCGGAGAAATTACTGTTTGTGCATTTACAATATTCATTGATTTTTGCCATTGAAAAACGTCCAGAAATGTTTGAAGCTACTGACTGAATGAAAGGAGCTGGCATCTCACTCTCTTTGAATCTTCTTTATCATGCTAAGAGGAGCAGGAAAAAGCAAAAAATTTCAGAATTGCACCTTGCAATGCGGAGAAATTACTGTTTGTGCATTCACATTATTCATTGATTTTTGCCATTGAAAAACATCATGTTATTCATATGCCAGAAATGTTTGAAGCTACTGACTGAATGAAAAGAGCTGGCATCTCACTCTCTTTGAATCTTCTTTATCATGCTAAGAGGAGCAGGAAAAAGCAAAACATTTCAGAATTGCACATTGCAATGCTGAGAAATTACTGTTTGTGCATTTACAATATTCATTGATTTTTGCCATTGAAAAACGTCCAGAAATGTTTGAAGCTACTGACTGAATGAAAGGAGCTGGCATCTCACTCTCTTTGAATCTTCTTTATCATGCTAAGAGGAGCAGGAAAAAGCATAAAATTTCAGAATTGAACCTTGCAATGCGGAGAAATTACTGTTTGTGCATTCACATTATTCATTGATTTTTGCCATTGAAAAACATCATGTTATTCATATACCAGAAATGTTTGAAGCTACTGACTGAATGAAAGGAGCTGGCATCTCACTCTCTTTGAATCTTCTTTATCATGCTAAGAGGAGCAGGAAAAAGCAAAAAATTTCAGAATTGCACCTTGCAATGCGGAGAAATTACTGTTTGTGCATTTACAATATTCATTGATTTTTGCCATTGAAAAACGTCCAGAAATGTTTGAAGCTACTGACTGAATGAAAGGAGCTGGCATCTCACTCTCTTTGAATCTTCTTTATCATGCTAAGAGGAGCAGGAAAAAGCAAAAAATTTCAGAATTGAACCTTGCAATGCGGAGAAATTACTGTTTGTGCATTCACATTATACATTGATTTTTGCCATTGAAAAACATCATGTTATTCATATACCAGAAATGTTTGAATCTACTGACTGAATAAAAAGAGCTGGCATCTCACTCTCTTTGAATCTATTTTATCATGCTAAGAGGAGCAGGAAAAAGCAAAAAATTTCAGAATTGCACCTTGCAATGTGGAGAAATTACTGTTTGTGCATTTACAATATTCATTGATTTTTGCCATTGAAAAACGTCCAGAAATGTTTGAAGCTACTGACTGAATGAAAAGAGCTGGCATCTCACTCTCTTTGAATCTTCTTTATCATGCTAAGAGGAGCAGGAAAAAGCAAAAAATTTCAAAATTGCACCTTGCAATGCGGAGAAATTACTGTTTGTGCATTCACATTATTCATTGATTTTTGCCATTGAAAAACGTCCAGAAATGTTTGAAGCTACTGACTGAATGAAAAGAGCTGGCATCTCACTCTCTTTGAATCTTCTTTATCATGCTAAGAAGAGCAGGAAAAAGCAAAAAATTTCAGAATTGCACCTTGCAATGCGGAGAAATTACTGTTTGTGCATTCACATAATTCATTGATTTTTACCATTGAAAAACATCATGTTATTCATATACCAGAAATGTTTGAAGCTACTGACTGAATGAAAAAAGCTGGCATCTCACTCTCTTTGAATCTTCTTTATCATGCTAAGAGGAGCAGGAAAAAGCAAAAAATTTCAGAATTGCACCTTGCAATGCGGAGAAATTACTGTTTGTGCATTTACAATATTCATTGATTTTTGCCATTGAAAAACGTCCAGAAATGTTTGAAGCTACTGACTGAATGAAAGGAGCTGGCATCTCACTCTCTTTGAATCTTCTTTATCATGCTAAGAGGAGCAGGAAAAAGCAAAAAATTTCAGAATTGAACCTTGCAATGCGGAGAAATTACTGTTTGTGCATTCACATTATTCATTGATTTTTGCTATTGAAAAACATCATGTTATTCATATACCAGAAATGTTTGAAGCTACTGACTGAATGAAAGGAGCTGGCATCTCACTCTCTTTGAATCTTCTTTATCATGCTAAGAGGAGCAGGAAAAAGCAAAAAAATTCAGAATTGCACCTTGCAATGCGGAGAAATTACTGTTTGTGCATTTACAATATTCATTGATTTTTGCAATTGAAAAACGTCCAGAAATGTTTGAAGCTACTGACTGAATGAAAGGAGCTGGCATCTCACTCTCTTTGAATCTTCTTTATCATGCTAAGAGGAGCAGGAAAAAGCAAAAAATTTCAGAATTGCACCTTGCAATGCGGAGAAATTACTGTTTGTGCATTTACAATATTCATTGATTTTTGCCATTGAAAAACGTCCAGAAATGTTTGAAGCTACTGACTGAATGAAAGGAGCTAGCATCTCACTCTCTTTGAATCTTCTTTATCATGCTAAGAAGAGCAGGAAAAAGCAAAAAATTTCAGAATTGCACCTTGCAATGCGGAGAAATTACTGTTTGTGCATTCACATAATTCATTGATTTTTGCCATTGAAAAACATCATGTTATTCATATACCAGAAATGTTTGAAGCTACTGACTGAATGAAAGGAGCTGGCATCTCACTCTCTTTGAATCTTCTTTATCATGCGAAGAGGAGCAAGAAAAAGCAAAAAATTTCAGAAATGCACCTTGCAATGCGGAGAAATTACTGTTTGTGCATTTACAATATTCATTGATTTTTGCCATTGAAAAACGTCCAGAAATGTTTGAAGCTACTGACTGAATGAAAGGAGCTGGCATCTCACTCTCTTTGAATCTTCTTTATCATGCTAAGAGGAGCAGGAAAAAGCAAAAAATTTCAGAATTGCACCTTGCAATGCGGAGAAATTACTGTTTGTGCATTCACATTATTCATTGATTTTTGCCATTGAAAAACATCATGTTATTCATATGCCAGAAATGTTTGAAGCTACTGACTGAATGAAAAGAGCTGGCATCTCACTCTCTTTGAATCTTCTTTATCATGCTAAGAGGAGCAGGAAAAAGCAAAAAATTTCAGAATTGCACCTTGCAATACGGAGAAATTACTGTTTGTGCATTTACAATATTCATTGATTTTTGCCATTGAAAAACGTCCAGAAATGTTTGAAGCTACTGACTGAATGAAAAGAGCTGGCATCTCACTCTCTTTGAATCTTCTTTATCATGCTAAGAGGAGCAGGAAAAAGCAAAAAATTTCAGAATTGCACCTTGCAATGTGGAGAAATTACTGTTTGTGCATTCACATTATTCATTGATTTTTGCCATTGAAAACCGTCCAGAAATGTTTGAAGCTACTGACTGAATGAAAGGAGCTGGCATCTCACTTTCTTTGAATCTTCTTTATCATGCTAAGAGGAGCAAGAAAAAGCAAAAAATTTCAGAATTGCACCTTGCAATGCGGAGAAATTACTGTTTGTTCATTCACATTATTCATTGATTTTTGCCATTGAAAAACATCATGTTATTCATATACCAGAAATGTTTGAAGCTACTGACTGAATGAAAAGAACTGGCATCTCACTCTCTTTGAATCTTCTTCATCATGCTAAGAGGAGCAGGAAAAAGCAAAAAAATGCAGAATTGCTCCTTGCAATGCGGAGAAATTACTGTTTGTGCATGTACAATATTCATTCATTTTTGCCATTGAAAAACGTCCAGAAATGTTTGAAGCTACTGACTGAATTAAAGGAGCTGGCATCTCACTCTCTTTGAATCTTCTTTATCATGCTAAGAGGAGCAGGAAAAAGCAAAAAATTTCAGAATTGCACCTTGCAATGTGGAGAAATTACTGTTTGTGCATTCACATTATTCATTGATTTTTGCCATTGAAAAACATCATGTTATTCATATACCAGAAATGTTTGAAGCTACTGACTGAATGAAAGGAGCTGGCATCTCACTCTCTTTGAATCTTCTTTATCATGCTAAGAGTAGCAGGAAAAAGCAAAAAATTTCAGAATTGCACCTTGCAATTCGGAGAAATTACTGTTTGTGCATTTACAATATTCATTGATTTTTGCCATTGAAAAACGTCCAGAAATGTTTGATGCTACTGACTGAATGAAAAGAGCTGGCATCTCACTCTCTTTGAATCTTCTTTATCATGCTAAGAGGAGCAGGAAAAAGCAAAAAATTTCAGAATTGCACCTTGCAATGCGGAGAAATTACTGTTTGTGCATTTACAATATTCATTGATTTTTGCCATTGAAAAACGTCCAGAAATGTTTGAAGCTACTGACTGAATGAAAGGAGCTGGCATCTCACTCTCTTTGAATCTTCTTTATCATGCTAATAGGAGCAGGAAAAAGCAAAAAATTTCAGAATTGCACCTTGCAATGCGGAGAAATTACTGTTTGTGCATTCACATTATACATTGATTTTTGCCATTGAAAAACATCATGTTATTCATATACCAGAAATGTTTGAATCTACTGACGGAATAAATAGAGCTGGCATCTCACTCTCTTTGAATCTATTTTATCATGCTAAGAGGAGCAGGAAAAAGCAAAAAATTTCAGAATTGCACCTTGCAATGTGGAGAAATTACTGTTTGTGCATTTACAATATTCATTGATTTTTGCCATTGAAAAACGTCCAGAAATGTTTGAAGCTACTGACTGAATGAAAAGAGCTGGCATCTCACTCTCTTTGAATCTTCTTTATCATGCTAAGAGGAGCAGGAAAAAGCAAAAAATTTCAAAATTGCACCTTGCAATGCGGAGAAATTACTGTTTGTGCATTCACATTATTCATTGATTTTTGCCATTGAAAAACGTCCAGAAATGTTTGAAGCTACTGACTGAATGAAAAGAGCTGGCATCTCACTCTCTTTGAATCTTCTTTATCATGCTAAGAGGAGCAGGAAAAAGCAAAAAATTTCAGAATTGCACCTTGCAATGCGGAGAAATTACTGTTTGTGCATTCACATAATTCATTGATTTTTACCATTGAAAAACATCATGTTATTCATATACCAGAAATGTTTGAAGCTACTGACTGAATGAAAAGAGCTGGCATCTCACTCTCTTTGAATCTTCTTTATCATGCTAAGAGGAGCAGGAAAAAGCAAAAAATTTCAGAATTGCACCTTGCAATGCGGAGAAATTACTGTTTGTGCATTTACAATATTCATTGATTTTTGCCATTGAAAAACGTCCAGAAATGTTTGAAGCTACTGACTGAATGAAAAGAGCTGGCATCTCACTCTCTTTGAATCTTCTTTATCATGCTAAGAGGAGCAGGAAAAAGCAAAAAATTTCAGAATTGCACCTTGCAATGTGGAGAAATTACTGTTTGTGCATTCACATTATTCATTGATTTTTGCCATTGAAAACCGTCCAGAAATGTTTGAAGCTACTGACTGAATGAAAGGAGCTGGCATCTCACTTTCTTTGAATCTTCTTTATCATGCTAAGAGGAGCAAGAAAAAGCAAAAAATTTCAGAATTGCACCTTGCAATGCGGAGAAATTACTGTTTGTTCATTCACATTATTCATTGATTTTTGCCATTGAAAAACATCATGTTATTCATATACCAGAAATGTTTGAAGCTACTGACTGAATGAAAGGAGCTGGCATCTCACTCTCTTTGAATCTTCTTTATCATGCTAAGAGTAGCAGGAAAAAGCAAAAAATTTCAGAATTGCACCTTGCAATGCGGAGAAATTACTGTTTGTGCATTTACAATATTCATTGATTTTTGCCATTGAAAAACGTCCAGAAATGTTTGATGCTACTGACTGAATGAAAAGAGCTGGCATCTCACTCTCTTTGAATCTTCTTTATCATGCTAAGAGGAGCAGGAAAAAGCAAAAAATTTCAGAATTGCACCTTGCAATGCGGAGAAATTACTGTTTGTGCATTTACAATATTCATTGATTTTTGCCATTGAAAAACGTCCAGAAATGTTTGAAGCTACTGACTGAATGAAAGGAGCTGGCATCTCACTCTCTTTGAATCTTCTTTATCATGCTAAGAGGAGCAGGAAAAAGCAAAAAATTTCAGAATTGCACCTTGCAATGCGGAGAAATTACTGTTTGTGCATTCACATTATTCATTGATTTTTGCCATTGAAAAACATCATGTTATTCATATGCCAGAAATGTTTGAAGCTACTGACTGAATGAAAAGAGCTGGCATCTCACTCTCTTTGAATCTTCTTTATCATGCTAAGAGGAGCAGGAAAAAGCAAAAAATTTCAGAATTGCACCTTGCAATACGGAGAAATTACTGTTTGTGCATTTACAATATTCATTGATTTTTGCCATTGAAAAACGTCCAGAAATGTTTGAAGCTACTGACTGAATGAAAAGAGCTGGCATCTCACTCTCTTTGAATCTTCTTTATCATGCTAAGAGGAGCAGGAAAAAGCAAAAAATTTCAGAATTGCACCTTGCAATGTGGAGAAATTACTGTTTGTGCATTCACATTATTCATTGATTTTTGCCATTGAAAACCGTCCAGAAATGTTTGAAGCTACTGACTGAATGAAAGGAGCTGGCATCTCACTTTCTTTGAATCTTCTTTATCATGCTAAGAGGATCAAGAAAAAGCAAAAAATTTCAGAATTGCACCTTGCAATGCGGAGAAATTACTGTTTGTTCATTCACATTATTCATTGATTTTTGCCATTGAAAAACATCATGTTATTCATATACCAGAAATGTTTGAAGCTACTGACTGAATGAAAAGAACTGGCATCTCACTCTCTTTGAATCTTCTTCATCATGCTAAGAGGAGCAGGAAAAAGCAAAAAAATGCAGAATTGCTCCTTGCAATGCGGAGAAATTACTGTTTGTGCATGTACAATATTCATTCATTTTTGCCATTGAAAAACGTCCAGAAATGTTTGAAGCTACTGACTGAATTAAAGGAGCTGGCATCTCACTCTCTTTGAATCTTCTTTATCATGCTAAGAGGAGCAGGAAAAAGCAAAAAATTTCAGAATTGCACCTTGCAATGTGGAGAAATTACTGTTTGTGCATTCACATTATTCATTGATTTTTGCCATTGAAAAACATCATGTTATTCATATACCAGAAATGTTTGAAGCTACTGACTGAATGAAAGGAGCTGGCATCTCACTCTCTTTGAATCTTCTTTATCATGCTAAGAGTAGCAGGAAAAAGCAAAAAATTTCAGAATTGCACCTTGCAATTCGGAGAAATTACTGTTTGTGCATTTACAATATTCATTGATTTTTGCCATTGAAAAACGTCCAGAAATGTTTGATGCTACTGACTGAATGAAAAGAGCTGGCATCTCACTCTCTTTGAATCTTCTTTATCATGCTAAGAGGAGCAGGAAAAAGCAAAAAATTTCAGAATTGCACCTTGCAATGCGGAGAAATTACTGTTTGTGCATTTACAATATTCATTGATTTTTGCCATTGAAAAACGTCCAGAAATGTTTGAAGCTACTGACTGAATGAAAGGAGCTGGCATCTCACTCTCTTTGAATCTTCTTTATCATGCTAATAGGAGCAGGAAAAAGCAAAAAATTTCAGAATTGCACCTTGCAATGCGGAGAAATTACTGTTTGTGCATTCACATTATACATTGATTTTTGCCATTGAAAAACATCATGTTATTCATATACCAGAAATGTTTGAATCTACTGACGGAATAAATAGAGCTGGCATCTCACTCTCTTTGAATCTATTTTATCATGCTAAGAGGAGCAGGAAAAAGCAAAAAATTTCAGAATTGCACCTTGCAATGTGGAGAAATTACTGTTTGTGCATTTACAATATTCATTGATTTTTGCCATTGAAAAACGTCCAGAAATGTTTGAAGCTACTGACTGAATGAAAAGAGCTGGCATCTCACTCTCTTTGAATCTTCTTTATCATGCTAAGAGGAGCAGGAAAAAGCAAAAAATTTCAAAATTGCACCTTGCAATGCGGAGAAATTACTGTTTGTGCATTCACATTATTCATTGATTTTTGCCATTGAAAAACGTCCAGAAATGTTTGAAGCTACTGACTGAATGAAAAGAGCTGGCATCTCACTCTCTTTGAATCTTCTTTATCATGCTAAGAGGAGCAGGAAAAAGCAAAAAATTTCAGAATTGCACCTTGCAATGCGGAGAAATTACTGTTTGTGCATTCACATAATTCATTGATTTTTACCATTGAAAAACATCATGTTATTCATATACCAGAAATGTTTGAAGCTACTGACTGAATGAAAAGAGCTGGCATCTCACTCTCTTTGAATCTTCTTTATCATGCTAAGAGGAGCAGGAAAAAGCAAAAAATTTCAGAATTGCACCTTGCAATGCGGAGAAATTACTGTTTGTGCATTTACAATATTCATTGATTTTTGCAATTGAAAAACGTCCAGAAATGTTTGAAGCTACTGACTGAATGAAAGGAGCTGGCATCTCACTCTCTTTGAATCTTCTTTATCATGCTAAGAGGAGCAGGAAAAAGCAAAAAATTTCAGAATTGAACCTTGCAATGCGGAGAAATTACTGTTTGTGCATTCACATTATTCATTGATTTTTGCCATTGAAAAACATCATGTTATTCACATACCAGAAATGTTTGAAGCTACTGACTGAATGAAAGGAGCTGGCATCTCACTCTCTTTGAATCTTCTTTATCATGCTAAGAGGAGCAGGAAAAAGCAAAAAAATTCAGAATTGCACCTTGCAATGCGGAGAAATTACTGTTTGTGCATTTACAATATTCATTGATTTTTGCAATTGAAAAACGTCCAGAAATGTTTGAAGCTACTGACTGAATGAAAGGAGCTGGCATCTCACTCTCTTTGAATCTTCTTTATCATGCTAAGAGGAGCAGGAAAAAGCAAAAAATTTCAGAATTGCACCTTGCAATGCGGAGAAATTACTGTTTGTGCCTTTACAATATTCATTCATTTTTGCCATTGAAAAACGTCCAGAAATGTTTGAAGCTACTGACTGAATGAAAAGAGCTGGCATCTCACTCTCTTTGAATCTTCTTTATCATGCTAAGAGGAGCAGGAAAAAGCAAAAAATTTCAGAATTGCACCTTGCAATGCGGAGAAATTACTGTTTGTGCATTCACATTATTCATTGATTTTTGCCATTGAAAAACATCATGTTATTCATATACCAGAAATGTTTGAAGCTACTGACTGAATGAAAGGAGCTGGCATCTCACTCTCTTTGAATCTTCTTTATCATGCTAAGAAGAGCAGGAAAAAGCAAAAAATTTCAGAATTGCACCTTGCAATGCGGAGAAATTACTGTTTGTGCATTCACATTATTCATTGATTTTTGCCATTGAAAAATATCATGTTATTCATATACCAGAAATGTTTGAAGCTACTGACTGAATGAAAAGAGCTGGCATCCCACTCTCTTTGAATCTTCTTCATCATGCTAAGAGGAGCAGGAAAAAGCAAAAAATTTCAGAATTGCTCCTTGCAATGTGGAGAAATTACTGTTTGTGCATTTACAATATTCATTCATTTTTGCAATTGAAAAACGTCCAGAAATGTTTGAAGCTACTGACTGAATGAAAGGAGCTGGCATCTCACTCTCTTTGAATGTTCTTTATCATGCTACGAGGAGCAGGAAAAATCAAAAAATTTCAGAATTGCACCTTGCAATGTGGAAAAATTACTGTTTGTGCATTAACATTATTCATTGATTTTTGCCATTGAAAAACATCATGTTATTCATATACCAGAAATTTTTGAAGCTACTGACTGAATGAAAGAAGCTGGCATCTTATTCTCTCTTTGAATCTTCTTTATCATGCTAAGAGGAGCAGGAAAAAGCAAAAAAATTTAGAATTGCACCTTGCAATGCGGAGAAATTACTGTTTGTGCATTTACAATAATCATTGATTTTTGCCATTGAAAAACATCATGTTATTCATATACCAGAAATGTTTGAAGCTACTGACTGAATGAAAGGAGCTGGCATCTCACTCTCTTTGAATCTTCTTTATCATGCTAAGAGGAGCAGGAAAAAGCCAAAAATTTCAGAATTGCACCTTGCAATGCGGAGAAATTACTGTTTGTGCATTTACAATATTCATTGATTTTTGCCATTGAAAAACGTCCAGAAATGTTTGAAGCTGCTGACTGAACGAAAAGAGCTGGCATCTCACTCTCTTTGAATCTTCTTTATCATGTGAAGAGGAGCAGGAAAAAGCAAAAAATTTCAGAATTGCACCTTGCAATGCGGAGAAATTACTGTTTGTGCATTTACAATATTCATTGATTTTTGCCATTGAAAAACGTCCAGAAATGTTTGAAGCTACTGACTGAATGAAAGGAGCTGGCATCTCACTCTCTTTGAATCTTCTTTATCATGCTAAGAGGAGCAGGAAAAAGCAAAAAATTTCAGAATTGCACCTTGCAATGCGGAGAAATTACTGTTTGTGCATTCACATTATTCATTGATTTTTGCCATTGAAAAACATCATGTTATTCATATGCCAGAAATGTTTGAAGCTACTGACTGAATGAAAAGAGATGGCATCTCACTCTCTTTGAATCTTCTTTATCATGCTAAGAGGAGCAGGAAAAAGCAAAAAATTTCAGAATTGCACCTTGCAATACGGAGAAATTACTGTTTGTGCATTTACAATATTCATTGATTTTTGCCATTGAAAAACGTCCAGAAATGTTTGAAGCTACTGACTGAATGAAAAGAGCTGGCATCTCACTCTCTTTGAATCTTCTTTATCATGCTAAGAGGAGCAGGAAAAAGCAAAAAATTTCAGAATTGCACCTTGCAATGTGGAGAAATTACTGTTTGTGCATTCACATTATTCATTGATTTTTGCCATTGAAAAACGTCCAGAAATGTTTGAATCTACTGACTGAATGAAAGGAGCTGGCATCTCACTCTCTTTGAATCTTCTTTATCATGCTAAGAGGAGCAAGAAAAAGCAAAAAATTTCAGAATTGCACCTTGCAAACCTGAGAAATTACTGTTTGTGCATTCACATTATTCATTGATTTTTGCCATTGAAAAACATTATGTTATTCATATACCAGAAATGTTTGAAGCTACTGACTGAATGAAAAGAGCTGGCATCTCACTCTCTTTGAATCTTCTTCATCATGCTAAGAGGAGCAGGAAAAAGCAAAAAATTTCAGAATTGCTCCTTGCAATGCGGAGAAATTACTGTTTGTGCATGTACAATATTCATTCATTTTTGCCATTGAAAAACGTCCAGAAATGTTTGAAGCTACTGACTGAATGAAAGGAGCTGGCATCTCACTCTCTTTGAATCTTCTTTATCATGCTAAGAGGAGCAGGAAAAAGCAAAAAATTTCAGAATTGCACCTTGCAATGTGGAGAAATTAATGTTTGTGCATTCACATTATTCATTGATTTTTGCCATTGAAAAACATCATGTTATTCATATACCAGAAATGTTTGAAGCTACTGACTGAATGAAAGGAGCTGGCATCTCACTCTCTTTGAATCTTCTTTATCATGCTAAGAGGAGCAGGAAAAAGCAAAAAATTTCAGAATTGCACCTTGCAATGCGGAGAAATTACTGTTTGTGCATTTACAATACTCATTGATTTTTGCAATTGAAAAACGTCCAGAAATGTTTGAAGCTACTGACTGAATGAAAGGAGCTGGCATCTCACTCTCTTTGAATCTGCTTTATCATGCTAAGAGGAGCAGGAAAAAGCAAAAAATTTCAGAATTGCACCTTGCAATGCGGAGAAATTACTGTTTGTGCATTCACATTATTCATTGATTTTTGCCATTGAAAAACATCATGTTATTCATATACCAGAAATTTTTGAAGCTACTGACTGAATGAAAGGAGCTGGCAGCTTATTCTCTCTTTGAATCTTCTTTATCATGCTAAGAGGTGCAGGAAAAAGCAAAAAAATTTAGAATTGCACCTTGCAATGCGGAGAAATTACTGTTTGTGCATTTACAATAATCATTGATTTTTTCTGTTGAAAAACATCATGTTATTCATATACCAGAAATGTTTGAAGCTACTGACTGAATGAAAGGAGCTGGCATCTCACTCTCTTTGAATCTTCTTTATCATGCTAAGAGGAGCAGGAAAAAGCAAACAATTTCAGAATTGCACCTTGCAATGCGGAGAAATTACTGTTTGTGCATTCACATTATTCATTGATTTTTGTCATTGAAAAACGTCCAGAAATGTTTGAAGCTACTGACTGAATGAAAGGAGCTGGCATCTCACTCTCTTTGAATCTTCTTTATCATGCTAAGAGGAGCAGGAAAAAGCAAAAAATTTCAGAATTGCACCTTGCAATGCGGAGAAATTACTGTTTGCGCATTTACAATATTCATAGATTTTTGCCATTGAAAAACGTCCAGAAATGTTTGAAGCTACTGACTGAGTGAAAGGAGCTGGCATCTCACTCTCTTTGAATCTTCTTTATCATGCTAAGAGGAGCAGGAAAAAGCAAAAAATTTCAGAATTGCACCTTGCAATGCGGAGAAATTACTGTTTGTGCATTCACATTATTCATTGATTTTTGCCAATGAAAAATATCATGTTTTTCATATACCAGAAATGTTTGAAGCTACTGACTGAATGAAAGGAGCTGGCATCTCACTCTCTTTGAATCTTCTTTATCATGCTAAGAGGAGCAGGAAAAAGCAAAGAATTTCAGAATTGCACCTTGCAATGCGGCGAAATTACTGTTTGTGCATTCACATTATTCATTGATTTTTGCCATTGAAAAACATCATGTTATTCATATACCAGAAATGTTTGAAGCTACTGACTGAATGAAAGGAGCTGGCATCTCACTCTCTTTGAATCTTCTTTATCATGCTAAGAGGAGCAGGAAAAAGCAAAAAAATTCAGAATTGCACCTTGCAATGCGGAGAAATTACTGTTTGTGCATTTACAATATTCATTGATTTTTGCCATTGAAAAACGTCCAGAAATGTTTGAAGCTACTGACTGAATGAAAAGAGCTGGCATCTCACTCTCTTTGAATCTTCTTTATCATGCTAAGAGGAGCAGGAAAAAGCAAAAAATTTCAGAATTGCACCTTGCAATGCGGAGAAATTACTGTTTGTGCATTTACAATTTTCATTGATTTTTTCCATTGAAAAATGTCCAGAAATGTTTGAAGCTACTGACTGAATTTAAGGAGCTGGCATCTCACTCTCTTTGAATCTTCTTTATCATGCTAAGAGGAGCAGGAAAAAGCCAAAAAATTCAGAATTGCACCTTGCAATGCGGAGAAATTACTGTTTGTGCATTCACATTTTTCATTGATTTTTGCCATTGAAAAACATCATGTTATTCATATACCAGAAATGTTTGAATATACTGACTGAATGAAAAGAGCTGGCATCTCACTCTCTTTGAATCTTCTTTATCATGCTAAGAGGAGCAGGAAAAAGCAAAAAATTTCATAATTGCGCCTTGCAATGCGGAGAAATTACTGTTTGTGCATTTACAATATTCATTGATTTGTGCCATTGAAAAATGTCCAGAAATGTTTGAAGCTACTGACTGAGTGAAAGGAGCTGGCATCTCACTCTCTTTGAATCTTCTTTATCATGCTAAGAGGAGCAGGAAAAAGCAAAAAATTTCAGAATTGCACCTTGCAATGCGGAGAAATTACTGTTTGTGCATTTACAATATTCATTGATTTTTGCCATTGAAAAACGTCCAGAAATGTTTGAAGCTACTGACTGAATGAAAGGAGCTGGCATCTCACTCTCTTTGAATCTTCTTTATCATGCTAAGAGGAGCAAGAAAAAGCAAAAAATTTCAGAATTGCACCTTGCAAACCTGAGAAATTACTGTTTGTGCATTCACATTATTCATTGATTTTTGCCATTGAAAAACATCATGTTATTCATATACCAGAAATGTTTGAAGCTACTGACTGAATGAAAAGAGCTGGCATCTCACTCTCTTTGAATCTTCTTCATCATGCTAAGAGGAGCAGGAAAAAGCAAAAAATTTCAGAATTGCTCCTTGCAATGCGGAGAAATTACTGTTTGTGCATGTACAATATTCATTCATTTTTGCCATTGAAAAACGTCCAGAAATGTTTGAAGCTACTGACTGAATGAAAGGAGCTGGCATCTCACTCTCTTTGAATCTTCTTTATCATGCTAAGAGGAGCAGGAAAAAGCAAAAAATTTCAGAATTGCACCTTGCAATGTGGAGAAATTACTGTTTGTGCATTCACATTATTCATTGATTTTTGCCATTGAAAAACATCATGTTATTCATATACCAGAAATGTTTGAAGCTACTGACTGAATGAAAGGAGCTGGCATCTCACTCTCTTTGAATCTTCTTTATCATGCTAAGAGGAGCAGGAAAAAGCAAAAAATTTCAGAATTGCACCTTGCAATGCGGAGAAATTACTGTTTGAGCATTTACAATATTCATTGATTTTTGCAATTGAAAAACGTCCAGAAATGTTTGAAGCTACTGACTGAATGAAAGGAGCTGGCATCTCACTCTCTTTGAATCTTCTTTATCATGCTAAGAGGAGCAGGAAAAAGCAAAAAATTTCAGAATTGCACCTTGCAATGCGGAGAAATTACTGTTTGTGCATTCACATTATTCATTGATTTTTGCCATTGAAAAACATCATGTTATTCATATACCAGAAATTTTTGAAGCTACTGACTGAATGAAAGGAGCTGGCAGCTTATTCTCTCTTTGAATCTTCTTTATCATGCTAAGAGGAGCAGGAAAAAGCAAAAAAATTTAGAATTGCACCTTGCAATGCGGAGAAATTACTGTTTGTGCATTTACAATATTCATTGATTTTTGCCATTGAAAAACGTCCAGAAATGTTTGAAGCTACTGACTAAATGAAAAGAGCTGGCATCTCACTCTCTTTGAATCTTCTTTATCATGCTAAGAGGAGCAGGAAAAAGCAAACAATTTCAGAATTGCTCCTTGCAATGCGGAGAAATTACTGTTTGTGCATGTACAATATTCATTCATTTTTGCCATTGAAAAACGTCCAGAAATGTTTGAAGCTACTGACTGAATGAAAGGAGCTGGCATCTCACTCTCTTTGAATCTTCTTTATCATGCTATGAGGAGCAGGAAAAAGCAAAAAATTTCAGAATTGCACCTTGCAATGTGGAGAAATTACTGTTTGTGCATTCACATTATTCATTGATTTTTGCCATTGAAAAACATCATGTTATTCATATACCAGAAATGTTTGAAGCTACTGACTGAATGAAAGGAGCTGGCATCTCACTCTCTTTGAATCTTCTTTATCATGCTAAGAGGAGCAGGAAAAAGCAAAAAATTTCAGAATTGCACCTTGCAATGCGGAGAAATTACTGTTTGTGCATTTACAATACTCATTGATTTTTGCAATTGAAAAACGTCCAGAAATGTTTGAAGCTACTGACTGAATGAAAGGAGCTGGCATCTCACTCTCTTTGAATCTGCTTTATCATGCTAAGAGGAGCAGGAAAAAGCAAAAAATTTCAGAATTGCACCTTGCAATGCGGAGAAATTACTGTTTGTGCATTCACATTATTCATTGATTTTTGCCATTGAAAAACATCATGTTATTCATATAACAGAAATTTTTGAAGCTACTGACTGAATGAAAGGAGCTGGCAGCTTATTCTCTCTTTGAATCTTCTTTATCATGCTAAGAGGTGCAGGAAAAAGCAAAAAAATTTAGAATTGCACCTTGCAATGCGGAGAAATTACTGTTTGTGCATTTACAATAATCATTGATTTTTGCCGTTGAAAAACATCATGTTATTCATATACCAGAAATGTTTGAAGCTACTGACTGAATGAAAGGAGCTGGCATCTCACTCTCTTTGAATCTTCTTTATCATGCTAAGAGGAGCAGGAAAAAGCAAACAATTTCAGAATTGCACCTTGCAATGCGGAGAAATTACTGTTTGTGCATTCACATTATTCATTGATTTTTGTCATTGAAAAACGTCCAGAAATGTTTGAAGCTACTGACTGAATGAAAGGAGCTGGCATCTCACTCTCTTTGAATCTTCTTTATCATGCTAAGAGGAGCAGGAAAAAGCAAAAAATTTCAGAATTGCACCTTGCAATGCGGAGAAATTACTGTTTGCGCATTTACAATATTCATAGATTTTTGCCATTGAAAAACGTCCAGAAATGTTTGAAGCTACTGACTGAGTGAAAGGAGCTGGCATCTCACTCTCTTTGAATCTTCTTCATCATGCTAAGAGGAGCAGGAAAAAGCAAAAAATTTCAGAATTGCACCTTGCAATGCGGAGAAATTACTGTTTGTGCATTCACATTATTCATTGATTTTTGCCAATGAAAAATATCATGTTTTTCATATACCAGAAATGTTTGAAGCTACTGACTGAATGAAAGGAGCTGGCATCTCACTCTCTTTGAATCTTCTTTATCATGCTAAGAGGAGCAGGAAAAAGCAAAGAATTTCAGAATTGCACCTTGCAATGCGGAGAAATTACTGTTTGTGCATTCACATTATTCATTGATTTTTGCCATTGAAAAACATCATGTTATTCATATACCAGAAATGTTTGAAGCTACTGACTGAATGAAAGGAGCTGGCATCTCACTCTCTTTGAATCTTCTTTATCATGCTAAGAGGAGCAGGAAAAAGCAAAAAAATTCAGAATTGCACCTTGCAATGCGGAGAAATTACTGTTTGTGCATTTACAATATTCATTGATTTTTGCCATTGAAAAACATCATGTTATTCATATACCAGAAATGTTTGAAGCTACTGACTGAATGAAAGGAGTTGGCATCTCACTCTCTTTGAATCTTCTTTATCATGCTAAGAGGAGCAGGAAAAAGCAAAAAATTTCAGAATTGCACCTTGCAATCCGAATAAATTACTGTTTGTGCATTTACAATATTCATTGATTTTTGCCATTGAAAAACGTCCAGAAATGTTTGAAGCTACTGACTGAATGAAAAGAGCTGGCATCTCACTCTCTTTGAATCTTCTTTATCATGCTAAGAGGAGCAGGAAAAAGCAAAAAAATTCAGAATTGCACCTTGCAATGCGGAGAAATTACTGTTTGTGCATTCACATTTTTCATTGATTTTTGCCATTGAAAAACATCATGTTATTCATATACCAGAAATGTTTGAATATACTGACTGAATGAAAAGAGCTGGCATCTCACTCTCTTTGAATCTTCTTTATCATGCTAAGAGGAGCAGGAAAAAGCAAAAAATTTCATAATTGCGCCTTGCAATGCGGAGAAATTACTGTTTGTGCATTTACAATATTCATTGATTTGTGCCATTGAAAAATGTCCAGAAATGTTTGAAGCTACTGACTGAGTGAAAGGAGCTGGCATCTCACTCTCTTTGAATATTCTTTATCATGCTAAGAGGAGCAGGAAAAAGCAAAAAATTTCAGAATTGCACCTTGCAATGCGGAGAAATTACTGTTTGTGCATTTACAATATTCATTGATTTTTGCCATTGAAAAACGTCCAGAAATGTTTGAAGCTACTGACTGAATGAAAGGAGCTGGCATCTCACTCTCTTTGAATCTTCTTTATCATGCTAAGAGGAGCAGGAAAAAGCAAAAAATTTCAGAATTGCACCTTGCAATGCGCAGAAATTACTGTTTGTGCATTCACATTATTCATTGATTTTTGCTATTGAAAAACATCATGTTATTCATATACCAGAAATGTTTGAAGCTACTGACTGAATGAAAGGAGCTGGCATCTCACTCTCTTTGAATCTTCTTTATCATCCTAAGAGGAGCAGGAAAAAGCAAAAAATTTCAGAATTGCACCTTGCAATGCGGAGAAATTACTGTTTGTGTATTCACATTATTCATTGATTTTTGTCATTGAAAAACATCATGTTATTCATATACCAGAAATGTTTGAAGCTACTGACTGAATGAAAGGAGCTGGCATCTCACTCTCTTTGAATCTTCTTTATCATGCTAAGAGGAGAAGGAAAAAGCAAAGAATTTCAGAATTGCACCTTGCAATGCGGAGAAATTACTGTTTGTGTATTCACATTATTCATTGATTTTTGTCATTGAAAAACATCATGTTATTCATATACCAGAAATGTTTGAAGCTACTGACTGAATGAAAGGAGCTGGCATCTCACTCTCTTTGAATCTTCTTTATCATGCTAAGAGGAGCAGGAAAAAGCAAAAAATTTCAGAATTGCACCTTGCAATGCGGAGAAATTACTGTTTGTGCATTTACAATTTTCATTGATTTTTTCCATTGAAAAATGTCCAGAAATGTTTGAAGCTACTGACTGAATTTAAGGAGCTGGCATCTCACTCTCTTTGAATCTTCTTTATCATGCTAAGAGGAGCAGGAAAAAGCCAAAAAATTCAGAATTGCACCTTGCAATGCGGAGAAATTACTGTTTGTGCATTCACATTTTTCATTGATTTTTGCCATTGAAAAACATCATGTTATTCATATACCAGAAATGTTTGAATATACTGACTGAATGAAAAGAGCTGGCATCTCACTCTCTTTGAATCTTCTTTATCATGCTAAGAGGAGCAGGAAAAAGCAAAAAATTTCATAATTGCGCCTTGCAATGCGGAGAAATTACTGTTTGTGCATTTACAATATTCATTGATTTGTGCCATTGAAAAATGTCCAGAAATGTTTGAAGCTACTGACTGAGTGAAAGGAGCTGGCATCTCACTCTCTTTGAATCTTCTTTATCATGCTAAGAGGAGCAGGAAAAAGCAAAAAATTTCAGAATTGCACCTTGCAATGCGGAGAAATTACTGTTTGTGCATTTACAATATTCATTGATTTTTGCCATTGAAAAACGTCCAGAAATGTTTGAAGCTACTGACTGAATGAAAGGAGCTGGCATCTCACTCTCTTTGAATCTTCTTTATCATGCTAAGAGGAGCAGGAAAAAGCAAAAAATTTCAGAATTGCACCTTGCAATGCGCAGAAATTACTGTTTGTGCATTCACATTATTCATTGATTTTTGCTATTGAAAAACATCATGTTATTCATATACCAGAAATGTTTGAAGCTACTGACTGAATGAAAGGAGCTGGCATCTCACTCTCTTTGAATCTTCTTTATCATGCTAAGAGGAGCAGGAAAAAGCAAAAAATTTCAGAATTGCACCTTGCAATGCGGAGAAATTACTGTTTGTGTATTCACATTATTCATTGATTTTTGTCATTGAAAAACATCATGTTATTCATATACCAGAAATGTTTGAAGCTACTGACTGAATGAAAGGAGCTGGCATCTCACTCTCTTTGAATCTTCTTTATCATGCTAAGAGGAGCAGGAAAAAGCAAAGAATTTCAGAATTGCACCTTGCAATGCGGAGAAATTACTGTTTGTGTATTCACATTATTCATTGATTTTTGTCATTGAAAAACATCATGTTATTCATATACCAGAAATGTTTGAAGCTACTGACTGAATGAAAGGAGCTGGCATCTCACTCTCTTTGAATCTTCTTTATCATGCTAAGAGGAGCAGGAAAAAGCAAAGAATTTCAGAATTGCACCTTGCAATGCGGAGAAATTACTGTTTGTGCATTCACATTATTCATTGATTTTTGCCATTGAAAAACATCATGTTATTCATATACCAGAAATGTTTGAAGCTACTGACTGAATGAAAGGAGCTGGCATCTCACTCTCTTTGAATCTTCTTTATCATGCTAAGAGGAGCAGGAAAAAGCAAAAAAATTCAGAATTGCACCTTGCAATGCGGAGAAATTACTGTTTGTGCATTTACAATATTCATTGATTTTTGCCATTGAAAAACATCATGTTATTCATATACCAGAAATGTTTGAAGCTACTGACTGAATGAAAGGAGTTGGCATCTCACTCTCTTTGAATCTTCTTTATCATGCTAAGAGGAGCAGGAAAAAGCAAAAAATTTCAGAATTGCACCTTGCAATGCGGAGAAATTACTGTTTGTGCATTTACAATATTCATTGATTTTTGCCATTGAAAAACGTCCAGAAATGTTTGAAGCTACTGACTGAATGAAAAGAGCTGACATCTCACTCTCTTTGAAACTTCTTTATCATGCTAAGAGGAGCAGGAAAAAGCAAAAAATTTCAGAATTGCACCTTGCAATGCGGAGAAATTACTGTTTGTGCATTCACATTATTCATTGATTTTTGCTATTGAAAAACATCAAGTTATTCATATACCAGAAATGTTTGAAGCTACTGACTGAATGAAAGGAGCTGGCATCTCACTCTCTTTGAATCTTCTTTATCATGCTAAGAGGAGCAGGAAAAAGCAAAAAATTTCAGAATTGCACCTTGCAATGCGGAGAGATTACTGTTTGTGTATTCACATTATTCATTGATTTTTGTCATTGAAAAACATCATGTTATTCATATACCAGAAATGTTTGAAGCTACTGACTGAATGAAAGGAGCTGGCATCTCACTCTCTTTGAATCTTCTTTATCATGCTAAGAGGAGCAGGAAAAAGCAAAGAATTTCAGAATTGCACCTTGCAATGCGGAGAAATTACTGTTTGTGTATTCACATTATTCATTGATTTTTGTCATTGAAAAACATCATGTTATTCATATACCAGAAATGTTTGAAGCTACTGACTGAATGAAAGGAGCTGGCATCTCACTCTCTTTGAATCTTCTTTATCATGCTAAGAGGAGCAGGAAAAAGCAAAGAATTTCAGAATTGCACCTTGCAATGCGGAGAAATTACTGTTTGTGCATTCACATTATTCATTGATTTTTGCCATTGAAAAACATCATGTTATTCATATACCAGAAATGTTTGAAGCTACTGACTGAATGAAAGGAGCTGGCATCTCACTCTCTTTGAATCTTCTTTATCATGCTAAGAGGAGCAGGAAAAAGCAAAAAAATTCAGAATTGCACCTTGCAATGCGGAGAAATTACTGTTTGTGCATTTACAATATTCATTGATTTTTGCCATTGAAAAACATCATGTTATTCATATACCAGAAATGTTTGAAGCTACTGACTGAATGAAAGGAGTTGGCATCTCACTCTCTTTGAATCTTCTTTATCATGCTAAGAGGAGCAGGAAAAAGCAAAAAATTTCAGAATTGCACCTTGCAATGCGGAGAAATTACTGTTTGTGCATTTACAATATTCATTGATTTTTGCCATTGAAAAACGTCCAGAAATGTTTGAAGCTACTGACTGAATGAAAAGAGCTGGCATCTCACTCTCTTTGAATCTTCTTTATCATGCTAATAGGAGCAGGAAAAAGCAAAAAATTTCAGAATTGCACCTTGCAATGCGGAGAAATTACTGTTTGTGCATTTACAATTTTCATTGATTTTTTCCATTGAAAAATGTCCAGAAATGTTTGAAGCTACTGACTGAATTTAAGGAGCTGGCATCTCACTCTCTTTGAATCTTCTTTATCATGCTAAGAGGAGCAGGAAAAAGCCAAAAAATTCAGAATTGCACCTTGCAATGCGGAGAAATTACTGTTTGTGCATTCACATTTTTCATTGATTTTTGCCATTGAAAAACATCATGTTATTCATATACCAGAAATGTTTGAATATACTGACTGAATGAAAAGAGCTGGCATCTCACTCTCTTTGAATCTTCTTTATCATGCTAAGAGGAGCAGGAAAAAGCAAAAAATTTCATAATTGCGCCTTGCAATGCGGAGAAATTACTGTTTGTGCATTTACAATATTCATTGATTTGTGCCATTGAAAAATGTCCAGAAATGTTTGAAGCTACTGACTGAGTGAAAGGAGCTGGCATCTCACTCTCTTTGAATCTTCTTTATCATGCTAAGAGGAGCAGGAAAAAGCAAAAAATTTCAGAATTGCACCTTGCAATGCGGAGAAATTACTGTTTGTGCATTTACAATATTCATTGATTTTTGCCATTGAAAAACGTCCAGAAATGTTTGAAGCTACTGACTGAATGAAAGGAGCTGGCATCTCACTCTCTTTGAATCTTCTTTATCATGCTAAGAGGAGCAGGAAAAAGCAAAAAATTTCAGAATTGCACCTTGCAATGCGGAGAAATTACTGTTTGTGCATTCACATTATTCATTGATTTTTGCTATTGAAAAACATCATGTTATTCATATACCAGAAATGTTTGAAGCTACTGACTGAATGAAAGGAGCTGGCATCTCACTCTCTTTGAATCTTCTTTATCATGCTAAGAGGAGCAGGAAAAAGCAAAAAATTTCAGAATTGCACCTTGCAATGCGGAGAAATTACTGTTTGTGTATTCACATTATTCATTGATTTTTGTCATTGAAAAACATCATGTTATTCATATACCAGAAATGTTTGAAGCTACTGACTGAATGAAAGGAGCTGGCATCTCACTCTCTTTGAATCTTCTTTATCATGCTAAGAGGAGCAGGAAAAAGCAAAAAATTTCAGAATTGCACCTTGCAATGCGGAGAAATTACTGTTTGTGCATTCATATTATTCTTTGATTTTTGCCATTGAAAAACATCATGTTATTCATATACCAGAAATGTTTGAAGCTACTGACTGAATGAAAAGAGCTGGCATCTCACTCTCTTTGAATCTTCTTTATCATGCTAAGAGGAGCAGGAAAAAGCAAAAAATTTCAGAATTGCACCTTGCAATGCGGAGAAATTACTGTTTGTGCATTTACAATATTCATTGATTTTTGCCATTGAAAAACGTCCAGAAATGTTTGAAGCTACTGACTGAATGAAAGGAGCTGGCATCTCACTCTCTTTGAATCTTCTTTATCATGCTAAGAGGAGCAGGAAAAAGCAAAAAATTTCAGAATTGCACCTTGCAATGCGGAGAAATTACTGTTTATGCATTCACATTATTCATTGATTTTTGCCATTGAAAAACATCATGTTATTCATATACCAGAAATGTTTGAAGCTACTGACTGAATGAAAGGAGCTCGCATCTCACTCTATTTGAATCTTCTTTATCATGCTAAGAGGAGCAGGAAAAAGCAAAAAATTTCAGAATTGCACCTTGCAATGCGGAGAAATTACTGTTTGTGCATTCACATTATTCATTGATTTTTGCCATTGAAAAATATCATGTTATTCATATACCAGAAATGTTTGAAGCTACTGACTGAATGAAAAGAGCTGGCATCTCACTCTCTTTGAATCTTCTTTATCATGCTAAGAGGGGCAGGAAAAAGCAAAAAATTTCAGAATTGCACCTTGCAATGCGGAGAAATTACTGTTTGTGTATTTACAATATTCATTGATTTTTGCCATTGAAGAACGTCCAGAAATGTTTGAAGCTACTGACTGAATGAAAGGAGCTGGCATCTCACTCTCTTTGAATCTTCTTTATCATGCTAAGAGGAGCAGGAAAAAGCAAAAAATTTCAGAATTGCACCTTGCAATGCGGAGAAATTACTGTTTGTGCATTCACATTATTCATTGATTTTTGCCATTGAAAAACACCATGTTATTCATATACCAGAAATGTTTGAAGCTACTGACTGAATGAAAAGAGCTGGCATCTCACTCTCTTTGAATCTTCTTTATCATGCTAAGAGGAGCAGGAAAAAGCAAAAAATTTCAGAATTGCACCTTGCAATGCGGAGAAATTACTGTTTGTGCATTTACAATATTCATTGATTTTTGCCATTGAAAAACGTCCAGAAATGTTTGAAGCTACTGACTGAATGAAAGGAGCTGGCATCTCACTCTCTTTGAATCTTCTTTATCATGCTAAGAGGAGCAGGAAAAAGCAAAAAATTTCAGAATTGCACCTTGCAATGCGGAGAAATTACTGTTTGTGCATTCACATTATTCATTGATTTTTGCCATTGAAAAACATCATGTTATTCATATACCAGAAATGTTTGAAGCTACTGACTGAATGAAAAGAGCTGGCATCTCATTCTCTTTGAATCTTCTTTATCATGCTAAGAGGAGCAGGAAAAAGCAAAAAATTTTAGAATTGCACCATGAAATGCGGAGAAATTACTGTTTGTGCATTTACAATATTCATTGATTTTTGCCATTGAAAAACGTCCAGAAATGTTTGAAGTTACTGACTGAATAAAAGGAGCTGGCATCTCACTCTCTTTGAATCTTCTTTATCATGCTAAGAGGAGCAGGAAAAAGCAAAAAATTTCAGAATTGCACCTTGCAATGCGGAGAAATTACTGTTTGTGCATTCACATTATTCATTGATTTTTGCTATTGAAAAACATCAAGTTATTCATATACCAGAAATGTTTGAAGCTACTGACTGAATGAAAGGAGCTGGCATCTCACTCTCTTTGAATCTTCTTTATCATGCTAAGAGGAGCAGGAAAAAGCAAAAAATTTCAGAATTGCACCTTGCAATGCGGAGAAATTACTGTTTGTGTATTCACATTATTCATTGATTTTTGTCATTGAAAAACATCATGTTATTCATATACCAGAAATGTTTGAAGCTACTGACTGAATGAAAGGAGCTGGCATCTCACTCTCTTTGAATCTTCTTTATCATGCTAAGAGGAGCAGGAAAAAGCAAAAAATTTCAGAATTGCACCTTGCAATGCGGAGAAATTACTGTTTGTGTATTCACATTATTCATTGATTTTTGTCATTGAAAAACATCATGTTATTCATATACCAGAAATGTTTGAAGCTACTGACTGAATGAAAGGAGCTGGCATCTCACTCTCTTTGAATCTTCTTTATCATGCTAAGAGGAGCAGGAAAAAGCAAAGAATTTCAGAATTGCACCTTGCAATGCGGAGAAATTACTGTTTGTGCATTCACATTATTCATTGATTTTTGCCATTGAAAAACATCATGTTATTCATATACCAGAAATGTTTGAAGCTACTGACTGAATGAAAGGAGCTGGCATCTCACTCTCTTTGAATCTTCTTTATCATGCTAAGAGGAGCAGGAAAAAGCAAAAAAATTCAGAATTGCACCTTGCAATGCGGAGAAATTACTGTTTGTGCATTTACAATATTCATTGATTTTTGCCATTGAAAAACATCATGTTATTCATATACCAGAAATGTTTGAAGCTACTGACTGAATGAAAGGAGTTGGCATCTCACTCTCTTTGAATCTTCTTTATCATGCTAAGAGGAGCAGGAAAAAGCAAAAAATTTCAGAATTGCACCTTGCAATGCGGAGAAATTACTGTTTGTGCATTTACAATATTCATTGATTTTTGCCATTGAAAAACGTCCAGAAATGTTTGAAGCTACTGACTGAATGAAAAGAGCTGGCATCTCACTCTCTTTGAATCTTCTTTATCATGCTAATAGGAGCAGGAAAAAGCAAAAAATTTCAGAATTGCACCTTGCAATGCGGAGAAATTACTGTTTGTGCATTTACAATTTTCATTGATTTTTTCCATTGAAAAATGTCCAGAAATGTTTGAAGCTACTGACTGAATTTAAGGAGCTGGCATCTCACTCTCTTTGAATCTTCTTTATCATGCTAAGAGGAGCAGGAAAAAGCCAAAAAATTCAGAATTGCACCTTGCAATGCGGAGAAATTACTGTTTGTGCATTCACATTTTTCATTGATTTTTGCCATTGAAAAACATCATGTTATTCATATACCAGAAATGTTTGAATATACTGACTGAATGAAAAGAGCTGGCATCTCACTCTCTTTGAATCTTCTTTATCATGCTAAGAGGAGCAGGAAAAAGCAAAAAATTTCATAATTGCGCCTTGCAATGCGGAGAAATTACTGTTTGTGCATTTACAATATTCATTGATTTGTGCCATTGAAAAATGTCCAGAAATGTTTGAAGCTACTGACTGAGTGAAAGGAGCTGGCATCTCACTCTCTTTGAATCTTCTTTATCATGCTAAGAGGAGCAGGAAAAAGCAAAAAATTTCAGAATTGCACCTTGCAATGCGGAGAAATTACTGTTTGTGCATTTACAATATTCATTGATTTTTGCCATTGAAAAACGTCCAGAAATGTTTGAAGCTACTGACTGAATGAAAGGAGCTGGCATCTCACTCTCTTTCAATCTTCTTTATCATGCTAAGAGGAGCAGGAAAAAGCAAAAAATTTCAGAATTGCACCTTGCAATGCGGAGAAATTACTGTTTGTGCATTCACATTATTCATTGATTTTTGCTATTGAAAAACATCATGTTATTCATATACCAGAAATGTTTGAAGCTACTGACTGAATGAAAGGAGCTGGCATCTCACTCTCTTTGAATCTTCTTTATCATGCTAAGAGGAGCAGGAAAAAGCAAAAAATTTCAGAATTGCACCTTGCAATGCGGAGAAATTACTGTTTGTGTATTCACATTATTCATTGATTTTTGTCATTGAAAAACATCATGTTATTCATATACCAGAAATGTTTGAAGCTACTGACTGAATGAAAGGAGCTGGCATCTCACTCTCTTTGAATCTTCTTTATCATGCTAAGAGGAGCAGGAAAAAGCAAAAAATTTCAGAATTGCACCTTGCAATGCGGAGAAATTACTGTTTGTGCATTCATATTATTCTTTGATTTTTGCCATTGAAAAACATCATGTTATTCATATACCAGAAATGTTTGAAGCTACTGACTGAATGAAAAGAGCTGGCATCTCACTCTCTTTGAATCTTCTTTATCATGCTAAGAGGAGCAGGAAAAAGCAAAAAATTTCAGAATTGCACCTTGCAATGCGGAGAAATTACTGTTTATGCATTCACATTATTCATTGATTTTTGCCATTGAAAAACATCATGTTATTCATATACCAGAAATGTTTGAAGCTACTGACTGAATGAAAGGAGCTCGCATCTCACTCTATTTGAATCTTCTTTATCATGCTAAGAGGAGCAGGAAAAAGCAAAAAATTTCAGAATTGCACCTTGCAATGCGGAGAAATTACTGTTTGTGCATTCACATTATTCATTGATTTTTGCCATTGAAAAATATCATGTTATTCATATACCAGAAATGTTTGAAGCTACTGACTGAATGAAAAGAGCTGGCATCTCACTCTCTTTGAATCTTCTTTATCATGCTAAGAGGGGCAGGAAAAAGCAAAAAATTTCAGAATTGCACCTTGCAATGCGGAGAAATTACTGTTTGTGTATTTACAATATTCATTGATTTTTGCCATTGAAGAACGTCCAGAAATGTTTGAAGCTACTGACTGAATGAAAGGAGCTGGCATCTCACTCTCTTTGAATCTTCTTTATCATGCTAAGAGGAGCAGGAAAAAGCAAAAAATTTCAGAATTGCACCTTGCAATGCGGAGAAATTACTGTTTGTGCATTCACATTATTCATTGATTTTTGCCATTGAAAAACACCATGTTATTCATATACCAGAAATGTTTGAAGCTACTGACTGAATGAAAAGAGCTGGCATCTCACTCTCTTTGAATCTTCTTTATCATGCTAAGAGGAGCAGGAAAAAGCAAAAAATTTCAGAATTGCACCTTGCAATGCGGAGAAATTACTGTTTGTGCATTTACAATATTCATTGATTTTTGCCATTGAAAAACGTCCAGAAATGTTTGAAGCTACTGACTGAATGAAAGGAGCTGGCATCTCACTCTCTTTGAATCTTCTTTATCATGCTAAGAGGAGCAGGAAAAAGCAAAAAATTTCAGAATTGCACCTTGCAATGCGGAGAAATTACTGTTTGTGCATTCACATTATTCATTGATTTTTGCCATTGAAAAACATCATGTTATTCATATACCAGAAATGTTTGAAGCTACTGACTGAATGAAAAGAGCTGGCATCTCATTCTCTTTGAATCTTCTTTATCATGCTAAGAGGAGCAGGAAAAAGCAAAAAATTTTAGAATTGCACCATGAAATGCGGAGAAATTACTGTTTGTGCATTTACAATATTCATTGATTTTTGCCATTGAAAAACGTCCAGAAATGTTTGAAGCTACTGACTGAATAAAAGGAGCTGGCATCTCACTCTCTTTGAATCTTCTTTATCATGCTAAGAGGAGCAGGAAAAAGCAAAAAATTTCAGAATTGCACCTTGCAATGCGGAGAAATTACTGTTTGTGCATTCACATTATTCATTGATTTTTGCCATTGAAAAACATCATGTTATTCATATACCAGAAATGTTTGAAGCTACTGACTGAATGAAAGGAGCTGGCATCTCACGCTCTTTGAATCTTCTTTATCATGCTAAGAGGAGCAGGAAAAAGCAAAAAATTTCAGAATTGCACCGTGCAATGCGGAGAAATTACTGTTTGTGCATTCACATTATTCATTGATTTTTGCCATTGAAAAACATCATGTTATTCATATACCAGAAATGTTTGAAGCTACTGACTGAATGAAAGGAGCTGGCATCTCACTCTCTTTAAATCTTCTTTATCATGCTAAGAGGAGCAGGAAAAAGCAAAAAATTTCAGAATTGCACCTTGCAATGCGGAGAAATTACTGTTTGTGCATACACATTATTCATTGATTTTTGCCATTGAAAAACATCATGTTATTCGTATAACAGAAATGTTTGAAGCTACTGACTGAATGAAAAGAGCTGGCATCTCCCTCTCTTTGAATCTTCTTTATCATGCTAAGAGGAGCAGGAAAAAGCAAAAAATTTCAGAATTGCACCTTGCAATGCGGAGAAATTACTGTTTGTGCATTTACAATATTCATTGATTTTTGCCATTGAAAAACGTCCAGAAATGTTTGAAGCTACTGACTGAATGAAAACAGCTGGCATCTCACTCTCTTTGAATCTTCTTTATCATGCTAAGAGGAGCAGGAAAAAGCAAAAAAATTCAGAATTGCACCTTGCAATGCGGAGAAATTACTGTTTGTGCATTCACATTATTCATTGATTTTTGCCATTGAAAAACATCATGTTGTTCATATACCAGAAATGTTTGAAGTTACTGACTGAATGAAAGGAGCTGGCATCTCACTCTCTTTGAATCTTCTTTATCATGCTAAGAGGAGCAGGAAAAAGCAAAAAATTTCAGAATTCCACCTTGCAATGCGGAGAAATTACTGTTTGTGCATTCACATTATTCATTGATTTTTGCCATTGAAAAACATCATGTTATTCATATACCAGAAATGTTTGAAGCTACTGACTGAATGAAAAAAGCTGGCATCTCACTCTCTTTGAATCTTCTTTATCATGCTAAGAGGAGCAGGAAAAAGCAAAAAATTTCAGAATTGCACCTTGCAATGCGGAGAAATAACTGTTTGTGCATTCACATTATTCATTGATTTTTGCCATTAAAAAACATCATGTTATTCATATACCAGAAATGTTTGAAGCTACTGACTGAATGAAAGGAGCTGGCATCTCACTCTCTTTGAATCTTCTTTATCATGCTAAGAGGAGCAGGAAAAAGCAAAAAATTTCAGAATTGCACCTTGCAATGCGGAGAAATTACTGTTTGTGCATTCACATTATTCATTGATTTTTGCCATTGAAAAACATCATGTTATTCATATACCAGAAATGTTTGAAGCTACTGACTGAATGAAAAGAGCTGGCATCTCACTCTCTTTGAATCTTCTTTATCATGCTAAGAGGAGCAGGAAAAAGCAAAAAATTTCAGAATTGCACCTTGCAATGCGGAGAAATTACTGTTTGTGCATTCACATTATTCATTAATTTTTGCCATTGAAAAACATCATGTTATTCATATACCAGAAATGTTTGAAGCTACTGACTGAATGAAAAAAGCTGGCATCTCACTCTCTTTGAATCTTCTTTATCATGCTAAGAGGAGCAGGAAAAAGCAAAAAATTTCAGAATTGCACCTTGCAATGCGGAGAAATATCTGTTTGTGCATTCACATTATTCATTGATTTTTGCCATTAAAAAACATCATGTTATTCATATACCAGAAATGTTTGAAGCTACTGACTGAATGAAAGGAGCTGGCATCTCACTCTCTTTGAATCTTCTTTATCATGCTAAGAGGAGCAGGAAAAAGCAAAAAATTTCAGAATTGCACCTTGCAATGCGGAGAAATTACTGTTTGTGCATTCACATTATTCATTGATTTTTGCCATTGAAAAACATCATGTTATTCATATACCAGAAATGTTTGAAGCTACTGACTGAATGAAAAGAGCTGGCATCTCACTCTCTTTGAATCTTCTTTATCATGCTAAGAGGAGCAGGAAAAAGCAAAAAATTTCAGAATTGCACCATGAAATGCGGAGAAATTACTGTTTGTGCATTTACAATATTCATTGATTTTTGCCATTGAAAAACGTCCAGAAATGTTTGAAGCTACTGACTGAATGAAAAGAGCTGGCATCTCCCTCTCTTTGAATCTTCTTTATCATGCTAAGAGGAGCAGGAAAAAGCAAAAAATTTCAGAATTGCACCTTGCAATGCGGAGAAATTACTGTTTGTGCATTTACAATATTCATTGATTTTTGCCATTGAAAAACGTCCAGAAATGTTTGAAGCTACTGACTGAATGAAAACAGCTGGCATCTCACTCTCTTTGAATCTTCTTTATCATGCTAAGAGGAGCAGGAAAAAGCAAAAAAATTCAGAATTGCACCTTGCAATGCGGAGAAATTACTGTTTGTGCATTCACATTATTCATTGATTTTTGCCATTGAAAAACATCATGTTGTTCATATACCAGAAATGTTTGAAGTTACTGACTGAATGAAAGGAGCTGGCATCTCACTCTCTTTGAATCTTCTTTATCATGCTAAGAGGAGCAGGAAAAAGCAAAAAATTTCAGAATTCCACCTTGCAATGCGGAGAAATTACTGTTTGTGCATTCACATTATTCATTGATTTTTGCCATTGAAAAACATCATGTTATTCATATACCAGAAATGTTTGAAGCTACTGACTGAATGAAAAAAGCTGGCATCTCACTCTCTTTGAATCTTCTTTATCATGCTAAGAGGAGCAGGAAAAAGCAAAAAATTTCAGAATTGCACCTTGCAATGCGGAGAAATAACTGTTTGTGCATTCACATTATTCATTGATTTTTGCCATTAAAAAACATCATGTTATTCATATACCAGAAATGTTTGAAGCTACTGACTGAATGAAAGGAGCTGGCATCTCACTCTCTTTGAATCTTCTTTATCATGCTAAGAGGAGCAGGAAAAAGCAAAAAATTTCAGAATTGCACCTTGCAATGCGGAGAAATTACTGTTTGTGCATTCACATTATTCATTGATTTTTGCCATTGAAAAACATCATGTTATTCATATACCAGAAATGTTTGAAGCTACTGACTGAATGAAAAGAGCTGGCATCTCACTCTCTTTGAATCTTCTTTATCATGCTAAGAGGAGCAGGAAAAAGCAAAAAATTTCAGAATTGCACCTTGCAATGCGGAGAAATTACTGTTTGTGCATTCACATTATTCATTAATTTTTGCCATTGAAAAACATCATGTTATTCATATACCAGAAATGTTTGAAGCTACTGACTGAATGAAAAAAGCTGGCATCTCACTCTCTTTGAATCTTCTTTATCATGCTAAGAGGAGCAGGAAAAAGCAAAAAATTTCAGAATTGCACCTTGCAATGCGGAGAAATATCTGTTTGTGCATTCACATTATTCATTGATTTTTGCCATTAAAAAACATCATGTTATTCATATACCAGAAATGTTTGAAGCTACTGACTGAATGAAAGGAGCTGGCATCTCACTCTCTTTGAATCTTCTTTATCATGCTAAGAGGAGCAGGAAAAAGCAAAAAATTTCAGAATTGCACCTTGCAATGCGGAGAAATTACTGTTTGTGCATTCACATTATTCATTGATTTTTGCCATTGAAAAACATCATGTTATTCATATACCAGAAATGTTTGAAGCTACTGACTGAATGAAAAGAGCTGGCATCTCACTCTCTTTGAATCTTCTTTATCATGCTAAGAGGAGCAGGAAAAAGCAAAAAATTTCAGAATTGCACCATGAAATGCGGAGAAATTACTGTTTGTGCATTTACAATATTCATTGATTTTTGCCATTGAAAAACGTCCAGAAATGTTTGAAGCTACTGACTGAATAAAAGGAGCTGGCATCTCACTCTCTTTGAATCTTCTTTATCATGCTAAGAGGAGCAGGAAAAAGCAAAAAATTTCAGAATTGCACCTTGCAATGCGGAGAAATTACTGTTTGTGCATTCACATTATTCATTGATTTTTGCCATTGAAAAACATCATGTTATTCATATACCAGAAATGTTTGAAGCTACTGACTGAATGAAAGAAGCTGGTATCTCACGCTCTTTGAATCTTCTTTATCATGCTAAGAGGAGCAGGAAAAAGCAAAAAATTTCAGAATTGCACCTTGCAATGCGGAGAAATTACTGTTTGTGCATTCACATTATTCATTGATTTTTGCCATTGAAAAACATCATGTTATTCATATACCAGAAATGTTTGAAGCTACTGACTGAATGAAAGGAGCTGGCATCTCACTCTCTTTAAATCTTCTTTATCATGCTAAGAGGAGCAGGAAAAAGCAAAAAATTTCAGAATTGCACCTTGCAATGCGGAGAAATTACTGTTTGTGCATACACATTATTCATTGATTTTTGCCATTGAAAAACATCATGTTATTCGTATAACAGAAATGTTTGAAGCTACTGACTGAATGAAAAGAGCTGGCATCTCCCTCTCTTTGAATCTTCTTTATCATGCTAAGAGGAGCAGGAAAAAGCAAAAAATTTCAGAATTGCACCTTGCAATGCGGAGAAATTACTGTTTGTGCATTTACAATATTCATTGATTTTTGCCATTGAAAAACGTCCAGAAATGTTTGAAGCTACTGACTGAATGAAAACAGCTGGCATCTCACTCTCTTTGAATCTTCTTTATCATGCTAAGAGGAGCAGGAAAAAGCAAAAAATTTCAGAATTGCACCTTGCAATGCGGAGAAATTACTGTTTGTGCATTCACATTATTCATTGATTTTTGCCATTGAAAAACATCATGTTGTTCATATACCAGAAATGTTTGAAGTTACTGACTGAATGAAAGGAGCTGGCATCGCACTCTCTTTGAATCTTCTTTATCATGCTAAGAGGAGCAGGAAAAAGCAAAAAATTTCAGAATTGCACCTTGCAATGCGGAGAAATTACTGTTTGTGCATTCACATTATTCATTGATTTTTGCCATTGAAAAACATCATGTTATTCATATACCAGAAATGTTTGAAGCTACTGACTGAATGAAAAAAGCTGGCATCTCACTCTCTTTGAATCTTCTTTATCATGCTAAGAGGAGCAGGAAAAAGCAAAAAATTTCAGAATTGCACCTTGCAATGCGGAGAAATAACTGTTTGTGCATTCACATTATTCATTGATTTTTGCCATTAAAAAACATCATGTTATTCATATACCAGAAATGTTTGAAGCTACTGACTGAATGAAAGGAGCTGGCATCTCACTCTCTTTGAATCTTCTTTATCATGCTAAGAGGAGCAGGAAAAAGCAAAAAATTTCAGAATTGCACCTTGCAATGCGGAGAAATTACTGTTTGTGCATTCACATTATTCATTGATTTTTGCCATTGAAAAACATCATGTTATTCATATACCAGAAATATTTGAAGCTACTGACTGAATGAAAAGAGCTGGCATCTCACTCTCTTTGAATCTTCTTTATCATGCTAAGAGGAGCAGGAAAAAGCAAAAAATTTCAGAATTGCAACTTGCAATGCGGAGAAATTACTGTTTCTGCATTCACATTATTCATTGATTTTTGCCATTGAAAAACATCATGTTATTCATATACCAGAAATGTTTGAAGCTACTGACTGAATGAAAGGAGCTGTAATCTCACTCTCTTTGAATCTTCTTTATCATGCTAAGAGGAGCAGGAAAAAGCAAAAAATTTCAGAATTGCACCTTGCAATGCGGAGAAATTACTGTTTGTGCATTCACATTATTCATTGATTTTTGCCATTGAAAAACGTCCAGAAATGTTTGAAGCTACTGACTGAATGAAAAGAGCTTGCATCTCACTCTCTTTGAATCTTCTTTATCATGCTAAGAGGAGCAGGAAAAAGCAAAAAATTTCAGAATTGCACCTTGCAATGCGGAGAAATTATTGTTTGTGCATTCACATTATTCATTGATTTTTGCCATTGAAAAATGTCATGTTATTCATATACCAGAAATGTTTGAAGCTACTGACTGAATGAAAGGAGCTGGCATCTCACGCTCTTTGAATCTTCTTTATCATGCTAAGAGGAGCAGGAAAAAGTAAAAAATTTCAAAATTTCACCTTGCAATGCGGAGAAATTACTGTTTGTGCATTCACATTATTCATTGATTTTTGCCATTGAAAAACATCATGTTATTCATATACCAGAAATGTTTGAAGCTGCTGACTGAATGAAAGGAGATGGCATCTCACTCTCTTTGAATCTTCTTTATCATGCTAAGAGGAGCAGGAAAAAGCAAAAAATTTCAGAATTGCACCTTGCAATGCGGAGAAATTACTGTTTGTGCATACACATTATTCATTGATTTTTGCCATTGAAAAACATCATGTTATTCGTATACCAGAAATGTTTGAAGCTACTGACTGAATGAAAAGAGCTGGCATCTCACTCTCTTTGAATCTTCTTTATCATGCTAAGAGGAGCAGGAAAAAGCAAAAAATTTCAGAATTGCACCTTGCAATGCGGAGAAATTACTGTTTGTGCGTTTACAATATTCATTGATTTTTGCCATTGAAAAACGTCCAGAAATGTTTGAAGCTACTGACTGAATGAAAACAGCTGGCATCACACTCTCTTTGAATCTTCTTTATCATGCTAAGAGGAGCAGGAAAAAGCAAAAAATTTCAGAATTGCACCTTGCAATGCGGAGAAATTACTGTTTGTGCATTCACATTATTCATTGATTTTTGCCATTGAAAAACATCATGTTGTTCATATACCAGAAATGTTTGAAGTTACTGACTGAATGAAAGGAGCTGGCATCTCACTCTCTTTGAATCTTCTTTATCATGCTAAGAGGAGCAGGAAAAAGAAAAAAAATTTCAGAATTGCACCTTGCAATGCGGAGAAATTACTGTTTGTGCATTCACATTATTCATTGATTTTTGCCATTGAAAAACATCATGTTATTCATATACCAGAAATGTTTGAAGCTACTGACTGAATGAAAGGAGATGGCATCTCACTCTCTTTGAATCTTATTTATCATGCTAAGAGGAGCAGGAAAAAGCAAAAAATTTCAGAATTGCACCTTGCAATGCGGAGAAATTACTGTTTGTGCATTCACATTATTCATTGATTTTTGCCATTGAAAAACATCATGTTATTCATATACCAGAAATGTTTGAAGATACTGACTGAATGAAAGGAGCTGTCATCTCACTCTCTTTGAATCTTCTTTTTCATGCTAAGAGGAGCAGGAAAAAGCAAAAAATTTCAGAATTGCACCTTGCAATGCGGAGAAATTACTGTTTGTGCATTCACATTATTCATTGATTTTTGCCATTGAAAAACGTCCAGAAATGTTTGAAGCTACTGACTGAATGAAAAGAGCTTGCATTTCACTCTCTTTGAATCTTCTTTATCATGCTAAGAGGAGCAGGAAAAAGCAAAAAATTTCAGAATTGCACCTTGCAATGCGGAGAAATTACTGTTTGTGCATTCACATTATTCATTGATTTTTGCCATTGAAAAACATCATGTTATTCATATACCAGAAATGTTTGAAACTACTGACTGAATGAAAGGAACTGGCATCTCACTCTCTTTGAATCTTCTTTATCATGCTAAGAGGAGCAGGAAAAAGCAAAAAATTTCAGAATTGCACCTTGCAATGCGGAGAAATTACTGTTTGTGCATTCACATTATTCATTGATTTTTGCCATTGAAAAACATCATGTTATTCATATACCAGAAATGTTTGAAGCTACTGACTGAATGAAAAGAGCTAGCATCTCACTCTCTTTGAATCTTCTTTATCATGCTAAGAGGAGCAGGAAAAAGCAAAAAATTTCAGAATTGCACCTTGCAATGCGGAGAAATTACTGTTTGTGCATTCACATTATTCATTGATTTTTGCCATTGAAAAACTTCATGTTATTCGTATACCAGAAATGTTTGAAGCTACTGACTGAATGAAAGGAGCTGGCATCTCACTCTCTTTGAATCTTCTTTATCATGCTAAGAGGAGCAGGAAAAAACAAAAAATTTCAGAATTGCACCTTGCAATGCGGAGAAATTACTGTTTGTGCATTCACATTATTCATTGATTTTTGCCATTGAAAAACGTCCAGAAATGTTTGAAGCTACTGACTGAATGAAAAGAGCTGGCATCTCACTCTCTTTGAATCTTCTTTATCATGCTAAGAGGAGCAGGAAAAAGCAAAAAATTTCAGAATTGCACCTTGCAATGCGGAGAAATTACTGTTTGTGCATTCACATTATTCATTGATTTTTGCCATTGAAAAACATCATGTTATTCATATACCAGAAATGTTTGAAGCTACTGACTGAATGAAAGGAGCTGGCATCTCACTCTCTTTGAATCTTCTTTATCATGCTAAGAGGAGCAGGAAAAAGCAAAAAATTTCAGAATTGCACCTTGCAATGCGGAGAAATTACTGTTTGTGCATACACATTATTCATTGATTTTTGCCATTGAAAAACATCATGTTATTCGTATACCAGAAATGTTTGAAGCTACTGACTGAATGAAAAGAGCTGGCATCTCACTCTCTTTGAATCTTCTTTATCATGCTAAGAGGAGCAGGAAAAAGCAAAAAATTTCAGAATTGCACCTTGCAATGCGGAGAAATTACTGTTTGTGCATTTACAATATTCATTGATTTTTGCCATTGAAAAACGTCCAGAAATGTTTGAAGCTACTGACTGAATGAAAACAGCTGGCATCACACTCTCTTTGAATCTTCTTTATCATGCTAAGAGGAGCAGGAAAAAGCAAAAAATTTCAGAATTGCACCTTGCAATGCGGAGAAATTACTGTTTGTGCATTCACATTATTCATTGATTTTTGCCATTGAAAAACATCATGTTGTTCATATACCAGAAATGTTTGAAGTTACTGACTGAATGAAAGGAGCTGGCATCTCACTCTCTTTGAATCTTCTTTATCATGCTAAGAGGAGCAGGAAAAAGAAAAAAAAATTCAGAATTGCACCTTGCAATGCGGAGAAATTACTGTTTGTGCATTCACATTATTCATTGATTTTTGCCATTGAAAAACATCATGTTATTCATATACCAGAAATGTTTGAAGCTACTGACTGAATGAAAGGAGATGGCATCTCACTCTCTTTGAATCTTCTTTATCATGCTAAGAGGAGCAGTAAAAAGCAAAAAATTTCAGAATTGCACCTTGCAATGCGGAGAAATTACTGTTTGTGCATTCACATTATTCATTGATTTTTGCCATTGAAAAACATCATGTTATTCATATACCAGAAATGTTTGAAGCTACTGACTGAATGAAAGGAGCTGTCATCTCACTCTCTTTGAATCTTCTTTTTCATGCTAAGAGGAGCAGGAAAAAGCAAAAAATTTCAGAATTGCACCTTGCAATGCGGAGAAATTACTGTTTGTGCATTCACATTATTCATTGATTTTTGCCATTGAAAAACATCATGTTATTCATATACCAGAAATGTTTGAAGCTACTGACTGAATGAAAAGAGCTAGCATCTCACTCTCTTTGAATCTTCTTTATCATGCTAAGAGGAGCAGGAAAAAGCAAAAAATTTCAGAATTGCACCTTGCAATGCGGAGAAATTACTGTTTGTGCATTCACATTATTCATTGATTTTTGCCATTGAAAAACTTCATGTTATTCGTATACCAGAAATGTTTGAAGCTTCTGACTGAATGAAAGGAGCTGGCATCTCACTCTCTTTGAATTTTCTTTATCATGCTAAGAGGAGCAGGAAAAAACAAAAAATTTCAGAATTGCACCTTGCAATGCGGAGAAATTACTGTTTGTGCATTCACATTATTCATTGATTTTTGCCATTGAAAAACGTCCAGAAATGTTTGAAGCTACTGACTGAATGAAAAGAGCTTGCATCTCACTCTCTTTGAATCTTCTTTATCATGCTAAGAGGAGCAGGAAAAAGCAAAAGATTTCAGAATTGCACCTTGCAATGCGGAGAAATTACTGTTTGTGCATTCACATTATTCATTGATTTTTGCCATTGAAAAATGTCATGTTATTCATATACCAGAAATGTTTGAAGCTACTGACTGAATGAAAGGAGCTGGCATCTCACGCTCTTTGAATCTTCTTTATCATGCTAAGAGGAGCAGGAAAAAGCAAAAAATTTCAGAATTTCACCTTGCAATGCGGAGAAATTACTGTTTGTGCATTCACATTATTCATTGATTTTTGCCATTGAAAAACATCATGTTATTCATATACCAGAAATGTTTGAAGCTACTGACTGAATGAAAGGAGCTGGCATCTCACTCTCTTTGAATCTTCTTTATCATGCTAAGAGGAGCAGGAAAAAGCAAAAAATTTCAGAATTGCACCTTGCAATGCGGAGAAATTACTGTTTGTGCATACACATTATTCATTGATTTTTGCCATTGAAAAACATCATGTTATTCGTATACCAGAAATGTTTGAAGCTACTGACTGAATGAAAAGAGCTGGCATCTCACTCTCTTTGAATCTTCTTTATCATGCTAAGAGGAGCAGGAAAAAGCAAAAAATTTCAGAATTGCACCTTGCAATGCGGAGAAATTACTGTTTGTGCATTTACAATATTCATTGATTTTTGCCATTGAAAAACGTCCAGAAATGTTTGAAGCTACTGACTGAATGAAAACAGCTGGCATCACACTCTCTTTGAATCTTCTTTATCATGCTAAGAGGAGCAGGAAAAAGCAAAAAATTTCAGAATTGCACCTTGCAATGCGGAGAAATTACTGTTTGTGCATTCACATTATTCATTGATTTTTGCCATTGAAAAACATCATGTTGTTCATATACCAGAAATGTTTGAAGTTACTGACTGAATGAAAGGAGCTGGCATCTCACTCTCTTTGAATCTTCTTTATCATGCTAAGAGGAGCAGGAAAAAGAAAAAAAATTTCAGAATTGCACCTTGCAATGCGGAGAAATTACTGTTTGTGCATTCACATTATTCATTGATTTTTGCCATTGAAAAACATCATGTTATTCATATACCAGAAATGTTTGAAGCTACTGACTGAATGAAAGGAGATGGCATCTCACTCTCTTTGAATCTTCTTTATCATGCTAAGAGGAGCAGGAAAAAGCAAAAAATTTCAGAATTGCACCTTGCAATGCGGAGAAATTACTGTTTGTGCATTCACATTATTCATTGATTTTTGCCATTGAAAAACATCATGTTATTCATATACCAGAAATGTTTGAAGCTACTGACTGAATGAAAGGAGCTGTCATCTCACTCTCTTTGAATCTTCTTTTTCATGCTAAGATGAGCAGGAAAAAGCAAAAAATTTCAGAATTGCACCTTGCAATGCGGAGAAATTACTGTTTGTGCATTCACATTATTCATTGATTTTTGCCATTGAAAAACATCATGTTGTTCATATACCAGAAATGTTTGAAGTTACTGACTGAATGAAAGGAGCTGGCATCTCACTCTCTTTGAATCTTCTTTATCATGCTAAGAGGAGCAGGAAAAAGAAAAAAAATTTCAGAATTGCACCTTGCAATGCGGAGAAATTACTGTTTGTGCATTCACATTATTCATTGATTTTTGCCATTGAAAAACATCATGTTATTCATATACCAGAAATGTTTGAAGCTACTGACTGAATGAAAGGAGCTGTCATCTCACTCTCTTTGAATCTTCTTTTTCATGCTAAGAGGAGCAGGAAAAAGCAAAAAATTTCAGAATTGCACCTTGCAATGCGGAGAAATTACTGTTTGTGCATTCACATTATTCATTGATTTTTGCCATTGAAAAACGTCCAGAAATGTTTGAAGCTACTGACTGAATGAAAAGAGCTTGCATTTCACTCTCTTTGAATCTTCTTTATCACGCTAAGAGGAGCAGGAAAAAGCAAAAAATTTCAGAATTGCACCTTGCAATGCGGAGAAATTACTGTTTGTGCATTCACATTATTCATTGATTTTTGCCATTGAAAAACATCATGTTATTCATATACAAGAAATGTTTGAAGCTACTGACTGAATGAAAGGAGCTGGCATCTCACTCTTTGAATCTTCTTTATCATGCTAAGAGGAGCAGGAAAAAGCAAAAAATTTCAGAATTGCACCTTGCAATGCGGAGAAATTACTGTTTGTGCATTCACATTATTCATTGATTTTTGCCATTGAAAAACATCATGTTATTCATATACCAGAAATGTTTGAAGCTACTGACTGAATGAAAGGAACTGGCATCTCACTCTCTTTGAATCTTCTTTATCATGCTAAGAGGAGCAGGAAAAAGCAAAAAATTTCAGAATTGCACCTTGCAATGCGGAGAAATTACTGTTTGTGCATTCACATTATTCATTGATTTTTGCCATTGAAAAACATCATGTTATTCATATACCAGAAATGTTTGAAGCTACTGACTGAATGAAAAGAGCTAGCATCTCACTCTCTTTGAATCTTCTTTATCATGCTAAGAGGAGCAGGAAAAAGCAAAAAATTTCAGAATTGCACCTTGCAATGCGGAGAAATTACTGTTTGTGCATTCACATTATTCATTGATTTTTGCCATTGAAAAACTTCATGTTATTCGTATACCAGAAATGTTTGAAGCTACTGACTGAATGAAAGGAGCTGGCATCTCACTCTCTTTGAATTTTCTTTATCATGCTAAGAGGAGCAGGAAAAAACAAAAAATTTCAGAATTGCACCTTGCAATGCGGAGAAATTACTGTTTGTGCATTCACATTATTCATTGATTTTTGCCATTGAAAAACGTCCAGAAATGTTTGAAGCTACTGACTGAATGAAAAGAGCTTGCATCTCACTCTCTTTGAATCTTCTTTATCATGCTAAGAGGAGCAGGAAAAAGCAAAAGATTTCAGAATTGCACCTTGCAATGCGGAGAAATTACTGTTTGTGCATTCACATTATTCATTGATTTTTGCCATTGAAAAATGTCATGTTATTCATATACCAGAAATGTTTGAAGCTACTGACTGAATGAAAGGAGCTGGCATCTCACGCTCTTTGAATCTTCTTTATCATGCTAAGAGGAGCAGGAAAAAGCAAAAAATTTCAGAATTTCACCTTGCAATGCGAAGAAATTACTGTTTGTGCATTCACATTATTCATTGATTTTTGCCATTGAAAAACATCATGTTATTCATATACCAGAAATGTTTGAAGCTACTGACTGAATGAAAGGAGCTGGCATCTCACTCTCTTTGAATCTTCTTTATCATGCTAAGAGGAGCAGGAAAAAGCAAAAAATTTCAGAATTGCACCTTGCAATGCGGAGAAATTACTGTTTGTGCATACACATTATTCATTGATTTTTGCCATTGAAAAACATCATGTTATTCGTATACCAGAAATGTTTGAAGCTACTGACTGAATGAAAAGAGCTGGCATCTCACTCTCTTTGAATCTTCTTTATCATGCTAAGAGGAGCAGGAAAAAGCTAAAAATTTCAGAATTGCACCTTGCAATGCGGAGAAATTACTGTTTGTGCATTTACAATATTCATTGATTTTTGCCATTGAAAAACGTCCAGAAATGTTTGAAGCTACTGACTGAATGAAAACAGCTGGCATCACACTCTCTTTGAATCTTCTTTATCATGCTAAGAGGAGCAGGAAAAAGCAAAAAATTTCAGAATTGCACCTTGCAATGCGGAGAAATTACTGTTTGTGCATTCACATTATTCATTGATTTTTGCCATTGAAAAACATCATGTTGTTCATATACCAGAAATGTTTGAAGTTACTGACTGAATGAAAGGAGCTGGCATCTCACTCTCTTTGAATCTTCTTTATCATGCTAAGAGGAGCAGGAAAAAGAAAAAAAATTTCAGAATTGCACCTTGCAATGCGGAGAAATTACTGTTTGTGCATTCACATTATTCATTGATTTTTGCCATTGAAAAACATCATGTTATTCATATACCAGAAATGTTTGAAGCTACTGACTGAATGAAAGGAGATGGCATCTCACTCTCTTTGAATCTTCTTTATCATGCTAAGAGGAGCAGGAAAAAGCAAAAAATTTCAGAATTGCACCTTGCAATGCGGAGAAATTACTGTTTGTGCATTCACATTATTCATTGATTTTTGCCATTGAAAAACATCATGTTATTCATATACCAGAAATGTTTGAAGCTACTGACTGAATGAAAGGAGCTGTCATCTCACTCTCTTTGAATCTTCTTTTTCATGCTAAGAGGAGCAGGAAAAAGCAAAAAATTTCAGAATTGCACCTTGCAATGCGGAGAAATTACTGTTTGTGCATTCACATTATTCATTGATTTTTGCCATTGAAAAACGTCCAGAAATGTTTGAAGCTACTGACTGAATGAAAAGAGCTTGCATTTCACTCTCTTTGAATCTTCTTTATCATGCTAAGAGGAGCAGGAAAAAGCAAAAAATTTCAGAATTGCACCTTGCAATGCGGAGAAATTACTGTTTGTGCATTCACATTATTCATTGATTTTTGCCATTGAAAAACATCATGTTATTCATATACAAGAAATGTTTGAAGCTACTGACTGAATGAAAGGAGCTGGCATCTCACTCTTTGAATCTTCTTTATCATGCTAAGAGGAGCAGGAAAAAGCAAAAAATTTCAGAATTGCACCTTGCAATGCGGAGAAATTACTGTTTGTGCATTCACATTATTCATTGATTTTTGCCATTGAAAAACATCATGTTATTCATATACCAGAAATGTTTGAAGCTACTGACTGAATGAAAGGAACTGGCATCTCACTCTCTTTGAATCTTCTTTATCATGCTAAGAGGAGCAGGGAAAAGCAAAAAATTTCAGAATTGCACCTTGCAATGCGGAGAAATTACTGTTTGTGCATTCACATTATTCATTGATTTTTGCCATTGAAAAACATCATATTATTCATATACCAGAAATGTTTGAAGCTACTGACTGAATGAAAAGAGCTAGCATCTCACTCTCTTTGATTCTTCTTTATCATGCTAAGAGGAGCAGGAAAAAGCAAAAAATTTCAGAATTGCACCTTGCAATGCGGAGAAATTACTGTTTGTGCATTCACATTATTCATTGATTTTTGCCATTGAAAAACTTCATGTTATTCGTATACCAGAAATGTTTGAAGCAACTGACTGAATGAAAGGAGCTGGCATCTCACTCTCTTTGAATCTTCTTTATCATACTAAGAGGAGCAGGAAAAAGCAAAAAATTTCAGAATTGCACCTTGCAATGCGGAGAAATTACTGTTTGTGCATTCACATTATTCATTGATTTTTGCCATTGAAAAACGTCCAGAAATGTTTGAAGCTACTGACTGAATGAAAAGAGCTGGCATCTCACTCTCTTTGAATCTTCTTTATCATGCTAAGAGGAGCAGGAAAAAGCAAAAAATTTCAGAATTGCACCTTGCAATGCGGAGAAATTACTGTTTGTGCATTCACATTATTCATTGATTTTTGCCATTGAAAAACATCATGTTATTCATATACCAGAAATGTTTGAAGCTACTGACTGAATGAAAGGAGCTGGCATCTCACTCTCTTTGAATCTTCTTTATCATACTAAGAGGAGCAGGAAAAAGCAAAAAATTTCAGAATTGCACCTTGCAATGCGGAGAAATTACTGTTTGTGCATACACATTATTCATTGATTTTTGCCATTGAAAAACATCATGTTATTCGTAGACCAGAAATTTTGAAGCTACTGACTGAATGAAAAGAGCTGGCATCTCACTCTCTTTGAATCTTCTTTATCATGCTAAGAGGAGCAGGAAAAAGCAAAAAATTTCAGAATTGCACCTTGCAATGCGGAGAAATTACTGTTTGTGCATTTACAATATTCATTGATTTTTGCCATTGAAAAACGTCCAGAAATGTTTGAAGCTACTGACTGAATGAAAACAGCTGGCATCACACTCTCTTTGAATTTTCTTTATCATGTTAAGAGGAGCAGGAAAAAGCAAAAAATTTCAGAATTGCACCTTGCAATGCGGAGAAATTACTGTTTGTGCATTCACATTATTCATTGATTTTTGCCATTGAAAAACATCATGTTGTTCATATACCAGAAATGTTTGAAGTTACTGACTGAATGAAAGGAGCTGCCATCTCACTCTCTTTGAATCTTCTTTATCATTCTAAGAGGAGCAGGAAAAAGAAAAAAAATTTCAGAATTGCACCTTGCAATGCGGAGAAATTACTGTTTGTGCATTCACATTATTCATTGATTTTTGCCATTGAAAAACATCATGTTATTCATATACCAGAAATGTTTGAAGCTACTGACTGAATGAAAGGAGATGGCATCTCACTCTCTTTGAATCTTCTTTATCATGCTAAGAGGAGCAGTAAAAAGCAAAAAATTTCAGAATTGCACCTTGCAATGCGGAGAAATTACTGTTTGTGCATTCACATTATTCATTGATTTTTGCCATTGAAAAACATCATGTTATTCATATACCAGAAATGTTTGAAGCTACTGACTGAATGAAAGGAGCTGTCATCTCACTCTCTTTGAATCTTCTTTTTCATGCTAAGAGGAGCAGGAAAAAGCAAAAAATTTCAGAATTGCACCTTGCAATGCGGAGAAATTACTGTTTGTGCATTCACATTATTCATTGATTTTTGCCATTGAAAAACGTCCAGAAATGTTTGAAGCTACTGACTGAATGAAAAGAGCTTGCATTTCACTCTCTTTGAATCTTCTTTATCATGCTAAGAGGAGCAGGAAAAAGCAAAAAATTTCAGAATTGCACCTTGCAATGCGGAGAAATTACTGTTTGTGCATTCACATTATTCATTGATTTTTGCCATTGAAAAACATCATGTTATTCATATGCAAGAAATGTTTGAAGCTACTGACTGAATGAAAGGAGCTGGCATCTCACTCTTTGAATCTTCTTTATCATGCTAAGAGGAGCAGGAAAAAGCAAAAAATTTCAGAATTGCACCTTGCAATGCGGAGAAATTACTGTTTGTGCATTCACATTATTCATTGATTATTGCCATTGAAAAACATCATGTTATTCATATACCAGAAATGTTTGAAGCTACTGACTGAATGAAAGGAACTGGCATCTCACTCTCTTTGAATCTTCTTTATCATGCTAAGAGGAGCAGGAAAAAGCAAAAAATTTCAGAATTGCACCTTGCAATGCGGAGAAATTACTGTTTGTGCATTCACATTATTCATTGATTTTTGCCATTGAAAAACTTCATGTTATTCGTATACCAGAAATGTTTGAAGCTACTGACTGAATGAAAGGAGCTGGCATCTCACTCTCTTTGAATCTTCTTTATCATGCTAAGAGGAGCAGGAAAAAACAAAAAATTTCAGAATTGCACCTTGCAATGCGGAGAAATTACTGTTTGTGCATTCACATTATTCATTGATTTTTGCCATTGAAAAACGTCCAGAAATGTTTGAAGCTACTGACTGAATGAAAAGAGCTGGCATCTCACTCTCTTTGAATCTTCTTTATCATGCTAAGAGGAGCAGGAAAAAGCAAAAAATTTCAGAATTGCACCTTGCAATGCGGAGAAATTACTGTTTGTGCATTCACATTATTCATTGATTTTTGCCATTGAAAAACATCATGTTATTCATATACCAGAAATGTTTGAAGCTACTGACTGAATGAAAGGAGCTGGCATCTCACTCTTTGAATCTTCTTTATCATGCTAAGAGGAGCAGGAAAAAGCAAAAAATTTCAGAATTGCACCTTGCAATGCGGAGAAATTACTGTGTGTGCATTCACATTATTCATTGATTTTTGCCATTGAAAAACATCATGTTATTCATATACCAGAAATGTTTGAAGCTACTGACTGAATGAATGGAGCTGGCATCTCACTCGCTTTGAATCTTCTTTATCATGCTAAGAGGAGCAGGAAAAAGCAAAAAATTTCAGAATTGCTCCTTGCAATGCGGAGTAATTACTGTTTGTGCATTCACATTATTCATTGGTTTTTGCCATTGAAAAACGTCCAGAAATGTTTGAAGCTACTGACTGAATGAAAAGAGCTTGCATCTCACTCTCTTTGAATCTTCTTTATCATGCTAAGAGGAGCAGGAAAAAGCAAAAAATTTCAGAATTGGACCTTGCAATGCGGAGAAATTACTGTTTGTGCATTCACATTATTCATTGATTTTTGCCATTGAAAAACATCATGTTATTCATATACCAGAAATGTTTAAGCTACTGACTGAATGAAAGGAGCTGGCATCTCACGCTCTTTGAATCTTCTTTATCATGCTAAGAGGAGCAGGAAAAAGCAAAAAATTTCAGAATTGCACCTTGCAATGCGGAGAAATTACTGTTTGTGCATTCACATTATTCATTGATTTTTGCCATTGAAAAACATCATGTTATTCATATACCAGAAATGTTTGAAGCTACTGACTGAATGAAAGGAGCTGGCATCTCACTCTCTTTCAATCTTCTTTATCATGCTAAGAGGAGCAGGAAAAAGCAAAAAATTTCAGAATTGCACCTTGCAATGCGGAGAAATTACTGTTTGTGCATTCACATTATTCATTGATTTTTGCCATTGAAAAACATCATGTTATTCGTATACCAGAAATGTTTGAAGCTACTGACTGAATGAAAAGAGCTGGCATCTCACTCTCTTTGAATCTTCTTTATCATGCTAAGAGGAGCAGGAAAAAGCAAAAAATTTCAGAATTGCACCTTGCAATGTGGAGAAATTACTGTTTGTGCATTTACAATATTCATTGATTTTTGCCATTGAAAAACGTCCAGAAATGTTTGAAGCTACTGACTGAATGAAAACAGCTGGCATCTCACTCTCTTTGAATCTTCTTTATCATGCTAAGAGGAGCAGGAAAAAGCAAAAAATTTCAGAATTGCACCTTGCAATGCGGAGAAATTACTGTTTGTGCATTCACATTATTCATTGATTTTGCCATTGAAAAACATCATGTTGTTCATATACCAGAAATGTTTGAAGTTACTGACTGAATGAAAGGAGCTGGCATCTCACTCTCTTTTAATCTTCTTTATCATGCTAAGAGGAGCAGGAAAAAGAAAAAAAATTTCAGAATTGCACCTTGCAATGCGGAGAAATTACTGTTTGCGCATTCACATTATTCATTGATTTTTGCCATTGAAAAACATCATGTTATTCATATACCAGAAATGTTTGAAGCTACTGACTGAATGAAAGGAGCTGGCATCTCACTCTCTTTGAATCTTCTTTATCATGCTAAGAGGAGCAGGAAAAAGCAAAAAATTTCAGAATTGCACCTTGCAATGCGGAGAAATTAATGTTTGTGCATTCACATTATTCATTGATTTTTGCCATTGAAAAACATCATGTTATTCATATACCAGAAATGTTTGAAGCTACTGACTGAATGAAAGGAGCTGTCATCTCACTCTCTTTGAATCTTCTTTTTCATGCTAAGAGGAGCAGGAAAAAGCAAAAAATTTCAGAATTGCACCTTGCAATGCGGAGAAATTACTGTTTGTGCATTCACATTATTCATTGATTTTTGCCATTGAAAAACGTCCAGAAATGTTTGAAGCTACTGACTGAATGAAAAGAGCTTGCATTTCACTCTCTTTGAATCTTCTTTATCATGCTAAGAGGAGCAGGAAAAAGCAAAAAATTTCAGAATTGCACCTTGCAATGCGGAGAAATTACTGTTTGTGCATTCACATTATTCATTGATTTTTGCCATTGAAAAACATCATGTTATTCATATACCAGAAATGTTTGAAGCTACTGACTGAATGAAAGGAACTGGCATCTCACTCTCTTTGAATCTTCTTTATCATGCTAAGAGGAGCAGGAAAAATCAAAAAATTTCAGAATTGCACCTTACAATGCGGAGAAATTACTGTTTGTGCATTCACATTATTCATTGATTTTTGCCATTGAAAAACATCATGTTATTCATATACCAGAAATGTTTGAAGCTACTGACTGAATGAAAAGAGCTGGCATCTCACTCTCTTTGAATCTTCTTTATCATGCTAAGAGGAGCAGGAAAAAGCAAAAAATTTCAGAATTGCACCTTGCAATGCGGAGAAATTACTGTTTGTGCATTCACACTATTCATTGATTTTTGCCATTGAAAAACATCATGTTATTCGTATACCAGAAATGTTTGAAGCTACTGACTGAATGAAAGGAGCTGGCATCTCACTCTCTTTGAATCTTCTTTATCATGCTAAGAGGAGCAGGAAAAAACAAAAAATTTCAGAATTGCACCTTGCAATGCGGAGTAATTACTGTTTGTGCATTCACATTATTCATTGATTTTTGCCATTGAAAAACGTCCAGAAATGTTTGAAGCTACTGACTGAATGAAAAGAGCTGGCATCTCACTCTCTTTGAATCTTCTTTATCATGCTAAGAGGAGCAGGAAAAAGCAAAAAATTTCATAATTGCACCTTGCAATGCGGAGAAATTACTGTTTGTGCATTCACATTATTCATTGATTTTTGCCATTGAAAAACATCATGTTATTCATATACTAGAAATGTTTGAAGCTACTGACTGAATGAAAGGAGCTGGCATCTCACTCTTTGAATCTTCTTTATCATGCTAAGAGGAGCAGGAAAAAGCAAAAAATTTCAGAATTGCACCTTGCAATGCGGAGAAATTACTGTGTGTGCATTCACATTATTCATTGATTTTTGCCATTGAAAAACATCATGTTATTCATATACCAGAAATGTTTGAAGCTACTGACTGAATGAATGGAGCTGGCATCTCACTCGCTTTGAATCTTCTTTATCATGCTAAGAGGAGCAGGAAAAAGCAAAAAATTTCAGAATTGCTCCTTGCAATGCGGAGTAATTACTGTTTGTGCATTCACATTATTCATTGGTTTTTGCCATTGAAAAACGTCAAGAAATGTTTGAAGCTACTGACTGAATGAAAGGAGCTGGCATCTCACTCTCTTTGAATCTTCTTTATCATGCTAAGAGGAGCAGGAAAAAGCAAAAAAATTCAGAATTGCACCTTGCAATGCGGAGAAATTACTGTTTGTGCATTCACATTATTCATTGATTTTTGCCATTGAAAAACATCATGTTATTCATATACCAGAAATGTTTGAAGCTACTGACTGAATGAAAAGAGCTGGCATCTCACTCTCTTTGAATCTTCTTTATCATGCTAAGAGGAGCAGGAAAAAGCAAAAAATTTCAGAATTGCACCTTGCAATGCGGAGAAATTACTGTTTGTGCTTTAACATTATTCATTGATTTTTGCCATTGAAAAACATCATGTTATTCATATACCAGAAATGTTTGAAGCTACTGACTGAATGAAAGGAGCTGGCATCTCACTCTCTTTGAATCTTCTTTATCATGCTAAGAGGAGCAGGAAAAAGCAAAAAATTTCAGAATTGCACCTTGCAATGCGGAGAAATTAATGTTTGTGCATTCACATTATTCATTGATTTTTGCCATTGAAAAACATCATGTTATTCATATACCAGAAATGTTTGAAGCTACTGACTGAATGAAAGGAGCTGTCATCTCACTCTCTTTGAATCTTCTTTTTCATGCTAAGAGGAGCAGGAAAAAGCAAAAAATTTCAGAATTGCACCTTGCAATGCGGAGAAATTACTGTTTGTGCATTCACATTATTCATTGATTTTTGCCATTGAAAAACGTCCAGAAATGTTTGAAGCTACTGACTGAATGAAAAGAGCTTGCATTTCTCTCTCTTTGAATCTTCTTTATCATGCTAAGAGGAGCAGGAAAAAGCAAAAAATTTCAGAATTGCACCTTGCAATGCGGAGAAATTACTGTTTGTGCATTCACATTATTCATTGATTTTTGCCATTGAAGAACATCATGTTATTCATATACCAGAAATGTTTGAAGCTACTGACTGAATGAAAGGAACTGGCATCTCACTCTCTTTGAATCTTCTTTATCATGCTAAAAGGAGCAGGAAAAAGCAAAAAATTTCAGAATTGCACCTTGCAATGCGGAGAAATTACTGTTTGTGCATTCACATTATTCATTGATTTTTGCCATTGAAAAACATCATGTTATTCATATACCAGAAATGTTTGAAGCTACTGACTGAATGAAAAGAGCTGGCATCTCACTCTCTTTGAATCTTCTTTATCATGCTAAGAGGAGCAGGAAAAAGCAAAAAATTTCAGAATTGCACCTTGCAATGCGGAGAAATTACTGTTTGTGCATTCACACTATTCATTGATTTTTGCCATTGAAAAACATCATGTTATTCGTATACCAGAAATGTTTGAAGCTACTGACTGAATGAAAGGAGCTGGCATCTCACTCTCTTTGAATCTTCTTTATCATGCTAAGAGGAGCAGGAAAAAACAAAAAATTTCAGAATTGCACCTTGCAATGCGGAGAAATTACTCTTTGTGCATTCACATTATTCATTGATTTTTGCCATTGAAAAACGTCCAGAAATGTTTGAAGCTACTGACTGAATGAAAAGAGCTGGCATCTCACTCTCTTTGAATCTTCTTTATCATGCTAAGAGGAGCAGGAAAAAGCAAAAAATTTCAGAATTGCACCTTGCAATGCGGAGAAATTACTGTTTGTGCATTCACATTATTCATTGATTTTTGCCATTGAAAAACATCATGTTATTCATATACCAGAAATGTTTGAAGCTACTGACTGAATGAAAGGAGCTGGCATCTCACTCTTTGAATCTTCTTTATCATGCTAAGAGGAGCAGGAAAAAGCAAAAAATTTCAGAATTGCACCTTGCAATGCGGAGAAATTACTGTGTGTGCATTCACATTATTCATTGATTTTTGCCATTGAAAAACATCATGTTATTCATATACCAGAAATGTTTGAAGCTACTGACTGAATGAATGGAGCTGGCATCTCACTCGCTTTGAATCTTCTTTATCATGCTAAGAGGAGCAGGAAAAAGCAAAAAATTTCAGAATTGCTCCTTGCAATGCGGAGTAATTACTGTTTGTGCATTCACATTATTCATTGGTTTTTGCCATTGAAAAACGTCCAGAAATGTTTGAAGCTACTGACTGAATGAAAGGAGCTGGCATCTCACTCTCTTTGAATCTTCTTTATCATGCTAAGAGGAGCAGGAAAAAGCAAAAAAATTCAGAATTGCACCTTGCAATGCGGAGAAATTACTGTTTGTGCATTCACATTATTCATTGATTTTGGCATTGAAAAACATCATGTTATTCATATACCAGAAATGTTTGAAGCTACTGACTGAATGAAAAGAGCTGGCATCTCACTCTCTTTGAATCTTCTTTATCATGCTAAGAGGAGCAGGAAAAAGCAAAAAATTTCAGAATTGCACCTTGCAATGCGGAGAAATTACTGTTTGTGCATTCACATTATTCATTGATTTTTGCCATTGAAAAACATCATGTTATTCATATACCAGAAATGTTTGAAGCTACTGACTGAATGAAAAGAGCTGGCATCTCACTCTCTTTGAATCTTCTTTATCATGCTAAGAGGAGCAGGAAAAAGCAAAAAATTTCAGAATTGCACCTTGCAATGCGGAGAAATAACTGTTTGTGCATTCACATTATTCATTGATTTTTGCCATTGAAAAACATCATGTTATTCATATACCAGAAATGTTTGAAGCTACTGACTGAATGAAAGGAGCTGGCATCTCACTCTTTGAATCTTCTTTATCATGCTAAGAGGAGCAGGAAAAAGCAAAAAATTTCAGAATTGCACCTTGCAATGCGGAGAAATTACTGTGTGTGCATTCACATTATTCATTGATTTTTGCCATTGAAAAACATCATGTTATTCATATACCAGAAATGTTTGAAGCTACTGACTGAATGAATGGAGCTGGCATCTCACTCGCTTTGAATCTTCTTTATCATGCTAAGAGGAGCAGGAAAAAGCAAAAAATTTCAGAATTGCTCCTTGCAATGCGGAGTAATTACTGTTTGTGCATTCACATTATTCATTGGTTTTTGCCATTGAAAAACGTCCAGAAATGTTTGAAGCTACTGACTGAATGAAAGGAGCTGGCATCTCACTCTCTTTGAATCTTCTTTATCATGCTAAGAGGAGCAGGAAAAAGCAAAAAAATTCAGAATTGCACCTTGCAATGCGGAGAAATTACTGTTTGTGCATTCACATTATTCATTGATTTTTGCCATTGAAAAACATCATGTTATTCATATACCAGAAATGTTTGAAGCTACTGACTGAATGAAAAGAGCTGGCATCTCACTCTCTTTGAATCTTCTTTATCATGCTTAGAGGAGCAGGAAAAAGCAAAAAATTTCAGAATTGCACCTTGCAATGCGGAGAAATTACTGTTTGTGCATTCACATTATTCATTGATTTTTGCCATTGAAAAACATCATGTTATTCATATACCAGAAATGTTTGAAGCTACTGACTGAATGAAAGGAGCTGGCATCTCACTCTCTTTGAATCTTCTTTATCATGCTAAGAGGAGCAGGAAAAAGCAAAAAATTTCAGAATTGCACGTTGCAATGCGGAGAAATTACTGTTTGTGCATTCACATTATTCATTGATTTTTGCCATTGAAAAACATCATGTTATTCATATACCAGAAATGTTTGAAGCTACTGACTGAATGAAAAGAGCTGGCATCTCACTCTCTTTGAATCTTCTTTATCATGCTAAGAGGAGCAGGAAAAAGCAAAAAATTTCAGAATTGCAACTTACAATGCGGAGAAATTACTGTTTGTGCATTCACATTATTCATTGAGTTTTGCCATTGAAAAACATCATGTTATTCATATACCAGAAATGTTTGAAGCTACTGACTGAATGAAAGGAGCTGTCATCTCACTCTCTTTGAATCTTCTTTACCATGCTAAGAGGAGCAGGAAAAAGCAAAAAATTTCAGAATTGCACCTTGCAATGTGGAGAAATTACTGTTTGTGCATTCACATTATTCATTGATTTTTGCCATTGAAAAACGTCCAGAAATGTTTGAAGCTACTGACTGAATGAAAAGAGCTTGCATCTCACTCTCTTTGAATCTTCTTTATCATGCTAAGAGGAGCAGGAAAAAGCAAAAAATTTCAGAATTGCACCTTGCAATGCGGAGAAATTACTGTTTGTGCATTCACATTATTCATTGATTTTTGCCATTGAAAAACATCATGTTATTCATACACCAGAAATGTTTGAAGCTACTGACTGAATGAAAGGAACTGGCATCTCACTCTCTTTGAATCTTCTTTATCATGCTAAGAGGAGCAGGAAAAAGCAAAAAATGTCAGAATTGCACCTTGCAATGCGGAGAAATTACTGTTTGTGCATTCACATTATTCATTGATTTTTGCCATTGAAAAACATCATGTTATTCGTATACCAGAAATGTTTGAAGCTACTGACTGAATGAAAGGAGCTGGCATCTCACTCTCTTTGAATCTTCTTTATCATGCTAAGAGGAGCAGGAAAAAACAAAAAATTTCAAAATTGCACCTTGCAATGCGGAGAAATTACTGTTTGTGCATTCACATTATTTATTGATTTTTGCCATTGAAAAACGTCCAGAAATGTTTGAAGCTACTGACTGAATGAAAAGAGCTGACATCTCACTCTCTTTGAATCTTCTTTATCATGCTAAGAGGAGCAGAAAAAGCTAAAAATTTCAGAATTGCACCTTGCAATGCGGAGAAATTACTGTTTGTGCATTCACATTATTCATTGATTTTTGCCATTGAAAAACATCATGTTATTCATATACCAGAAATGTTTGAAGCTACTGACTGAATGAAAGTAGCTGGCATCTCACTCTTTGAATCTTCTTTATCATGCTAAGAGGAGCAGGAAAAAGCAAAAAATTTCAGAATTGCACCTTGCAATGCGGAGAAATTACTGTGTGTGCATTCACGTTATTCATTGATTTTTGCCATTGAAAAACATCATGTTATTCATACACCAGAAATGTTTGAAGCTACTGACTGAATGAAAGGAACTGGCATCTCACTCTCTTTGAATCTTCTTTATCATGCTAAGAGGAGCAGGAAAAAGCAAAAAATTTCAGAATTGCACCTTGCAATGCGGAGAAATTACTGTTTGTGCATTCACATTATTCATTGATTTTTGCCATTGAAAAACATCATGTTATTCGTATACCAGAAATGTTTGAAGCTACTGACTGAATGAAAGGAGCTGGCATCTCACTCTCTTTGAATCTTCTTTATCATGCTAAGAGGAGCAGGAAAAAACAAAAAATTTCAAAATTGCACCTTGCAATGCGGAGAAATTACTGTTTGTGCATTCACATTATTTATTGATTTTTGCCATTGAAAAACGTCCAGAAATGTTTGAAGCTACTGACTGAATGAAAGGAGCTGGCATCTCACTCTCTTTGAATCTTCTTTATCATGCTAAGAGGAGCAGGAAAAAGCAAAAAAATTCAGAATTGCACCTTGCAATGCGGAGAAATTACTGTTTGTGCATTCACATTATTCATTGATTTTTGCCATTGAAAAACATCATGTTATTCATATACCAGAAATGTTTGAAGCTACTGACTGAATGAAAAGAGCTGGCATCTCACTCTCTTTGAATCTTCTTTATCATGCTAAGAGGAGCAGGAAAAAGCAAAAAATTTCAGAATTGCACCTTGCAATGCGGAGAAATTACTGTTTGTGCATTCACATTATTCATTGATTTTTGCCATTGAAAAACATCATGTTATTCATATACCAGAAATGTTTGAAGCTACTGACTGAATGAAAGGAGCTGGCATCTCACTCTCTTTGAATCTTCTTTATCATGCTAAGAGGAGCAGGAAAAAGCAAAAAATTTCAGAATTGCACGTTGCAATGCGGAGAAATTACTGTTTGTGCATTCACATTATTCATTGATTTTTGCCATTGAAAAACATCATGTTATTCATATACCAGAAATGTTTGAAGCTACTGACTGAATGAAAAGAGCTGGCATCTCACTCTCTTTGAATCTTCTTTATCATGCTAAGAGGAGCAGGAAAAAGCAAAAAATTTCAGAATTGCAACTTACAATGCGGAGAAATTACTGTTTGTGCATTCACATTATTCATTGAGTTTTGCCATTGAAAAACATCATGTTATTCATATACCAGAAATGTTTGAAGCTACTGACTGAATGAAAGGAGCTGTCATCTCACTCTCTTTGAATCTTCTTTATCATGCTAAGAGGAGCAGGAAAAAGCAAAAAATTTCAGAATTGCACCTTGCAATGTGGAGAAATTACTGTTTGTGCATTCACATTATTCATTGATTTTTGCCATTGAAAAACGTCCAGAAATGTTTGAAGCTACTGACTGAATGAAAAGAGCTTGCATCTCACTCTCTTTGAATCTTCTTTATCATGCTAAGAGGAGCAGGAAAAAGCAAAAAATTTCAGAATTGCACCTTGCAATGCGGAGAAATTACTGTTTGTGCATTCACATTATTCATTGATTTTTGCCATTGAAAAACATCATGTTATTCATACACCAGAAATGTTTGAAGCTACTGACTGAATGAAAGGAACTGGCATCTCACTCTCTTTGAATCTTCTTTATCATGCTAAGAGGAGCAGGAAAAAGCAAAAAATGTCAGAATTGCACCTTGCAATGCGGAGAAATTACTGTTTGTGCATTCACATTATTCATTGATTTTTGCCATTGAAAAACATCATGTTATTCGTATACCAGAAATGTTTGAAGCTACTGACTGAATGAAAGGAGCTGGCATCTCACTCTCTTTGAATCTTCTTTATCATGCTAAGAGGAGCAGGAAAAAACAAAAAATTTCAAAATTGCACCTTGCAATGCGGAGAAATTACTGTTTGTGCATTCACATTATTTATTGATTTTTGCCATTGAAAAACGTCCAGAAATGTTTGAAGCTACTGACTGAATGAAAAGAGCTGACATCTCACTCTCTTTGAATCTTCTTTATCATGCTAAGAGGAGCAGAAAAAGCTAAAAATTTCAGAATTGCACCTTGCAATGCGGAGAAATTACTGTTTGTGCATTCACATTATTCATTGATTTTTGCCATTGAAAAACATCATGTTATTCATATACCAGAAATGTTTGAAGCTACTGACTGAATGAAAGTAGCTGGCATCTCACTCTTTGAATCTTCTTTATCATGCTAAGAGGAGCAGGAAAAAGCAAAAAATTTCAGAATTGCACCTTGCAATGCGGAGAAATTACTGTGTGTGCATTCACGTTATTCATTGATTTTTGCCATTGAAAAACATCATGTTATTCATACACCAGAAATGTTTGAAGCTACTGACTGAATGAAAGGAACTGGCATCTCACTCTCTTTGAATCTTCTTTATCATGCTAAGAGGAGCAGGAAAAAGCAAAAAATTTCAGAATTGCACCTTGCAATGCGGAGAAATTACTGTTTGTGCATTCACATTATTCATTGATTTTTGCCATTGAAAAACATCATGTTATTCGTATACCAGAAATGTTTGAAGCTACTGACTGAATGAAAGGAGCTGGCATCTCACTCTCTTTGAATCTTCTTTATCATGCTAAGAGGAGCAGGAAAAAACAAAAAATTTCAAAATTGCACCTTGCAATGCGGAGAAATTACTGTTTGTGCATTCACATTATTTATTGATTTTTGCCATTGAAAAACGTCCAGAAATGTTTGAAGCTACTGACTGAATGAAAAGAGCTGACATCTCACTCTCTTTGAATCTTCTTTATCATGCTAAGAGGAGCAGGAAAAAGCAAAAAATTTCAGAATTGCTCCTTGCAATGCGGAGTAATTACTGTTTGTGCATTCACATTATTCATTGGTTTTTGCCTTTGAAAAACGTCCAGAAATGTTTGAAGCTACTGACTGAATGAAAGGAGCTGGCATCTCACTCTCTTTGAATCTTCTTTATCATGCTAAGAGGAGCAGGAAAAAGCAAAAAATTTCAGAATTGCACCTTACAATGCGGAGAAATTACTGTTTGTGCATTCACATTGTTCATTGATTTTTGCCATTGAAAAACATCATGTTATTCATATACCAGAAATGTTTGAAGCTACTGACTGAATGAAAGGAGCTGGCATCTCACTCTCTTTGAATCTTCTTTATAATGCTAAGAGGAGCAGGGAAAAGCAAAAAAATTCAGAATTGCACCTTGTAATGTGGAGAAATTACTGTTTGTGCATTCACATTATTCATTGATTTTTGCCATTGAAAAATGTCCAGAAATGTTTGAAGTTACTGACTGAATGAAAAGAGCTGGCATCTCACTCTCTTTGAATCTTCTTTATCATGCTAAGAGGAGCAGGAAAAAGCAAAAAACTTCAGAATTGCACCATGCAGTGCGCAGAAATTACTGTTTGTGCATTCACATTATTCATTGATTTTTGCCATTGAAAAACGTCCAGAAATGTTTGAAGCTACTGACTGAATGAAAGGAGCTGGCATCTCACTCTCTTTGAATCTTCTTTATCATGCTAAGAGGAGCAGGAAAAAGCAAAAAATTTCAGAATTGCACCTTGCAATGCGGAGAAATTACTGTTTGTGCATTAACATTATTCATTGATTTTTGCCATTGAAAAACATCATGTTATTCATATACCAGAAATGTTTGAAGCTACTGACTGAATGAAAGGAGCTGGCATCTCAATCTCTTTGAATCTTCTTTATCATGCTAAGAGGAGCAGGAAAAAGCAAAAAATTTCAGAATTGCACCTTCCAATGCTGAGAATTTACTTTTTGTGCATTCACATTATTCATTGATTTTTGCCATTGAAAAACGTCCAGAAATGTTTGAAGCTACTGACTGAATGAAAAGAGCTGGCATCTCACTCTCTTTGAATCTTTTTTATCATGCTAAGAGGAGCAGGAAAAAGCAAAAAATTTCAGAATTGCACCTTGCAATGCTGAGAATTTACTTTTTGTGCATTCACATTATTCATTGATTTTTGCCATTGAAAAACATCATGTTATTCATATACCAGAAATGTTTGAAGCTACTGACTGAATGAAAGGAGCTGGCATCTCACTCTCTTTGAATCTTCTTTATCATGCTAAGAGGAGCAGGAAAAAGCAAAAAATTTCAGAATTGCACTTTGCAATGCGGAGAAATTACTGTTTGTGCATTCACATTATTCATTGATTTTTGCCATTGAAAAACATCATGTTATTCATATAACAGAAATGTTTGAAGCTACTGACTGAATGAAAGGAGCTGGCATCTCACTCTCTCTGAATCTTCTTTATCATGCTAAGAGGAGCAGGAAAAAGCAAAAAATTTCAGAATTGCACCTTGCAATGCGGAGAAATTACTGTTTGTGCATTCACATTATTCATTGATTTTTGCCATTGAAAAACATCATGTTATTCGTATACCAGAAATGTTTGAAGCTACTGACTGAATGAAAGGAGCTGGCATCTCACTCTCTTTGAATCTTCTTTATCATGCTAAGAGGAGCAGGAAAAAACAAAAAATTTCAAAATTGCACCTTGCAATGCGGAGAAATTACTGTTTGTGCATTCACATTATTTATTGATTTTTGCCATTGAAAAACGTCCAGAAATGTTTGAAGCTACTGACTGAATGAAAAGAGCTGACATCTCACTCTCTTTGAATCTTCTTTATCATGCTAAGAGGAGCAGAAAAAGCTAAAAATTTCAGAATTGCACCTTGCAATGCGGAGAAATTACTGTTTGTGCATTCACATTATTCATTGATTTTTGCCATTGAAAAACATCATGTTATTCATATACCAGAAATGTTTGAAGCTACTGACTGAATGAAAGTAGCTGGCATCTCACTCTTTGAATCTTCTTTATCATGCTAAGAGGAGCAGGAAAAAGCAAAAAATTTCAGAATTGCACCTTGCAATGCGGAGAAATTACTGTGTGTGCATTCACGTTATTCATTGATTTTTGCCATTGAAAAACATCATGTTATTCATATACCAGAAATGTTTGAAGCTACTGACTGAATGAAAGGAGCTGGCATCTCACTCTCTTTGAATCTTCTTTATCATGCTAAGAGGAGCAGGAAAAAGCAAAAAATTTCAGAATTGCTCCTTGCAATGCGGAGTAATTACTGTTTGTGCATTCACATTATTCATTGGTTTTTGCCTTTGAAAGACGTCCAGAAATGTTTGAAGCTACTGACTGAATGAAAGGAGCTGGCATCTCACTCTCTTTGAATCTTCTTTATCATGCTAAGAGGAGCAGGAAAAAGCAAAAAATTTCAGAATTGCACCTTACAATGCGGAGAAATTACTGTTTGTGCATTCACATTGTTCATTGATTTTTGCCATTGAAAAACATCATGTTATTCATATACCAGAAATGTTTGAAGCTACTGACTGAATGAAAGGAGCTGGCATCTCACTCTCTTTGAATCTTCTTTATCATGCTAAGAGGAGCAGGAAAAAGCAAAAAAATTCAGAAATGCACCTTGCAATGTGGAGAAATTACTGTTTGTGCATTCACATTATTCATTGATTTTTGCCATTGAAAAATGTCCAGAAATGTTTGAAGTTACTGACTGAATGAAAAGAGCTGGCATCTCACTCTCTTTGAATCTTCTTTATCATGCTAAGAGGAGCAGGAAAAAGCAAAAAACTTCAGAATTGCACCATGCAGTGCGGAGAAATTACTGTTTGTGCATTCACATTATTCATTGATTTTTGCCATTGAAAAACGTCCAGAAATGTTTGAAGCTACTGACTGAATGAAAGGAGCTGGCATCTCACTCTCTTTGAATTTTCTTTATCATGCTAAGAGGAGCAGGAAAAAGCAAAAAATTTCAGAATTGCACCTTGCAATGCGGAGAAATTACTGTTTGTGCATTAACATTATTCATTGATTTTTGCCATTGAAAAACATCATGTTATTCATATACCAGAAATGTTTGAAGCTACTGACTGAATGAAAGGAGCTGGCATCTCAATCTCTTTGAATCTTCTTTATCATGCTAAGAGGAGCAGGAAAAAGCAAAAAATTTCAGAATTGCACCTTGCAATGCTGAGAATTTACTTTTTGTGCATTCACATTATTCATTGATTTTTGCCATTGAAAAACGTCCAGAAATGTTTGAAGCTACTGACTGAATGAAAAGAGCTGGCATCTCACTCTCTTTGAATCTTCTTTATCATGCTAAGAGGAGCAGGAAAAAGCAAAAAATTTCAGAATTGCACCTTGCAATGCTGAGAATTTACTTTTTGTGCATTCACATTATTCATTGATTTTTGCCATTGAAAAACATCATGTTATTCATATACCAGAAATGTTTGAAGCTACTGACTGAATGAAAGGAGCTGGCATCTCACTCTCTTTGAATCTTCTTTATCATGCTAAGAGGAGCAGGAAAAAGCAAAAAATTTCAGAATTGCACTTTGCAATGCGGAGAAATTACTGTTTGTGCATTCACATTATTCATTGATTTTTGCCATTGAAAAACATCATGTTATTCATATACCAGAAATGTTTGAAGCTACTGACTGAATGAAAGGAGCTGGCATCTCACTCTCTCTGAATCTTCTTTATCATGCTAAGAGGAGCAGGAAAAAGCAAAAAATTTCAGAATTGCACCTTGCAATGCGGAGAAATTACTGTTTGTGCATTCACATTATTCATTGATTTTTGCCATTGAAAATCATCATGTTATTCCTATACCAGAAATGTTTGTAGCTACTGACTGAATGAAAGGAGCTGACCTCTCAGTCTCTTTGAATCTTCTTTATCATGCTAAGAGGAGCAGGAAAAAGCAAAAAATTTCAGAATTGCATCTTGCAATGCGGAGAAATTACTGTTTGTGCATTCACATTATTCATTGATTTTTGCCATTGAAAAACATCATGTTATTCATATACCAGAAATGTTTGAAGCTACTGACTGAATGAAAGGAGCTGGCATCTCACTCTCTTTGAATCTTCTTTGATATGTTAAGAGGAGCAGGAAAAAGCAAAAAAATTCAGAATTGCACCTTGCAATGTGTAGAAATTACTGTTTGTGCATTCACATTATTCATTGATTTTGCCATTGAAAAACATCATGTTATTCATATACCAGAAATGTTTGAAGCTACTGACTGAATGAAAGGAGCTGGCATCTCACTCTCTTTGAATCTTCTTTATCATGCTAAGAGGAGCAGGAAAAAGCAAAACATTTCAGAATTGAACCTTGCAATGCGGAGAAATTACTGTTTGTGCATTCACATTATTCATTGATTTTTGCCATTGAAAAACATCATGTTATTCATAAACCAGAAATGTTTGAAGCTACTGACTGAATGAAAAGAGGTGGCATCTCACTCTCTTTGAATATTCTTTATCATGCTAAGAGGAGCAGGAAAAAGCAAAAAATTTCAGAATTGCACCTTGCAATGGGGAGAAATTACTGTTTGTGCATTCACAATATTCATTGATTTTTGCCATTGAAAAACATCATGTTATTCATATACCAGAAATGTTTGAAGCTACTGACTGAATGAAAGGAGCTGGCATCTCACTCTCTTTGAATCTTCTTTATCATGCTAAGAGGAGCAGGAAAAAGCAAAGAATTTCAGAATTGCACCTTGCAATGCGGAGAAATTACTGTTTGTGCATTCACATTATTCATTGATTTTTGCCATTGAAAAACATCATGTTATTCATATAACAGAAATGTTTGAAGCTACTGACTGAATGAAAAGAGCTGGCATCTCACTCTCTTTGAATCTTCTTTATCATGCTAAGAGGAGCAGGAAAAAGCAAGAAATTTCAGAATTGCACCTTGCAATGCGGAGAAATTACTGTTTGTGCGTTCACATTATTCATTGATTTTTGCCATTGAAAAACATCATGTTATTCATATACCAGAAATGTTTGAAGCTACTGACTGAATGAAAAGAGCTGGCATCTCACTCTCTTTGAATCTTCTTTATCATGCTAAGAGGAGCAGGAAAAAGCAAAAAATTTCAGAATTGCACCTTGCAATGCGGAGAAATTACTGTTTGTGCATTCACATTATTCATTGATTTTTGCCATTGAAAAACGTCCAGAAATGTTTGAAGCTACTGACTGAATGAAAAGAGCTGGCATCTCACTCTCTTTGAATCTTCTTTATCATGCTAAGAGGAGAAGGAAAAAGCAAAAAATTTCAGAATTGCACCTTGCAATGCGGAGAAATTACTGTTTGTGCATTCACATTATTCATTGATTTTTGCCATTGAAAAACATCATGTTATTCATATACCAGAAATGTTTGAAGCTACTGACTGAATGAAAGGAGCTGGCATCTCACTCTCTTTGAATCTTCTTTATCATGCTAAGAGGAGCAGGAAAAAGCAAAAAATTTCAGAATTGCACTTTGCAATGCGGAGAAATTACTGTTTGTGCATTCACATTATTCATTGATTTTTGCCATTGAAAAACATCATGTTATTCATATACCAGAAATGTTTGAAGCTACTGACTGAATGAAAAGAGCTGGCATCTCACTCTCTTTGAATCTTTTTTATCATGCTAAGAGGAGAAGGAAAAAGCAAAAAATTTCAGAATTGCACCTTGCAATGAGGAGAAATTACTTTTTGTGCATTCACATTATTCATTGATTTTTGCCATTGAAAAACATCATGTTATTCATATACCAGAAATGTTTGAAGCTACTGACTGAATGAAAGGAGCTGGCATCTCACTCTCTTTGAATCTTCTTTATCATGCTAAGAGGAGCAGGAAAAAGCAAAAAATTTCAGAATTGCACTTTGCAATGCGGAGAAATTACTGTTTGTGCATTCACATTATTCATTGATTTTTGCCATTGAAAAACATCATGTTATTCATATACCAGAAATGTTTGAAGCTACTGACTGAATGAAAGGAGCTGGCATCTCACTCTCTCTGAATCTTCTTTATCATGCTAAGAGGAGCAGGAAAAAGCAAAAAATTTCAGAATTTCACCTTGCAATGCGGAGAAATTACTGTTTGTGCATTCACATTATTCATTGATTTTTGCCATTGAAAAACATCATATTATTCATATACCAGAAATGTTTGAAGCTACTGACTGAATGAAAGGAGCTGACATCTCACTCTCTTTGAATCTTCTTTATCATGCTAAGAGGAGCAGGAAAAAGCAAAAAATTTCAGAATTGCACCTTGCAATGCGGAGAAATTACTGTTTGTGCATTCACATTATTCATTGATTTTTGCCATTGAAAAACATCATGTTATTCATATACCAGAAATGTTTGAAGCTACTGACTGAATGAAAGGAGCTGGCATCTCACTCTCTTTGAATCTTCTTTATCATGCTAAGAGGAGCAGGAAAAAGCAAAAAAATTCAGAATTGCACCTTGCAATGCGTAGAAATTACTGTTTGTGCATTCACATTATTCATTGATTTTGCCATTGAAAAACATCATGTTATTCATATACCAGAAATGTTTGAAGCTACTGACTGAATGAAAGGAGCTGGCATCTCACTCTCTTTGAATCTTCTTTATCATGCTAAGAGGAGCAGGAAAAAGCAAAACATTTCAGAATTGAACCTTGCAATGCGGAGAAATTACTGTTTGTGCATTCACATTATTCATTGATTTTTGCCATTGAAAAATATCATGTTATTCATATACCAGAAATGTTTGAAGCTACTGACTGAATGAAAAGAGGTGGCATCTCAATCTCCTTGAATCTTCTTTATCATGCTAAGAGGAGCAGGAAAAAGCAAAAAATTTCAGAATTGCACCTTGCAATACGGAGAAATTACTGTTTGTGCATTCACAATATTCATTGATTTTTGCCATTGAAAAACATCATGTTATTCATATACCAGAAATGTTTGAAGCTACTGACTGAATGAAAGGAGCTGGCATCTCACTCTCTTTGAATCTTCTTTATCATGCTAAGAGGAGCAGGAAAAAGCAAAAAATTTCAGAATTTCACCTTGCAATGCGGAGAAATTACTATTTGTGCATTCACATTATTCATTGATTTTTGCCATTGAAAAACATCATGTTATTCATATACCAGAAATGTTTGAAGCTACTGACTGAATGAAAGGAGCTGGCATCTCACTCTCTTTGAATCTTCTTTATCATGCTAAGAGGAGCAGGAAAAAGCAAAAAATTTCAGAATTGCACCTTGCAATGCGGAGAAATTACTGTTTGTGCATTCACATTATTCATTGATTTTTGCCATTGAAAAACATCATGTTATTCATATACCAGAAATGTTTGAAGCTACTGACTGAATGAAAGGAGCTGGCATCTCACTCTCTTTGAATCTTCTTTATCATGCTAAGAGGAGCAGGAAAAAGCAAAACATTTCAGAATTGCACCTTGCAGTGAGGAAAAATTACTGTTTGTGCATTCACATTATTCATTGATTTTTGCCATGGAAAAACATCATGTTATTCATATACCAGAAATGTTTGAAGCTACTGACTGAATGAAAGGAGCTGGCATCTCACTCTCTTTGAATCTTCTTTATCATGCTAAGAGGAGCAGGAAAAAGCAAAGAATTTCAGAATTGCACCTTGCAATGCGGAGAAATTACTGTTTGTGCATTCACATTATTCATTGATTTTTGCCATTGAAAAACATCATGTTATTCATATAACAGAAATGTTTGAAGCTACTGACTGAATGAAAGGAGCTGGCATCTCACTCTCTTTGAATCTTCTTTATCATGCTAAGAGGAGCAGGAAAAAGCAAGAAATTTCAGAATTGCACCTTGCAATGCGGAGAAATTACTGTTTGTGCATTCACATTATTCATTGATTTTTGCCATTGAAAAACATCATGTTATTCATATACCAGAAATGTTTGAAGCTACTGACTGAATGAAAAGAGCTGGCATCTCACTCTCTTTGAATCTTCTTTATCATGCTAAGAGGAGCAGGAAAAAGCAAAAAATTTCAGAATTGCACCTTGCAATGCGGAGAAATTACTGTTTGTGCATTCACATTATTCATTCATTTTTGCCATTGAAAAACGTCCAGAAATGTTTGAAGCTACTGACTGAATGAAAAGAGCTGGCATCTCACTCTCTTTGAATCTTCTTTATCATGCTAAGAGGAGAAGGAAAAAGCAAAAAATTTCAGAATTGCACCTTGCAATGCGGAGAAATTACTGTTTGTGCATTCACATTATTCATTGATTTTTGCCATTGAAAAACATCATGTTATTCATATACCAGAAATGTTTGAAGCTACTGACTGACTGAAAGGAGCTGGCATCTCACTCTCTTTGAATCTTCTTTATCATGCTAAGAGGAGCAGGAAAAAGCAAAAAATTTCAGAATTGCACTTTGCAATGCGGAGAAATTACTGTTTGTGCATTCACATTATTCATTGATTTTTGCCATTGAAAAACATCATGTTATTCATATACCAGAAATGTTTGAAGCTACTGACTGAATGAAAAGAGCTGGCATCTCACTCTCTTTGAATCTTCTTTATCATGCTAAGAGGAGAAGGAAAAAGCAAAAAATTTCAGAATTGCACCTTGCAATGCGGAGAAATTACTTTTTGTGCATTCACATTATTCATTGATTTTTGCCATTGAAAAACATCATGTTATTCATATACCAGAAATGTTTGAAGCTACTGACTGAATGAAAGGAGCTGGCATCTCACTCTCTTTGAATCTTCTTTATCATGCTAAGAGGAGCAGGAAAAAGCAAAAAATTTCAGAATTGCACTTTGCAATGCGGAGAAATTACTGTTTGTGCATTCACATTATTCATTGATTTTTTCTATTGAAAAACATCATGTTATTCATATACCAGAAATGTTTGAAGCTACTGACTGAATGAAAGGAGCTGGCATCTCACTCTCTCTGAATCTTCTTCATCATGCTAAGAGGAGCAGGAAAAAGCAAAAAATTTCAGAATTTCACCTTGCAATGCGGAGAAATTACTGTTTGTGCATTCACATTATTCATTGATTTTTGCCATTGAAAAACATCATGTTATTCATATACCAGAAATGTTTGAAGCTACTGACTGAATGAAAGGAGCTCACATCTCACTCTCTTTGAATCTTCTTTATCATGCTAAGAGGAGCAGGAAAAAGCAAAAAATTTCAGAATTGCACCTTGCAATGCGGAGAAATTACTGTTTGTGCATTCACATTATTCATTGATTTTTGCCATTGAAAAACATCATGTTATTCATATACCAGAAATGTTTGAAGCTACTGACTGAATGAAAGGAGCTGGCATCTCACTCTCTTTGAATCTTCTTTATCATGCTAAGAGGAGCAGGAAAAAGCAAAAAAATTCAGAATTGCACTTTGCAATGCGTAGAAATTACTGTTTGTGCATTCACATTATTCATTGATTTTGCCATTGAAAAACATCATGTTATTCATATACCAGAAATGTTTGAAGCTACTGACTGAATGAAAGGAGCTGGCATCTCACTCTCTTTGAATCTTCTTTATCATGCTAAGAGGAGCAGGAAAAAGCAAAAAATTTCAGAATTGCACCTTGCAATGCGGAGAAATTACTGTTTGTGCATTCACATTATTCATTGATTTTTGCCATTGAAAAACATCATGTTATTCATATACCAGAAATGTTTGAAGCTACTGACTGAATGAAAGGAGCTGGCATCTCACTCTCTTTGAATCTTCTTTATCATGCTAAGAGGAGCAGGAAAAAGCAAAAAATTTCAGAATTGCACCTTGCAATGCGGAGAAATTACTGTTTGTGCATTCACATTATTCATTGATTTTTGCCATTGAAAAACATCATGTTATTCATATATCAGAAATATTTGAAGCTACTGACTGAATGAAAAGAGCTGGCATCTCACTCTCTTTGAATCTTCTTTATCATGGTAAGAGGAGCAGGAAAAAGCAAAAAATGTCAGAATTGCACCTTGCAATGCGGAGAAATTACTGTTTGTGCATTCACATTATTCATTGATTTTTGCCATTGAAAAACATCATGTTATTCATATACCAGAAATGTTTGAAGCTACTGACTGAATGAAAGGAGCTGTCATCTCACTCTCTTTGAATCTTCTTTATCATGCTAAGAGGAGCAGGAAAAAGCAAAAAATTTCAGAATTGCACCTTGCAATGCGGAGAAATTACTGTTTGTGCATTCACATTATTCATTGATTTTTGCCATTGAAAAACGTCCAGAAATGTTTGAAGCTACTGACTGAATGAAAAGAGCTGGCATCTCACTCTCTTTGAATCTTCTTTATCATGCTAAGAGGAGCAGGAAAAAGCAAAAAATTTCAAAATTGCACCTTGCAATGCGGAGAAATTACTGTTTCTGCATTCACATTATTCATTGATTTTTGCCATTGATAAACATCATGTTATTCATATACCAGAAATGTTTGAAGCTACTGACTGAATGAAAGTAGCTGGCATCTCACTCTTTGAATCTTCTTTATCATGCTAAGAGGAGCAGGAAAAAGCAAAAAATTGCAGAATTGCACCTTGCAATGCAGTGAAATTACTGTTTGTGCATTCACATTATTCATTGATTTTTGCCATTGAAAAACATCATGTTATTCATATACCAGAAATGTTTGAAGCTACTGACTGAATGAAAAGAGCTGGCGTCTCACTCTCTTTGAATCTTCTTTATCATGCTAAGAGGAGCAGGAAAAAGCAAAAAATTTCAGAATTGCACCTTGCAATGCGGAGAAATTACTGTTTGTGCATTCACATTATTCATTCATTTTTGCCATTGAAAAACGTCCAGAAATGTTTGAAGCTACTGACTGAATGAAAAGAGCTGGCATCTCACTCTCTTTGAATCTTCTTTATCATGCTAAGAGGAGAAGGAAAAAGCAAAAAATTTCAGAATTGCACCTTGCAATGCGGAGAAATTACTGTTTGTGCATTCACATTATTCATTGATTTTTGCCATTGAAAAACATCATGTTATTCATATACCAGAAATGTTTGAAGCTACTGACTGAATGAAAGGAGCTGGCATCTCACTCTCTTTGAATCTTCTTTATCATGCTAAGAGGAGCAGGAAAAAGCAAAAAATTTCAGAATTGCACTTTGCAATGCGGAGAAATTACTGTTTGTGCATTCACATTATTCATTGATTTTTGCCATTGAAAAACATCATGTTATTCATATACCAGAAATGTTTGAAGCTACTGACTGAATGAAAAGAGCTGGCATCTCACTCTCTTTGAATCTTCTTTATCATGCTAAGAGGAGAAGGAAAAAGCAAAAAATTTCAGAATTGCACCTTGCAATGCGGAGAAATTACTTTTTGTGCATTCACATTATTCATTGATTTTTGCCATTGAAAAACATCATGTTATTCATATACCAGAAATGTTTGAAGCTACTGACTGAATGAAAGGAGCTGGCATCTCACTCTCTTTGAATCTTCCTTATCATGCTAAGAGGAGCAGGAAAAAGCAAAAAATTTCAGAATTGCACTTTGCAATGCGGAGAAATTACTGTTTGTGCATTCACATTATTCATTGATTTTTTCTATTGAAAAACATCATGTTATTCATATACCAGAAATGTTTGAAGCTACTGACTGAATGAAAGGAGCTGGCATCTCACTCTCTCTGAATCTTCTTCATCATGCTTAGAGGAGCAGGAAAAAGCAAAAAATTTCAGAATTTCACCTTGCAATGCGGAGAAATTACTGTTTGTGCATTCACATTATTCATTGATTTTTGCTATTGAAAAACATCATGTTATTCATATACCAGAAATGTTTGAAGCTACTGACTGAATGAAAGGAGCTGACATCTCACTCTCTTTGAATCTTCTTTATCATGCTAAGAGGAGCAGGAAAAAGCAAAAAATTTCAGAATTGCACCTTGCAATGCGGAGAAATTACTGTTTGTGCATTCACATTATTCATTGATTTTTGCCATTGAAAAACATCATGTTATTCATATACCAGAAATGTTTGAAGCTACTGACTGAATGAAAGGAGCTGGCATCTCACTCTCTTTGAATCTTCTTTATCATGCTAAGAGGAGCAGGAAAAAGCAAAAAAATTCAGAATTGCACCTTGCAATGCGTAGAAATTACTGTTTGTGCATTCACATTATTCATTGATTTTGCCATTGAAAAACATCATGTTATTCATATACCAGAAATGTTTGAAGCTACTGACTGAATGAAAGGAGCTGGCATCTCACTCTCTTTGAATCTTCTTTATCATGCTAAGAGGAGCAGGAAAAAGCAAAACATTTCAGAATTGAACCTTGCAATGCGGAGAAATTACTGTTTGTGCATTCACATTATTCATTGATTTTTGCCATTGAAAAACATCATGTTATTCATATACCGAAAATGTTTGAAGCTACTGACTGAATGAAAAGAGGTGGCATCTCAATCTCCTTGAATCTTCTTTATCATGCTAAGAGGAGCAGGAAAAAGCAAAAAATTTCAGAATTGCACCTTGCAATGCGGAGAAGTTACTGTTTGTGCATTCACAATATTCATTGATTTTTGCCATTGAAAAACATCATGTTATTCATATACCAGAAATGTTTGAAGCTACTGACTGAATGAAAGGAGCTGGCATCTCACTCTCTTTGAATCTTCTTTATCATGCTAAGAGGAGCAGGAAAAAGCAAAACATTTCAGAATTGCACCTTGCAGTGAGGAAAAATTACTGTTTGTGCATTCACATTATTCATTGATTTTTGCCATTGAAAAACATCATGTTATTCATATACCAGAAATGTTTGAAGCTACTGACTGAATGAAAGGAGCTGGCATCTCACTCTCTTTGAATCTTCTTTATCATGCTAAGAGGAGCAGGAAAAAGCAAAAAATTTCAGAATTGCACCTTGCAATGCGGAGAAATTACTGATTGTGCATTCACATTATTCATTGATTTTTGCCATTGAAAAACATCATGTTATTCATATACCAGAAATGTTTGAAGCTACTGACTGAATGAAAGGAGCTGGCATCTCACTCTCTTTGAATCTTCTTTATCATGCTAAGAGGAGCAGGAAAAAGCAAAAAATTTCAGAATTGCACCTTGCAATGCGGAGAAATTACTGTTTGTGCATTCACATTATTCATTGATTTTTGCCATTGAAAAACATCATGTTATTCATATATCAGAAATATTTGAAGCTACTGACTGAATGAAAAGAGCTGGCATCTCACTCTCTTTGAATCTTCTTTATCATGCTAAGAGGAGCAGGAAAAAGCAAAAAATGTCAGAATTGCACCTTGCAATGCGGAGAAATTACTGTTTGTGCATTCACATTATTCATTGATTTTTGCCATTGAAAAACATCATGTTATTCATATACCAGAAATGTTTGAAGCTACTGACTGAAGGAAAGGAGCTGTCATCTCACTCTCTTTGAATCTTCTTTATCATGCTAAGAGGAGCAGGAAAAAGCAAAAAATTTCAGAATTGCACCTTGCAATGCGGAGAAATTACTGTTTGTGCATTCACATTATTCATTGATTTTTGCCATTGAAAAACGTCCAGAAATGTTTGAAGCTACTGACTGAATGAAAAGAGCTGGCATCTCACTCTCTTTGAATCTTCTTTATCATGCTAAGAGGAGCAGGAAAAAGCAAAAAATTTCAAAATTGCACCTTGCAATGCGGAGAAATTACTGTTTCTGCATTCACATTATTCATTGATTTTTGCCATTGAAAAACATCATGTTATTCATATACCAGAAATGTTTGAAGCTACTGACTGAATGAAAGGAGCTGGCATCTCACTCTTTGAATCTTCTTTATCATGCTAAGAGGAGCAGGAAAAAGCAAAAAATTGCAGAATTGCACCTTGCAATGCAGTGAAATTACTGTTTGTGCATTCACATTATTCATTGATTTTTGCCATTGAAAAACATCATGTTATTCATATACCAGAAATGTTTGAAGCTACTGACTGAATGAAAGGAGCTGGCATCTCACTCTCTTTGAATCTTCTTTATCATGCTAAGAGGAGCAGGAAAAAGCAAAAAATTTCAGAATTGCACCTTGCAATGCGGAGAAATTACTGTTTGTGCATTCACATTATTCATTGATTTTTGCCATTGAAAAACATCATGTTATTCATATACCAGAAATGTTTGAAGCTACTGACTGAATGAAAGGAGCTGGCATCTCACTCTCTTTGAATCTTCTTTATCATGCTAAGAGGAGCAGGAAAAAGCAAAAAATTTCAGAATTGCACCTTGCAATGCGGAGAAATTACTGTTTGTGCATTCACATTATTCATTGATTTTTGCCATTGAAAAACATCATGTTATTCATATACGAGAAATGTTTGAAGCTACTGACTGAATGAAAAGAGCTGCCATCTCACTCTCTTTGAATCTTCTTTATCATGCTAAGAGGAGCAGGAAAAAGCAAAAAATTTCAGAATTGCACCTTGCAATGCGGAGAAATTACTGTTTGTGCATTCACATTATTCATTGATTTTTGCCTTTGAAAAACATCATGTTATTCATATACCAGAAATGTTTGAAGCTACTGACTGAATGAAAGGAGCTGTCATCTCAATCTCTTTGAATCTTCTTTATCATGCTAAGAGAAGCAGGAAAAAGCAAAAAATTTCAGAATTGCACCTTGCAATGCGGAGAAATTACTGTTTGTGCATTCACATTATTCATTGATTTTTGCCATTGAAAAACGTCCAGAAATGTTTGAAGCTACTGACTGAATGAAAAGATCTGGCATCTCACTCTCTTTGAATCTTCTTTATCATGCTAAGAGGAGCAGGAAAAAGCAAAAAATTTCAGAATTGCACCTTGCAATGCGGAGAAATTACTGTTTGTTCATTCACATTATTCATTGATTTTTGCCATTGAAAAACATCATGTTATTCATATACCAGAAATGTTTGAAGCTACTGACTGAATGAAAGGAGCTGGCATCTCACTCTTGAATCTTCTTTATCATGCTAAGAGGAGCAGGAAAAAGCAAAACATTTCAGAATTGCACCTTGCAATGCGGAGAAATTACTGTTTGTGCATTCACATTATTCATTGATTTTTGCCATTGATAAACATCATGTTATTCATATACCAGAAATGTTTGAAGCTACTGACTGAATGAAAGGAGCTGGCATCTCTCTCTCTTTGAGTCTTCTTTATCATGCTAAGAGGAGCAGGAAAAAGCAAAAAATTTCAGAATTGCACCTTGCAATGCGGAGAAATTATTGTTTGTGCATTCACATTATTCATTGATTTTTGCCATTGAAAAACATCATGTTATTCATATACCAGAAATGTTTGAAGCTACTGACTGAATGAAAGGAGCTGGCACCTCACTCTCTTTGAATCTTCTTTATCATGCTAAAAGGAGCAGGAAAAAGCAAAAAATTTCAGAATTGCACCTTGCAATACGGAGAAATTACTGTTTGTGCATTCACATTATTCATTGATTTTTGCCATTGAAAAACATCATGTTATTCATATACCAGAAATGTTTGAAGCTACTGACTGAATGAAAAGAGCTGGCATCTCACTCTCTTTGAATCTTCTTTATCATGCTAAGAGGACCAGGAAAAAGCAAAAAATTTCAGAATTGCACCTTGCAATGCGGAGAAATTACTGTTTGTGCATTCACATTATTCATTGATTTTTGCCATTGAAAAACATCATGTTATTCATATACCAGAAATGTTTGAAGCTACTGACTGAATGAAAAGAGCTGGCATCTCACTCTCTTTGAATCTTCTTTATCATGCTAAGAGGAGCAGGAAAAAGCAAAAAATGTCAGAATTGCACCTTGCAATGCGGAGAAATTACTGTTTGTGCATTCACATTATTCATTGATTTTTGCCATTGAAAAACATCATGTTATTCATATACCAGAAATGTTTGAAGCTACTGACTGAATGAAAGGAGCTGTCATCTCACTCTCTTTGAATCTTCTTTATCATGCTAAGAGGAGCAGGAAAAAGCAAAAAATTTCAGAATTGCACCTTGCAATGCGGAGAAATTACTGTTTGTGCATTCACATTATTCATTGATTTTTGCCATTGAAAAACGTCCAGAAATGTTTGAAGCTACTGACTGAATGAAAAGAGCTGGCATCTCACTCTCTTTGAATCTTCTTTATCATGCTAAGAGGAGCAGGAAAAAGCAAAAAATTTCAAAATTGCACCTTGCAATGCGGAGAAATTACTGTTTGTGCATTCACATTATTCATTGATTTTTGCCATTGAAAAACATCATGTTATTCATATACCAGAAATGTTTGAAGCTACTGACTGAATGAAAGGAGCTGGCATCTCACTCTTTGAATCTTCTTTATCATGCTAAGAGGAGCAGGAAAAAGCAAAAAATTTCAGAATTGCACCTTGCAATGCAGTGAAATTACTGTTTGTGCATTCACATTATTCATTGATTTTTGCCATTGAAAAACATCATGTTATTCATATACCAGAAATGTTTGAAGCTACTGACTGAATGAAAGGAGCTGGCATCTCACTCTCTTTGAATCTTCTTTATCATGCTAAGAGGAGCAGGAAAAAGCAAAAAATTTCAGAATTGCACCTTGCAATGCGGAGAAATTACTGTTTGTGCATTCACATTATTCATTGATTTTTGCCATTGAAAAACATCATGTTATTCATATACGAGAAATGTTTGAAGCTACTGACTGAATGAAAAGAGCTGCCATCTCACTCTCTTTGAATCTTCTTTATCATGCTAAGAGGAGCAGGAAAAAGCAAAACATTTCAGAATTGCACCTTGCAATGCGGAGAAATTACTGTTTGTGCATTCACATTATTCATTGATTTTTGCCATTGAAAAACATCATGTTATTCATATACCAGAAATGTTTGAAGCTACTGACTGAATGAAAAGAGCTGGCATCTCACTCTCTTTGAATCTTCTTTATCATGCTAAGAGGACCAGGAAAAAGCAAAAAATTTCAGAATTGCACCTTGCAATGCGGAGAAATTACTGTTTGTGCATTCACATTATTCATTGATTTTTGCCATTGAAAAACATCATGTTATTCATATACCAGAAATGTTTGAAGCTACTGACTGAATGAAAAGAGCTGGCATCTCACTCTCTTTGAATCTTCTTTATCATGCTAAGAGGAGCAGGAAAAAGCAAAAAATGTCAGAATTGCACCTTGCAATGCGGAGAAATTACTGTTTGTGCATTCACATTATTCATTGATTTTTGCCATTGAAAAACATCATGTTATTCATATACCAGAAATGTTTGAAGCTACTGACTGAATGAAAGGAGCTGTCATCTCACTCTCTTTGAATCTTCTTTATCATGCTAAGAGGAGCAGGAAAAAGCAAAAAATTTCAGAATTGCACCTTGCAATGCGGAGAAATTACTGTTTGTGCATTCACATTATTCATTGATTTTTGCCATTGAAAAACGTCCAGAAATGTTTGAAGCTACTGACTGAATGAAAAGAGCTGGCATCTCACTCTCTTTGAATCTTCTTTATCATGCTAAGAGGAGCAGGAAAAAGCAAAAAATTTCAAAATTGCACCTTGCAATGCGGAGAAATTACTGTTTGTGCATTCACATTATTCATTGATTTTTGCCATTGAAAAACATCATGTTATTCATATACCAGAAATGTTTGAAGCTACTGACTGAATGAAAGGAGCTGGCATCTCACTCTTTGAATCTTCTTTATCATGCTAAGAGGAGCAGGAAAAAGCAAAAAATTTCAGAATTGCACCTTGCAATGCAGTGAAATTACTGTTTGTGCATTCACATTATTCATTGATTTTTGCCATTGAAAAACATCATGTTATTCATATACCAGAAATGTTTGAAGCTACTGACTGAATGAAAGGAGCTGGCATCTCACTCTCTTTGAATCTTCTTTATCATGCTAAGAGGAGCAGGAAAAAGCAAAAAATTTCAGAATTGCACCTTGCAATGCGGAGAAATTACTGTTTGTGCATTCACATTATTCATTGATTTTTGCCATTGAAAAACATCATGTTATTCATATACGAGAAATGTTTGAAGCTACTGACTGAATGAAAAGAGCTGCCATCTCACTCTCTTTGAATCTTCTTTATCATGCTAAGAGGAGCAGGAAAAAGCAAAACATTTCAGAATTGCACCTTGCAATGCGGAGAAATTACTGTTTGTGCATTCACATTATTCATTGATTTTTGCCATTGAAAAACATCATGTTATTCATATACCAGAAATGTTTGAAGCTACTGACTGAATGAAAGGAGCTGTCATCTCAATCTCTTTGAATCTTCTTTATCATGCTAAGAGAAGCAGGAAAAAGCAAAAAATTTCAGAATTGCACCTTGCAATGCGGAGAAATTACTGTTTGTGCATTCACATTATTCATTGATTTTTGGCATTGAAAAACGTCCAGAAATGTTTGAAGCTACTGACTGAATGAAAAGATCTGGCATCTCACTCTCTTTGAATCTTCTTTATCATGCTAAGAGGAGCAGGAAAAAGCAAAAAATTTCAGAATTGCACCTTGCAATGCGGAGAAATTACTGTTTGTTCATTCACATTATTCATTGATTTTTGCCATTGAAAAACATCATGTTATTCATATACCAGAAATGTTTGAAGCTACTGACTGAATGAAAGGAGCTGGCATCTCACTCTTTGAATCTTCTTTATCATGCTAAGAGGAGCAGGAAAAAGCAAAACATTTCAGAATTGCACCTTGCAATGCGGAGAAATTACTGTTTGTGCATTCACATTATTCATTGATTTTTGCCATTGAAAAACATCATGTTATTCATATACCAGAAATGTTTGAAGCTACTGACTGAATGAAAGGAGCTGGCATCTCACTCTCTTTGAGTCTTCTTTATCATGCTAAGAGGAGCAGGAAAAAGCAAAAAATTTCAGAATTGCACCTTGCAATGCGGAGAAATTACTGTTTGTGCATTCACATTATTCATTGATTTTTGCCATTGAAAAACATCATGTTATTCATATACCAGAAATGTTTGAAGCTACTGACTGAATGAAAGGAGCTGGCATCTCACTCTCTTTGAATCTTCTTTATCATGCTAAAAGGAGCAGTTAAAAGCAAAAAATTTCAGAATTGCACCTTGTAATACGGAGAAATTACTGTTTGTGCATTCACATTATTCATTGATTTTTGCCATTGAAAAACATCATGTTATTCATATACCAGAAATGTTTGAAGCTACTGACTGAATGAAAAGAGCTGGCATCTCACTCTCTTTGAATCTTCTTTATCATGCTAAGAGGACCAGGAAAAAGCAAAAAATTTCAGAATTGCACCTTGCAATGCGGAGAAATTACTGTTTGTGCATTCACATTATTCATTGATTTTTGCCATTGAAAAACATCATGTTATTCATATACCAGAAATGTTTGAAGCTACTGACTGAATGAAAGGAGCTGACATCTCACTCTTTGAATCTTCTTTATCATGCTAAGAGGAGCAGGAAAAAGCAAAAAATTTCAGAATTGCACCTTGCAATGCGGAGAAATTACTGTTTGTGCATTCACATTATTCATTGATTTTTGCCAATGAAAAACATCATGTTATTCATATACCAGAAATGTTTGAAGCTACTGACTGAATGAAAGGAGCTGGCATCTCACTCTCTTTGAATCTTCTTTATCATGCTAAGAGGAGCAGGAAAAAGCAAAAAATGTCAGAATTGCACCTTGCAATGCGGAGAAATTACTGTTTGTGCATTCACATTATTCATTGATTTTTGCCATTGAAAAACATCATGTTACTCATATACCAGAAATGTTTAAAGCTACTGACTGAATGAAAAGAGCTGGCATCTCACTCTCTTTGAATCTTCTTTATCATGCTAAGAGGAGCAGGAAAAAGCAAAAAATTTCAGAATTGCACCTTGCAATGCGGAGAAATTACTGTTTGTGCATTCATATTATTCATTGATTTTTGCCATTGAAAAACATCATGTTATTCATATACCAGAAATGTTTGAAGCTACTGACTGAATGAAAGGAGCTGTCATCTCAGTCTCTTTGAATCTTCTTTATCATGCTAAGAGGAGCAGGAAAAAGCAAAAAATTTCAGAATTGCACCTTGCAATGCGGAGAAATTACTGTTTGTGCATTCACATTATTCATTGATTTTTGCCATTGAAAAACGTCCAGAAATGTTTGAAGCTACTGACTGAATGAAAAGAGCTGGCATCTCACTCTCTTTGAATCTTCTTTATCATGCTAAGAGGAGCAGGAAAAAGCAAAAAATTTCAGAATTGCACCTTGCAATGCGGAGAAATTACTGTTTGTGCATTCACATTATTCATTGATTTTTGCCATTGAAAAACATCATGTTATTCATATACCAGAAATGTTTGAAGCTACTGACTGAATTAAAGGAGCTGTCATCTCACTCTCTTTGAATCTTCCTTATCATGCTAAGAGGAGCAGGAAAAAGCAAAAAATTTCAGAATTGCACCTTGCAATGCGGAGAAATTACTGTTTGTGCATTCACATTATTCATTGATTTTTGCCATTGAAAAACGTCCAGAAATGTTTGAAGCTACTGACTGAATGAAAAGAGCTGGCATCTCACTCTCTTTGAATCTTCTTTATCATGCTAAGAGGAGCAGGAAAAAGAAAAAAAATTTCAGAATTGCACCTTGCAATGCGGAGAAATTACTGTTTGTGCATTCACATTATTCATTGATTTTTGCCATTGAAAAACATCATGTTATTCATATACCAGAAATGTTTGAAGCTACTGACTGAATGAAAGGAGCTGGCATCTCACTCTTTGAATCTTCTTTATCATGCTAAGAGGAGCAGGAAAAAGCAAAAAATTTCAGAATTGCACCTTGCAATGCAGTGAAATTACTGTTTGTGCATTCACATTATTCATTGATTTTTGCCATTGAAAAACATCATGTTATTCATATACCAGAAATGTTTGAAGCTACTGACTGAATGAAAGGAGCTGGCATCTCACTCTCTTTGAATCTTCTTTATCATGCTAAGAGGAGCAGGAAAAAGCAAAAAATTTCAGAATTGCACCTTGCAATGCGGAGAAATTACTGTTTGTGCATTCACATTATTCATTGATTTTTGCCATTGAAAAACATCATGTTATTCATATACGAGAATTGTTTGAAGCTACTGACTGAATGAAAAGAGCTGCCATCTCACTCTCTTTGAATCTTCTTTATCATGCTAAGAGGAGCAGGAAAAAGCAAAACATTTCAGAATTGCACCTTGCAATGCGGAGAAATTACTGTTTGTGCATTCACATTATTCATTGATTTTTGCCATTGAAAAACATCATGTTATTCATATACCAGAAATGTTTGAAGCTACTGACTGAATGAAAGGAGCTGTCATCTCAATCTCTTTGAATCTTCTTTATCATGCTAAGAGGAGCAGGAAAAAGCAAAAAATTTCAGAATTGCACCTTGCAATGCGGAGAAATTACTGTTTGTTCATTCACATTATTCATTGATTTTTGCCATTGAAAAACATCATGTTATTCATATACCAGAAATGTTTGAAGCTACTGACTGAATGAAAGGAGCTGGCATCTCACTCTTTGAATCTTCTTTATCATGCTAAGAGGAGCAGGAAAAAGCAAAACATTTCAGAATTGCACCTTGCAATGCGGAGAAATTACTGTTTGTGCATTCACATTATTCATTGATTTTTGCCATTGAAAAACATCATGTTATTCATATACCAGAAATGTTTGAAGCTACTGACTGAATGAAAGGAGCTGGCATCTCACTCTCTTTGAGTCTTCTTTATCATGCTAAGAGGAGCAGGAAAAAGCAAAAAATTTCAGAATTGCACCTTGCAATGCGGAGAAATTACTGTTTGTGCATTCACATTATTCATTGATTTTTGCCATTGAAAAACATCATGTTATTCATATACCAGAAATGTTTGAAGCTACTGACTGAATGAAAGGAGCTGGCATCTCACTCTCTTTGAATCTTCTTTATCATGCTAAAAGGAGCAGTTAAAAGCAAAAAATTTCAGAATTGCACCTTGTAATACGGAGAAATTACTGTTTGTGCATTCACATTATTCATTGATTTTTGCCATTGAAAAACATCATGTTATTCATATACCAGAAATGTTTGAAGCTACTGACTGAATGAAAAGAGCTGGCATCTCACTCTCTTTGAATCTTCTTTATCATGCTAAGAGGACCAGGAAAAAGCAAAAAATTTCAGAATTGCACCTTGCAATGCGGAGAAATTACTGTTTGTGCATTCACATTATTCATTGATTTTTGCCATTGAAAAACATCATGTTATTCATATACCAGAAATGTTTGAAGCTACTGACTGAATGAAAGGAGCTGGCATCTCACTCTTTGAATCTTCTTTATCATGCTAAGAGGAGCAGGAAAAAGCAAAAAATTTCAGAATTGCACCTTGCAATGCGGAGAAATTACTGTTTGTGCATTCACATTATTCATTGATTTTTGCCAATGAAAAACATCATGTTATTCATATACCAGAAATGTTTGAAGCTACTGACTGAATGAAAGGAGCTGGCATCTCACTCTCTTTGAATCTTCTTTATCATGCTAAGAGGAGCAGGAAAAAGCAAAAAATGTCAGAATTGCACCTTGCAATGCGGAGAAATTACTGTTTGTGCATTCACATTATTCATTGATTTTTGCCATTGAAAAACATCATGTTACTCATATACCAGAAATGTTTAAAGCTACTGACTGAATGAAAAGAGCTGGCATCTCACTCTCTTTGAATCTTCTTTATCATGCTAAGAGGAGCAGGAAAAAGCAAAAAATTTCAGAATTGCACCTTGCAATGCGGAGAAATTACTGTTTGTGCATTCATATTATTCATTGATTTTTGCCATTGAAAAACATCATGTTATTCATATACCAGAAATGTTTGAAGCTACTGACTGAATGAAAGGAGCTGTCATCTCAGTCTCTTTGAATCTTCTTTATCATGCTAAGAGGAGCAGGAAAAAGCAAAAAATTTCAGAATTGCACCTTGCAATGCGGAGAAATTACTGTTTGTGCATTCACATTATTCATTGATTTTTGCCATTGAAAAACGTCCAGAAATGTTTGAAGCTACTGACTGAATGAAAAGAGCTGGCATCTCACTCTCTTTGAATCTTCTTTATCATGCTAAGAGGAGCAGGAAAAAGCAAAAAATTTCAGAATTGCACCTTGCAATGCGGAGAAATTACTGTTTGTGCATTCACATTATTCATTGATTTTTGCCATTGAAAAACATCATGTTATTCATATACCAGAAATGTTTGAAGCTACTGACTGAATTAAAGGAGCTGTCATCTCACTCTCTTTGAATCTTCCTTATCATGCTAAGAGGAGCAGGAAAAAGCAAAAAATTTCAGAATTGCACCTTGCAATGCGGAGAAATTACTGTTTGTGCATTCACATTATTCATTGATTTTTGCCATTGAAAAACGTCCAGAAATGTTTGAAGCTACTGACTGAATGAAAAGAGCTGCCATCTCACTCTCTTTGAATCTTCTTTATCATGCTAAGAGGAGCAGGAAAAAGCAAAAAATTTCAGAATTGCACCTTGCAATGCGGAGAAATTACTGTTTGTGCATTCACATTATTCATTGATTTTTGCCATTGAAAAACATCATGTTATTCATATACGAGAAATGTTTGAAGCTACTGACTGAATGAAAAGAGCTGCCATCTCACTCTCTTTGAATCTTCTTTATCATGCTAAGAGGAGCAGGAAAAAGCAAAACATTTCAGAATTGCACCTTGCAATGCGGAGAAATTACTGTTTGTGCATTCACATTATTCATTGATTTTTGCCATTGAAAAACATCATGTTATTCATATACCAGAAATGTTTGAAGCTACTGACTGAATGAAAGGAGCTGTCATCTCAATCTCTTTGAATCTTCTTTATCATGCTAAGAGAAGCTGGAAAAAGCAAAAAATTTCAGAATTGCACCTTGCAATGCGGAGAAATTACTGTTTGTGCATTCACATTATTCATTGATTTTTGGCATTGAAAAACGTCCAGAAATGTTTGAAGCTACTGACTGAATGAAAAGATCTGGCATCTCACTCTCTTTGAATCTTCTTTATCATGCTAAGAGGAGCAGGAAAAAGCAAAAAATTTCAGAATTGCACCTTGCAATGCGGAGAAATTACTGTTTGTTCATTCACATTATTCATTGATTTTTGCCATTGAAAAACATCATGTTATTCATATACCAGAAAAGTTTGAAGCTACTGACTGAATGAAAGGAGCTGGCATCTCACTCTTTGAATCTTCTTTATCATGCTAAGAGGAGCAGGAAAAAGCAAAACATTTCAGAATTGCACCTTGCAATGCGGAGAAATTACTGTTTGTGCATTCACATTATTCATTGATTTTTGCCATTGAAAAACATCATGTTATTCATATACCAGAAATGTTTGAAGCTGCTGACTGAATGAAAGGAGCTGGCATCTCACTCTCTTTGAGTCTTCTTTATCATGCTAAGAGGAGCAGGAAAAAGCAAAAAATTTCAGAATTGCACCTTGCAATGCGGAGAAATTACTGTTTGTGCATTCACATTATTCATTGATTTTTGCCATTGAAAAACATCATGTTATTCATATACCAGAAATGTTTGAAGCTACTGACTGAATGAAAGGAGCTGGCATCTCACTCTCTTTGAATCTTCTTTATCATGCTAAAAGGAGCAGTTAAAAGCAAAAAATTTCAGAATTGCACCTTGCAATACGGAGAAATTACTGTTTGTGCATTCACATTATTCATTGATTTTTGCCATTGAAAAACATCATGTTATTCATATACCAGAAATGTTTGAAACTACTGACTGAATGAAAAGAGCTGGCATCTCACTCTCTTTGAATCTTCTTTATCATGCTAAGAGGACCAGGAAAAAGCAAAAAATTTCAGAATTGCACCTTGCAATGCGGAGAAATTACTGTTTGTGCATTCACATTATTCATTGATTTTTGCCATTGAAAAACATCATGTTATTCATATACCAGAAATGTTTGAAGCTACTGACTGAATGAAAGGAGCTGGCATCTCACTCTTTGAATCTTCTTTATCATGCTAAGAGGAGCAGGAAAAAGCAAAAAATTTCAGAATTGCACCTTGCAATGCGGAGAAATTACTGTTTGTGCATTCACATTATTCATTGATTTTTGCCATTGAAAAACATCATGTTATTCATATACCAGAAATGTTTGAAGCTACTGACTGAATGAAAGGAGCTGGCATCTCACTCTCTTTGAATCTTCTTTATCATGCTAAGAGGAGCAGGAAAAAGCAAAAAATTTTCAGAATTGCACCTTGCAATGCGGAGAAATTACTGTTTGTGCATTCACATTATTCATTGATTTTTGCCATTGAAAAACATCATGTTACTCATATACCAGAAATGTTTAAAGCTACTGACTGAATGAAAAGAGCTGGCATCTCACTCTCTTTGAATCTTCTTTATCATGTTAAGAGGAGCAGGAAAAAGCAAAAAATTTCAGAATTGCACCTTGCAATGCGGAGAAATTACTGTTTGTGCATTCATATTATTCATTGATTTTTGCCATTGAAAAACATCATGTTATTCATATACCAGAAATGTTTGAAGCTACTGACTGAATGAAAGGAGCTGTCATCTCAGTCTCTTTGAATCTTCTTTATCATGCTAAGAGGAGCAGGAAAAAGCAAAAAATTTCAGAATTGCACCTTGCAATGCGGAGAAATTACTGTTTGTGCATTCACATTATTCATTGATTTTTACCATTGAAAAACGTCCAGAAATGTTTGAAGCTACTGACTGAATGAAAAGAGCTGGCATCTCACTCTCTTTGAATCTTCTTTATCATGCTAAGAGGAGCAGGAAAAAGCAAAAAATTTCAGAATTGCACCTTGCAATGCGGAGAAATTACTGTTTGTGCATTCACATTATTCATTGATTTTTGCCATTGAAAAACATCATGTTATTCATATACCAGAAATGTTTGAAGCTACTGACTGAATGAAAGGAGCTGTCATCTCACTCTCTTTGAATTTTCTTTATCATGCTAAGAGGAGCAGGAAAAAGCAAAAAATTTCAGAATTGCACCTTGCAATGCGGAGAAATTACTGTTTGTGCATTCACATTATTCATTGATTTTTGCCATTGAAAAACGTCCAGAAATGTTTGAAGCTACTGACTGAATGAAAAGAGCTGGCATCTCACTCTCTTTGAATCTTCTTTATCATGCTAAGAGGAGCAGGAAAAAGCAAAAAATTTCAGAATTGCACCTTGCAATGCGGAGAAATTACTGTTTGTGCATTCACATTATTCATTGATTTTTGCCATTGAAAAACATCATGTTATTCATATACCAGAAATGTTTGAAGCTACTGACTGAATGAAAGGAGCTGGCATCTCACTCTTTGAATCTTCTTTATCATGCTAAGAGGAGCAGGAAAAAGCAAAAAATTTCAGAATTGCACCTTGCAATGCGGAGAAATTACTGTTTGTGCATTCACATTATTCATTGATTTTTGCCATTGAAAAACATCATGTTACTCATATACCAGAAATGTTTAAAGCTACTGACTGAATGAAAAGAGCTGGCATCTCACTCTCTTTGAATCTTCTTTATCATGCTAAGAGGAGCAGGAAAAAGCAAAAAATTTCAGAATTGCACCTTGCAATGCGGAGAAATTACTGTTTGTGCATTTATATTATTCATTGATTTTTGCCATTGAAAAACATCATGTTATTCATATACCAGAAATGTTTGAAGCTACTTACTGAATGAAAGGAGCTGTCATCTCACTCTCTTTGAATCTTCTTTATCATGCTAAGAGGAGCAGGAAAAAGCAAAAAATTTCAGAATTGCACCTTGCAATGCGGAGAAATTACTGTTTGTGCATTCACATTATTCATTGATTTTTGCCATTGAAAAACGTCCAGAAATGTTTGAAGCTACTGACTGAATGAAAAGAGCTGGCATCTCACTCTCTTTGAATCTTCTTTATCATGCTAAGAGGAGCAGGAAAAAGCAAAACATTTCAGAATTGCACCTTGCAATGCGGAGAAATTACTGTTTGTGCATTCACATTATTCATTGATTTTTGCCATTGAAAAACATCATGTTATTCATATACCAGAAATGTTTGAAGCTACTGACTGAATGAAAGGAGCTGTCATCTCAATCTCTTTGAATCTTCTTTATCATGCTAAGAGAAGCTGGAAAAAGCAAAAAATTTCAGAATTGCACCTTGCAATGCGGAGAAATTACTGTTTGTGCATTCACATTATTCATTGATTTTTGGCATTGAAAAACGTCCAGAAATGTTTGAAGCTACTGACTGAATGAAAAGATCTGGCATCTCACTCTCTTTGAATCTTCTTTATCATGCTAAGAGGAGCAGGAAAAAGCAAAAAATTTCAGAATTGCACCTTGCAATGCGGAGAAATTACTGTTTGTTCATTCACATTATTCATTGATTTTTGCCATTGAAAAACATCATGTTATTCATATACCAGAAAAGTTTGAAGCTACTGACTGAATGAAAGGAGCTGGCATCTCACTCTTTGAATCTTCTTTATCATGCTAAGAGGAGCAGGAAAAAGCAAAACATTTCAGAATTGCACCTTGCAATGCGGAGAAATTACTGTTTGTGCATTCACATTATTCATTGATTTTTGCCATTGAAAAACATCATGTTATTCATATACCAGAAATGTTTGAAGCTGCTGACTGAATGAAAGGAGCTGGCATCTCACTCTCTTTGAGTCTTCTTTATCATGCTAAGAGGAGCAGGAAAAAGCAAAAAATTTCAGAATTGCACCTTGCAATGCGGAGAAATTACTGTTTGTGCATTCACATTATTCATTGATTTTTGCCATTGAAAAACATCATGTTATTCATATACCAGAAATGTTTGAAGCTACTGACTGAATGAAAGGAGCTGGCATCTCACTCTCTTTGAATCTTCTTTATCATGCTAAAAGGAGCAGTTAAAAGCAAAAAATTTCAGAATTGCACCTTGCAATACGGAGAAATTACTGTTTGTGCATTCACATTATTCATTGATTTTTGCCATTGAAAAACATCATGTTATTCATATACCAGAAATGTTTGAAACTACTGACTGAATGAAAAGAGCTGGCATCTCACTCTCTTTGAATCTTCTTTATCATGCTAAGAGGACCAGGAAAAAGCAAAAAAATTCAGAATTGCACCTTGCAATGCGGAGAAATTACTGTTTGTGCATTCACATTATTCATTGATTTTTGCCATTGAAAAACATCATGTTATTCATATACCAGAAATGTTTGAAGCTACTGACTGAATGAAAGGAGCTGGCATCTCACTCTTTGAATCTTCTTTATCATGCTAAGAGGAGCAGGAAAAAGCAAAAAATTTCAGAATTGCACCTTGCAATGCGGAGAAATTACTGTTTGTGCATTCACATTATTCATTGATTTTTGCCATTGAAAAACATCATGTTATTCATATACCAGAAATGTTTGAAGCTACTGACTGAATGAAAGGAGCTGGCATCTCACTCTCTTTGAATCTTCTTTATCATGCTAAGAGGAGCAGGAAAAAGCAAAAAATTTCAGAATTGCACCTTGCAATGCGGAGAAATTACTGTTTGTGCATTCACATTATTCATTGATTTTTGCCATTGAAAAACATCATGTTACTCATATACCAGAAATGTTTAAAGCTACTGACTGAATGAAAAGAGCTGGCATCTCACTCTCTTTGAATCTTCTTTATCATGTTAAGAGGAGCAGGAAAAAGCAAAAAATTTCAGAATTGCACCTTGCAATGCGGAGAAATTACTGTTTGTGCATTCATATTATTCATTGATTTTTGCCATTGAAAAACATCATGTTATTCATATACCAGAAATGTTTGAAGCTACTGACTGAATGAAAGGAGCTGTCATCTCAGTCTCTTTGAATCTTCTTTATCATGCTAAGAGGAGCAGGAAAAAGCAAAAAATTTCAGAATTGCACCTTGCAATGCGGAGAAATTACTGTTTGTGCATTCACATTATTCATTGATTTTTACCATTGAAAAACGTCCAGAAATGTTTGAAGCTACTGACTGAATGAAAAGAGCTGGCATCTCACTCTCTTTGAATCTTCTTTATCATGCTAAGAGGAGCAGGAAAAAGCAAAAAATTTCAGAATTGCACCTTGCAATGCGGAGAAATTACTGTTTGTGCATTCACATTATTCATTGATTTTTGCCATTGAAAAACATCATGTTATTCATATACCAGAAATGTTTGAAGCTACTGACTGAATGAAAGGAGCTGTCATCTCACTCTCTTTGAATTTTCTTTATCATGCTAAGAGGAGCAGGAAAAAGCAAAAAATTTCAGAATTGCACCTTGCAATGCGGAGAAATTACTGTTTGTGCATTCACATTATTCATTGATTTTTGCCATTGAAAAACGTCCAGAAATGTTTGAAGCTACTGACTGAATGAAAAGAGCTGGCATCTCACTCTCTTTGAATCTTCTTTATCATGCTAAGAGGAGCAGGAAAAAGCAAAAAATTTCAGAATTGCACCTTGCAATGCGGAGAAATTACTGTTTGTGCATTCACATTATTCATTGATTTTTGCCATTGAAAAACATCATGTTATTCATATACCAGAAATGTTTGAAGCTACTGACTGAATGAAAGGAGCTGGCATCTCACTCTTTGAATCTTCTTTATCATGCTAAGAGGAGCAGGAAAAAGCAAAAAATTTCAGAATTGCACCTTGCAATGCGGAGAAATTACTGTTTGTGCATTCACATTATTCATTGATTTTTGCCATTGAAAAACATCATGTTACTCATATACCAGAAATGTTTAAAGCTACTGACTGAATGAAAAGAGCTGGCATCTCACTCTCTTTGAATCTTCTTTATCATGCTAAGAGGAGCAGGAAAAAGCAAAAAATTTCAGAATTGCACCTTGCAATGCGGAGAAATTACTGTTTGTGCATTCATATTATTCATTGATTTTTGCCATTGAAAAACATCATGTTATTCATATACCAGAAATGTTTGAAGCTACTTACTGAATGAAAGGAGCTGTCATCTCACTCTCTTTGAATCTTCTTTATCATGCTAAGAGGAGCAGGAAAAAGCAAAAAATTTCAGAATTGCACCTTGCAATGCGGAGAAATTACTGTTTGTGCATTCACATTATTCATTGATTTTTGCCATTGAAAAACGTCCAGAAATGTTTGAAGCTACTGACTGAATGAAAAGAGCTGGCATCTCACTCTCTTTGAATCTTCTTTATCATGCTAAGAGGAGCAGGAAAAAGCAAAAAATTTCAGAATTGCACCTTGCAATGCGGAGAAATTACTGTTTGTGCATTCACATTATTCATTGATTTTTGCCATTGAAAAACATCATGTTATTCATATACCAGAAATGTTTGAAGCTACTGACTGAATGAAAGGAGCTGTCATCTCACTCTCGTTGAATCTTCTTTATCATGCTAAGAGGAGCAGGAAAAAGCAAAAAATTTCAGAATTGCACCTTGCAATGCGGAGAAATTACTGTTTGTGCATTCACATTATTCATTGATTTTTGCCATTGAAAAACATCATGTTATTCATATACCAGAAATGTTTGAAGCTACTGACTGAATGAAAGGAGCTGTCATCTCACTCTCTTTGAATCTTCTTTATCATGCTAAGAGGAGCAGGAAAAAGCAAAAAATTTCAGAATTGCACCTTGCAATGCGGAGAAATTACTGTTTGTGCATTCATATTATTCATTGATTTTTGCCATTGAAAAACATCATGTTATTCATATACCAGAAATGTTTGAAGCTACTGACTGAATGAAAGGAGCTGTCATCTCACTCTCTTTGAATCTTCTTTATCATGCTAAGAGGAGCAGGAAAAAGCAAAAAATTTCAGAATTGCACCTTGCAATGCGGAGAAATTACTGTTTGTGCATTCACATTATTCATTGATTTTTGCCATTGAAAAACATCATGTTATTCATATACCAGAAATGTTTGAAGCTACTGACTGAATGAAAGGAGCTGGCATCTCACTCTCTTTGAATCTTCTTTATCATGCTAAGAGGAGCAGGAAAAAGCAAAAAATTTCAGAATTGCACCTTGCAATGCGGAGAAATTACTGTTTGTGCATTCACATTATTCATTGATTTTTGCCATTGAAAAACATCATGTTATTCATATACCAGAAATGTTTAAAGCTACTGACTGAATGAAAAGAGCTGGCATCTCACTCTCTTTGAATCTTCTTTATCATGCTAAGAGGAGCAGGAAAAAGCAAAAAATTTCAGAATTGCACCTTGCAATGCGGAGAAATTACTGTTTGTGCATTCACATTATTCATTGATTTTTGCCATTGAAAAACATCATGTTATTCATATACCAGAAATGTTTGAAGCTACTGACTGAATGAAAGGAGCTGTCATCTCACTCTCTTTGAATCTTCTTTATCATGCTAAGAGGAGCAGGAAAAAGCAAAAAATTTCAGAATTGCACCTTGCAATGCGGAGAAATTACTGTTTGTGCATTCACATTATTCATTGATTTTTGCCATTGAAAAACGTCCAGAAATGTTTGAAGCTACTGACTGAATGAAAAGAGCTGGCATCTCACTCTCTTTGAATCTTCTTTATCATGCTAAGATGAGCAGGAAAAAGCAAAAAATTTCAGAATTGCACCTTGCAATGCGGAGAAATTACTGTTTGTGCATTCACATTATTCATTGATTTTTGCCATTGAAAAACATCATGTTATTCATATACCAGAAATGTTTGAAGCTACTGACTGAATGAAAGGAGCTGGCATCTCACTCTCTTTGAATCTTCTTTATCATGCTAAGAGGAGCAGGAAAAAGCAAAAAATTTCAGAATTGCACCTTGCAATGCGGAGAAATTGCTGTTTGTGCATTCACATTATTCATTGATTTTTGCCATTGAAAAACATCATGTTATTCATATACCAGAAATGTTTGAAGCTACTGACTGAATGAAAGGAGCTGTCATCTCACTCTCTTTGAATCTTCTTTATCATGCTAAGAGGAGCAGGAAAAAGCAAAAAATTTCAGAATTGCACCTTGCAATGCGGAGAAATTACTGTTTGTGCATTCACATTATTCATTGATTTTTGCCATTGAAAAACATCATGTTATTCATATACCAGAAATGTTTGAAGCTACTGACTGAATGAAAGGAGCTGTCATCTCACTCTCTTTGAATCTTCTTTATCATGCTAAGAGGAGCAGGAAAAAGCAAAAAATTTCAGAATTGCACCTTGCAATGCGGAGAAATTACTGTTTGTGCATTCACATTATTCATTGATTTTTGCCATTGAAAAACATCATGTTATTCATATACCAGAAATGTTTGAAGCTACTGACTGAATGAAAGGAGCTGTCATCTCACTCTCTTTGAATCTTCTTTATCATGCTAAGAGGAGCAGGAAAAAGCAAAAAATTTCAGAATTGCACCTTGCAATGCGGAGAAATTACTGTTTGTGCATTCACATTATTCATTGATTTTTGCCATTGAAAAATGTCCAGAAATGTTTGAAGCTACTGACTGAATGAAAAGAGCTGGCATCTCACTCTCTTTGAATCTTCTTTATCATGCTAAGAGGAGCAGGAAAAAGCAAAAAATTTCAGAATTGCACCTTGCAATGCGGAGAAATTACTGTTTGTGCATTCACATTATTCATTGATTTTTGCCATTGAAAAACATCATGTTATTCATATACCAGAAATGTTTGAAGCTACTGACTGAATGAAAGGAGCTGGCATCTCACTCTCTTTGAATCTTCTTTATCATGCTAAGAGGAGCAGGAAAAAGCAAAAAATTTCAGAATTGCACCTTGCAATGCGGAGAAATTACTGTTTGTGCATTCACATTATTCATTGATTTTTGCCATTGAAAAACATCATGTTATTCATATACCAGAAATGTTTGAAGCTACTGACTGAATGAAAGGAGCTGGCATCTCACTCTCTTTGAATCTTCTTTATCATGCTAAGAGGAGCAGGAAAAAGCAAAAAATTTCAGAATTGCACCTTGCAATTCGGAGAAATTACTGTTTGTGCATTCACATTATTCATTGATTTTTGCCATTGAAAAACATCATGTTATTCATATACCTGAAATGTTTAAAGCTACTGACTGAATGAAAAGAGCTGGCATCTCACTCTCTTTGAATCTTCTTTATCATGCTAAGAGGAGCAGGAAAAAGCAAAAAATTTCAGAATTGCACCTTGCAATGCGGAGAAATTACTGTTTGTGCATTCACATTATTCATTGATTTTTGCCATTGAAAAACATCATGTTATTCATATACCAGAAATGTTTGAAGCTACTGACTGAATGAAAGGAGCTGTCATCTCACTCTCTTTGAATCTTCTTTATCATGCTAAGAGGAGCAGGAAAAAGCAAAAAATTTCAGAATTGCACCTTGCAATGCGGAGAAATTACTGTTTGTGCATTCACATTATTCATTGATTTTTGCCATTGAAAAACGTCCAGAAATGTTTGAAGCTACTGACTGAATGAAAAGAGCTGGCATCTCACTCTCTTTGAATCTTCTTTATCATGCTAAGATGAGCAGGAAAAAGCAAAAAATTTCAGAATTGCACCTTGCAATGCGGAGAAATTACTGTTTGTGCATTCACATTATTCATTGATTTTTGCCATTGAAAAACATCATGTTATTCATATACCAGAAATGTTTGAAGCTACTGACTGAATGAAAGGAGCTGGCATCTCACTCTCTTTGAATCTTCTTTATCATGCTAAGAGGAGCAGGAAAAAGCAAAAAATTTCAGAATTGCACCTTGCAATGCGGAGAAATTGCTGTTTGTGCATTCACATTATTCATTGATTTTTGCCATTGAAAAACATCATGTTATTCATATACCAGAAATGTTTGAAGCTACTGACTGAATGAAAGGAGCTGTCATCTCACTCTCTTTAAATCTTCTTTATCATGCTAAGAGGAGCAGGAAAAAGCAAAAAATTTCAGAATTGCACCTTGCAATGCGGAGAAATTACTGTTTGTGCATTCACATTATTCATTGATTTTTGCCATTGAAAAACATCATGTTATTCATATACCAGAAATGTTTGAAGCTACTGACTGAATGAAAGGAGCTGGCATCTCACTCTCTTTGAATCTTCTTTATCATGCTAAGAGGAGCAGGAAAAAGCAAAAAATTTCAGAATTGCACCTTGCAATGCGGAGAAATTACTGTTTGTGCATTCACATTATTCATTGATTTTTGCCATTGAAAAACATCATGTTATTCATATACCAGAAATGTTTGAAGCTACTGACTGAATGAAAGGAGCTGTCATCTCACTCTCTTTGAATCTTCTTTATCATGCTAAGAGGAGCAGGAAAAAGCAAAAAATTTCAGAATTGCACCTTGCAATGCGGAGAAATTACTGTTTGTGCATTCACATTATTCATTGATTTTTGCCATTGAAAAACGTCCAGAAATGTTTGAAGCTACTGACTGAATGAAAAGAGCTGGCATCTCACTCTCTTTGAATCTTCTTTATCATGCTAAGAGGAGCAGGAAAAAGCAAAAAATTTCAGAATTGCACCTTGCAATGCGGAGAAATTACTGTTTGTGCATTCACATTATTCATTGATTTTTGCCATTGAAAAACATCATGTTATTCATATACCAGAAATGTTTGAAGCTACTGACTGAATGAAAGGAGCTGGCATCTCACTCTCTTTGAATCTTCTTTATCATGCTAAGAGGAGCAGGAAAAAGCAAAAAATTTCAGAATTGCACCTTGCAATGCGGAGAAATTACTGTTTGTGCATTCACATTATTCATTGATTTTTGCCATTGAAAAACGTCCAGAAATGTTTGAAGCTACTGACTGAGTGAAAAGAGCTGGCATCTCACTCTCTTTGAATCTTCTTTATCATGCTAAGAGGAGCAGGAAAAAGCAAAAAATTTCAGAATTGCACCTTGCAATGCGGAGAAATTACTGTTTGTGCATTCACATTATTCATTGATTTTTGCCATTGAAAAACATCATGTTATTCATATACCAGAAATGTTTGAAGCTACTGACTGAATGAAAGGAGCTGTCATCTCACTCTCTTTGAATCTTCTTTATCATGCTAAGAGGAGCAGGAAAAAGCAAAAAATTTCAGAATTGCACCTTGCAATGCGGAGAAATTACTGTTTGTGCATTCACATTATTCATTGATTTTTGCCATTGAAAAACGTCCAGAAATGTTTGAAGCTACTGACTGAATGAAAAGAGCTGGCATCTCACTCTCTTTGAATTTTCTTTATCATGCTAAGAGGAGCAGGAAAAAGCAAACAATTTCAGAATTGCACCTTGCAATGCGGAGAAATTACTGTTTGGGCATTCACATTATTCATTGATTTTTGCCATTGAAAAACATCATGTTATTCATATACCAGAAATGTTTGAAGCTACTGACTGAATGAAAGGAGCTGTCATCTCACTCTCTTTGAATTTTCTTTATCATGCTAAGAGGAGCAGGAAAAAGCAAAAAATTTCAGAATTGCACCTTGCAATGCGGAGAAATTACTGTTTGTGCATTCACATTATTCATTGATTTTTGCCATTGAAAACATCATGTTATTCATATACCAGAAATGTTTGAAGCTACTGACTGAATGAAAAGAGCTGGCATCTCACTCTCTTTGAATCTTCTTTATCATGCTAAGAGGAGCAGGAAAAAGCAAAAAATTTCAGAATTGCACCTTGCAATGCGGAGAAATTACTGTTTGTGCATTCACGTTATTCATTGATTTTTGCCATTGAAAAACATCATGTTATTCATATACCAGAAATGTTTGAAGCTACTGACTGAATGAAAGGAGCTGTCATCTCACTCTCTTTGAATCTTCTTTATCATGCTAAGAGGAGCAGGAAAAAGCAAAAAATTTCAGAATTGCACCTTGCAATGCGGAGAAATTACTGTTTGTGCATTCACATTATTCATTGATTTTTGCCATTGAAAAACGTCCAGAAATGATTGAAGCTACTGACTGAATGAAAAGAGCTGGCATCTCACTCTCTTTGAATCTTCTTTATCATGCTAAGAGGAGCAGGAAAAAGCAAACAATTTCAGAATTGCACCTTGCAATGCGGAGAAATTACTGTTTGGGCATTCACATTATTCATTGATTTTTGCCATTGAAAAACATCATGTTATTCATATACCAGAAATATTTGAAGCTACTGACTGAATGAAAGGAGCTGGCATCTCACTCTCTTTGAATCTTCTTTATCATGCTAAGAGGAGCAGGAAAAAGCAAAAAATTTTAGAATTGCACCTTGCAATGCGGAGAAATTACTGTTTGTGCATTCACATTATTCATTGATTTTTGCCATTGACAAACATCATATTATTCATATACCAGAAATATTTGAAGCTACTGACTGAATGAAAGGAGCTGGCATCTCACTCTTTGAATCTTCTTTATCATGGTAAGAGGAGCAGGAAAAAGCAAAAAATTTCAGAATTGCACCTTGCAATGCGGAGAAATTACTGTTTGTGCATTCACATTATTCATTGATTTTTGCCATTGAAAAACATCATGTTATTCATATACCAGAAATGTTTGAAGCTACTGACTGAATGAAAGGAGCTGGCATCTCACTCTCTTTGAATCTTCTTTATCATGCTAAGAGGAGCAGGAAAAAGCAAAAAATTTCAGAATTGCACCTTGCAATGCGGAGAAATTACTGTTTGGGCATTCACATTATTCATTGATTTTTGCCATTGAAAAACGTCCAGAAATGTTTGAAGTTACTGACTGAATGAAAGGAGCTGGCATCTCACTCTCTTTGAATCTTCTTTATCATGCTAAGAGGAGCAGGAAAAAGCGAACAATTTCAGAATTGCACCTTGCAATGCTGAGAAATTACTGTTTGGGCATTCACATTATTCATTGATTTTTGCCTTTGAAAAACATCATGTTATTCATATACCAGAAATGTTTGAAGCTACTGACTGAATGAAAGGAGCTGGCATCTCACTCTCTTTGAATCTTCTTTATCATGCTAAGAGGAGCAGGAAAAAGCAAAAAATTTCAGAATTGCACCTTGCAATGCGGAGAAATTACTGTTTGTGCATTCACATTATTCATTGATTTTTGCCATTGAAAAACATCATGTTATTCATATACCAGAAATGTTTGAAGCTACTGACTGAATGAAAGGAGCTGGCATCTCACTCTCTTTGAATCTTCTTTATCATGCTAAGAGGAGCAGGAAAAAGCAAAAAATTTCAGAATTGCACCTTGCAATGCGGAGAAATTACTGTTTGTGCATTCACATTATTCATTGATTTTTGCCATTGAAAAACATCATGTTATTCATATACCAGAAATGTTTAAAGCTACTGACTGAATGAAAGGAGCTGGCATCTCACTCTCTTTGAATCTTCTTTATCATGCTAAGCGGAGCAGGAAAAAGCAAAAAATTTCAGAATTGCACCTTGCAATGCGGAGAAATTACTGTTTGTGCATTCAAATTATTCATTGATTTTTGCCATTGAAAAACATCATGTTATTCATATACCAGAAATATTTGAAGCTACTGACTGAATGAAAGGAGCTGCCATCTCACTCTCTTTGAATCTTCTTTATCATGCTAAGAGGAGCAGGAAAAAGCAAAAAATTTCAGAATTGCACCTTGCAATGCGAAGAAATCACTGCTTGTGCATTCACATTATTCATTGATTTTTGCCATTGAAAAACATCATGTTATTCATATACCAGAAATGTTTGAAGCTACTGACTGAATGAAAAGAGCTGGCATCTCACTCTCTTTGAATCTTCTTTATCATGCTAAGAGGAGCAGGAAAAAGCGAACAATTTCAGAATTGCACCTTGCAATGCGGAGAAATTACTGTTTGGGCATTCACATTATTCATTGATTTTTGCCATTGAAAAACATCATGTTATTCATATACCAGAAATGTTTGAAGCTACTGACTGAATGAAAGGAGCTGGCATCTCACTCTCTTTGAATCTTCTTTGTCATGCTAAGAGGAGCAGGAAAAAGCAAAAAATTTCAGAATTGCACCTTGCAATGCGGAGAAATTACTGTTTGTGCATTCACATTATTCATTGACTTTTGCCATTGAAAAACATCATGTTATTCATATACCAGAAATATTTGAAGCTACTGACTGAATGAAAGGAGCTGGCACCTCACTCTTTGAATCTTCTTTATCATGCTAAGAGGAGCAGTAAAAAGCAAAAAAATTCAGAATTGCACCTTGCAATGCGGAGAAATTACTGTTTGTGCATTCACATTATTCATTGATTTTTGCCATTGAAAAACATCCAGAAATGTTTGAAGCTACTGACTGAATAAAAAGAGCTGGCATCTCACTCTCTTTGAATCTTTTTTATCATGCTAAGAGGAGCAGGAAAAAGCAAAAAATTTCAGAATTGCACCTTGCAATGCGGAGAAATTACTGTTTGTGCATTCACATTATTCATTGATTTTTGCCATTGAAAAACATCATGTTATTCATATACCAGAAATGTTTGAAGCTACTGACTGAATGAAAGGAGCTGGCATCTCACTCTATTTGAATCTTCTTTATCATGCTAAGAGGAGCAGGAAAAAGCAAAAAATTTCAGAATTGCACCTTGCAATGCGGAGAAATTACTGTTTGTGCATTGACATTATTCATTGATTTTTGCCATTGAAAAAAGTCCAGAAATGTTTGAAGTTACTGACTGAATGAAAGGAGCTGGCATCTCACTCTCTTTGAATCTTCTTTATCATGCTAAGAGGAGCAGGAAAAAGCGAACAATTTCAGAATTGCACCTTGCAATGCGGAGAAATTACTGTTTGGGCATTCACATTATTCATTGATTTTTGCCTTTGAAAAACATCATGTTATTCATATACCAGAAATGTTTGAAGCTACTGACTGAATGAAAGGAGCTGGCATCTCACTCTCTTTGAATCTTCTTTATCATGCTAAGAGGAGCAGGAAAAAGCAAAAAATTTCAGAATTGCACCTTGCAATGCGGAGAAATTACTGTTTGTGCATTCACATTATTCATTGATTTTTGCCATTGAAAAACATCATGTTATTCATATACCAGAAATGTTTGAAGCTACTGACTGAATGAAAGGAGCTGGCATCTCACTCTCTTTGAATCTTCTTTATCATGCTAAGAGGAGCAGGAAAAAGCAAAATATTTCAGAATTGCACCTTGCAATGCGGAGAAATTACTGTTTGTGCATTCACATTATTCATTGATTTTTGCCATTGAAAAACATCATGTTATTCATATACCAGAAATGTTTAAAGCTACTGACTGAATGAAAGGAGCTGGCATCTCACTCTCTTTGAATCTTCTTTATCATGCTAAGCGGAGCAGGAAAAAGCAAAAAATTTCAGAATTGCACCTTGCAATGCGGAGAAATTACTGTTTGTGCATTCAAATTATTCATTGATTTTTGCCATTGAAAAACATCATGTTATTCATATACCAGAAATATTTGAAGCTACTGACTGAATGAAAGGAGCTGCCATCTCACTCTCTTTGAATCTTCTTTATCATGCTAAGAGGAGCAGGAAAAAGCAAAAAATTTCAGAATTGCACCTTGCAATGCGAAGAAATCACTGCTTGTGCATTCACATTATTCATTGATTTTTGCCATTGAAAAACATCATGTTATTCATATACCAGAAATGTTTGAAGCTACTGACTGAATGAAAAGAGCTGGCATCTCACTCTCTTTGAATCTTCTTTATCATGCTAAGAGGAGCAGGAAAAAGCGAACAATTTCAGAATTGCACCTTGCAATGCGGAGAAATTACTGTTTGGGCATTCACATTATTCATTGATTTTTGCCATTGAAAAACATCATGTTATTCATATACCAGAAATGTTTGAAGCTACTGACTGAATGAAAGGAGCTGGTATCTCACTCTCTTTGAATCTTCTTTGTCATGCTAAGAGGAGCAGGAAAAAGCAAAAAATTTCAGAATTGCACCTTGCAATGCGGAGAAATTACTGTTTGTGCATTCACATTATTCATTGACTTTTGCCATTGAAAAACATCATGTTATTCATATACCAGAAATATTTGAAGCTACTGACTGAATGAAAGGAGCTGGCATCTCACTCTTTGAATCTTCTTTATCATGCTAAGAGGAGCAGTAAAAAGCAAAAAAATTCAGAATTGCACCTTGCAATGCGGAGAAATTACTGTTTGTGCATTCACATTATTCATTGATTTTTGCCATTGAAAAACATCCAGAAATGTTTGAAGCTACTGACTGAATAAAAAGAGCTGGCATCTCACTCTCTTTGAATCTTTTTTATCATGCTAAGAGGAGCAGGAAAAAGCAAAAAATTTCAGAATTGCACCTTGCAATGCGGAGAAATTACTGTTTGTGCATTCACATTATTCATTGATTTTTGCCATTGAAAAACATCATGTTATTCATATACCAGAAATGTTTGAAGCTACTGACTGAATGAAAGGAGCTGGCATCTCACTCTCTTTGAATCTTCTTTATCATGCTAAGAGGAGCAGGAAAAAGCAAAAAATTTCAGAATTGCACCTTGCAATGCGGAGAAATTACTGTTTGTGCATTGACATTATTCATTGATTTTTGCCATTGAAAAAAGTCCAGAAATGTTTGAAGTTACTGACTGAATGAAAGGAGCTGGCATCTCACTCTCTTTGAATCTTCTTTATCATGCTAAGAGGAGCAGGAAAAAGCAAACAATTTCAGAATTGCACCTTGCAATGCGGAGAAATTACTGTTTGGGCATTCACATTATTCATTGATTTTTGCCTTTGAAAAACAACATGTTATTCATATACCAGAAATGTTTGAAGCTACTGACTGAATGAAAGGAGCTGGCATCTCACTCTCTTTGAATCTTCTTTATCATGCTAAGAGGAGCAGGAACAAGCAAAAAATTTCAGAATTACACCTTGAAATGCGGAGAAATTACTGTTTGTGCATTCACATTATTCATTGATTTTTGCCATTGAAAAACATCATGTTATTCATATACCAGAAATATTTGAAGCTACTGACTGAATGAAAGGAGCTGGCATCTCACTCTTTGAATCTTCTTTATCATGGTAAGTGGAGCAGGAAAAAGCAAAAAATTTCAGAATTGCACCTTGCAATGCGGAGAAATTACTGTTTGTGCATTCACATTATTCATTGATTTTTGCCATTGAAAAACATCATGTTATTCATATACCAGAAATGTTTGAAGCTACTGACTGAATGAAAAGAGCTGACATCTCACTCTCTTTGAATCTTCTTTATCATGCTAAGAGGAGCAGGAAAAAGCAAAAAATTTCAGAATTGCACCTTGCAATGCGGAGAAATTACTGTTTGTGCATTCACATTATTCATTGATTTTTGCCATTGAAAAACATCATGTTATTCATATACCAGAAATGTTTGAAGCTACTGACTGAATGAAAGGAGCTGGCATCTCACTCTCTTTGAATCTTCTTTATCATGCTAAGAGGAGCAGGAAAAAGCAAAAAATTTCAGAATTGCACCTTGCAATGCGGAGAAATTACTGTTTGTGCATTCACATTATTCATTGATTTTTGCCATTGAAAAACATCATGTTATTCATATACCAGAAATGTTTGAAGCTACTGACTGAATGAAAGGAGCTGGCATCTCACTCTCTTTGAATCTTCTTTATCATGCTAAGAGGAGCAGGAAAAAGCAAAAAATTTCAGAATTGCACCTTGCAATGCGGAGAAATTACTGTTTGTGCATTCACATTATTCATTGATTTTTGCCATTGAAAAACATCATGTTATTCATATACCAGAAATGTTTAAAGCTACTGACTGAATGAAAAGAGCTGGCATCTCACTCTCTTTGAATCTTCTTTATCATGCTAAGAGGAGCAGGAAAAAGCAAAAAATTTCAGAATTGCACCTTGCAATGCGGAGAAATTACTGTTTGTGCATTCACATTATTCATTGATTTTTGCCATTGAAAAACATCATGTTATTCATATACCAGAAATGTTTGAAGCTACTGACTGAATGAAAGGAGCTGTCATCTCACTCTCTTTGAATCTTCTTTATCATGCTAAGAGGAGCAGGAAAAAGCAAAAAATTTCAGAATTGCACCTTGCAATGCGGAGAAATTACTGTTTGTGCATTCACATTATTCATTGATTTTTGCCATTGAAAAACGTCCAGAAATGTTTGAAGCTACTGACTGAATGAAAAGAGCTGGCATCTCACTCTCTTTGAATCTTCTTTATCATGCTAAGATGAGCAGGAAAAAGCAAAAAATTTCAGAATTGCACCTTGCAATGCGGAGAAATTACTGTTTGTGCATTCACATTATTCATTGATTTTTGCCATTGAAAAACATCATGTTATTCATATACCAGAAATGTTTGAAGCTACTGACTGAATGAAAGGAGCTGGCATCTCACTCTCTTTGAATCTTCTTTATCATGCTAAGAGGAGCAGGAAAAAGCAAAAAATTTCAGAATTGCACCTTGCAATGCGGAGAAATTGCTGTTTGTGCATTCACATTATTCATTGATTTTTGCCATTGAAAAACATCATGTTATTCATATACCAGAAATGTTTGAAGCTACTGACTGAATGAAAGGAGCTGTCATCTCACTCTCTTTGAATCTTCTTTATCATGCTAAGAGGAGCAGGAAAAAGCAAAAAATTTCAGAATTGCACCTTGCAATGCGGAGAAATTACTGTTTGTGCATTCACATTATTCATTGATTTTTGCCATTGAAAAACATCATGTTATTCATATACCAGAAATGTTTGAAGCTACTGACTGAATGAAAGGAGCTGTCATCTCACTCTCTTTGAATCTTCTTTATCATGCTAAGAGGAGCAGGAAAAAGCAAAAAATTTCAGAATTGCACCTTGCAATGCGGAGAAATTACTGTTTGTGCATTCACATTATTCATTGATTTTTGCCATTGAAAAACATCATGTTATTCATATACCAGAAATGTTTGAAGCTACTGACTGAATGAAAGGAGCTGTCATCTCACTCTCTTTGAATCTTCTTTATCATGCTAAGAGGAGCAGGAAAAAGCAAAAAATTTCAGAATTGCACCTTGCAATGCGGAGAAATTACTGTTTGTGCATTCACATTATTCATTGATTTTTGCCATTGAAAAATGTCCAGAAATGTTTGAAGCTACTGACTGAATGAAAAGAGCTGGCATCTCACTCTCTTTGAATCTTCTTTATCATGCTAAGAGGAGCAGGAAAAAGCAAAAAATTTCAGAATTGCACCTTGCAATGCGGAGAAATTACTGTTTGTGCATTCACATTATTCATTGATTTTTGCCATTGAAAAACATCATGTTATTCATATACCAGAAATGTTTGAAGCTACTGACTGAATGAAAGGAGCTGGCATCTCACTCTCTTTGAATCTTCTTTATCATGCTAAGAGGAGCAGGAAAAAGCAAAAAATTTCAGAATTGCACCTTGCAATGCGGAGAAATTACTGTTTGTGCATTCACATTATTCATTGATTTTTGCCATTGAAAAACATCATGTTATTCATATACCAGAAATGTTTGAAGCTACTGACTGAATGAAAGGAGCTGGCATCTCACTCTCTTTGAATCTTCTTTATCATGCTAAGAGGAGCAGGAAAAAGCAAAAAATTTCAGAATTGCACCTTGCAATGCGGAGAAATTACTGTTTGTGCATTCACATTATTCATTGATTTTTGCCATTGAAAAACATCATGTTATTCATATACCAGAAATGTTTAAAGCTACTGACTGAATGAAAAGAGCTGGCATCTCACTCTCTTTGAATCTTCTTTATCATGCTAAGAGGAGCAGGAAAAAGCAAAAAATTTCAGAATTGCACCTTGCAATGCGGAGAAATTACTGTTTGTGCATTCACATTATTCATTGATTTTTGCCATTGAAAAACATCATGTTATTCATATACCAGAAATGTTTGAAGCTACTGACTGAATGAAAGGAGCTGTCATCTCACTCTCTTTGAATCTTCTTTATCATGCTAAGAGGAGCAGGAAAAAGCAAAAAATTTCAGAATTGCACCTTGCAATGCGGAGAAATTACTGTTTGTGCATTCACATTATTCATTGATTTTTGCCATTGAAAAACGTCCAGAAATGTTTGAAGCTACTGACTGAATGAAAAGAGCTGGCATCTCACTCTCTTTGAATCTTCTTTATCATGCTAAGATGAGCAGGAAAAAGCAAAAAATTTCAGAATTGCACCTTGCAATGCGGAGAAATTACTGTTTGTGCATTCACATTATTCATTGATTTTTGCCATTGAAAAACATCATGTTATTCATATACCAGAAATGTTTGAAGCTACTGACTGAATGAAAGGAGCTGGCATCTCACTCTCTTTGAATCTTCTTTATCATGCTAAGAGGAGCAGGAAAAAGCAAAAAATTTCAGAATTGCACCTTGCAATGCGGAGAAATTGCTGTTTGTGCATTCACATTATTCATTGATTTTTGCCATTGAAAAACATCATGTTATTCATATACCAGAAATGTTTGAAGCTACTGACTGAATGAAAGGAGCTGTCATCTCACTCTCTTTAAATCTTCTTTATCATGCTAAGAGTAGCAGGAAAAAGCAAAAAATTTCAGAATTGCACCTTGCAATGCGGAGAAATTACTGTTTGTGCATTCACATTATTCATTGATTTTTGCCATTGAAAAACATCATGTTATTCATATACCAGAAATGTTTGAAGCTACTGACTGAATGAAAGGAGCTGTCATCTCACTCTCTTTGAATCTTCTTTATCATGCTAAGAGGAGCAGGAAAAAGCAAAAAATTTCAGAATTGCACCTTGCAATGCGGAGAAATTACTGTTTGTGCATTCACATTATTCATTGATTTTTGCCATTGAAAAACGTCCAGAAATGTTTGAAGCTACTGACTGAATGAAAAGAGCTGGCATCTCACTCTCTTTGAATCTTCTTTATCATGCTAAGAGGAGCAGGAAAAAGCAAAAAATTTCAGAATTGCACCTTGCAATGCGGAGAAATTACTGTTTGTGCATTCACATTATTCATTGATTTTTGCATTGAAAAACATCATGTTATTCATATACCAGAAATGTTTGAAGCTACTGACTGAATGAAAGGAGCTGGCATCTCACTCTCTTTGAATCTTCTTTATCATGCTAAGAGGAGCAGGAAAAAGCAAAAAATTTCAGAATTGCACCTTGCAATGCGGAGAAATTACTGTTTGTGCATTCACATTATTCATTGATTTTTGCCATTGAAAAACGTCCAGAAATGTTTGAAGCTACTGACTGAGTGAAAAGAGCTGGCATCTCACTCTCTTTGAATCTTCTTTATCATGCTAAGAGGAGCAGGAAAAAGCAAAAAATTTCAGAATTGCACCTTGCAATGCGGAGAAATTACTGTTTGTGCATTCACATTATTCATTGATTTTTGCCATTGAAAAACATCATGTTATTCATATACCAGAAATGTTTGAAGCTACTGACTGAATGAAAGGAGCTGTCATCTCACTCTCTTTGAATCTTCTTTATCATGCTAAGAGGAGCAGGAAAAAGCATAAAATTTCAGAATTGCACCTTGCAATGCGGAGAAATTACTGTTTGTGCATTCACATTATTCATTGATTTTTGCCATTGAAAAACGTCCAGAAATGTTTGAAGCTACTGACTGAATGAAAAGAGCTGGCATCTCACTCTCTTTGAATTTTCTTTATCATGCTAAGAGGAGCAGGAAAAAGCAAACAATTTCAGAATTGCACCTTGCAATGCGGAGAAATTACTGTTTGGGCATTCACATTATTCATTGATTTTTGCCATTGAAAAACATCATGTTATTCATATACCAGAAATGTTTGAAGCTACTGACTGAATGAAAGGAGCTGTCATCTCACTCTCTTTGAATTTTCTTTATCATGCTAAGAGGAGCAGGAAAAAGCAAAAAATTTCAGAATTGCACCTTGCAATGCGGAGAAATTACTGTTTGTGCATTCACATTATTCATTGATTTTTGCCATTGAAAACATCATGTTATTCATATACCAGAAATGTTTGAAGCTACTGACTGAATGAAAAGAGCTGGCATCTCACTCTCTTTGAATCTTCTTTATCATGCTAAGAGGAGCAGGAAAAAGCAAATAATTTCAGAATTGCACCTTGCAATGCGGAGAAATTACTGTTTGTGCATTCATATTATTCATTGATTTTTGCCATTGAAAAACATCATGTTATTCATATACCAGAAATGTTTGAAGCTACTGACTGAATGAAAGGAGCTGGCATCTCACTCTCTTTGAATCTTCTTTATCATGCTAAGAGGAGCAGGAAAAAGCAAAAAATTTCAGAATTGCACCTTGCAATGCGGAGAAATTACTGTTTGTGCATTCACATTATTCATTGATTTTTGCCATTGAAAAACGTCCAGAAATGATTGAAGCTACTGACTGAATGAAAAGAGCTGGCATCTCACTCTCTTTGAATCTTCTTTATCATGCTAAGAGGAGCAGGAAAAAGCAAACAATTTCAGAATTGCACCTTGCAATGCGGAGAAATTACTGTTTGGGCATTCACATTATTCATTGATTTTTGCCATTGAAAAACATCATGTTATTCATATACCAGAAATATTTGAAGCTACTGACTGAATGAAAGGAGCTGGCATCTCACTCTCTTTGAATCTTCTTTATCATGCTAAGAGGAGCAGGAAAAAGCAAAAAATTTCAGAATTGCACCTTGCAATGCGGAGAAATTACTGTTTGTGCATTCACATTATTCATTGATTTTTGCCATTGACAAACATCATATTATTCATATACCAGAAATATTTGAAGCTACTGACTGAATGAAAGGAGCTGGCATCTCACTCTTTGAATCTTCTTTATCATGGTAAGAGGAGCAGGAAAAAGCAAAAAATTTCAGAATTGCACCTTGCAATGCGGAGAAATTACTGTTTGTGCATTCACATTATTCATTGATTTTTGCCATTGAAAAACATCATGTTATTCATATACCAGAAATGTTTGAAGCTACTGACTGAATGAAAGGAGCTGGCATCTCACTCTCTTTGAATCTTCTTTATCATGCTAAGAGGAGCAGGAAAAAGCAAAAAATTTCAGAATTGCACCTTGCAATGCGGAGAAATTACTGTTTGGGCATTCACATTATTCATTGATTTTTGCCATTGAAAAACGTCCAGAAATGTTTGAAGTTACTGACTGAATGAAAGGAGCTGGCATCTCACTCTCTTTGAATCTTCTTTATCATGCTAAGAGGAGCAGGAAAAAGCGAACAATTTCAGAATTGCACCTTGCAATGCGGAGAAATTACTGTTTGGGCATTCACATTATTCATTGATTTTTGCCTTTGAAAAACATCATGTTATTCATATACCAGAAATGTTTGAAGCTACTGACTGAATGAAAGGAGCTGGCATCTCATTCTCTTTGAATCTTCTTTATCATGCTAAGAGGAGCAGGAACAAGCAAAAAATTTCAGAATTGCACCTTGAAATGCGGAGAAATTACTGTTTGTGCATTCACATTATTCATTGATTTTTGCCATTGAAAAACATCATGTTATTCATATACCAGAAATATTTGAAGCTACTGACTGAATGAAAGGAGCTGGCATCTCACTCTTTGAATCTTCTTTATCATGGTAAGTGGAGCAGGAAAAAGCAAAAAATTTCAGAATTGCACCTCGCAATGTGGAGAAATTACTGTTTTTGCATTCACATTATTCATTGATTTTTGCCATTGAAAAACATCATGTTATTCATATACCAGAAATGTTTGAAGCTACTGACTGAATGAAAGGAGCTGGCATCTCACTCTCTTTGAATCTTCTTTATCATGCTAAGAGGAGCAGGAAAAAGCAAAAAATTTCAGAATTGCACCTTGCAATGCGGAGAAATTACTGTTTGTGCATTCACATTATTCATTGATTTTTGCCATTGAAAAACATCATGTTATTCATATACCAGAAATGTTTGAAGCTACTGACTGAATGAAAGGAGCTGGCATCTCACTCTCTTTGAATCTTCTTTATCATGCTAAGAGGAGCAGGAAAAAGCAAAAAATTTCAGAATTGCACCTTGCAATGCGGAGAAATTACTGTTTGTGCATTCACATTATTCATTGATTTTTGCCATTGAAAAACATCATGTTATTCATATACCAGAAATGTTTAAAGCTACTGACTGAATGAAAGGAGCTGGCATCTCACTCTCTTTGAATCTTCTTTATCATGCTAAGCGGAGCAGGAAAAAGCAAAAAATTTCAGAATTGCACCTTGCAATGCGGAGAAATTACTGTTTGTGCATTCAAATTATTCATTGATTTTTGCCATTGAAAAACATCATGTTATTCATATACCAGAAATATTTGAAGCTACTGACTGAATGAAAGGAGCTGCCATCTCACTCTCTTTGAATCTTCTTTATCATGCTAAGAGGAGCAGGAAAAAGCAAAAAATTTCAGAATTGCACCTTGCAATGCGAAGAAATCACTGCTTGTGCATTCACATTATTCATTGATTTTTGCCATTGAAAAACATCATGTTATTCATATACCAGAAATGTTTGAAGCTACTGACTGAATGAAAAGAGCTGGCATCTCACTCTCTTTGAATCTTCTTTATCATGCTAAGAGGAGCAGGAAAAAGCGAACAATTTCAGAATTGCACCTTGCAATGCGGAGAAATTACTGTTTGGGCATTCACATTATTCATTGATTTTTGCCATTGAAAAACATCATGTTATTCATATACCAGAAATGTTTGAAGCTACTGACTGAATGAAAGGAGCTGGCATCTCACTCTCTTTGAATCTTCTTTGTCATGCTAAGAGGAGCAGGAAAAAGCAAAAAATTTCAGAATTGCACCTTGCAATGCGGAGAAATTACTGTTTGTGCATTCACATTATTCATTGACTTTTGCCATTGAAAAACATCATGTTATTCATATACCAGAAATATTTGAAGCTACTGACTGAATGAAAGGAGCTGGCATCTCACTCTTTGAATCTTCTTTATCATGCTAAGAGGAGCAGTAAAAAGCAAAAAAATTCAGAATTGCACCTTGCAATGCGGAGAAATTACTGTTTGTGCATTCACATTATTCATTGATTTTTGCCATTGAAAAACATCCAGAAATGTTTGAAGCTACTGACTGAATAAAAAGAGCTGGCATCTCACTCTCTTTGAATCTTTTTTATCATGCTAAGAGGAGCAGGAGAAAGCAAAAAATTTCAGAATTGCACCTTGCAATGCGGAGAAATTACTGTTTGTGCATTCACATTATTCATTGATTTTTGCCATTGAAAAACATCATGTTATTCATATACCAGAAATGTTTGAAGCTACTGACTGAATGAAAGGAGCTGGCATCTCACTCTCTTTGAATCTTCTTTATCATGCTAAGAGGAGCAGGAAAAAGCAAAAAATTTCAGAATTGCACCTTGCAATGCGGAGAAATTACTGTTTGTGCATTGACATTATTCATTGATTTTTGCCATTGAAAAAAGTCCAGAAATGTTTGAAGTTACTGACTGAATGAAAGGAGCTGGCATCTCACTCTCTTTGAATCTTCTTTATCATGCTAAGAGGAGCAGGAAAAAGCGAACAATTTCAGAATTGCACCTTGCAATGCGGAGAAATTACTGTTTGGGCATTCACATTATTCATTGATTTTTGCCTTTGAAAAACATCATGTTATTCATATACCAGAAATGTTTGAAGCTACTGACTGAATGAAAGGAGCTGGCATCTCACTCTCTTTGAATCTTCTTTATCATGCTAAGAGGAGCAGGAACAAGCAAAAAATTTCAGAATTGCACCTTGAAATGCGGAGAAATTACTGTTTGTGCATTCACATTATTCATTGATTTTTGCCATTGAAAAACATCATGTTATTCATATACCAGAAATATTTGAAGCTACTGACTGAATGAAAGGAGCTGGCATCTCACTCTTTGAATCTTCTTTATCATGGTAAGTGGAGCAGGAAAAAGCAAAAAATTTCAGAATTGCACCTTGCAATGCGGAGAAATTACTGTTTGTGCATTCACATTATTCATTGATTTTTGCCATTGAAAAACATCATGTTATTCATATACCAGAAATGTTTGAAGCTACTGACTGAATGAAAGGAGCTGGCATCTCACTCTCTTTGAATCTTCTTTATCATGCTAAGAGGAGCAGGAAAAAGCAAAAAATTTCAGAATTGCACCTTGCAATGCGGAGAAATTACTGTTTGTGCATTCACATTATTCATTGATTTTTGCCATTGAAAAACATCATGTTATTCATATACCAGAAATGTTTGAAGCTACTGACTGAATGAAAGGAGCTGGCATCTCACTCTCTTTGAATCTTCTTTATCATGCTAAGCGGAGCAGGAAAAAGCAAAAATTTCAGAATTGCACCTTGCAATGCGGAGAAATTACTGTTTGTGCATTCAAATTATTCATTGATTTTTGCCATTGAAAAACATCATGTTATTCATATACCAGAAATATTTGAAGCTACTGACTGAATGAAAGGAGCTGCCATCTCACTCTCTTTGAATCTTCTTTATCATGCTAAGAGGAGCAGGAAAAAGCAAAAAATTTCAGAATTGCACCTTGCAATGCGAAGAAATCACTGCTTGTGCATTCACATTATTCATTGATTTTTGCCATTGAAAAACATCATGTTATTCATATACCAGAAATGTTTGAAGCTACTGACTGAATGAAAAGAGCTGGCATCTCACTCTCTTTGAATCTTCTTTATCATGCTAAGAGGAGCAGGAAAAAGCGAACAATTTCAGAATTGCACCTTGCAATGCGGAGAAATTACTGTTTGGGCATTCACATTATTCATTGATTTTTGCCATTGAAAAACATCATGTTATTCATATACCAGAAATGTTTGAAGCTACTGACTGAATGAAAGGAGCTGGCATCTCACTCTCTTTGAATCTTCTTTGTCATGCTAAGAGGAGCAGGAAAAAGCAAAAAATTTCAGAATTGCACTTTGCAATGCGGAGAAATTACTGTTTGTGCATTCACATTATTCATTGACTTTTGCCATTGAAAAACATCCAGAAATGTTTGAAGCTACTGACTGAATGAAAAGAGCTGGCATCTCACTCTCTTTGAATCTTCTTTATCATGCTAAGAGGAGCAGGAAAAAGCAAAAAATTTCAGAATTGCACCTTGCAATGCGGAGAAATTACTGTTTGTGCATTCACATTATTCATTGATTTTTGCCATTGAAAAACATCATGTTATTCATATACCAGAAATGTTTGAAGCTACTGACTGAATGAAAGGAGCTGGCATCTCACTCTCTTTGAATCTTCTTTATCATGCTAAGAGGAGCAGGAAAAAGCAAAAAATTTCAGAATTGCACCTTGCAATGCGGAGAAATTACTGTTTGTGCATTGACATTATTCATTGATTTTTGCCATTGAAAAAAGTCCAGAAATGTTTGAAGCTACTGACTGAATGAAAAGAGCTGGCATCTCACTCTCTTTGAATCTTCTTTATCATGCTAAGAGGAGCAGGAAAAAGCAAAAAATTTCAGAATTGCACCTTGCAATGCGGAGAAATTACTGTTTGTGCATTCACATTATTCATTGATTTTTGCCATTGAAAAACATCATGTTATTCATATACCAGAAATGTTTGAAGCTACTGACTGAATGAAAGGAGCTGGCATCTCACTCTTTGAATCTTCTTTATCATGCTAAGAGGAGCAGGAAAAAGCAAAAAATTTCAGAATTGCACCTTGCAATGCGGAGAAATTACTGTTTGTGCATTCACATTATTCATTGATTTTTGCCATTGAAAAACATCATGTTATTCATATACCAGAAATGTTTAAAGCTACTGACTGAATGAAAGGAGCTGGCATCTCACTCTCTTTGAATCTTCTTTATCATGCTAAGAGGAGAAGGAAAAAGCAAAAAATTTCAGAATTGCACCTTGCAATGCGGAGAAATTACTGTTTGTGCATTCAAATTATTCATTGATTTTTGCCATTGAAAAACATCATGTTATTCATATACCAGAAATGTTTGAAGCTACTGACTGAATGAAAGGAGCTGGCATCTCATTCTCTTTGAATCTTCTTTATCATGCTAAGAGGAGCAGGAAAAAGCAAAAAATTTCAGAATTGCACCTTGCAATGCGAAGAAATCACTGTTTGTGCATTCACATTATTCATTGATTTTTGCCATTGAAAAACATCATGTTATTCATATACCAGAAATGTTTGAAGCTACTGACTGAATGAAAAGAGCTGGCATCTCACTCTCTTTGAATCTTCTTTATCATGCTAAGAAGAGCAGGAAAAAGCAAAAAATTTCAGAATTGCACCTTGCAATGCGGAGAAATTACTGTTTGTGCATTCACATTATTCATTGATTTTTGCCATTGAAAAACATCATGTTATTCATATACCAGAAATGTTTGAAGCTACTGACTGAATGAAAGGAGCTGGCATCTCACTCTCTTTGAATCTTCTTTATCATGCTAAGAGGAGCAGGAAAAAGCAAAAAATTTCAGAATTGCACCTTGCAATGCGGAGAAATTACTGTTTGTGCATTCATATTATTCATTGATTTTTGCCATTGAAAAACATCATGTTATTCATATACCAGAAATGTTTGAAGCTACTGACTGAATGAAAGGAGCTGGCATCTCACTCTCTTTGAATGTTCTTTATCATGCTAGGAGGAGCAGGAAAAAGCAAAAAATTTCAGAATTGCACCTTGCAATGCGGAGAAATTACCGTTTGTGCATTCACATTATTCATTGATTTTTGCCATTGAAAAACATCATGTTATTCATATAACCAGAAATGTTTGAAGCTACTGACTGAATGAAAGGAGCTGTCATCTCACTCTCTTTGAATCTTCTTTATCATGCTAAGAGGAGCAGTAAAAAGCAAAAAAATTCAGAATTGCACCTTGCAATGCGGAGAAATTACTGTTTGTGCATTCACATTATTCATTGATTTTTGCCATTGAAAAACATCCAGAAATGTTTGAAGCTACTGACTGAATGAAAAGAGCTGGCATCTCATTCTCTTTGAATCTTCTTTATCATGCTAAGAGGAGCAGGAAGAAGCAAAAAATTTCAGAATTGCACCTTGCAATGCGGAGAAATTACTGTTTGTGCATTCACATTATTCATTGATTTTTGCCATTGAAAAACATCATGTTATTCATATACCAGAAATGTTTGAAGCTACTGACTGAATGAAAGGAGCTGGCATCTCACTCTCTTTGAATCTTCTTTATCATGCTAAGAGGAGCAGGAAAAAGCAAAAAATTTCAGAATTGCACCTTGCAATGCGGAGAAATTACTGTTTGTGCATTCACATTATTCATTGATTTTTGCCATTGAAAAAAGTCCAGAAATGTTTGAAGCTACTGACTGAATGAAAAGAGCTGGCATCTCACTCTCTTTGAATCTTCTTTATCATGCTAAGAGGAGCAGGAAAAAGCAAAAAATTTCAGAATTGCACCTTGCAATGCGGAGAAATTACTGTTTGGGCATTCACATTATTCATTGATTTTTGCCTTTGAAAAACATCATGTTATTCATATACCAGAAATGTTTGAAGCTACTGACTGAATGAAAGGAGCTGGCATCTCACTCTCTTTGAATCTTCTTTATCATGCTAAGAGGAGCAGGAACAAGCAAAAAATTTCAGAATTGCACCTTGAA